>NC_034180.2:34695789-35895789 GCF_002021735.2 Oncorhynchus kisutch
GAGAGAGAGATAGATAGAAAGATAGATAGGGATAGAGAGAGAGAGAGAGAGAGATAGATAGAAAGATAGATAGGGATAGAGAGAGAGAGAGAGATAGATAGAAAGATAGATAGGGATAGAGGAGAGAGAGAGAGAGATAGAAAGATAGATAGATAGAGAGAGAGAGAGAGATAGAAAGATAGATAGATAGGGATAGAGAGAGAGAGAGAGAGATAGATAGAAAGATAGATAGGGATAGAGAGAGAGAGAGAGAGAAGAGAGAGAGAGAGAGAGAGAGAGGATAGATAGATAGATAGAAAGATAGATAGGGATAGAGAGAGAGAGAGAGATAGAAAGATAGATAGGGATAGAGAGAGAGATAGATAGAAAGATAGATAGGGATAGAGAGAGAGAGATAGATTAGAAAGATAGATAGGATAGAGAGAGAGAGATAGAAAAGATAGATAGGGATAGAAGGAGAGAGAGAATAGAATAGAAAGATAGATAGGGATAGAGAGAGAGAGATAGATAGAAGATAGATAGGGATAGAGAGAGAGAGATAGATAGAAAAGATAGATAGGGATAGAGAGAGAGAGAGATAGTATAGAAAGAATAGTATAGGGATAGAGAGAGAGAGATAGATAGAAAGATAGATAGGGATAGAGAGAGAGAGATAGATAGAAAGATAGATAGGATAGAGAGAGAGAGATAGATAGAAAGATAGATAGGGATAGAGAGAGAGAGATAGAGATAGAAAGATAGATAGGGATAGAGAGAAGAGAGAAGATAGAAAGATAGATAGGGATAGAGAGAGAGAGATAGATAGAAAGATAAGATAGGGATAGGAGAAGAGAGATAGATAGAAAGATAGATAGGGATAGAGAGAGAGGAGATAGATAGAAAGATAGATAGGGATCGAGAGAGAGAGAATAGATAGAAAGATAGATAGGATAGGGAGAGAGAGAGAGAGAGATAGATAGAAAGATAGATAGGGATAGAGAGAGAGAGATAGAGCGATAGAAAGATAGATAGGGATAGAGAGAGAGAGATAGAATAGAAAAGATAGATAGGGATAGAGAGAGAGATAGATAGAAAGATAGAATAGGGATAGAGAGAGAGAGATAGATTAGAACAGATAGATAGGGATAGAGAGAGAGAGAGATAGATAGAAAGATAGATAGGGATAGAGAGAGAGAGAGAGATAGATAGAAAGATAGATAGGGATAGAGAGAGAGAGAGAGAGAGATAGATAGATAGAAGATAGATAGGGATAGAGAGAGAGAGAGATAGATAGAAAGATAGATAGGGATAGAGAGAGAGAGAGAGATAGAAAGATAGATAGGGATAGAGAGAGAGAAGAGAGATAGAAAGATAGATAGATGGGTAGAGAGAGAGAGAGAGAAGATAGAAAGATAGAGAGAGAGAGAGAGAGAGAGAGAAGAGTAGAGATAGATAGATAGATAGATAGAAAGATAGATAGGATACGAGAGAGAGAGAGAGATAGGAGATAGATAGGGATAGGAGAGAGAGATAGTAGAAAGAATAGAATAGGGATAGAGAAGAGAGAGAGAGATAGAAAGAATAGTAGGGATAGGAGCAGAGAGAAGAGAGAGATAGAAAGATAGATAGGGATTAGAGAAGAGAGAGAGAGAGATAGATAGAAAGATAGATAGGGATAGAGAGCGAGAGAGAATAGATAGAAAGATAGATAGGAGATAGAGAGAGAGAGAGATAGATAGAAAGATAGATAGGGATGAGAGAGAAGAGAGAGAGATAGAAAGATAGATAGGGATAGAGAGGAGAGAGAGATAGAAAGATAGATAGATAGGGATAGGAGAGAGAGAGAGAGAGAGATAGATAGATAGAAAGATAGATAGGGATAGAGAAGAGAGAGAGAGAGAGAGAGAGAGAGAGAGGAGAGAGAGAGAGAGAGAGAGAGAGAGATAGATAGATAGATAGATAGAAGATAGATAGGGATAGAGAGAGAGAGAGAGATAGAAAGATAGATAGGGATAGAGAGAGAGAGATAGATAGATAGAAAGATAGATAGGGATAGAGAGAGAGAGATAGATAGAAAGATAGATAGGGATAGAGAGATAGAGATAGAAAGATAGATAGGGATAGAGAGAGAGAGATAGATAGATAGAAAGATAGATAGGGATAGAGAGAGAGAGATAGATAGAAAGATAGATAGGGATAGAGAGAGAGAGATAGATAGAAAGATAGATAGGGATAGAGAGAGAGAGATAGATAGAAAGATAGATAGGGATAGAGAGAGAGAGATAGATAGAAAGATAGATAGGGATAGAGAGAGAGAGAGATAGATAGATAGGGATAGAGAGAGAGAGATAGATAGAAAGATAGATAGGGATAGAGAGAGAGAGATAGATAGATAGAAAGATAGATCGGGATAGAGAGAGAGAGAGATAGATAGAAAGATAGATAGGGATAGAGAGAGAGAGATAGATAGAAAGATAGATAGGGATAGAGAGAGAGAGAGAGATAGAAAGATAGATAGGGATAGAGAGAGAGAGATAGATAGAAAGATAGATAGGGATAGAGAGAGAGAGATAGATAGAAAGATAGATAGGGATAGAGAGAGAGAGATAGATAGAAAGATAGATAGGGATAGAGAGAGAGAGAGAGATAGATAGATAGGGATAGAGAGAGAGAGATAGATAGAAAGATAGATAGGGATAGAGAGAGAGAGATAGATAGAAAGATAGATAGGGATAGAGAGAGAGAGATAGATAGATAGAAAGATAGATAGGGATAGAGAGAGAGAGAGATAGATAGAAAGATAGATAGGGATAGAGAGAGAGAGATAGATAGAAAGATAGATAGGGATAGAGAGAGAGAGATAGATAGATAGAAAGATAGATAGGGATAGAGAGAGAGAGATAGATAGATAGAAAGATAGATAGGGATAGAGAGAGAGAGATAGATAGATAGAAAGATAGATAGGGATAGAGAGAGAGAGAGAGAGATAGATAGAAAGATAGATAGGGATAGAGAGAGAGAGATAGATAGAAAGATAGATAGGGATAGAGAGAGAGAGATAGATAGATAGAAAGATAGATAGGGATAGAGAGAGTCACAGAGAAAGAGAAAGAAAAAAGAAAGAAAAAAGAGGAAGGAAAGAGGGAGGGAGGGAGGGAGGGAGGGAGGGAGGGAGGGAGGGAGGGTGGGAGGGAGGGAGGGTGGGTGGGAGGGAGGGTTTAGGGAGGGAGGGAGGGAGGGAGGGAGGGAGGGAGGGAGGGAGGGAGGGAGGGAGGGAGGGAGGGAGGGAGGGAGGGAGGGAGGGAGGGAGGGAGGGAGGGAGGGAGGGAGCAATTTCCAGACATTAGCAGAGATGAGCATGGCTTGGCTGTAACGCAGGTGCTGCTGACACTACAGGCTATTAGGCTCTGTATCTGTGGAGTCCAGGGACTGTCAGATACACTCCTCTCACATCTCATTCATTACAGCCACAGGGTTTGATTTAGTCACAGGAAAAGCAGTGTAATACACTTATCTCAAACCTATCAACTAGAAAATCAGCAAGAGAATTCTCCTCTGCACTAGGAATTTTCTAATGATGTTTATTGCATGTGCTACTTTCTGGTCAATTGTTTTTTCAATGTTAAATTATTTTTTATCACTGTTAGTGGAATAGTCACACCATAACAGTTCTCACTTGAAAGTCAGTTAATTCATCCAACTAGGGATTTTAAAAAGTCCTGGCTGTATCATAAACAGCTGACAAATAAAGCAGTGTATTGGTGTCTCACCCGTCTCTTGAGAGGGCCCAGGCGAGATGATTTTACATCAGGCGCCTGGTAGGACAGCCAGAGTCCTGTAGCCACATGCATGACGAAGCAGATTGAGTCCCCATACTTAATCTCTGCCATCCCCATGCCCTCGATGTCCCGCTTTGGACTCGACTCCAGCTTTTCCTAGAGGGAAGGAAGAATCCAAAACAAGATCAAGCGGTCACATCCTTTGTTGCTCAGTGATATCATCCGTAACACCACCCGCCTCTTCAGTCACTTCATCAGGTAGCACCACTATCACCGGTACACTTAATATCACCGCTACACCTAATATCAGCAGCATACCACCCTGCATACCACTGCTGGCTTGCTTCTGAAGCTAAGCAGGGTTGGTCCTGGTCACAAGACCAAGCCAGGCTTCAAAATGTTATACAGTTTTATTCAAATCACATGTTATTATGCTAAGCAGCAGGTGTTGCGGGACCTTGATCTAAGAAAAGCCATTTAAAGATGTTGACAGATCTGGATCAGGCTGGTCAAGGACTGAAGGAGCAATGACAGCTTTCCATGATATAACTTCTAATTACACACGCTATGACGGCTAGCCTAATAGAGAGAGACAGAGGGAGGAAGAGATAGGAAGAGGGCATACAACGTGTATAGCCTATATCACTGAGCAACAAAGGATGGCCGCAGGCAAGCCCTCATGCATCACTATGCATTTGTTTCCCCATTAAGAACAGACACAATGGATCATGTATAGTGTATTAAACCTATGATAAACTGCCTCAGTGAAATGGTGGATTACACCATGCTATTGATCCATAGTGAAGAGGTCACTAATAGCTTCCGATCACTAGCTACGTCTGAAAGCACCATTACCAAGAATAGACTTAAATACCCTAGTCCAGAATGGTATGGTTCCGCAGGTCCATACATTTATAGAGAGCAACTTCAGCTAAATGAACCTTTATGGCATGACTTTAATGTGCTTAAGAACTCAAAGAGAGGAGGTGCAATTCATTTGATAGTCTTTAGAATTGTTCCTAGGACTGTAATATCATTTCAGTAGCTCTCTGTAAGTGAGTGTGCGGCTAACTCCTGGACTGTGATGGAAAGGCAAAGTTTGAGAAGTGTGTGTGTGTGTGAGAAAGTTGGTCCTGCACTCTGACCTTGGAGGCTCTAAAGCAGAAGGCAGTGGAGGATGTGTCAGACTTCTCCCGGTCCTGCAGCACCACCCCCCTCTCCTCCGTCAGGGACAGGTAGTGCCCCGTGGTGAGGTGGCGGAGACGGAAGGGCTGGCCCCAGGGAATGTGACTCCCGCTCCAGCTGTCCAGGGGCACACACGCGCACACACACACACACACACACACACACACACACACACACACACACACACACACACACACACACACACACACACACACACACACACACACACACACACACACACACACACACACACACACACACACACACACACACACACAGAATTATATCAACAACAAAAACTACTAATTAGGCACTTACAGTATTATTCCTATGACTAGACATTAACCAGTTTCTCAGATCAAAACAAAATAGCAGATGACACATGGATGACACATTCCAGATCTGAAAGTGCAGGAGAGGAAAGGAATCTTTGAAAGACTACAAATAGTTGGGGTCAAAAAGTCGAAATGACTCAAAGCATCTTGAAATATCAAGGTGAATCCGAGCAGAGGGAGGGAGGAAGAGAGTGAGTGAGGAAGAGAGAGAGGGAGGGAGGAAGAGAGAGAGGGAGGGAGGAAGAGAGGGAGGGAGAAAGAGAGAGAAGGAAAGAGATAGACAGATCAGAGGGACAGAGGGAGGGAGAGAGAGAACACATATAGACAGAAGACGGAGAGGATAAAAAGAGCTGAACTCACCTGATTCTCAGAGGCTCCAGCCTCCACAGAGACCTGGCCTTCGCTCCTGCATTCCCCGTCTCATAGTTCACTATCCTGGGGACACGAGAGGAGCATGAGGTTGACATGTCTGGATCTCTGCAATGTTTTATTAAAACTGCCACAGGCTCATAATGGTCCTAAAGTCATGTTTTATGACTTTAGCAGGATACCATCTCTGACTGCTTTATTCCCTACAGTCATAGTGATATCAGCTCACAGGAGGTAATACTCAGACTGGGACCTCAGATGAACCATACTATTTACCCTCCCGGCAACACAGCACATCTTTCATCGAGGCCACCCACATAACCAACGGAGACTGAGAGCAACACTGTCTTTCACTGATATGGGGGACTGGCTCCAAAGATAAAAGGAATCTTTCATGGCCCTTGGTGACAGTTGGACTAGGGTTGATGGACCTCCTGAAATGTTGCATCTTTAAAAAAATGCTTCCTCTATTCAATTTCAAGGACATGACTAAAGGCAAAGCCAAAACTGACAACCAATATATAATCCTCAGCGAATTATTGCCCCACACACACACCGTCCTAAAAATAGACTGTTTGACTGAGAGGAAGATGAAGGGTCATCTCACACGTCTTCGGTGACTGGCTATGTTAACGTTGCTGTGGGCTTCTGCTACTGTTGTCTCGACGGACATTGTCTAATCAAAACCCAACCTTCATTTACCCGTTGTGATGCAAGGATGTGCCAAACTCCATTTTAAACGAGACTGACTTTATGTCCAAAATTATCCTATTTTTTGTAGTACATTTTGACACCAGAATAACTGTTTGACTCATATCGATGCCACATAGGCTGTTTTTCAAAGGGATTAGCTGCTTTTTAAATGCAGCCGCTCTTTAACTCCTGAAGACTCATTGCGTTTAGTCTTATAGCTGTTTCCCAGTTGTGTGACTTACCTCTGTTGCTCATCACTCTGGTCGGAACCTGGGATGGTCAGAACTTCATCATGACCGTGGAACAGACGCAACACATGGCCACCCAGCAGATAACCTATTGGAGAGTGGATTAACAGCACCTTTCATTGATACCCATACATATCAAACAACATTATAAGCCAGTTTAGCAGTGAAACTAAACTAACAGTTGGACCTACCCTCCTCCACGTTGCTGCCGGAGCAGGTGGGGTGGACGTTCCACAGAGTCTGCATGAAGGACGCGTCCACCTGGATGTTGCCATTGGAGATGGACAGGTGCTGGTGGGGACAGAGAAACATTATGTTACACACACCATCAATAACTACATTATGGGACATAAACTACCGTTGGCCTATACTGCAGGAGCCATGTCAAATACACAGTTTGATTCAAGGCATTGAGCCAGGCTACAACTCAGAGGTTTGTCCATGCATGCAAGCTATTGCTGCAGTAGATTTAGAGTCATTCATCAACCTGGAGAGAAGCTGGCACTGGAGAGACAACAGCACTGTGAACTTGGGACTGCCAGTTTCTAGTGGGCTGTGCGTGTGTCTGTATGTGTGTGTATGTGTGTGTGTGTCTGTATGTGTGTATGCGTGTATGTGTATGTGTGTGTGGGTTCAGGTGTGTATGTTGGCATGCCCGTGCATGGGACATTTCTGCAGCAGTGCCGCAGGGGAACTCTCCAGCTCTGGTCCTGAAGGTGCTGTAGGCCTGGTTAGCGTCTCGCTGGTGACAGCAGCACAGAGAGGAGCTGTGGCAGTAACAGTCACATGAAAGTGGGCCTCTAGCCCAGTGAAAGCTGCCGTATCCCTGCTTAATTCCCATAAACATGGGCTTGGCTGGGCTGGCTGTTGTTACACTCTCCCTGCATCATGCTGGAGATGTTTTCCAGGAACAGCATGCCACAAGGCCCTGAGGCCCACACAGTGGAATAACAGAGGGGTCTGGGAGATGGTCATAGATGGGCCTGATGAGGAACAGGGGAGCAGGGTTTGCCAGGCCACACAGTGTAGGAAAGGTAGGATAGGGGACAGAGTAAGATGGGGTATTCAGTTTGACAGTGTTGCTCTCTCCCTCCCAGCTCTCCGTACGTAGCCTTCTCCTGCTCTTTCTTAGCTTCATGTCCCCAATATCTAGTCTTCCTTACTGGACAGAAGGAGCTGAGTGGGAGGGAGACACCTTCAGTCCGAGATCTACAATTCATGGCTCATCCTACTGGATTGAATGGCATAATGGTTCTGTGTAATGGGGCTGTAAACATTTAATAGCCTATCACATAAACTATTCTTAATAAGACGTTTATAGACTGAGGGAGTACTCACAAGGTATCGTTCTGATGACACGCTGACGAGGATGAGGTCATCACCGATGCGCACTTTCTCGCCCTCTGATCTCTGTTTGGAGGCAGGATGGATGGTCCACCAACAGGCTTCACCTGCAGGAACACAGAGAGACACTGGTGGGGATACATGCCTGCACAATGGTGATTACAACTCCTTGATCTCCATACACAGGTGATTGAAACTCAGATTACAATGGTGAAAGCAATACGCACACACGCGCACACACACAAACACACACACACAAACACACACACACACATACACGCGCGCGCCCGAGCACAGCAAAGACACAACTTAGATTTGACAAACAAATGTATTCACACAAGCACTAATATATGCCCACTCACACTCATCAACATGCAAGCACCATAGCAACCAGCTTTCCAATACCTGGACAGCCAAACCATCTTTTACATCTCTATGAGACAAATTAGCTGAGCCTCGACATCGTGACAAAGAGCATCTAAGACATTTATTTCAGTCTGCTTGGAATGTTTTCAGATATATCCTATGGAATAAATGACTTGACACAAAATCTCTGCAAAGGTGGTAAATTTTTTTACAGTATCTGAACCGAAAGTCCCTCTTTTCGTGCAGTGCTTAGAAGCTCTGAAATGAACACTGGGGCAGGTGAAATCCCATGAGTCAGTCCCACTCAGAATCCCAGCTAAGAGAGTGACTGTGTGATAATGAGAGTAGAGACAGATAGAGTGGAAGGTTTTACCTGTTGAGTCCTCCTGCAGCCCCACATCAAAGGACAGCTTATCTGTCTGTGACCTTGATGTCTTTAAACAGGTCAGATACTGGAGCGGATAGATAGACATCAAAACAACATAAAAGAGCTGATCAAAAGAGGCACACAACTCCGGTGTCACATTCAGAACTGTAACAAATGTCACTAGGACACGTGCAACAAATCTTCAGATAAACTGTCGTAACTATGAAACAGTAACGCATGGAGTACTGAGAAAACAATACATTTTCCTTGGGTAATGGATGAGTGAGTGCGGGTGGTGTACTCTCACCATAGCACTGAAGGAGTGCCTCAGGAGGATAGCGTGTCCATACAGAAGTGTCCTGTGTCCGCCCCCCTGGGCCGCCTGCGGAGACAGCACAACACCCATCACACACAAGACACACTGTCAGACAGAATGTCCCCTGTGGCCACTCGCTCTTTGTCCTTTTCTCTCTCTCTCTCTCTCTCTCTCTCTCAATCTCCTCTCTCTCTTTATCTGCATCTATCTGCATCATAGTGGGAGAACCAAGACTCTGGCTCATGATGATGACCTCACACAAGGCAGGGGTGACCTCACACAAGGCAGGGGCCACAGACTGACTCAGCCTGCCCCTGTCAGCCTGTCCTCTCCTTTTGGACGACTGTCCTACTGTCCACAACACAATACTGAAGGCATGCAGTCAGACGTGTCACTCAGGGGAGACGACTGCTTCCTGTATTCATGGAGCAGAATACAGATCATCATCATCACATGACTACAGGTGAAGGGAATGGGAGGTGGGAGAGAGAGAGCTCGGTAATGAGTCTGTAACAGAGACTTGTTGTTACAGTAAGAAGTCTCTGGTTTGTGATATTAGAGAGAGCTAGGAAGGAAAGACACAAACAGGTTCCACTCTGATTCCACAGTGGTTTGAGGAGATGCATACGGGTAAGAGTGATGTGACGTCACGGACTTGGGCTCTGCTTGCAAACCTGTCCCTACTTTTTTCAGGCAACATTGTGTTACTCACCTTTCTTATGAGCCTCTATGGAGCAGTAAGATAAGAGAGAGTTACATTACTGAGAATGTGCTGTAAGTTTTGTCTGAGTTGGTCTCTGTCTGTCCTATCCACAGTAAACTGTGTATAGTCCTTGTCGGTCATTCACAGATGGTGACGTGCTGTGTAAGATCTTATTTGTAACGTACTTGATCTTGCATGCCAGTGTCTCTTAGTCCAAACAAACCGTGCAACATCTATCTACGCTGCTATTTGCTAAGACAATAGTCTCCAGTTCAATGCAGTTGCCATGGGTTATATAGACTGCAGCAGTACCAGCACCATGCCCGGCTGTTCTACTTCCTGTGGGAGAGTCTAATAGGCATCAGGCATATCCCGCTGCATTCTCCCCAACACAACCTGAGAAAACTACACCAGCTCTTAACATATCTTATCCTAACCTCACACCATCCAAAGCTCTGGCAGGTTCAGATTCCCCTGTCCCTAGTGTCCCTGGTGTCCATAGTGTCCCTACTGTCGTGTCCCTGGCCATCTGGCCCAGAAGGGGAAAAGGCTGATCAAAGATGGGGGGGGGACGGACGGACCGATTTCACCCCCACAGCTGTTGCCGGGATATGACATGCTGACATCAATTGAAGAAGTGTGACCTTTAGCAGCACGTCACCCCACTGCGTTTACCCAGCAGCCACCAGGGGGACAGAGGCAGACTGACACAAAGAGGTGGCACTGAAATACCGTTGAGCACGTCGCCCTGCCAGAGGGTATAAGCCTCACCCTGCTTTACCCTGGGCACTTCAGTCACTGACTCTGATTGTTTGAACTTTGATCCAAAACCCTGTCAACAAAGTGATGAAATCACAAGTGTGTTCAGCACTCTATTTGGATGAGTTAGAACAGCTTCACTCCAAACTCAATTTGGGGTCACTAGCTGAAATGGTGATAAATGAATGTTTGATAGCTGACTCAATGGTTTTCTGAGCATTGTGTTTTCACCGTTTAAAAGATCTATGAGACTGATAATCCTCAAACAAAAACAATATTAGTCCAAAATACCATTAATAAGACCGTATTCCACTTTGAGGAACCCCTGTATATATGTTGAGACCACCTGAATAAATTAAGAAGTTCTTCCTTCTGTGAGTCGATACCCTCATTGTAGCTCATCAGCTCCACGACAGACTATTGAGTCCTGAAACATGACATACAGCACTCAACTACCATCAGTGTTTCCTCCGTTGACATTTCAGAGCAGGAATAGAGGAATGGAGAGCTAAGGGTTATTGAAAAAAGATACATGTGAGGAGAGAGAATTTGCAGAGACGTAACATACTGTAGTGTTAAAACGGATCTGGATAGTCCATCGAGGAGAAACAGTGATTAGAGTACACTGTATGATTACAATTAGACATCAATACTGGTTAACCCATGGCCTTCCCTTTGGTTATGTTGAACTAGTCTAGCAAGTCATGTTAAGTTAATACACAAGTGTAAATGCAAGAGGGGTGAGAGTGGCACCTAGAAAGCAGCTTAGCTACCGCAAACCAGCAGTTTCACTTGAAAATGTCTCACTAAGCTTGAAAGGGACAGTAAGCTCTCATGAAGGTCCAGTCTGCCTGTGCTTTGCATGATCTCTTGCCAAAGAGCTTTTCCAGTTCACACAGCTGTGGCAGAACCAATGGGGCTTGATTAGTTAATTCCCCTACATTGGGATTCTAGTGTGGTCACTAGGCTGCAGCTTTGACAAAGTCCATTTATCTTTGAACTCGACTCAATTAGTATGAAGCTCCACCTATCAAATTATGGAAATTCTTAATAAATGATTATAAGTTTGGCAAGGCAACAACGAGTTAGCTAAAGCAGAAACAGACTGGCAGCCTGTCTAGGGGTTGCTTCACTTCACAAATATAATAATGTTATTTTTATCCTTCTAAATGTCAGTGCACTGACGTCTGGATTTATAATACATGTAATGTAGGGCACTATTGTATGTCTTAAGTTGGTTGGTGCAGATAGAGATGGCAGCTTTGCTTCTAGTCCTTAGAAAACTGTGCAGTATATATATATTTTTTTTACATTGTTAGCCCAGAAAACCTTAAGTGTTATTACATACAGCCGGGAAGAACTATTGGATATCAGAGAGACGTTAACTTACCAGCATAACCAGCACTACGACCAGGAAAACGACTTTCCCAAAGCGGATCCTTTGTCTGCACCTCCCAGGGCATTTGAACCGATACCAGAGTCCGACCCAAAACAATGCCGCCGGAGGTGAGGGTGTTGGAGCGGTCTTCTAGTGAGGCTTCGGATCATCCACCGCTTCTGAGTATATTACTCACTAATGTCCAGTACCTAGTTAACAAAGTCGATGAAATCAGGGCAAGAGTTGTTTCCAAAGAGATATCCCGGATTGTAACATACTCTGTTTCATGGAAACATGGCTAGCTGGAGACATGCAGACGGAGTCCATACAGCCAACGGGATTTTCAGTGCATCGCGCCAACAGGAATAAACATCTCTCCGGTAAGAAGGGCGGGGTGTATGTTTCATGATTAACGACTCATGGTGTAATTGTAACAACATACAGGAACTCAAGTCCTTTTGTTCACCTGACCTAGAATTCCTCACAATCAATTGCCAACCTTATTATCTCCGGAGAACTCTCCTCAGTTATCGTCACAGCTGTGTATATCCCCCTGCAAGCAGATACCAAGACGGCCATAAAGGAACTTCGCTGGACTTTATGCAAAGTGGAAACCATATATCATGAGGCCGCATGTATTGTTGCTGGGGATTTCAACAAAGCTAATTTGAGAACAAGGCTACCTAAATTCTATTAGCATATCAATTGCAGTACTCGAGCGAGTAACACGCTCGACCATTGCTACTCTAACTTCCACAATGCATACAAGGCCCTCCCCCTACCTACTTTTGGCAAATCTCCATCTTTTTCCTCCCCTCCTATTGGCAGAAACTAAAACAGGAAGCACCCGTGCTTAGGTCTACCCAACGCTGGTCTGACCAATCGGATTCCACGCTTCAAGATTGCTTCGATCACATGGACTGGGGTATGTTCCGGGTAGCCTCAGACAATAACATTGATGTATACGCTGAATTGGTGAGCAAGTTTATAAGGCAGAACGTCAGTATAGAGACAAGGTGGAGTCGCAATTCAACGGCTCAAACACAAGACGTATGTGGCAGGGTCTACAGGCAAACACTGATTATTTAAAAAAACAGCCCCTTCGCGGACATCGAAGTCGTGCTTCCAGACAAATGAAACAACTTCTTTGCGTACTTTGAGGACAATACAGTGCCACCGACGCGGCCCGCTACCAAAGACTGTGGGCTCTCCTTCTCCGTGGCCGACGTGAGTAAAATATTTAAACGTGTTAACCCTCGCAAGGCTGCCGGCCCAGACGGCATCCCTAGCCACGTCCTCAGAGCATGCGCAGACCAGCTGGCTGGTGTGTTTACAGACATATTCAATCAATCCCTATCCCAGTCGGCTGTCCCCACATGCTTCAAGATGGCCACCATTGTTCCTGTTCCCAAGAAAGCTAAGGTAAATTAACTAAATGACTATCACCCCGTGGCACTCACTTCTGTCATCATGAAGTACTTTGAGAGACTAGTCAAGGATCATATCACCTCCACCTTACCTGTCACCCTAGACCCACTCCAATTTGCTTACCCTCCAAATAGATCCACAGACCATACAATCGCCATCACACTGCACACTGCCCTATCCCATCTGGGCATGAGGAATACCTAAGTAAGAATGCTGTTCATTGACCACTGCTCAGCAATCAACACCATAGTACACTCAAAACTCATTAAGCTTGAGACCCTGGGTCTCGATCCCACCCTGTGCAACTAGGTCCTGGATTTCCTGATGGGCCGCCCCCAAGTGGTGAAAGTAGGAAACAACATCTCCACTCCTCTGATCCTCAACACTGGGGACCCACAAAGGTGTGTTCTCATTCCCCTCCTGTACTCCCTGTTCACCCATGACTGCGTGGCCATGCACACCTCCAATTCAATCATCAAGTTTTCAGACGACACCAAAGTGGTAGGCTTGATTAACAACAATGACGAGACAGCATACGGGGAGGAGGTGAGGGCCCTCGGAGTGTGGTGTCAGGAAAATAATCTCTCACTCAATGTCAGCAAAACAAAAGAGATGGTTGTGGACTTCAGGAAACAGCAAAGGGAGCACCCCATATCCACATCGACGGAACAGCAGTAGGGAAGGTGAAAAGTTCCTCGGTGTACACATCACTGAAATGGTCCATGCACACAGACAGTGTGGTGAAGAAGGCGCAACAACGCCTCTTCAACCTCAGGATGCTGAAAAAATGGGGCTTGTCAACGAAAACCCTCACTAACTTTTACAGGTACACAATTGAGAGTATCCTGTCGGGCTGTATCACCGCCTGGTACAGTAACTGATCCGCCCTCAACCGCAGGGCTCTCCAGAGGGTGGTGCGGTCTGCACAACGCATCACCCTCCAGGACACCTACAACACCTGATGTCACAGGAAGGCAAAAAAGATAATCAGGGACAATAACCACCTGAGCCACTACCTGTTCACCCTGCTTCCATCCAGAAGACGAGGTCAGTACAGGTGCATCAACGCCGGGAGAGATTGAAAAACAGCTTCTATCTCAAGGCCATCAGATTGTTAAACAGCCACCACTAGCACAGAGAGGCGGCTGCCTACCTATAGACTTTATTAAAGTAGCATTGGCCACTTCAATAAATGGAACACTTGTCACTTTAATAATGCCACTGTATCCGTCACTATCTATTCTTTACTATCTATTGCATCTTAGCCGCTCTGTCACTGCTCATCCATATATTTTATACTTATATATTCTCATCCCATTCCTTTACTAGATTGTGTGTATTAGGTTTTGTTGCAGAATTGTTAGATATTACCTGTTAGATACTGCTGCACTGTCGGATCTTGAAGCATTAGCATTTCGATACACTCTCAATAGCACCTGCTAACCATGTGTATGTGAGCAATACAATTTGATTTGAGGTGTAGAATGTCTGAACAGGTAATCATTTGTTGGTAAAATTCAATGATTCTGGACTTTAAAACATTAAAACATAACTCTAAATCCCCTAAGGAATGAATGAAGACTGACATTGATCTGATGTTAATTCTGATGTTAATTCAGGATAGATGTAGAATGTTCTCTTTGACCAGGAGAAATGTGAGCAGTAACAATTTAACAACGTCTATACTCAGATCTATTTGTCTTTGTCATGTTGCACAGCACTTATGCTGTGACAAAATTGATTCACTTGTTTAACCAAATAAATCCATAATGGCAGTCATTTCAGCAGCATACGCATTCATGTTTTCATATAAAAAACACTAGCATTCTGTGGGGAACCTATTTGCTTCACTGAAGGGACTATCGTATCCCTAGGAGACATATGAAATTGGGAGAGCAAGCTGCTAGCATGACTAAACAGCAATGCAGAGAGGTGAGAGGAGAGGAGAATGGGATGAATGGTGAACATACCCATCGGTCCTTGCCTTGAGGCTAACAGGTAGAGAGATTAACAGAACACAATGGATGAACATAGCAATGCAAACAGTACAGATCTTTCACAGCTGATCAATGAAAGAAAAATACAATGTTTGCAATGTTACTTTTAACAAAGAAGATTGCATCGAATAAGATCATTATCAGTATCAGAAATGCATTATCTGTCTATTAGAATACATTAGAGAACGACTGACAACAGAACAATAAGATGATAAATGATCTAGTAATTACACTTCTCTCTACACTTACAATATACTCTTATCTATTGGATTAATAACGTATTAAAATACAACATGCTGCATCTGGTAATGAACTACAACAATCCCACATATTAATTTCAGGAAAGTGCATAAACGAGATCTGTAAACCACTGCAACCTGGAAAAAGTGCAATGTCATACTACAGTACAATGGATGAGAAATGTTCATATCTGCCCCCCTCCTTCCTCTGAAACATGACATTTTAGGACAGGCACTGTTTAGGATGTTCCCTGCAAGAGGAGCATAGAGAGAGCAACTTGGTCGAGCTGTGTTTCAAATCAAATCAAATCAAATTGTATTTGTCACGTGCCGAATACAACAGCTGTAGACCTTACCGTAAAATGCTTACTTACAAGCCCTTAACCAACAATGCAGTTCAAGAAATAGAGTGAATAAATTATTTACCAAATAAACTCCCTGTTCATTCATGACTGCGTGGCCACGTATGCCTCCAACTCAATCATCAAGTTTGCAGACGACACAAAAGTGGTAGGCCTGATTACCAACAATGACGAGACAGCCTACAGGGAGGAGGTGAGGTCCTCGGAGTGTGGTGCCAGGAAAATAACCTCTCACCCAACGTCAACAAAAAAAGGAGCTGATAGTGGACTTCAGGAAACAGCAGAGGGAGCACCCCCCCTATCCACATCGACAGGACTGCAGTGGAGAAGGTGGAAGGCTTCAAGTTCCTTGGTGTACACATCACTGACAAACTGAAATGGTCCCCCCACACAGACAGTGTGGTGAAGAAGGCGCAACAGCGCCTCTTCAACCTCAGAAGGCTGAAGAAATTTGGCTTGGCATCTAAAACCCTCACAAACTTTTACAGATGCACAATTGAGAGCATCTTGTCAGGATGTATCACTGCCTGGTATGGCAACTGCACCACCCGCAACGGCAGGGCTCTCCAGAGGGTGGTACAGTCTGCCCAACGTATCATCAGGGGCAAACTACCTGCTCTCCAAGACACCTTCAGCACCCGATGTCACAGGAAGGCCAAAAAGATCATCAAGGACAAAAGCCCCCCGAGCCACTGCCTGTTCACCCCGCTATCATCCAGAAGGCGAGGTCAGTACAGGTGCATCAAAGTTGGAACTGAGAGACTGAAAAACAGCTTCTAACTCAAGTCCATCAGACTGTTAAATAGCCATCACTAGCACATTAGAGGCTGCTGCCCTATATACATAGACTTGAAAACACTGGCCACTTTAATAATTGAAACACTAGTCCATTTAATAATTTTTGACATATTTTGCATTACTCATCTCATATGTATATAGTGATATAGTGTATTGTGTCATATTCTACTGTATATTAGTCTATGCCGCTCTGACATTGCTCGTCCAAATATTTATATATTCTTAAATCCATTCCTTTACTTTAGATTGTGTGTATTGTTAGATATTACTTGTTAGATATTACTAATATTATGTTCTACTAAACATGTGTATGTGACAAATAACATTTGATTTGATTTTGATTTGCATTCAGGATGCATGTTTTGGAACATTTTAATTCTCTATATTTGTGTTCTTCCTTTCAATTCTGTCATTTAGGTTACTATTGATCCATCCTCAGTTTTCTCCCATCACAGCCATTGAACTCCGTAGCTGTTTTAAAATCACCATTGTCTTCATGGTGACATATCTGAGCAATGTCCTTCCTGTTCTGCAGCTCAGTTCAGAAGGACCACTTTTGATGTATCTTGGTGGTTTAATACATCATCCACAGCATGATGTCATTCAAAAATCATGTCAATCCATATTATTTCACACAGTGAGTCCATGTAAATGATTATCTGATTTGTTAAGCAATATTTTATTCCTGAGCTAATTTAGGGTTGCCTAAACAAAGGGGGTGAATACTTATGCAACAACTACATTTCATTTGTATTCATTTGTAAAAACGTGTAGAACCATGTTGTGTGGATCAATGACAATTAAATCTATTTCAATCCCACTTTGTAAAGCAACAAAATGTGGGAAAATCCAGGGGGGTGTATACTTATGATACCCAGTGTAACTGGCTGTTCAGAGGACATAGGGAGGTGGTGTCGAGACCTGCTTTGACTACCAATAGACCAGCTATACACACAGATTAAACTGCTACGCAAAAGCCATATGAAGGTCCATTCAATGAGATTGCCTCCATTGCCTCGGGTGTGTGTATGTAACGTGTTTGCTGTATATTCTACACCGTGGCTCTGTCATTTGAACTTGTTTGGTTCTCTGTGCGTGTTTTACAGTACACCAAAAGTAGTTACAGTGCAATTCTGCTCTATAGTGAAAATTATAGCATTGAGAATTTGTCCTTTCAGCCTCATTGTTAATCAAATGGACAACCGAGCAGCACAGGGCAGAACCACTTCAGTAAAGCTGCAATAAGAGGGCAGCGCTCTCCTTCTGATGACTTTCATTCACATTACTATTCATGGAGGGCTCAACCTCCCAGCACCCAGGTCCCCAGGCTACTGTTATAGGCCAATTCATCTCATTAATCCCATTAATGAACATAAACAGGTGGTGCTTGCATCATTATAAGAAACAATTTCACAACATTTTAGTCTGCTCCGACCCTGAAATCCTGTAATCAATTCAATGGAATATGTGAAACGGAGATGTTCAGTAGATTCCCAGAGGGCTCTCTGTGATGTGATGATGCCTTCTCTCTGCCGACTGTCCTGGGGTGGGAGTGTGTATGGACGTGTGGAGTGTGTGTATGGATGCTGTGGTAGAAGGACAGTACTCACCCCCTCACTGTTCTGGCCCGTCTTAGCCAGCATCTCCTGCAGGGCCCGCACAGAGAGAGAATGCTCCAGCACAAAGTTACAGATGCACAGGTCTGGAGGGACATACTGGAAGAGACAGAGGACGGGAGATTGGGTTTAGGGTTGTATGTAGCAGACAATTGCCAGTTACAAGTGAGGATTTCATACCATGTTAAAACCATGTTACCATACCAGGCTTTTGATTGGTCACTACAGATGCCTGGTCCTCAGATTGGTTAGTCACAGATTGTGACTGAGTGTGTTGTTCTTTACTAAGCATTTTTTGTCCATTACACCCATGACTAATAATCATAACAACCATCAATTACAAATGCCAGAGATTGATTACACTTGAAAACCATTTTAGATGCCTGTTCCACATTCCCTCAGCACTGCAGAGTGAGAGAAACGCAATAACACAGATGTCTTTGAAAACATTCAATCAACGTGCTTCTACACCTGCATTGCTTGCTGTTTGGGGTTTTAGGCTGGGTTTCTGTACAGCACTTTGAGATATCAGCTGATGTACGAAGGGCTATATAAATAAATTTGATTTGATTTGATTTGATTTGATCTTATTTGATAAGGAAAAGCCTACAGTCATTTATCTATATTGTGTCTCCCAAAATAGTTCTGAATGCCTGTGTAAGTCAGTCCACCTGCTCTACAAGATGCAACTTTGAAAGCTGATAAAACTAACACATATCAACTGACTGGAGGGCCAAATTCTGAATTCTATATCATTACAGCAAGTGCCTATCGTATCGGTGTATGTGTATCTTGGCCAATCTAGGGCATGGAAAGAGAGCATGAAGAGACCACAGGAGAGAGAGAGAGAGACAGAGAGAGAGAGAGAGACAGACCGAGAGAGACAGACCGAGAGAGACAGACCGAGACAGACAGACCGAGACAGACAGACAGACCGAGAGAGACAGACCGAGAGAGACAGACAGACCGAGAGAGACAGACCGAGAGAGACAGACTGAGAGAGACAGACCGAGAGACAAAGTAACAGAGAGAGACAGACCGAGAGACACAGACCGAGAGACACAGACCGAGAGAGAGAGACAGCCCGAGAGAGACAGACCGAGAGACAAAGTAACAGAGAGAGACAGACCGAGAGAGACAGACCGAGAGAGACAGACCGAGAGACAAAGTAACAGAGAGAGACAGACGGAGAGAGACAGACGGAGAGAGACAGACGGAGAGAGACAGACGGAGAGAGACAGACCGAGAGAGACAGACTGAGAGAGACAGACTGAGAGAGACAGACTGAGAGAGAAAGACAGACCGAGAGAGACAGACCGAGAGAGACAGACCAAGAGACAAAGTAACAGAGAGAGACAGACGGAGAGAGACAGACGGAGAGAGACAGACCGAGAGAGACAGACCGAGAGAGACAGACCGAGAGAGACAGACTGAGAGAGACAGACTGAGAGAGACAGACTGAGAGAGAGAGACAGACCGAGAGAGACAGACCGAGAGAGACAGACCAAGAGACAAAGTAACAGAGAGAGACAGACGGAGAGAGACAGACCGAGAGAGACAGACCGAGAGAGACAGACCGAGAGAGACAGACTGAGAGAGACAGACTGAGAGAGACAGACTGAGAGAGAGAGACAGACCGAGAGAGACAGACCGAGAGAGACAGACCAAGAGACAAAGTAACAGAGAGAGACAGACGGAGAGAGACAGACGGAGAGAGACAGACCGAGAGAGACAGACCGAGAGAGACAGACTGAGAGACAGACAGACCGAGAGAGACAGACCGAGAGAGACAGACCAAGAGACAAAGTAACAGAGAGACAGACCGAGAGAGACAGACTGAGAGAGACAGACAGACCGAGAG
Source organism: Oncorhynchus kisutch (assembly GCF_002021735.2). Lineage (NCBI taxonomy): Eukaryota > Metazoa > Chordata > Actinopteri > Salmoniformes > Salmonidae > Oncorhynchus > Oncorhynchus kisutch. Next base: position 34,715,912 of record NC_034180.2, read on the forward strand.
AGACAGACCGAGAGAGACAGACCGAGAGAGACAGACCAAGAGACAAAGTAACAGAGAGACAGACCGAGAGAGACAGACTGAGAGAGACAGACAGAGAGAGACAGACCGAGAGACAAAGTAACAGAGAGAGACAGATGGAGAGAGACAGACCGAGAGACACAGACCAAGAGACAAAGTAACAGAGAGACAGACCGAGAGAGACAGACTGAGAGAGACAGACAGACCGAGAGAGACAGACCGAGAGAGACAGACCGAGAGAGACAGACCAAGAGACAAAGTAACAGAGAGACAGACCGAGAGAGACAGACTGAGAGAGACAGACAGACCGAGAGAGACAGACCGAGAGAGACAGACCGAGAGAGACAGACCGAGAGAGACAGACAGACCGAGAGAGACAGACAGACCGAGAGACAGACAGACCGAGAGAGACAGACAGACCGAGAGAGACAGACAGACCGAGAGAGACAGACCGAGAGAGACAGACCGAGAGACAAAGTAACAGAGAGAGACAGACCAAGAGAGACAGACCCGAGAGAGAAAGTAACATAGAGAGACAGACCGAGAGACAGACCCGAGAGAGAAAGTAACATAGAGAGACAGACCGAGAGACACAGACCGAGAGACACAGACCGAGAGAGACAGACAGACCGAGAGAGACAGACAGACCGAGAGAGACAGACAGACCGAGAGACAGACTGAGAGAGACAGACCGAGAGACAAAGTAACAGAGAGAGACAGACCGAGAGAGACAGACCGAGAGACAAAGTAACAGAGAGAGACAGACCAAGAGAGACAGACGGCGAGAGACAGACCGAGAGAGACAGACTGAGAGAGACAGACAGACCGAGAGAGACAGACGGCGAGAGACAGACCGAGAGACACAGACTGAGAAAGACAGACAGACCGAGAGAGACAGACAGACCGAGAGAGACAGACCGAGAGAGACAGACCAAGAGACAAAGTAACAGAGAGACAGACCGAGAGAGACAGACCGAGAGAGACAGACTGAGAGAGACAGACAGACCGAGAGAGACAGACAGACCGAGAGAGACAGACCGAGAGAGACAGACCGAGAGACAAAGTAACAGAGAGAGACAGACCGAGAGAGACAGACCGAGAGAGACAGACCGTGGAGAGACAGACAGACCGAGAGAGACAGACCGAGAGAGAAAGTAACATAGAGAGACAGACCGTGAGAGACAGACCGAGAGAGACAGACCGAGAGACAAAGTAACAGAGAGAGTGGAGCACTCATCCCTTCTTCATACAGGACAGGGCAGCAGTCTGACAGAATGAGGCAGAGAGGGAGATACTTAGGGACCTGCAACACTACAAGATAAATGATGCACAGCAAACACACACACTATCCTCCTTTAAGTAGCAACATGTAAAACTTGGCTAAACTGGTTCACCTTGTTACAGGTAAATCTAACTTTAAATTGGAACTTCAGCCGACCTAGTTCTACTCTGCTGTGAGCCTACCTGCTTTCTACACTCAGGTAAAACTAAGTTAATATGTGAAATAATCTAAAGCAGTATCGACGCAGCTATCCATTCTCGAGACATTTTAAATATGCACATTTAAATCATGGTGGAGTATAGATCCAGAGAGCTGGACCAACAGTGGCAGGACAGTGGAGTTACACCAGTAAAACAGACATGATGTGATTTGTAGTGACACATGCCAACATCGGAAGCCCAGTGTCTCTCTTAGGGCAGCCTCAAGCATCAGCTTCGGAGATGTCAAAATGATGTCAAAGTGGCTTAAAGTAACGTACTCAGACATAATGACCTTAATGACCTGCCATTACTAAGGGCATTTTGAGAATTGTCATCACTGTTTTTAGTCAAAACACACACATACGTTATGCTCACACATGCACCCATCCACACAACCAGGGGTTACAGACGCAGCAGCACAGACACTGTAAAAGCCCAAAGTCCATTTGATCCGCACCCTATGAGAGGACTCTGTGCCAGTTCTATTCTTTGACTAGATTTGATTTTCTCCCCCGTTCCACTCTTTCCTGGCATGCTGTTGGGGAAACACAATAGAGGGTAGCACGGAGGAATCTGTGTTGGGGCGCTGGGGGCGTAGGTCTGTGTGTCCTCAATCTGAGAGGGCATATCATGAAGATATATTTAGGGCTGCTTGCCTACACACTGCTCTTTGGTTTATGGCTCATGCTGTGGGAGGGGAACAGCTAGACCAATGGATCACATATCCCATCTTCTCTGGGGAGGAGATCCAAAAGGTTACGTACCACTTTCACTTTGATTACCCCAAGAGATGACCTCTCAATTTAGCTCCTTCATGTTCACCCTAATGACAGAGTACATACTGTGCATTAGTTCAGAAACCTAGAAGTAGTTGGCTGTATCATCATCTTCATCTTATTTAACAGTTAATTGGCCATTTCATTAGTTAAACTTTCACTTTACAATAGCTGTACATTGTTGATTCTATGATGGGGGCTTCAGCTCTCTGGTGATCCTACCACGAGAGGAGCTGACGGGGGAGCAGCTAACCATGAATAAACATCAACTGCTAATTCATTGGCTGATTGATGTCACATTTAAACATGCACCATTTAAATCAACATCCTTGTTGCCTTGTGTATGTCTCCATGCACTGTAAAAAAAAAGAAAAAAATATGTTGATTCAACGTACAATTGTAAGGCAACCAGCTTTTTGGGGTATTTGATGAGGGGAAAAAAACAGTTTGATCAATTTTAGAATAAGGCTGTAACGTAACAACATTTTGAAAAAGTCCGAATGCACTGTATATATTTTGTCTACACTGTCTCTACGCTCCACATGTCGATCTGACTGATCACAAGGGAGGGAACATCAAAACCAATCCTCTCATTCTGCTTAGATTGTGATTGTACACAGGTACTAAGTAGAACCATACAGGATTCTTGGGTTTGTCCCCATAGGGGAACCCTTTTTGGTGCTGGGTAGAACCCTTTGCAGAGGGTGGCCTCTGTATGATTATAGGCCCTCGATTATACATACAGTAGAACCCTCTATGAAGGGTTCTGCCTAAAAACCCTCTATGAACAGTTCTACCAACCTTATTAGCCTTTAACATTTGATTATTTATGACAATACATTACATATATCATAAGGCCTTTCTTCGAGGGCCTAGTTACAGTGCATTCGGAAAGTATTCAGACCCCTTGACATTTCCCACATTTTGTTACGCTACAGCCTTATTCTAAAGTGGATTAAATAGTTTATTTCGTGGTGGTTCCAAACTTCTTCCATTTAAGAATGATGGAGGCCACTGTGTTCTTGGGGACCTTCAATGCTGCAGAAATGTTTTGGGTGTAGATAAGAAAAATATATACTTGATCCATTTTAGAATAAGGCTGTAATGTAACAAAATGTGTAATAAGTCAACGGGTATGAATACTTTCCGAATGCACCGTACATCCTAACACTGTGGTGTTATGAATCTCCTGGTTTACAGGCCACATCAGGCCTGCAAGTCACATTATGCAGGCTTGCAAAGTGACGTGTAATTCCTAGTGGAATCCAGCCAGAGTTAGGATATCCAACAAGTGGAATTGTTAATCACCCTCAACCTGAATTCAGAATGACTGCCAGGGTAGGGAAGATTGAATAGGGAGACGAACTCAATCATCTAAATTGGAACAACCATCTCAGTAAAGGGTGCAATAAAAACAATTACTAACAGATTGGATTAGTTAAACCCACTGTTCCTAGGCCGTCATTGTAAATAAGGATTTGTTCTTAACTGACTTGCCTAGTTAAATAAAGGTTAAATAAATACAAAATAAAGAAATGGTATGTTATTTATCTTTGTGTAGATTTAAAAAGAATCAACCGATCAATGTACATCCAAAAACACAGATATTACAGTAAAACAAACCATTTCCCCAAATTCTCCCTGCAATAGAGCATTCTGGAAAATAGTATATGGTTCTATGTAGAACCCTTCTTGCCATCCAAATAATCCTGCCTGCCTTCCAAAGAATCATCAAACAACCATTCCATCCAAAAATGGTTCTTAGGATGTTAAAGGTTCAACGTAGAACCCTTTGCCTTACAAAGAACCCATGTCTTCGAAACGGTTCTTGGTAAAAACACTATCCCTCCGATAGTATCCCTTTTGGAACCCTTTTTTTAAAGAGTCGTGGTACTGTAGTTAGTTGAGTCGTTTTTCCCCCTTCCTCGTCTCTGGTCCTGTCTCTGGGGGATGACGGCATTTCATACAAACACCAAGCAATAAAGAAAAAGTGGCAGACAGGAAGAGCATCCATTACACCTGTCTAGTGTAATTACCATCCCATCTGGGATGAAAGCATCCAGACCCTCCCATTGCCTCTCCTTCCATCCCTAGGTGAGTGCTGTGGGGTGGGGGTGAAGAAAGGGGAAAACTGTAGCTAAGCAGTGCATACATAAATCCCTATCACTCCACACTCTCTCACTCTCTTATGTTCTCTGTGTCTGTGTCTCTATCTCAGCGTCTATGTAACTGGCTTCCAGGCCACGTTGAAATGAATCGGAGACAATGTTAAAGGTAGACTCAGTGATATGACATAGAGGCAGAAAATAAACAGCATAGTAGATCAATTTCCGCAACAACTAAGAGCGTTGAAGCGCAAGGCCCAACTTCTCCACTGTTTTGGTCCCATGGCTACCACGCTGTACATAGGGTGAAGTGAACCCGTGCGTGCACATGCGCAGATACCGTGTGTGATTGTGTGAGAGTGAAGTGTTGCATCTCGCAACAATATTTATTATGATTATGATTAAAAGAACAATCAATGCTGAATAATCTAATCATGCCAGGTTACAGTGACAGAGGGAATGGAATTCGGAAGCGCTGATGAGGGCGACTGGCTTTACTGTGTAATATTGTCACTTGGACAGCTGCAATGTTTTAAAGTGCAACATTGCTATGCTTTCATAGAACTAGTTCTATAGAACAGCAATGGTGCTTCTTCCCCAAGTATATTCCAAAACTACAAGCAGGCAAAACGTGACAAATGAAACTAATCGGCTTTGAAATAGTAAGAATTGTCACGTTGTAAGTAATTCAGGAGGGAACTACACCCTTTGATGTGACAAATGCTGATTTGGTTTTTAAAACAATTAAGCCTTGCTCAATCCATCCTTATAAAACTTGCAGTGATTTTGCACGTAGTTGCACAAACCACAAATGCATTAGCACTGACAAAGCACCAGGCTGTAATACAACATTGAGCAATTATAGCAAACAACCACAGTTTGTTTATGAACTAATCAAGAAAAACCGCATGGTCTAATTTTTCCAAATTGAGCATTATCATAAAACTGGAGGCCTGCTGAGACGTACAATCACAAAAGAAAATACATAATAATTGTTGCATCATGTATAATCAGGTGACTGTGATTGGTTCCTGTTTCTGATAATGTGGTATAGTAAGCTGCCTCTGTGCTGCTCCCAGCGTGTCCCTGGTTACTAGAGAGCAGGATCTGATTTATTTTAGGGCCAATGCTGATAGTAATTTTTTGGGGTCCAGGATGGCCAATATTCAATATTATTACATTTGAACATTTTGATGACAACATTTCTCAGAGACAGCCATGTATGCATTAATTAATCAATTATAAAATCATACAATTCATTTGACTTTGTTTTTACCAATTTAACTACATAACAACATATTGGTAATAATCTTTCATTTGAATGGTAAATCTCTTGATAAACTGAGTAAATCAAGATGTCATAGGCAGGTGAATGCATATCCAATAGCAGTGTGTGAATGCATGTTATTTACCTTGTTTTGGCTGCTTTCAGTGGAGTATAAGAGGGTACAGTAAATAATCTGTTTCCGTTCCATTTATGACTAATCTCTTCTTTTATAAAAGTGTACTGAATAAACTCCATGCAACCACTCACTCGTGAGTGTCTCTCTCACAGTACATGCAAGCAGTGGGCAAGGGAGAGACACGTCATTTAACCCAGTGAATTTATAACATTCAGCATTGTGTAGACCCTGGTTATTTGAAGACCCTGGTTACGTGTGTAGACCTTGATTACATGTGTAGACCCTGATTACGCGTGTAGACCCCGATTAGGTGTACATTCAGGGCCTCCTGTGTGGTGCTCTGTGCCTCCAGAGACTCTAGGTTCGCGCCCAGGCTCTGTCGTAACCGGCCGCGACCGGGAGGTCCGTGGGGCGACGCACAATTGGCCTAGCGTCATCCGGGTTGGGGAGGGTTTGGCCGGTAGGGATATCCTTGTCTCATCGCGCACCAGCGACACCGTGTTTCCTCCACACATTGGTGCGGCTGGCTTCCGGGTTGGATGCGCGCTGTGTTAAGAAGCAGTGCGGCTGGTTGGGTTGTGTACCGGAGGACGCATGACTTTCGACCTTCGTCTCTCCCGAGCCCGTACGGGAGTTGTAGCGATGAGACAAGATAGTAGCTACTAACAATTGGATACCACGATATTGGGGAGAAAAGGGGGGTTAATTAATTTTTATTAAAAAAGTGTACATTCAGGTTACTTAAAGACCCTGGTTATGTAAAGACCCTAGTTACATGTATATGGACTTCTGAACTCAGTGAACATGTGGTTAACATGTCCTGGCATTCTCTCATCTCACTCACTGGGCTCTATGGAGAACACCTTGGAAGACCTTATCTCTGACTCAAATACACCCTTTCTCACAACATTATAATCTACACTGAACGGTAGGAGAATTAGGCACTGAAAAGATAAGGGTGATAATTGTACATTCAAGATGTTAGTTCCGGTAGGAAATACTTTATTGTATCTTAGCGTTAGAGCCACGCTGAAATTCTGTCTCATGTTTTCTTGCATAAGATTTTAGTTTGAGACAAACAAACAACGAATAACGTGACAACCCTACTCCTCTCCACAGTAAGTCGTTTCTATGTGCCTACCTTTGCCTCTGATGTGGGTTCCAGGTAGCACAGTCGATTGCCGAGCCCCTCTGCAGTCAGGCAGAACTTGCGATTCTCCTTGTGGATGCAGGCGACACACTGGAGCACCACTTCATCATCCTGTCATGACAAAATTGAGGTTTTCAGAGTGAGAGGAGGTAGACAACAAACAAAAAACTACCCTCAGGAGCAGGAGCCCATCAACCACCTTTTAACAGGGGGAGATAATTCACTGTGACTCCACACTATTAGAAAAAAATCTAGAACCTAAAAGGCTTCTTCGGAAGTCCTCATAGGAGAACCCTTTGAAGAACCCCTTTTGGTTCCAGGTAGAACCCTTTCCACAGATGGTTCTACATAGAACCTAAAATAGTTATTCTATATGGAACCAAAAACGGTTCCACCTGGAACCAAAAATGGATCTTCTATAGGGACAGCTACAGAACCCTTTTGGAACCCTTTTTTCTAAGAGTGTGTTCTGGAAACAGGGGATTCATCTACCCAGACACTGGATGGGTAGAAAAAAAGTCATCATTTACATCATTGCAGAATAATTTGACATAATTTCAGAGCATTACATTGAATGTGCTGCTGGTTTAAGATTCAGGCTTCCCAATCTTTTCTCAAGGACCATATTGTCCAGCAGCAAAATAGGTACCTTAAAAATATCAAGGAAAAATTGTGGGGTGAGATTTCTAGTATTTTACGTCTTAATGAAGCCTTGACACACCACGCAGAACCGGAGAATAGGTTGACACAAATGCTAAAGAAAAAGACAATGCAATATTAACTCCTGCTTTGAGGAGTTAATATTGATGACTAATACATTTCTCTATTTGTGCTCACTGTTTCGGGCTGTTGATTGGGCAGTCTCCTGCTAAGGTAATGAACGAACACAAATTATCCACTGAGGATCCCTTTAAGTCTGCCAAACATCCTTTAAGCTATTCACGCTATTTACAATACTTTCAGAAACCATTCCCACCTCTTGACTTTTTCCATATTTTGTTGTTACAGCCTGAATTTAAAATGTTTTTTTTTAACCTTTATTTAACCAGGCAAGTCAGTTAAGAACAAATTCTTATTTTCAATGAGAGCCTAGGAACAGTGGGTTAACTGCCTGTTCAGGGGCAGAACGACAGATTTGTACCTTGTCAGCTCGGGGGTTTGAACTTACAACCTTCTGGTTACTAGTCCAACGCTCTAACCACTAGGCTACCCTGCCGATTGAATTTAGATTTTTGGTCAGTGGCCTACACACAATAACCCATAATGTCAAAGTGGAATTAAGTTCTTTATTTTTTATTTAGGAGTAGAATGTGTCTTCACAAGTCACATAATAAGTTGCATGGACTCAATTTGTGTGCAATAATAGTGTTATAAATAGTGTTATACAAAAAAGTTCTGTCAGTCGAGAAGTCAATTTCAAACACAGATTCAACCACAAAGACCCGGGAGGCTTGCCAATGCCTCAGAAAGAAGGGCACCTATTGGTAGATGGGTAAAGAAATAAAAACAGACATGGAATATCCATTTGAGCATGGTGAAGTTATTAATTACACTTTGGATGGTATGTCAAGAACCCCAGTCACTACAAAGATACAGGTGTCCTTCCTAACTCAGTTTCCGGAGAGGAAAGAAACTGCTCAAAGATTTCACCATGAGGCCAATGGTGACTTTAAAACAGTTACAGAGTTGAATGGTTGTGATAGGAGAATACTGAGGATGGATCAACAACCTTGTACTTACTCTACAATACTAACCTAATTGACAGAGTGAAAAGAAGGAAGCCTGTACACAATGCAAATATTCCAAAACATGCACTTAAGTAATACTGTTAAAAATGTGGCAAAGCAATTTGTCCTGAATAGAAAGTGTTAAGTTTGGGGCAATTCCAATACAGCACATTACTGAGTACCACTCTGCATGTTATCCTGGCATTAAGTTGTGTCACATATCAGTTTGCAACCAATGTAAATAAATATATAATCATTGAGTTAATAAAGTCGCATACAAACATGGATTTTTTATTGAGTAAAGCAGCTCCAAAATGCAGGTGTTTTAGCCTATGTAGCTTAGTGCTTTCCGTGGTGGAGGGGACGCCAGCGAACACACAGAGCATAGGCATTGGTAATCTTCTTTGTGCCGTGATTGACTAAGTGTTCGGTTTCTCATGGAGACACTACGTCACCGCAGAATCTGCAATAGATTTACATTAGAAGTGCCCATTCAAGAAGGCTTAAGGTCATTGGCTAAAAAATGACGTCAAATCACGTTATACACTGCTCAAAAAAATTAAGGGAACACTAAAATAACACATCCTAGATCTGAATGAATGAAATATTCTTATTAAATACTTTTTTCTTTACATAGTTGAATGTGCTGACAACAAAATCACATAAAAATTATCAATGGAAATCAAATTTATCAACCCATGGAGGTCTGGATTTGGAGTCACACTCAAAATTAAAGTGGAAAACCACACTACAGGCTGATCCAACTTTGATGTAATGTCCTTAAAACAAGTCAAAATGAGGCTCAGTAATGTGTGTGGCCTCCACGTGCCTGTATGACCTCCCTACAATGCCTGGGCATGCTCCTGATGAGGTGGCGGATGGTCTCCTGAGGGATCTCCTCCCAGACCTGGACTAAAGCATCCGCCAACTCCTGGACAGTCTGTGTTGCAACGTGGCGTTGGTGGATGGAGCGAGACATGATGTCCCAGATGTGCTCAATTGGATTCAGGTCTGGGGAACGGGCGGGGCAGTCCATAGCATCAATGCCTTCCTCTTGCAGGAACTGCTGACACACTCCAGCCACATGAGGTCTAGCATTGTCTTGCATTAGGAGGAACCCAGGGCCAACCGCACCAGCATATGGTCTCACAAGGGGTCTGAGGATCTCATCTCGGTACCTAATGGCAGTCAGGCTACCCCTGGCAAGCACATGGAGGGCTGTGCGGCCCCCCAAAGAAATGCCACCCCACACCATGACTGACCCACCACCAAACCGGTCATGCTGGAGGATGTTGCAGGCAGCAGAACGTTCTCCACGGCGTCTCCAGACTGTCACGTCTGTCACATGTGCTCAGTGTGAACCTGCTTTTATCTGTGAAGAGCACAGGGCGCCAGTGGCGAATTTGCCAATCTTGGTGTTCTCTGGCAAATGCCAAACGTCCTGCAAGGTGTTGGGCTGTAAGCACAACCCCCACCTGTGGACGTCGGGCCCTCATACAACCCTCATGGAGTCTGTTTCTGACCGTTTGAGCAGACACATGTACATTTGTGGCCTGCTGGAGGTCATTTTGCAGGGCTCTGGCAGTGCTCCTCCTGCTCCTCCTTGCACAAAGGCGGAGGTAGCGGTCCTGCTGCTGGGTTGTTGCCCTCCTACGGCCTCCTCCACGTCTCCTGATGTACTGGCCTGTCTCCAGGTAGCGCCTCCATATTCTGGACACTACGCTGACAGACACAGCAAACCTTCTTGCCACAGCTCGCATTGATGTCCCATCCTGGATGAGCTGCACTACCTGAGCCACTTGTGTGGATTGTAGACTCAGTCTCATGCTACCACTAGAGTGAAAGCACCGCCAGCGTTCAAAAGTGACCAAAACATCAGCCAGGAAGCATAGGAACTGAGAAGTGGTCTGTGGTCACCACCTGCAGAACCACTCCTTTATTGGGGGTGTCTTGCTAATTGCCTATAATCTCCACCTGTTGTCTATTCCATTTGCACAACAGCATGTGAAATGTATTGTCAATCAGTGTTGCTACCTAAGTGGACAGTTTGACTTCACAGAAGTGTGATTGACTTGGAGTTACATTGTGTTGTTTAAGTGTTCCCTTTATTTTTTTGAGCAGTGTATCTACCGTAGCTTTGATTGGACTGATCAACATCATACTGTACTTACAAAATCTTAGCTAGCTAGCTAGACAAGCAGTATCTTCATGAATCAAGTCGACAATCTACAGGCAAATCCTTTTCAATCCTTGTCATATGAAGAGAAATTATAGATAAAATGTATCGGTGCTCAAGTTTGCCCACAAGAAGGCCCACAAGAGTCCAAAAATATTTATTGTATGCTGCTGCATAAATGATGTAATATGCCAGGATATGTATACTATAGCTAAGAAATTTGAAGAATTTGGAGAATTTGGTCCTTCTCCCCCTCGGAACTTAGCCAACTGTTCTGACTTGGTGGTACACATGTAGCCTATAGCCTGTTTTAGAGAAATGCCATAGTTGAATATTGTAAGATCTTTCATTGTCTGCTTATATGCTCCCATTATTTATCCTACGGTTCTGATTTGGTGTATTGGGAGAATACTGTAAGAACAGCCCATGTTCTGAATTATGTCGCTGTCTATTTCAAAAGTGCTGAACAAAAAGGCATATCGACTAGGTCCGTCTTAGCCTGCTCAATGTCTACATGGAAATTACGGCTTGCCACTTATCCACTCATCGTTCCCTTATGCAATAGTTTCTACATCTGAATTGTTATATTGCTTATATACACTACCGTTAAAAAGTTTGGGGTCACTTAGAAATGTCCTTGTTATTGAAAGAAAAGCTCCTTTTTTTGTCCATTAAAATAACATCAAATTGATTGGAAATACAGTGTAGACATGGTTAATATTTTAAATGACTATTGTAGCTGGAAACGGCTGATATTTAATGGAATACCTACATAGGTGTACAGAGGCCCATTATCAGCAACCATCACGCCTGTGTTCCAATGGCACGTTGTGTTAGCTAATCCAAATTTATACTTTTAATTGATCATCATCATAATTGATCATTAGAAATCCCTTTTGCAATTATGTTAGCACAGCTGAAAACTGTTGTTCAGATTAAAGAAGCAATAAAATTGGCCTTCTTTAGACTAGTTGAGTATCTGGAGCATCAGCTTTTGTGGGTCCGATTACAGGCTCAAAATGGCCAGAAACAAAGACCTTTCTTCTGAAAATCGTCAGTCAGAAATGAAGGCTATTCCATGTGAGAAATTGCCAAGAAACTGAAGATCTTGTACAGCGCTGTGTACTACTCCCTTCACATAACAGCGCAAACTGTCTCTAACCAGAATAGAAAGAGGTGTGGGAGGCCTGGTGCACAACTGAGCAAGAGGACAACTACATTAGAGTGTCTGGTTTGAGAAACATACGCCTCACAAGTCCTCAAATGGCAGCTTCATTAAATAGTACCCGCAAAACAGCAGTCTCAACATCAACAGTGAAGATGCGACTCCGGAATGCTGGCCTTCTAGGCAGAGTTGCAAAGAAAAATCCATATCTCAGAATGGCCAATAAAAAGAAAAGATTAAGATGGGCAAAAGAACACACACTGGATAGAGGAACTCTGCCTAGAAGGCCAGAATCCCGGAGTCGCCTCTTCACTGTTGACGTTGAGACTGGTGTTTTGCGGTCTGTAACCATTGCCAGTTACAATCTCTTCCAATTAAAATAAAAACATTCAAAAAATGTTTATTAGGCTAATAGACCCATGTAATTCCAGTTGATATTGCGAGGGTTGTTTTGTTTGCACAATGTGCTGTCTGTGCTTCGGTACATTGTCTATAAAAGTGGATCCTCGTGATTGTATTTTCCTTCCTTTTAAGACCACATAGGCCTAATAAAATGCAAATGGTAGGCTAACCACATCTCTCTCTCTCTCTTTCTCTCTCTCCCTCCCTCTCTCTCTCTGTGTACGTTGACTTAAAGAAAAGTAAAGTTAAGAATTTATCTGAACTAACATCTATCTGAATTTCTGTCTGTGTTTATTTTGAAAGTGCTGAACAAATAGGCCTACCTTATTGCAGCTCGTTTGCGTGCACTTGGTTATACTTAGAGCTAAGTGTTAATGATATAAGAAGAAACATTGTGAATTTACTGAACATAAATGTAATAATGTTTGTGTACGGTTCAAAAGTAAAACTCATGTCGATATTCATTATCATTGAAGAAGAATGTGGATCTTATCAAGTTACACAAATCTACAAAGAAACCATATTTTTTTCAGTTATGGTTTTTAAAAAGGCAGTAAATGAGACTGAATGAACTGTTTTGCTGCCAGATGAGGCTCCGCCAGGTGTATTAGTGGTGCTGAGAGGAAAGTGCCTGTCACGACTTCCGCCGAAGTTGGCTCCCCTGCCTGTTCGGGTGGTGCCCGGCGGTTGTCGTCACCATCCTACTAGCCACTACCGATCCCTTTTTCGTTTGTCTGTTGGTTTTGTCTTATTAGTTTCACCTGTGTGTATTTTAGTTTAATTAGCGTCCTTACATATAGTAGGTTGTCCCGCCCTTGTTTTGTGCGGGATTGTTTGTGTTACTCTGTTGTATGATGGTTTTCGTGTGGTTATTCTCCGGACTATTTTGGTCCTGTGTTTGGGCTGGTCAATTGTATGCGCCCTGTGTGTTGGCGTGACCGTTTTTGTGCAATTGACAATCTACTGAACCCTGCTCTCTGCGCCTGATTCCACCCACCACTCCTAGTAAATCCAGACAGTGCCGCTGTCGGGAGAGCTTTATGTTGGCCCTAACATTTTTTCGGCACCGTTTGTCATCGTTATGGTGCAATTCATGTATTGTTTAGTGTTGTGTCGTGTAGTGGCTTTGCTGGTATGCATCTAAAAAAATTGGTTGAGTTTGCCTCACCAAGTTTTACATACTACAATCGCCACTGGCTGCATCATGTTATAGGTATGCTTGTAATCGTTAAGAGCTGGGGAGTTTTTCAGGATAAAAAAAATAAACAGAAAGGAGCTAAGCACAGGAAAAATCCTAGAGGAAAACCTGGTTTAAACTTTCAACCCTTTCACTAGACACCGGGAGATGAATTTGACTATCAGTAGGACAATAACCTAAAACACAAGACCACATCTACACTGAAGTTGCTTGAGAGACAAACAGAAAGACTCACAGCTGTTAATGCTGCCAAAGGTGCTTCTACAAAGTATTGACAGGGGTGTGAATGAGATATTTATATATTTTTATTTTCAATATATTTGCAAACATTTCTAAAAACATCTATTCACTTTGTCATTATGGAGTATTGTGTGTAGATTGATGAGGAACATGTTTTCCATTTAACAATAAGGCTGTAACGTAACAACATGTGGGAAAAGGAAAGGGGTCTACTTTCTGAAGTCACCAGTATAAATGAGGCTGAAGTCATTGATTGGAGAGTTCATAGTGATCTAGCTAAATGTATGCTGAGGAGTATCATGAAAGAGAACAGCAGCTGTTCATTGCTTTGGGTTAGATTAGGCCTACCTCATGAGACAAGAGGCACTTGGCATGCACTTTGCCGAAGATATCATCGGATGATGCCTCCCTTAAGAAAAAAATGAATTAATTTCACATTTAATCACATGTGAAGTGTTCCAAAAACACATGCTGTCATGTGATCTTATGTGATAACATGTGAAGCAACATGAAATAACATGAAACTACACGTGAAAACATGTTCCGAAAACATGTATTCATGTGAAATTTCAGGTGAAATCGTGATTTTCCACAGGTGAAATCATGTGGTTTTTCTGTAAGGGCTTATTAGATATGGAGGATTTGGTTTAAGTCATAGACCATGTAAGAGACAGTGTAAATACTGATAACAGTTAATTGTCTTTTCACCACATTCTGGTCATCAATATACAGCAGTTATTACAGCTATACACTGGAAACTGCCATTATATAGTATATTTGGTATATCTGTATATCAATATATTTTTATTCACTTTCTGGTTTTTTCTGACTAATGTTTCCAACCAGAATTTTCATTGTATGAATATAGTATACAATATAATTAACATTAGTATAAGAGCATATAAACACCCTTCAGCATGTGGTTAATGAATGTCTCTGTTAGAGAATCACTCTAACAGAGACATTAATGAATAATTAACAGGGCGATTATTCACGCCTGTTTTACACTATGTTGTAGTTCCATACACATTAATAAATGGGAATCCCGCAATAAATAAATAAGATCAATGTTTAATGGATGTGATTTATTAAAGCTGGAAGCATTTCCATGTTTTACGACAGTAATATTGCAGCAGCCGTAACCATATCACTGCTCAGTGTTCACAGACTGTACAGTGTTATTTACCTACAGTATACTGCTTACTGAGGGAGCCCACTATCTGAAAATAAATATTAGAAAATGCCCTCGTTCTGAAAACCTTGTGATTGCATTTACAGCACTCACTGGCAGCGTAAATACTGACATTTCTAATGTTCTTTACCCAATGTAGCAGACAGGCAGAATGTGCTGATGTTGCTGCTAACTGAAAGATTGTGCTTCTACTATATTTCATCTGAAGGAAGGGATTCTGCAAAGAGAGGAGAGGAGAGAGCAGCAGCTGTAGCACTCCAGAGCAGAGTGGTGAAGTAGCAGCATTCAGTCCTGTGTCGCTGTGTGTCTGAAGTCCGATGTGAAAGGCCCTGAGCTCTTAAAAAACACACTACTTCAGACATTATTTCAAGTCCTCTATGCACACGTGTGCTTCAGATGTTGCCCGTGAGGAAATTCTCCATCCATGCCCATTATAGCACTACTACTACTAAGGAATTTTTATTTTTAATTTAAAGTTCATGACATATTCCAGCATTGAGGACACTATCTGTCTATTAGTTTTGGAAATGTATGATGGCAATTCAACTACAGCATACAAAGTAGAACACATCTGATAGAATAGTGAATGCTGAGGTAGATGCTGCTGCAACTTACAATACCACTGCACTATGGTGGGACCCACTGCACTATGGTGGAAATCCCTGCACTATGGTAGAAACCACTGCACTATGGTAGAAACCACTGCACTATGGTGTATGCACTGCACTATGGTCTAAACCACTGCACTATGGTGTATGCACTGCACTATGGTGTATGCACTGCACTATGGTGGGACCCACTGCACTATGGTGGAAATCCCTGCACTATGGTAGAAACCACTGCACTATGGTGTATGCACTGCACTATGGTCTAAACCACTACACTATGGTGTATGCACTGCACTATGGTGTATGCACTGCACTATGGTGGAAACCACTGCACTATGGTGTATGCACTGCACTATGGTGTAAACCACTGTACTACACTGTAAACCACTGCACTATGGTGTATGCACTGCACTATGGTGGAAACCACTGCACTATGGTGGAAACCACTGCACTACGGTGGAAACCACTGTACTACACTGGAAACCACTGCACTATGGTGGAAACCACTGCACTATGGTGGAAACCACTGTACTACACTGTAAACCACTGTACTTTGATGTAAACCACTATGTAAACCACAGTGCATACACCATACACTATGGTGTATGCACTGCACTATGGTCTAAACCACTGCACTATGGTGTATGCACTGCACTATGGTGTATGTACTGCACTATGGTGGAAACCACTGCACTATGGTGTATGCACTGCACTATGGTGGAAACCACTGCACTATGGTGGAAACCACTGTACTACACTGTAAACCACTGCACTATGGTGGAAACCACTGTACTATGGTGGAAACCACTGTACTACACTGTAAACCACTGCACTATGGTGGGAACCACTGTACTACACTGGAAACCACTGCACTATGGTGGAAACCACTGTACTACACTGTAAACCACTGCACTTTGATGTAAACCACTGTACTACACTGTAAACCACTGCACTATGGTGGAAATCACTACCAGAAATCAGAATCATATCATACAAACAT
Organism: Oncorhynchus kisutch; assembly: GCF_002021735.2. Lineage (NCBI taxonomy): Eukaryota > Metazoa > Chordata > Actinopteri > Salmoniformes > Salmonidae > Oncorhynchus > Oncorhynchus kisutch. The sequence goes on from NC_034180.2 coordinate 34,732,554, forward strand.
GCATGCCAGGATCAATTTAAAACATTGTTTTCCCCTTTTATGAATTTAATCGACATGAATAACCTGCATGGCATATCAACACGGTGGACAGACACCACTGCACAAGCAATCACTCTCTCTGAGGAGGGGGAGTTGTGATTTGGGCCATACGAGGCCACTATTGATTTGTCTCTCATATTGTGCCGTCAGGTCTGTCTGAGTGCCAGCAGCACGGCAAGAGGCCCTCGTTAATCAGATCGGTTCACTCTCCTCTCCTCTCACAGCCCAGGCTGGCCCGGGCTCTGTCTGGCCCCCACGTCTGGGCACACACTCCCCCCATCTCTCCTCTCCGTCTACCTCATCTCTCACTCCTGTCTCAGGGCAGAATTATGTATCATACACACGCTAGGCAAGGCCCACACACTCACCTCCCGTCTCACCTGGCCAACACAGAGGAGGTAAGGGAGGGGAGGGAGGGAGCAGGTAGGGCAGCCCGCTGCTAGCCTAACCACCATCCATCATTCATGAATGGATCTCAATTGATGTGAGCCTGGCTGTGAGATAGGTGCCTCTACTCTACAGCTGGGAGGCTGAGAGTCAGCTTAGGACGAGTAAATTTACACTGGCTGATTTAACTTGCAGATGTACAGTATAAGGTCATCCCTAATTACAGCACTCTACTAGACAAGTCATGAATCATCACTATCTACCAGTACCATCATGACTGTTATCACTTTCTATGAATAGCACAGCTTTAGAAGAAGCTTTGTCCTTGACATAATTGGCTTTGACCTGACAGTGCCCCTCTCTAAATCAGGCCTTTTGGATGGAACATCTCCCCTGGGAGATCCTAGGGGGAATAGAGTGCATCTTGACACGTTAAATAATGTCAAATCCCTGGATAAGCAGTTTGACATTGAGCAGAGCTAAAAACCCAACTACTACTACTACTGTACATGAATGATAGCTCAGCTCATTCTGGATGTGCTATAATCACTTTAGCCCCACGCACTGTAACAACGTGAGATTTCTGCACAGTAACAGTGAGGCACATCACAAATCTCCCTGAATGTGCTGCAGACTAAATCACCTTCTCCATGTTCTGTGAACACTGACACTGCACAGTCTGAGGTGACAGACTGGGGCTTAATATGATAAACTGGTGACACCTTTCCAAATCACATTCTCCAAGCTCAGATCACAGGTACTCTCACATTGCCAGATAATCTCACATTTGCATTGTACCAAGAAGCCTGACACGCAAGGCTATAGAGTGGAAGGTTTGAGGACTGAGATGTTAATCCTCAGGTAATGTTTTCCACACTGGATTGGATGGGTCAATGGGAATGGCTATCATTTTATGGGTTCCTAACCAATTTCTTCGCATTGCTTGTAACTTATTTTGTATATAATGTTGATGCTTCCGTCTCTTATGACCGAAAAGAGCTTCTGGACATTAGAACAGTGATAACTCACCTCAAACTGGACAAAGAGTTTTCTTTAATGAGTCAGACGCAAATGATATAATGTTGCTCCCAGACAAGGCCCAAATCCCCGTCATTCGCATGAAGAAAAGAAAGAAATACAGGGGGCAGAGATCAGGGTGCCTTGTGAGAATTTGTCGGCGAGTGGGTTACCAGCCTCTACCATCCATTCTATTAGTCAACGAGCAATCACTGGAAAATAAACTGGATAAGCTCTGATCGAGACTATCCAACCAACTGGACATTAAAAACTGTAATATTGTATGTTTCACCAAGTTGTGGCTGAACTACGACACAGATAATATACAGTTAGCTGGGTTTTCTGTGCATCGGCAGGACAGAACATCTACGTCTGGTAAGACGAGGGGTGGGGAGTGTGTCTATTTGTCAATAACAGCTGGTGCTCAATGTCTAATATTAAGGTAATCTCGAGGTACCTCATGATAAGTTGTAGACCACACTATCTACCAAGAGAGTTTTCATATATATTTTTCGTAGCCATCTATTTTCCACCACAAACCGACGCTGGCACTAAGACCTCACTCATCAAGCTGTATAAGACCATAAGCAAACAAGAAAATGTTAATCCAGAAGTGGAGCTCCTAGTGGCCAGGGACTTTAATGCAGGCAAACTTTAATCCGTTTTACCTCATTTCTAACAGCATGTCACATGCAACCAGAGGAGAAAAAAAACTCCAGACCACCTTTACTTCACACACAGAGACACTTACAAAGCTCTCTCTCACCCTCTATTTCTGGCCATAATTCTATCCTCATGATTCCTGTTTACAAGCAAAAACTAAAGCAGGAAGTGCCAGTGACTCACTCAATACGGATGTGGTCAGATGACACAAATGCTATGCTACCGGACTGTTTTGCTAGCACAGATTGGAAAATGTTCCAGGATTCATCCAATGGCATTGAGGAGTATTCCACCTCACTCCACGGCTTCATCAATAAGTGGATCGACAACATCTTCCCCACAGTGACCGTACGTACATATTCCAACCAGAAGCCATTGATTACAGGCTACAACTAAAGCTAAAGGCTAGAGCTGCCGCTTCAAGGAGCAGGACACTAATCAGGAGGCTTTGTAAAAAATACCGCTATGCCCTCAGACGAACCATTAAACAGACAAGGCCTCAAAACAGGATTAAGAGTGAATCCTACTACACCAACTGAAGCTCGTTGGATGTGGCAGGGCTTGCAAACTATTACGGACTACAAAGGGAAACCCAGCTGTGAGCTGCCCAGTGACGCGAGCCTACCAGACGGGCTGAATTCCTTTTATGCTCACTTCAAGGCAAGTAACACTAAAGCATGCATGAGAGCACCAGCTGTTCCAGACAACTGTGTGATCTCTCTCCATAGTCAATGTGAGCAAGACCTTTAAACAGGTCAACATTCACAAGGTCACAAGGCCAAACGGATTACCAGGATATGTACTCAGAGCATGCGCGGACCAACTGGCAAGTGTCTTCAGTGACATTTTCAACCTCTCCTTGACCGAGTCTGTAATACCTACATGTTTCAGGCAGACCGCCATAGTCCCTGTGCCCAAGAAAGCGAAGGTAACCTGCCTAAATGACAACTGCCCCGTAGCACTCAAGTCGGTAGCCATGAAGTGCTTTGAAAGGCTGGTCATGGCTGACATCAACATCATCATCCCGGAAACCCTAGACTCACTCCAATTCGCATACCGCCCCAACAGATCCACAGTTGATGGAATTTCACTCCACTCTGCCCTTTCCCACCTGGACAAAAGGAACACCTATGTGAAAATGCTTTTTCTTGACTACAGCTCAATGTTCAACACCATAGTGCCCACAAGGAAGGGCTGGGCGATATGGCAAATAAATTATCACAATATCTATATATATTTTTATTTGATAACGATAAATATCACGATATTAATCAAATAATGTTTAAAAGGAGCATATATGCTTCAAACTCAAGAATGCCTGAACAAATTATTAGTGATTAGAGCGTTGGGCCAATAACCGAAAGGTTGCTAGATTGAATCCCCGAGCTGACAAGGTAAGAATCTGTCGTTCTACCCCTGAACAAGGCAGTTAACCCACTGTTCCCTGATAGGCTGTCATTGTAAATAAGAAGTTCTTAACTGACTTGCCTAGTTAAATAAAGGTTAAAAAAATGTTAATTATGTGAGCTACACCAAATTATACTTGAAGGAACATTGTTCCATGTTTGCGGCCAGGGTCAATTAAATTGATAAGCCTCTTGAAACCTTTCATTTCGACTGTGCTAATTGGTAGCATGTCCTTAGCAATGCAATGCATAATAGCGTCTGTGATGTCTTTGTCTTTTCGATGTTTGCTTTTATGGCATAAACGCTGTCAGTGTTGACTGCTTCGAGCCAACATCCCTAGATTGGCTGGTGCTTGACAGGCGTTTATCAATACCGTGTGGCAAACTCAAACTTCCTGCATGTTCCAAAGAGTGATTTTGCTTCAGATGTTGAAAAAGGTTTGTTGTATTACCAGACTTCGTAGTCACCTGTCTACAGCACAATTTCCACCGAACATAGCTCTGCTCTTTGACTGACTTCAAAAAGCCAAACCACTTCCAAATTACTGAAACAGTTTAACCCTTTTTATCAATAATTTCTTCGTTGGAAGCTGCTCCTTCTCCATGGCTATCACTGCCAATGTTTTCACCTACCTCACTAATTTTTCGTGGTTAATAGTGGCTACTCCATCACTCGAGGTGCTAAGTGGTTTTTAGTGGGCATATACCTCTCCACGTGCATATCGTCACTTCTCCGCCCGTTCCTGCTGCTGTACCTAATTATTCTATATCGACATTATCGAAAGTTAATCTAAACGTTTTTATATCGTTATTGAGGGAAGTAATTACCTCAATAATTATTGATATTGATTTATCGCCCAGCCCTACCACAAAGCTCATCACTGAGCTAAGGACCCTGGGACTAAACACCTCCCTCTGCAACTGGATCCTGGACTTCCTGATGGGACAACCCCAGGTGGTAAGGGTAGGCGACAACACATCTGCCACGCTGATCCTCAACACGGGGGCCCCTTAGGGGTGGGTGCTTATTTCCCTCCTGTGTCCCAGTTTACCCAAGACTATGTGGCCAAGCATGACTCCAACACCATCATTAAGTTTGCTGACGACACAAAGGTGGTAGGCCTGATCACTAAAAACGATGAGACAGTCTATAGGGAGGAGGTCAGAGACCTGGCAGTGTGGTGCCAGGACAACAACCTCTCCCTCAACGTGAGCAAGACAAAGGAGATGATCGTAGACTACAGGAAAAGGAGGGGCGAACACGCCCCCATTCACATTGACGGGGCTGTAGTGGAGCGGGTCGAGATTTTCAAGTTCTTTGGTGTCCACATCACCAACAATCTATCATGGTCAAACACCAAGAAAGTTGTGAAGAGGGCAATCCCTTTTCGACAATCCCTTTTCCCCCTCAGGAGACTGAAAAGATTTGACATGGGTCCCCAGATCCTGAAAAAGTTATACAGCTGCACCATCGACAGCACCAGTTGCACCGGTTGACAACTGCTCGGCATCTGACCGTAAGGCATACAGCCCAGTACATCACTGGGGCCAAGCTTACTGCCATCCAGGACCTATATACTTGGCGGTGTCAGAGGAAGGCCCCAAAAAATGTCAAAGACTCCAGGCACCCGATTCATAGACTGTTCTCTCTTCTACCACACAGCAAGCGGTACCGGAGCACCAAGTCGAGGTCCAAGAGGCTCCAGCTTTTACCCCCAAGCCATAAGGCTGCTGAACAATTAATCAAATGGCCACCCGGACTATTTGTTTTTACACTGCTGCTACTCGCAATTTATTATCTATGCATAGTCACTTTACCCCTACCTACTGTACAGTACATGTACAAATTACCTCGACTAACCTGTACCCTGCACATTGACTCGGTACCGGTACCCTGTGTCAACATTCGTGTTATTTTATTGTGTAACTTTTAAAGTTTTTTTAAAAAACTTTAGTTTATTTAGTAAATATTTTCTTAACTCTATTTTCTTAAAATGTCATTGTTGGTTAAAGGCTTGTAAGTGAGGATTTCATAGTAAGGTCTACACATGGGACAAATTAAGTTTGATTTGATTTGAAATCTGCAAACTGTTTTGGCGACCCGACCGAATTCACATAGAAATTAGCATTACAGATCTGTCATTCTCCTGGAAAGCAAGTCTAAGAAGCGGTAGATAGATCTGTTATTTTCTATTTCTATGCTCCCTGTTCTTAAGTTTACTTTCTTCGGGGGGAGAGGAGAGAGGAGAGGACCAGGGGAAGAGGAGACTGAGAGCAGGGGGAAAGAAAGGGGAGGGCCAGGGGGAGAGGAGACAGAGGAAAGGTGGGAGGAGAGTAGAGGGTCATGGGGAGAGGAGACGGAGACGGAGAGGACAGGGGGAGAGGACAGGGAGAGCAGGGCGAAGAGAGGGGAGTGCCAGGGGAGAGGGCCAGAGGAGGAGGAGACGGAGGGCAGGGGGAGGGGAGTGCCAGGGGAGAGGGCCAGGGAAGGAGGAGATCGAGGGCAGGGGGAGGAGAGGGCCAGGGGGAGAGGTCGTGAGCGGCCTTTCCCAGGGGGAGCAACCTGAGCCAGAAGCAGTCAGTTATGCTCCACTGGCCTCCTCCTGCCTATGTCCTCATACCTCTGGGCTCTAGGCAACAACACAGCCCTATCAGCACTACACATAGCCAGACATGGAGAGCCCATGTCACTCAATGTCATTCGTGTGCTGGCTCATGCAGAGTATTTGGATAGCTGTGATAGTTACAGCTGGTCAGGCCCCATAGAACAAAATACAGCTGTGGGTGGCTTCTTCCTCTCTCTACTGTCTCTGGAGGCAGACTGTACAGACAACACCAGGTGTTCCCCAGGCCTATTGCTCTCCTTTAGACAGCAACCTGAGAGCTCCTCCTCGGCTCCTGAAGTATCCTGTCCCAACATATGACGCACTGTAGGAAGGCATCAGGAAAATGGTGCACAGGGTCACTCCATCTGCAAGAGGGATGATATATGGAATGACAGAGAAAGGATACACACTCACTTAACTATTCCTGTAAGTGCTTCACCTTAGGGCTCTAACGTGATTCAGATATAATAATAACTACCTGTACTGAACAAAAATATAAATGCAACATGCAACAATTTCAAACATTTTACCACGATACAGTCCAAAGAAGGAAATCAGTCAATTGATATATATAAATTAGGCCCTAATCTATGGATTTCACATGACTGGGAAGGGGCGCAGCCATGGGTGGGCCTGGGGGGCTATAGGCCAACCAATCAGAATGAGTTTTTCCCCACAAAAGAGCTTTATTGTACCCGCCCCATCTCCTCAGAATATCCCGCTGGTGAAGAAGCCGGATGTGGAGGTCCTGGGCTGATGTGGTCTATGGTAGAGAAATGAACAATTCACTGGCAACAGCTGTTGGACATTCCTGCAGTCAGTATGTCAACTGCACGCTACCTCAAAACATGAGACATCTGTGGCATTGTGTTGAGTGACAAAACTGCACATTTTAGAGTGGCCTTTTATTGTCCCCAGCACAAGGGGCACCTGTGTAACAATCATGCTGTTTAATCAGCTTTTTGATATGCCACACTTGTCAGGTGGATGGACTATCTTGGCAAAAAGAGAAATGCTCACTAGCAGGGATGTAAAATGTTTTGAGAGAAATGAGATATTTGTGAGTATGGAAAATGTCTAGGATCTTTTAGTTCAGCTCTTGAAACATGGGACCAACACTTAACATGCAGCGTTCATATTGGTTTTCAGTATACAAATAGTTCATGGAGTGTGATAAGTGTTGTTCTCAAACCATCAACTGAGATCACCTTACAGCGCTACTTCAGAAGCAGGCAGCTGGAGAGAAATTATTGTCACAATCCCGCCCTTCCTCCATTCCTCCCTCCCTCCCAGCCTCCCTTGCTCCCAGCCTCCCTCCCTCCCAGCCTCCCTTCCTCCCAGCCTCCCTCCCTCCCAGTCTCCCTCCCTCCCAGCCTCCCTTCCTCCCAGCCTCCCTCCCTCCCAGCCTCCCTTGCTCCCAGCCTCCCTCCCTCCCAGCCTCCCTTGCTCCCAGCCTCCCTTCCTCCCAGCCTCCCTTGCTCCCTCCCTCCCAGCCTCCCTTGCTCCCAGCCTCCCTCCCTCCCTTCAAAATGCTCTCCAGCTGTGTGTGTTTGTGTTGGAGTGATTCATGGCTTTTTCCTTCTCTTAGCGAGTGAGAGTGGTGTGACTCAGACAGAGAGAAAGTGAGTGCCATGTTGGAGTTGAGTAGCAAGCAGACCGCTTTGTTCCCGTGACACAGTGCTGTCAGTGTGCTGTTCTGTTGCTGCTGGGGGGAGAGAGTGCTAAGACCGGGTCCAGAGGAAACACCATCGCTGCATTCCTTTCCCTCACCCTAGAGTGACAACATACATTTATCTCAACATCCATTAAACATTTCAGCCTGCTTTAAACAGGATGCTAACAGCACTGAATATGACAGTTTTAAAGTGTACATACATTCCTCTGGCCAACGTGGCACAGGCTGCTACAGTAGCATAATCTCTGAACTACATTATGTAGGGCACAAAGCCATTCCATGTATCCCTTTTCATGTGGAGCCTACTATTTCTCTACCGCCCTTTCAATACTACTGTTCAAAGTACTGACTCTATTTTACACAGGTTAACCTGTGGTCGTGTTACGTTCTAACCCCAGGGTTGTTCTCCACCTGTCTGAACAGCCCAGGGTTGCTCTCCACCTGTCTGAACAGCCCAGGGTTGCTCTCCACCTGTCTGAACAGCCCAGGGTTTCTCTCCACCTGTCTGAACAGTCCAGGGTTATCCTCCACCTGTCTGAACAGCCCAGGGTTGCACTCCACCTGTCTGAACAGCCCAGGGTTGCTCTCCACCTGTCTGAACAGCCCAGGTTTGCTCTCCACCTGTCTGAGACTGAGAGACATCTGGTCCACATCAGGCTATGGGTGATTTCATTCAGTCTAATCACCACAATACAGTTGTGCATTTCAACACCATTCTGTGCTATTCCTATCCATCTACAGCATTGGACAGGAATGGTTATCTCATAAAATGAGTCACAGTGACAGATATCACAGTGCACTATATAAGTGAGCAACATTAAAATATATTTTACGATCACTGTGGTGTTTACGATTGCTCCACAGTAGAGCAGTTCATTGGCAGTACTAATATTGTTCATCTGTTGAGCAAGTTTGAACAAAACTCCTTTGAATGTTTTACAGTTGCCCTGCAAGCCGATCGAAGCCTCCCTTCCCACTTGAAGGAGTATCGAGTCAGGCTGCATCCTTCATTAAAGAAGGAGAGAGAGAGAGAGAGAGAGAGAGATCACAGCAGAAATATTTCTGGCCCGTTGCCATGAGAAAAGGGCAACCAGTGGAGCACAAACAACATTGTGAATAGCACCAATATTTTGGTGTTAATTTATCTTCCTCTACTATTTGCACATTGTTAAAACACTGTATGTACAAAGCTGATAATATACCACTTGAAATGTCTTAATCTTTTCAAACCTTTGTGAGTCCAATGTTTACGGTTCATTTGTAATAGTTTACTTTTGTTTTGTTTTTTGTTTTTTCAGTTTTGTTGCTTTGGCAATGTAAACATATGTTTACCATTCCAATAAAGCTACTTTGAATTGAGAGAGAGATAACAGTTTTCATAGCTTCTCACCCCAAGAGGAGGCTACCAAACTATTAAGTTCCGGTTGACATTCCAGGTATGCTTTGAGATGAAATCCACTAGGTACTGTATATAGGAAGCAATGTATTTCCCTCTTTCATGCTTGGTTTGTGAGGGTAAATGACGGTGTGATGAGATAGGGCCAGTGTATGACAGAGCTCTTTCTGGGCTGTGTTGCACTTGGGACTACAGAAACAAACTGTTCACTTTTTTACTTACTTTTCGCATACTGTAGGAGGCTAATTTACCAAGGAAGGGAAACAACGCTAGAAATACACATTTATGTTGTCTGCCATCTGACAAGCAATAGTATTTCTAGGAGAAAGTGTTGTAAAAGTCCCCAATTGGAGGGGAATACAAATAGATACATTTGTACCCTTCTTGTATGCTTGTTTTGTGAAATGAGGTGCTGTTTTACAATAACCGCCAGCAGTCTAAGCTTGGAAAGCCAACCTTTAAAATAACCATATCCCATTGCCACTCCAACGAGCGAACCTGAGAGAGCCGTTACTTTTCCCACTAACCTGTATACCTGTCATACCTTGGAGGAAACGCTGCTAACACTGCATCCCTCATCTTATGGGCTTTTCTTCTTCAACAATGTTGAGCAACACCTTACAGGGGCGGCAGGGTAGCCTAGTGGTTAGAGCGTTGGACTAGTAACTGGAAGGTTACAAGTTCTAAACCCCTGAGCTGACGAGGTACAAATCTGTCGTTCGGCCCCATGTCAGCCTCCAATAAAATGTAGAATATAGGAGGCTGACACCAGGGGTCTCTTTACAGCTCCTACGTCCAAAACAGAGGCTGGGAAACACACACTATTACATAGTTGGCTTGGCCGGTATATTGTATTTACCCTATACTGGGGTTTTAGGAAATACTACGGGATGGTTTTTCAATACTGTCAATACTAAATTAAATCTAATTTATTTATGAAGCCCTTCTTACATCAGCTGATATCTCAAAGTGCTACAGGAACCCAGCCTTAATCCCCAAATAGCAAGCAATACAGGTGTAGAAGCACGGTGGCTAGGAAAATCTCCCTAGAAAGGCCAGAACCTAGGAAGAAACCTAGAGAGGAACCGGGCTATGAGGGGTGGCCCTTCTGGCTCTGCCGGGTGGAGATTATAACAGAACATTGCCAAGATGTCCACAAATGTATTATTAACAAACTATAGTTTTGGCAACTCGGTTAGGACATCTACTTTGCGCATGACACAAGTAATTTTTCCAACAATTGTTGGAAACAGATTATTTCACAGTATCACAATTCCATGGGGTCAGAAGTTTACATACACTAAGTTGACTGTGTCTTTAAACAGCAAGGAGAATTCCAGAAAATTATGTCATGGCTTTAGAAGCTTCTGATAGGCTAATTGACATCATTTAAGTCAATTGAAGGTCTACCTGTGGATGTATTTCAAGACCTACCTTCAAACCCACTGCCTCTTTGCTTGACATCATGAGAAAATCAAAAGAAATCAGCCAAGACCTCAGAAGAAAAATTGTAGACCTACATAAGTCTGGTTCATCCTTGGGAGCAATTTCCAAACGCCTGAAGGTACCACGTTCAATAGTACGCAAGTATAAACATCATGGGACCACGCAGCCGCCATACCGCTCAGGAAGGAGACGCATTATGTCTCTTAGAGATGAACGTACTTTGGTGCGTAAAGTGCAAATCAATCCCTGAACAACAGCAAAGGACCTTGTGAAGATGCCGGAGGAAACAGGTACAAAAGTATCTATTTCCACAGTAAAATTAGTCCTATACCGCTAAGCAATGAAGAAGCCAGTGCTCCGACACCGCCATAAAAAAGCCAGACTTCGGTTTGCAATTGCACATGGGGACAAATATTGTACTTTTTGGATAAATCTCCTCTGGTCTGATGAAACAAAAATAGAACTGTTTGGCCATAATGACCGTTATGTTTGGAGGGAAAAGGGGAAGGCTTGCAAGCCGAAGATCACCATCTCATCCGTGAAGCACGGGGGTGGCAGCATCATGTTGTGGGGGTGCTTTGCTGCAGGAGGGACTGGTGCACTTCACAAAAAAGATGGCATTATGAGGGGGGAAATTATGTGCATATATTGAAGCAACCTCTGAAGACATCAGTCAGGTTACGACTAAGTTAAGTTAAAGCTTGGTTGCAAATGGGTCTTCCAAATGGACAATGACCCCAAGCATACTTCCAAAGTTATGGCAAAATGGCTTAAGGACAACACAGTCAAAGTATTGGAGTGGCCATCACAAAGCCCTGACCTCAATCCTATAGAAAATTTGTGGGCAGAACTGAAAAAGCGTGAGCGAACAAGGAGGCCTACACACCTGACTCAGTTACACCAGCTCTGTCAGGAGAAATGGGCCAAAATTCACCCAACTTATTGTGGGAGGCTTGTGGGAGGCTACCCGAAACATTTGACCCAAGTTAAATCATTTAAAGGCAATGCTACCAAATACTATTTGAGTGTATGTAAACTCCTGACCCACTGGGAATGTGATGAAAGAAATAAAAGCTGAAAAAAATAATTATTTATACTATTATTCTGACATTTCACATTCTTAAAATAAAGTGGTGATCCTAACTGACCTAAGACAGGGAATTTTTACTCAGATTAAATGTCAGGAATTGTGAAAAACGGAGTTTAAATGTATTTGGCTAAGGTGTATGTAAACTTCCCACTTCAACTGTATGTATCTTTATGGACGTGGACCTTACTTTTTTTAACCATTTATCAATTTTCGAGCAAACGGAGTGAGCAGCAGCTATGTTTGGCTACACACCGACACTTCGTGGAATTCCTGTGAGAGAGTAACGGTTAATGTGATTGCATGTCAATTATTTGACTAGGTTACCTGTATTTGACATTGTGTTGTTATTTCACTGAACACTAGATGGTTTAATTTTATTTTTGGCAGTGAAACGAGGCTACTCAGGTGAGAAAAAAAGCTAACCCAAATGTATAGCCCCGTTGGAAAATACAAATGGACTGTTTAAAAAATATATATATATATAAATTAAATGTGAATCACATTTTTATTTGGCGTACCCCCGACAGAATTGCTTGTACCCCAATTTGGTAATACCTGATATTGTTTTGTTGTGATGTATTGTTTTATGTATGATATAGACTATTTTGTTGTTGTTTTGTTCCTGTAAATACTAGAATATAGAATACCAGTCAGCATTATCTCTGCCCACATGCGTGTGGCTGACTCATTTAGGTTACTTCCTCTGATAGAAGTCCAATCCAATATCAATCATGCAGTGGGTTGATCATGTGACCGTGTCCCTGCCTCAGGGAGGCTGAGATCCCAGAGGCTCTCTTGTTCACATGGAACTCTCTAGAAACCCACTAATTGGCTCTGGCTATGCTGCTCAACTGGGCTTGTTGACTTGTACCCAGACTGCCACACAGCTAACAGGATTACTCATTCATGCCTCCCACCAGAGAAAAGAATGCTGAAGAAGAGACAGGTTGACACTATTCAGCCTACCACATGTCTATGCAGATAACCCGTAGGACCTTTGGGTAAACACCTACAGTACTGTTGTACATTTACTCTCAGTGTTTGTATAGCAGATCAGAATTTCAATGTGGGCAATTTTAGTGACAGTACTAAGCCATGGTAATAAAAAGATGATTGGTATTGAATTCTAGGTTCTGACAGCAATTGAATCCATCAGGGGAATATTCCATGTACTTATCCCCTCCTTGAATAGAGAGGTGGGCGCCCTGTCAGAGAGGGCAGGCAGTGAACTACACCTGATTTCCCACTTTGTCAAACAATTTGAGGGCCTGGGATTGACAGATCTGCCCAGGCCAATGGTTCCGCACTTAAACACTTTTGAGTCAGATCGAAAGAGAGAAGGTAGGGGGGAGAGAGAGAGAAAGATAAAGAGAGAGAGTTTGACAGCCAATTCACAGATATAATGTGAAGACGCACAGAGTAGTAGTAAAAAAAAAAAGTTACATAAATCTGTCTCATCTGGGTGCAATTTAACAATGTTTTATAGGACTACAACCTCTTGCGGTGCAATTTCAGGTGCTTCAAAAATCAACCCAGTGCTCTAATTTTCCATGCAAAAGCACATTAAGAGCTGAGAGAAGGAATCTGTGCCGTCAGCTCTCTCGGTTAATGTCCCAGTAACTCTTCAAGCTTCTAGCTTGGCCTGAGCCCCGCTGTGGGCTGATAAGGCAGGGAGAAACACAGGCAGCTGAGATAGAAACCCTAGCCAATCAAGGGAGAAGAAACCTTACAGCATCCCTATACCACAGAGCTGAGCCGCAGTTGTAAAAGTTTACTCTCTATTTCCACATTACTTTGATTCCCTCAGGAAAGTTACTCACCAAGCAGGTGTATGACTGTGGGTCATAATCACACTGTTGTCATTGACAAGTGCCAGGTTGGAGAGTGTGCAGATAGTGGGCCCTGATAAGGTCATGGCGGAGGGTCAACTATGCTCATCAGTGTCCATGCTGTATATCCCTCCTCACCACTAGTACTGCTCTCAGCACTTCCTGGTCTGTCTCCTGCTTGCTGCCCTAGCAGAATAATACATTGTTTTATTACACACATCATTGACTCTGCTGCAACAAGGCCCAATAAAGAGGCCAATATCTCTTAGTCTATGCTTGTGGTGGAAAGCAGACGCAGAGGTTGTTAAAATGGCATGAATCTTTTATGGGGTGGGGAATGGCAGTGTCGTCAATATCGGACATAAGGCTCAGAGGCTGGCATCAGCCGGGAGAGAGAAATATGAGGTTCTCAAGACACAACAATTATCGTAGTTCAAGAGACACCAAGGGCTGTGCAGTAAAGATGCAGCAGATATCTCAATTGAACAGCGAGATCAAGGGTAGGATAAGGTAATGTGCAGGGTTAACAAGAGACCAGGCGCGTTTTAGACTGGAGCCTGTAAACTCTAGACTGGGGCTCTCAAACAACACTAGACTGGAGCCTGGGCCATGCGAGGCCGAGTAAGCTAAGAATCCAAACAGCAGATACTAAATGTTCCTCAAAAACCCTTATTAAGAGCACAGTGGGGAGTGGGGCACAGCAGAACTTTGGATATCATTATCACACAAATACCTGAGGTGCTGCTTACAGGGAGAGAATGATTCAGATAAGTACCGTATGCAAAGTGGTAGAATGACTTTAATTTACGTGCTATAATAGAATACACTCACATTGTTTCCGTGGTAACCGGGACAGTTTTTAAATGGCATGAATACAGGTGGAGGTTGCTCAGATGGTGGAGGATAATGTGATGGTAGAAAAGTCCTGCATAACTTTGCACACTGCAAAACATTATGTGGTGTGTATAAGGCTGTAGTCTATGTGTACCATATACAGGAAGGAAGTAACCTCAGGAATACAGTATACTTGGCCCTGGTTAAAAATAGGTTGCGTGATGGAGTGAGCCCTCAGCATCCAGTTTGCTTACTAAATGTGATGTAATTATGTTAATTTGAGCCGTGGACCCAGCTCATGTAAGGGGGGGGGGGGGGGGGGTAGAACCGGGTGGGTAGTGTCACTGTCAGCACTGATAACATGTGAGCTTGTAGCGCTAACTACCTTGAAAGCAACTTAGCTGTACAGATGTAGGATCTTAATTTGCTCACTCTTCAGTTGCTGAAAACTTTTATGCACAGCAGGAAATGCAAACTTGTAGTGTATTAGAGGTTTAAAAAGGCTTCCAAAGTATGGAATTTCCACTTTAAAATGTTAGACTTGATTTGCCCTAACATAAAATGTATCTACCACTTCATAAAATCTGTATAGAGGAAAAAAACAATACACTTACATATCGGGAGATTGTTTTTTAATGATATATTGTATTGTACCATTTTGACAATATTGCAATATTATTTTGCGCTAGTACCTGTACCACAACTCCAATATTTTTCCTTAATAGCTTTTTCTCCATCTTCTTTTTAAAAAGGGAGTCAATTTGTTGTCAGCACTATTGTTTCCATGACCAATCAAAACGTGTTTTCTCATGGCCCTCTTGGCCCTCTGTAGCAGACATATGGTGAGCAATACATTCGGAACATCGAATCGCAATAAAATCACAGTATGGAATCACATTGCATATACAATCATGAGAATCGCAATACATAACATATCGGCACCAAAGTACCGTGATAATATTGTATCGTGAGGTCCCTGGAAATTCCCAGCCCTACATAAAATGTCCATTGATTATAATCCACATAATACTACAAATTAACTGCCTTGAGAGACACTTATTTTAGGAACTGTTTAATAAGTTTTGTTATATAATAAATCCTGCTAAATACTGAAACAACATCCATAAATACCAGTTTAACAATAATGAGAAGAGCAAGTCTCTGACAGCCTTGTCATAAAGTGTGAGGAGTAGGCAAATGAAAAATCCCTTTAACAGCAAAATAAATCTTAGCAGACTATCGCTGAGGAAGAGGCGATATATCTCTCTTGCATCTTAAAAAACAGTTAAATCTACTTCCTGGATTAAATATTCATGCTGTGAAACACAAATAAATTAGGTTTGTTAACTGCATACCACTGACATTCCTCAGGAAATGTCTTCATTTGGTGGCTGGATCAATAGCTCATTACAGCTATCTTTCACTGGGCTGTCTCTGGCTCTGCTGCTGTTTAATTCCCTCTGTCCGTGTCACGCCCTGACCTTAGTTATCTTTGTTTTCTTTATTATTTTGGTTAGGTCAGGGTGTGACGAGGGTGGTATGTATGTTTTTTGTCTTGTCTAGGGTTTTTGTATATCTATGGGGTTTTTGGTATGTCTAGGTAAATATAGGTCTATGGTGGCCTATATTGGTTCCCAATCAGAGGCAGCTGTTTATCATTGTCTCTGATTGGGGATCCTATTTAGGTTGCCATTTTCCATTTTGGTTTGGTGGGTTATTGTCGATGTGTAGTTGCCTGTCAGCACTCGTGTCTTATAGCTTCACGGTCGTTTTGTTAGTTTGTTTAGTGTTCTTCGTGTAATAAAAGAAGAAGGTATTCTTATCACGCTGCGCCTTGGTCTCCTCGTTATGACGAACGTGACAGAATAACCCACCAAACAAGGACCAAGCAACGTGAAAAGGAGGAACAGTGCTTAATTGGGAAATGGACCTGGGAGGAGATATTAGATGGAGCAGGACCCTGGACACGGCCGGGGGAGTATTGTCCTCCTAAGGAGGAGTTAGAGGCAGTGAAAGTGGAACGGCGATACTACAAGGAGAAATACAGGAGAATAGAGGTACAGGGACGATATGAAGGTACACAGCTAGCACGGAAGCCCGAGAGGCAGCCCCAATAAATACAAATTGGGGGGGGGGGGCACATGAGGAGATTGCATGAGTCAGGTCGGAGACCTGAGCCAACTCCTTGTGATTACTGTGGGGAGCGTGTTACTGGTCAGGCACCGTGTTATGCGGTAGAGCGCATGGTGTCTCCAGTGCACTATTCTAGCCCGGTGCGCTCTATTCCAGCTCCTCGCATTGGCAGAGGTAGAATGGGCATCCAGCCAGGAAGGAGGCGCTCCTGGTCTCCAGTATACCTCCAGTATACCTCTTTGGACCAGGATATCCTGCGCCGGCTCTGCGTACTGTGTCTCCGGTGAGTCTGCACAGCCAAGTGCGTCCTGTGCCAGCGCCCTGCAGGGCGAAAATAAAAATCCAGCCAGGACGGGTTGTGTCAGCTCTACACTCCAGACCTCCAGTGCGCCTCCACAGTCCAGTACGTCCTGTTCCTCCTCCCTGCACTCGCCCTGAGGTGCGTGTCCCCAGCCCGGTACCACCAGTGCCGGCACCACGCACCAGGCCTCCAGTGCGCCTCCAGGGTCCAGTACGCATGTATGTAATACATGTATCACTAGCCACTTTAAACTATGCCACTTTGTTTACATACCCTACATTACTCATCTCATATGTATATACTGTACTCTATACCATCTACTGAATCTTGCCTATGCCATTCTGTACCATCACTCATTCATATATATTTCTGTACATATTATTTTACACTTGTGTGTATAAGGTAGTAGTTTTGGAATTGTTAGGTTAGATTACATTACAGCATTGTCTGAACTAAAAGCACAAGCATTTCGCTACACTCGCATTAACATCTGCTAACCATGTGTATGTGACAAATTAAATTTGATTTTTGATTTGAATGTATTCTCCCGCTGCGCCTTGGTCTCCCCGTTATGACGAACGTGACAGTCCGTCCACCCGGCAGGAACACAGGAGAGCAGCTTTCTGCTGAATACTGCTTCCACCCTAAAATGAGACTCCCATTGTTTTAACAGCGTCTATCTAAATGTGCACTATTGAAAACACTCAATGACTTTCAGGAAATGTGTTAACCATTATTAGATACAGGAAATCAATATGGATATAGGGTAGACAATCTCTGCTTACTTGCAGCAGAGAAAAAGAGTATCTGCGTGACGATCACTTTTTGGAGAGAAAGGAGCACCAGATAACATTTAGAGCAGCGATTCCCAACCTTTACCGTTCCAGGGAACACCAAATCACTGTCAAAAGCTCTTGAGGACCACCATTCATGGAGTCAGATTTTTTTTAAATTACATTAAATATCTTGGTCAAATGTAGTCCATTTTAACATTGAATGTAACAAATTAAAAGCCTCTTATTATTATGAACAATTTGCATTGTGAAAAGTAATGAAACATTTCTTATAATGCTGTTCATATGCCAACTTATTATTTTTGGAAGAAAACTATTTTATTTTTGTTTTGGTATATTTTTATGTTTCTTTTTTCCGGCCAGGTGGTTGGGAAACCATGAATTAGAGCGTACTCTTGGTGAACAGCACTAGTATTGTTCAATCCATTTAATTAACTCCATTGGTAAATCAAATAAATGTTTAAAAAATATTAATTAAATGGAAAAGTAACAGTCGGTAGAAGCAGTTGGTAAAAGCAGATGGCAAAATGTTGAAATAAATAATATAAAAATGAGGAAAGGTGAATTCTCCAAGACATACAGATGTAGGATCTTAATTTGAACACTCTTTTGTTGCTGAGAATTTTCCTGCATTGCAGAAAATACAAACTTGTAGCGTATTCAAGGTTTGAAAAGTGTTCTAAAGTTTGTAATTTACACTTTAAAATGCCAGACTTGATTTGCACTAACAAAAAATGTATCATCCCCTACAACAACAAAAAAATCAATTTATTATAATCCATATAATATTTAACATTTC
Source organism: Oncorhynchus kisutch (assembly GCF_002021735.2). Classification (NCBI taxonomy): domain Eukaryota; kingdom Metazoa; phylum Chordata; class Actinopteri; order Salmoniformes; family Salmonidae; genus Oncorhynchus; species Oncorhynchus kisutch. The sequence goes on from NC_034180.2 coordinate 34,750,969, forward strand.
CTGCTGCTGCAGGATTATTTTCTTGCTATAGCAATCTGGTTCAAATTAAGATCCTACATCTTTACCCTACTCTTACAAGAGCAGAGAACTTGGAATCTCGAATCAGTCATATTTCAGGGTATTTCCATTATACTGCTGGTTCTACCAAAGTCTGCTGGCAGAGCAGTACCATTATGCTGAAAATGCCAAATGGACCAATTACTTGTTAAATCAACCATGAAATGACAGTGAACTTCATGAGTATAATAGCATTAAAGCTATCATTCTCATGTCAAGTAGATTGGGGTGCTGCTAATCCAGAAGCTAGTTCAGAAGCTAGTTAGCTCCTTTACTGGCAAATCGTTAGTATTCAGCTAACCACGGTTTGTGGTCATCAGCTATCCTTTAGCCCGAAAATCTATCGCCAGTTCTGTACGGCGCAGCGCGGCTCGGAACGGAACATACCGGACCAATTTTTCTCTCCATGTCCCTGGATTTCGACTGCTCTCTGGACATTCATACCCGGATCTCACAGCTAGCTAGCTGCTATCCGTGTGACTATCGGCCTTCGTCGATTCCGGAGCAAACATCAATTATTCCGGAGCTAGCAAGCTCCGTCAATCACTCCTGAGTTCCATCAATCACACCTGGGCTGCAGTCACCTATCCGGACCCGTTTTACTGCTTTCGCGGAGCCCCACCGGGCCTTCACAACTGGACTGCCGACGTTATCTACCCGAAGGAGTTATTCGGCTGGCTCCTCCGTCGCGACGTTACCTGAACGCCCATCTGCGGCCTGCTAACCGTTAGCTGTCTTACCGGCTGCTATCTGAATAGTCAATCGGACAATTTTTTTTTATATATATATATATATTTATTTTTTTATTATTATTATTATTATGTTTTCTTCTTGGGCCTCTATAACTATATCTATTGTTTTTATTTTTGTTGTTGTTGTGTGATTTGGATTAATCCCCTCTACCACACGGAACCCCACTAATCTACTGACGGAACGCAAGAGGTAGCTAACAACAGACCTCCATCCTATGCTAGCTTGCTACCGATGCCCTGGCTAGCTGTCTAAATCACCAACCAACCTCTCCACTCACCGGACCCTTTTGATCACTCGACTAAGCATGCCTCTCCTTAATGTCAATATGTCTTGTCCATTTCTGTTCTGGTTAGTGTTTATTGGCTTATTTCACTGTAGAGCCTCTAGTCCTGCTCACTATACCTTATCCAACCTATTAGTTCCACCACCCACACATGCAATGACATCTCCTGGTTTCAACGATGTTTCTAGAGACAATATCTCTCTCTTCATCACTCAATACCTAGGTTTACCTCCACTGTATTCACATCCTACCATACATTTGTCTGTACATTATACCTTGATGCTATTTTATCGCCCCCAGAAACCTCCTTTTACTCTATGTTCCAGACGTTCTAGACGACCAATTCTCATAGCTTTTAGCCGTACCCTTATTCTACTCCTCCTATGTTCCTCTGGCGATGTAGAGGTGAATCCAGGCCCTGCAGGGCCTAGCTCCACTCCTATTCCCCAGGCGCTCTCTTTTGACGACTTCTGTAACCGTAATAGCCTTGGTTTCATGCATGTTAACATTAGAAGCCTCCTCCCTAAGTTTGTTCTATTCACTGCTTTAGCACACTCTGCCAACCCGGATGTTCTAGCTGTGTCTGAATCCTGGCTTAGGAAGACCACCAAAAACTCAGACATTTTAATTCCAAACTACAACATTTTCAGACAAGATAGAACTGCCAAAGGGGGCGGTGTTGCAATCTACTGCAAAGATAGCCTGCAGAGTTCTGTCCTACTATCCAGGTCTGTACCCAAACAATTTGAACTTCTACTTTTAAAAATCCACCTCTCTAAAAACAAGTCTCTCACCGTTGCCGCCTGCTATAGACCACCCTCTGCCCCCAGCTGTGCTCTGGACACCATATGTGAACTGATTGCCCCCCATCTATCTTCAGAGTTCGTGCTGTTAGGCGACCTAAACTGGAACATGCTTAACACCCCAGCCATCCTACAATCTAAACTTGATGCCCTCAATCTCACACAAATTATCAATGAACCTACCAGGTACCTCCCCAAAACCTTAAACACGGGCACCCTCATAGATATCATCCTAACCAACTTCCCCTCTAAATACACCTCTGCTGTCTTCAACCAAGATCTCAGCGATCACTGCCTCATTGCCTGCATCCGTAATGGGTCAGCGGTCAAACGACCGCCACTCATCACTGTAAAACGCTCCCTGAAACACTTCTGCGAGCAGGCCTTTCTAATCGACCTGGCCGGGGTATCCTGGAAGGATATTGATCTCATCCCGTCAGTAGAGGATGCCTGGATATTTTTTTTAAATGCCTTCCTAACCATCCTAAATAAACATGCCCCATTCAAGAAATTTAGAACCAGGAACAGATATAGCCCTTGGTTCTCCCCAGACCTGACTGCCCTTAACCAACACAAAAACATCCTATGGCGTTCTGCATTAGCATCGAACAGCCCCCGTGATATGCAGCTGTTCAGGGAAGCTAGAAATCATTATACACAGGCAGTTAGAAAAGCCAAGGCTAGCTTTTTCAAGCAGAAATTTGCTTCCTGCAACACTAACTCAAAAAAGTTCTGGGACACTGTAAAGTCCATGGAGAATAAGAACACCTCCTCCCAGCTGCCCACTGCACTGAAGATAGGAAACACTGTCACCACTGATAAATCCACCATAATTGAGAATTTCAATAAGCATTTTTCTACGGCTGGCCATGCTTTCCACCTGGCTACTCCTACCCCGGACAACAGCACTGCACCCCCAACAGCAACTCGCCCAAGCCTTCCCCATTTCTCCTTCTCCCAAATCCATTCAGCTGATGTTCTGAAAGAGCTGCAAAATCTGGACCCCTACAAATCAGCCGGGCTAGACAATCTGGACCCTTTCTTTCTAAAATTATCTGCCGAAATTGTTGCCACCCCTATTACTAGCCTGTTCAACCTCTCTTTCGTGTCGTCTGAGATTCCCAAAGATTGGAAAGCAGCTGCGGTCATCCCCCTCTTCAAAGGGGGGGACACTCTTGACCCAAACTGCTACAGACCTATATCTATCCTACCGTGCCTTTCTAAGGTCTTCGAAAGCCAAGTCAACAAACAGATTACCGACCATTTCGAATCTCACCATACCTTCTCTGCTATGCAATCTGGTTTCAGAGCTGGTCATGGGTGCACCTCAGCCACGCTCAAGGTCCTAAACGATATCTTAACCGCCATCGATAAGAAACATTACTGTGCAGCCGTATTCATTGATCTGGCCAAGGCTTTCGACTCTGTCAATCACCATATCCTCATCGGCAGACTCGACAGCCTTGGTTTCTCAAATGATTGCCTCGCCTGGTTCACCAACTACTTCTCTGATAGAGTTCAGTGTGTCAAATCGGAGGGTCTGCTGTCCGGACCTCTGGCAGTCTCTATGGGGGTGCCACAGGGTTCAATTCTTGGACCGACTCTCTTCTCTGTATACATCAATGAGGTCGCTCTTGCTGCTGGTGAGTCCCTGATCCACCTCTACGCAGACGACACCATTCTGTATACTTCCGGCCCTTCTCTGGACACTGTGTTAACAACCCTCCAGGCAAGCTTCAATGCCATACAACTCTCCTTCCGTGGCCTCCAATTGCTCTTGAATGCAAGTAAAACTAAATGCATGCTCTTCAACCGATCGCTGCCTGCACCTACCCGCCTGTCCAACATCACTACTCTGGACGGCTCTGACTTAGAATACGTGGACAACTACAAATACTTAGGTGTCTGGTTAGATTGTAAACTCTCCTTCCAGACCCATATCAAACATCTCCAATCCAAAGTTAAATCTAGAATTGGCTTCCTATTTCGCAACAAAGCATCCTTCACTCATGCTGCCAAACATACCCTTGTAAAACTGACCATCCTACCAATCCTCGACTTTGGCGATGTCATTTACAAAATAGCCTCCAATACCCTACTCAACAAATTGGATGCAGTCTATCACAGTGCAATCCGTTTTATCACCAAAGCCCCTTATACTACCCACCATTGCGACCTGTACGCTCTCGTTGGCTGGCCCTCACTTCATACTCGTCGCCAAACCCACTGGCTCCATGTCATCTACAAGACCCTGCTAGGTAAAGTCCCCCCTTATCTCAGCTCGCTGGTCACCATAGCATCTCCCACCTGTAGCACACGCTCCAGCAGGTATATCTCTCTAGTCACCCCCAAAACCAATTCTTTCTTTGGCCGCCTCTCCTTCCAGTTCTCTGCTGCCAATGACTGGAACGAACTACAAAAATCTCTGAAACTGGAAACACTTATCTCCCTCACTAGCTTTAAGCACCAACTGTCAGAGCAGCTCACAGATTACTGCACCTGTACATAGCCCACCTATAATTTAGCCCAAACAACTACCTCTTTCCCAACTGTATTTAATTTTAATTTATTTATTTATTTTGCTCCTTTGCACCCCATTATTTTTTTATTTCTACTTTGCACATTCTTCCATTGCAAAACTACCATTCCAGTATTTTACTTGCTATATTGTATTTACTTTGCCATCTTGGCCTTTTTTGCCTTTACCTCCCTTCTCACCTCATTTGCTCACATTGTATATAGACTTGTTTATACTGCATTATTGACTGTATGTTTGTTTTTACTCCATGTGTAACTCTGTGTCGTTTTATCTGTCTAACTGCTTTGCTTTATCTTGGCCAGGTCGCAATTGTAAATGAGAACTTGTTCTCAACTTGCCTACCTGGTTAAATAAAGGTAAAATAAAAAAAATAAAAAAAATACCAATCCTATGGGATAATGATGCAGAGAGCTGAGGGAAAAGCAACATGGATGGAAATCCAGATTTCATTCAACACAACTCTACACAAATATTAACCTTGAACTTGAATTGAACATTCATGTGTGAAATTATCATGCAAATGGTCCCCATTCACAAAAAAACACATTATTATAGGATATCAACTGGAATGAACTTCTCTGGGGTACCCCCCGTTCTTCTCAATTTCCGCCTAAAGACATACCCTAATCTAACTGCCTGTAGCTCAGGCCCAGAAGCAAGGATATGCATATTCTTGGTATCATTTGAAAGGAAACACTCTGGATTTTGTGGAAATGTGAATTGAATGTAGGAGAATATAACACAATAGATCTGGCAGAAGAAAATACAAGGAAATAAACATTCATTTTCTGTTTGTTATTGTTGCTGCATCATCTTTCAAATGACCAAGAACAGCCAAACATACAGATAGGATACTGGGGATGATTTTAATGAAGAACATAAGATGGCAACAATAGCTGAGCAGAGTTTTAGACAGATAACTTCATAAATGGGCGAGCTACATGACATTGATCATGAAGACACCCAGGTGTCCCACACAAATATAACCAAATGTACCCAAGTGGCCGAATTGGTACAGTGATACATTTTGATGGAAAGAACTACACTGCTCAAAAAATAAAGGGAACACTTAAACAACACAATGTAACTATTCACAATAAATTTCACATGCTGTTGTGCAAATGGAATAGACAACAGGTGGAAATTATAGGCAATTAGCAAGACACCCCCAATTAAGGAGTGGTTCTGCAGGTGGTGACCACAGACCACTTCTCAGATCCTATGCTTCCTGGCTGATGTTTTGGTCACTTTGAATGCTGGCGGTGCTTTCACTCTAGTGGTAGCATGAGACGGAGTGGAGTCTACAACCCACACAAGTGGCTCAGGTAGTGCAGCTCATCCAGGATGGGACATCAATGCGAGCTGTGTCAAGAAGGTTTGCTGTGTCTGTCAGCGTAGTGTCCAGAGCATGGAGGCGCTACCAGGAGACAGGCCAGTACATCAGGAGACGTGGAGGAGGCCGTAGGAGGGCAACAACCCAGCAGCAGGACCACTACCTCCGCCTTTGTGCAAGGAGGAGCAGGAGGAGCACTGCCAGAGCCCTGCAAAATGACCTCCAGCAGGCCACAAATGTGCATGTGTCTGCTCAAATGGTCAGAAACAGACTCCATTAGGGTGGCATGAGGGCCCGACGTCCACAGGTGGGGGTTGTGCTTACAGCCCAACACTGTGCAGGACGTTTGGCCTTTGCCAGAGAACACCAAGATTGGCAAATCCGCCACTGGCGCCCTGTGCTCTTCACAGATGAAAGCAGGTTCACACTGAGCACATGTGACAGACGTGACAGAGTCTGGAGACGCCGTGGAGAGCGTTCTGCTGCCTGCCACATCCTCCAGCATGACCGGTTTGGCGGTGGGTCAGTCATGGTGTGGGGTGGCATTTTTTGGGGGGGCCGCACAGCCCTCCATGTGCTCGCCAGAGGTAGCCTGGCTGCTATTAGGTACCGAGATGAGATCCTCAGACCCCTTGTGAGACCATATGCTGGTGCGGTTGGCCCTGGGTTCCTCCTAATGCAAGACAATGCTAGACCTCATGTGGCTGGAGTGTGTCAGCAGTTCCTGCAAGAGGAAGGCATTGATGCTATGGACTGGCCCGCCCGTTCCCCAGACCTGAATCCAATTGAGCACATCTGGGACATCATGTCTCGCTCCATCCACCAACGCCACGTTGCAACACAGACTGTCCAGGAGTTGGCGGATGCTTTAGTCCAGGTCTGGGAGGAGATGCCTCAGGTGACCATCCGCCACCTCATCAGGAGCATGCCCAGGCATTGTAGGGAGGTCATACGGCAGGGTAGCAGGGTAACCTAGTGGTTAGAGCGTTGGGCTAGTAACCGGAAGGTTGCAAATTCAAATCCCTGAGCTGACAAGGTACAAATCTGTCGTTCTGCCCTTGAACAGTCAGTTAACCCACTGTTCCTAGGCCGTCATTGAAAATAAGAATTTGTTCTTAACTGACTAGCCTAGCTAAATAAAGGTTAAAAAAAATACAGGCACGTGGAGGCCACACACACTATTGAGCCTCATTTTGCCTTGTTTTAAGGACATTACATCAAAGTTGGATCAGCCTGTAGTGTGGTTTTCCACTTTAATTTTGAGTGTGACTCCAAATCCAGACCTCCATGGGTTGATACATTTGATTTCCATTGATAATTTTTATGTGATATTCAACTATGTAAAGAAAAAAGTATTTAATAAGAATATTTAATTCATTCAGATCTAGGATGTGTTATTTTCGTGTACCCTTTATTTTTTTGAGCAGTGTATATACAAAATACATAAATGCTGTTCTAACACACACGCAAAATATATATATAAAAAATATTTACAATTTGTTTGTTTTTTAATAACAAGGGTAACTATTTACTCGGTCTCGCTTTCTCTATCAATTTCCACTATAATTTGGGTTAAATCTGTATATTTAGACTTTGTTTTAGCTTTTCCTGATTTATTCGGCATAATTTAAATATATAAACTTGCTGAAAATGCTATTGACTATGTACTGCTATGCGTAACACTTGTGGCTCCGTCAAGTAGGATTTGTGATGGCTAATGAACCTCTTTTACGCCAGAGATTACGACAAAGGCTGGTCTTCGAACGAGTAACCATTACATATTGCCATTTACCTCAGCTCCTTAGCTATCTTCCAAGCTAGATTTCAAGATGATCAGTGGTCATTGGGCCAAAATACAGTCAATCAACGATAAATGAGGTCATTGATTGGTGTCTTCAAATCGGTTTGTTTCGGTCAATACGTCCCGGGAAAAGAACCATCACGTATGGTTGTGTTAGTAACAACCAGAGGATTGCAATGAAACCAACCATGACTGGATAAACGTTTGTTTAGTGTGTGTAATTACCACGAACGCTTCTTCCAAAGTTGAATGAGATGGAAATCATGACGCAAGCGGTTTACAAATGTTTCGTGTTAGGCTATAAAAATGGATGTTATCAAACAAAACGAACATTCCCTGTGCAGTTAGGACACTTGGCATTTCCACCAGAGGAAGATCTTCAAAGGTAAGCAATTTATTTGATTGTTATTTCTAACTTTCGTGACGCTAATGCTTGGTTGGAAAATGCTAGTAATACTTGTGTGTGAGGGGAGATGTCCTCAGAAAATCGCAATGTTTGCTTTCGCAGTAAAGCCTTTTTGAAATCTGAGACAGCGGCTGGATTAATAAGATGTTCATCTTTTAAATGATGTAAGATACATGTATTTACAAGAATGTTTAATATAACAAATGGTGTATTTAGAATGTTAGCGCTCTGCAATTTCACCGGATGTTGGCCTGGTGAGATGTTAGCGTCTCACCTACCCTAGAGAGGTTAAATAAAGCAGGAGCCTCAGGCCTACTCTACAAAGGTGATTTCAATGTCATTGAGGGTGACAAGGACATAACGTGGCAGTTTACAGACCCAACACTGATTATTAGAGGTGTCGAGGGTGAGAATCTACACTACCCAGGAAAGGGAAGGGATCAAGGGCACCTTTGATACCCTCTGGCACAGTGTGGGACAGAGAGGGAGCCTTTGCCCCTGCTGCCTCCCAGAAAGCAGGAGCCATCAGATCCCAAACAACTATTGATGAATTCAAACAGCTGGAAATGGCCTTCTCTATCAGCCCAGATATCAGGGAGGTTTCCATGACTCCCTAACAGGCCGCTCACTGGATGCTTGTCTAAGAACACCCCAATTACAGATCAGGACAGAAGAACCTAACGGCATACCGCACAGGCAGGCAGAGTAGTGGCAGGGCCCAATCAGGCCCTTTGAAGGAGCTACTACACAGAGATAGATGGGAATGGAGAATGAGAGGAGAGAGAGAAAGAGCTGGTAGTCCCATCCACCTAACTACCAGTTGTGAAACAGGGAATGGACTCAGGGGGTATGCTAATTTTGTATAGAGCAGACCTAACTGACTCTATTAAATTAATCAAAACAGGAACATTTTACATTTGGCATGAAATTCAAAAGGAAATGATCTCAGAGAAAAATGCCCTTCTGTGTGCTACCTACAGTTGAAGTCGGAAGATTACATAAACTTAGGTTGGAGACATTAAAACTCATTTTTCAACTACTCCACAAATTTCTTGTTAACAAACTATAGTTTTGGCAAGTCGGTTAGGACATCTACTTTGTGCATGACACAAGTCATTTTTCAAACAATTGTTTACAGACAGATTATTTCACATATAATTCACTGTATCACAATTCCAGGGGGTCAGAAGCTTAAATACACTAAGTTGACTGTGACTTTAAACAGCTTGGAAAATTCCAGAAAATGATGTCATGGCTTTAGAAGCTTCTGATAAGCTAACTGACATCATTGGAAAATCAAAAGAAATCAGCCAAGACCTCCGGAAAAAGATTGTAGACCTCCACAAGTCTGGTTCATCCTTGGGAGCAATTTCCTAACCCTAACGCCTGAAGGTACCACGTTCATCTGTACAAACAATAGTACACAAGTATAAACACCATGGGACCATGCAGCAGTCATACCGCTCAGGAAGGAGACGCGTTATGTCTCTTAGAGATTAACTTACTTTGATGCGAAAAGTGCAACTCAGTCCCAGAACAACAGCAAAGGACCTTGTGAAAATGCTGGAGGAAACGGGTACAAAAGTATCTATATTCACAGTAAAACGAGTCCTATATTGGCATAACCTGAAAGGCCACTCAGCAAGGAAGAAGCCACTGCTCCAAAACCTCCATTAAATAAAAGCAAGACTACGGTTTGCAACTACACATGGGGACAAATATTGTACTTTTTGGAGAAATGTCCTCTGGTCTGATGAAACAAAAATAGAACTGTTTGGCCATAATGACCGTTATGTTTGGAGGTAAAAGGGGAAGGCTTGCAAGCCGAAGAACACCATCCCAACCGTGAAGCACGAGGGTGGCAGCATCATGTTGTGGGGGTGCTTTGCTGCAGGAGGGCTGGTGCATTTCACAAAATAGATGGCATTATGAGGAGGGAAATGATGTGCATATATTGAAGCAACAAATAAAAGCTGAAATAAATCATTCTCTCTACTATTATTGTGACATTTCACATTCTTAAAATAAAATGATGATCCTAACTGACATAAGACAGTTAGGGAGGGCTTGGTCGGTAGGGGTGTCCTTGTCTCATCGCGCACCAGCGACTCCTGTGGCGGGCTGGGCGCAGTGTGCGCTAACCAAGGTGGCCAGGTGCACGGTGTTTCCTCCGGCGCATTGGTGCAGCTGGCTTCCGGGTTGGATGCGCGCTGTGTTAAGAAGCAGTGCGGCTTGGTTGGGTTGTGTATCGGACACATGACTTTCAACCTTCGTCTCTCCCGAGCCCGTACGGGAGTTGTAGCGATGAGACAAGATAGTAGCTACTACAACAATTGGATACCAACGAAATTGGGGAGAAAAAGGGGTAAAATTCAAATAAATAAATAAATGTCAGGAATTGTGAAAACTTCTGACTTCAACTGTATATACCCCCACTAGAATCCCCATACTTGAAGACAGATTCTCCATCCTGGAGGGGGAAATCAATCATTTCCAGGCCCAGGGACATGTACTAATCTGTGGCGACCTAACTGGACAAGAACCTGACACCCTCAGCACACAGAGAGGCAAACACCTACCTGGTGGTGACAGCATTCCCTCCCCCATATGCACCCCAGGCACAACTATGACAACATAACCAACAAAAACGGCTCACAGCTCTGTCGCACGCTGGGTATGTACATAGTCAATGGTAGGCTTCGAGAGTACTCCTATGGTAGGTACACCTATAGCGGATCTATTGGCAGTAGTACTGTAGACTACTTTATCACTGACCTCAGCCCAGTCTCTCAGAGCGTTCACAGATAGCCCACTGACACCCCTATCAGATCACAGCAAAATCACAGTCTACTTGAACAGAGCAATACTCAATCATGAGGCATCAAAGCCAAAGGAACTGCATAATATTAAGAAATGCTATAAATGGAAGGGAACTAGTATGGAAACCTACCAAAAACAATTAGGCAATAACAAATTCAATCCCTTTTAGACAATTTCCTGGACATTTTTTTTTATTATAATAGTGAAGGTGTAAACTTGGCAGTAGAAAACCTAAACAGTTTATTGGACCTCTCAGCTTCCTTATCAAATCTAAAAATGTCAAACAGTAAACCGAAGAAAATGTACAACAATGACCAATGGTTTGATGACGAATGCAAAAACCTAAGAAAGAAATTGAGAAACCTATCCAAACAAAAACAGAGACCCAGAAAACATGAGCCTACTCCTTCACTATGGTGAAACACTAAAACAATACAGAAATACACTATGGAAAAAGGAGGAACAGCATGTCAGAAATCAGCTCAATGTAATTGAAGAATCAATAGACTTGAACCACTTCTGGGAAAATTGGAAAACACTAAACAAACAACAACATGAAGAGTTATCTATCCAAAACGGGGATCTATGGGTAAACCACCTCTCCAATATTTTTGGCCCTATAACAAAGAACAAGCAACAAACAACAAACATCAAAAACATATACATGATCAAATACGCATTTTAGAATCAACCATTAAAGACTACCAGATTACACTGGAATATCCAATTACACTGAATGAACTACAGGGCAACATACAAACCCTCCAACCCCAAAAGGCCTGTGGTGTTGATGGTATCCTCAATGAAATTATAAACTGTCGTGTCTTTACTATGGATTAAGCGATATATGACATGCTATTTTATCAAATACATTCTTTGAAATTAACATTACCTGATTAAACTAATCATGTAAATGTAATTAACTAGGTAGACGGGGCACCATGGAAGAATGTTTATAGAGCTGTTGTCTTCCGAATAAAATCTTAAAGACCTGATAATCTTTTAAATCAATAGCAGTCAATTATTAATCGTCACCTTATTCAGTCTCATCTGAACATTGTGAAATTCTTGGTCTTCACGAACCCTGGCTAACAGGTTGAATCAGCAATTATTCAATTATTTAGTTAATAAATACCTAAATAAACACACAGAATTACATATGCACAAGATGGATCATACATTGATTACTAATTATGTCATAAAAGAAAACGTCCGTGGCGGACGAAACAAATATGACGGCTGGTTACACAAAGAAAGGGGACTGGGTTTGAATGAAAGCGCGGCAAGACTGAGGAACAAAAGGATTGGGTCTCTATCGGACCTTATGAAGCTATGCTATCGTAAATACAGAATCTTATGCATTCTAAATAACCCACCATTCGGAAAAGAAAAATGCAATAAATATATTTACTCTGAGCTAGAGGTCGACCGATTAATCAGAATGGCCGATTAATTAGGGCCGATTTCAAGTTTTCATAACAATCGGAAATCTGTATTTTTGGACGCCGATGTGGGCGATAGTTTTTTTAAATATTTTTTATTTAACTAGGCAAGTCAGTTAAGAACACATTCTTATTTTCAATGACGACGGTGGGTTAACTGCCTTTTCAGGGGCAGAACGACAGATTTTTACCTTGTCAGCTCGGGAATTCAATCTTGCAACCTTACGGATTCCGCATTTCAGCCGGAATTTGTCGCCCAAAGACACAGACTTGAAAACCAAACGCTGTTTTTGGTAAGTATGACTCCTTCCACGGCTTCTGATCGAAGAACATCAAAGGTAAAGGGAATATTTATGTGGTAATTTTGTGTTTCTGTGGACTCAAACATAGAGGAGACATACTGCTAATTTCTGAGCGCCGTCTCATATTATAGCCTAGTGAACGAACTCTGTAACGTTAAAAATAAATGTAACACAGCGGTTGCATTAAGAAGAAGTGTATCTTTCTAACTATATGTAGAACATGTATATTTAGTCAAAGTTTATGATGTGTATTGCTTGTTATCTGGCGGGGCTATCATAATTTCTCCGGACATTTGAGTAGCATTTTTTGAACATGGCGTCATTGTAAACAGAGATTTATGGATATAAATTGCATATTATTGAAAAAAACATAAATGTACTGTGTAACATGTCCTATTACTGTCCTCAGATGAAGATTTTCAAAAGGTTAGTGAATTATTTTTCTTTCAATCCTGCGGTTGTTGATTGCATATTTTGTTCAAAATGGCTATTCAAATTAGCTGTGTCTTTGGTGGTGGTTTGACATAAATATGTGCTATGTTTTCGCCGTAAAACATTTTAGAAATCTGACTTGCTGGCTAGATGAACAAGGTGTTTATCTTTCATTTGAGCTATTGGACTTGTTAATGTGTGGAGGTTAAATATTTCTACGAATATTTTTGCGTTCCATGCGCCACGTTCCAGCTGAACGTGGGAGGGGTCGTTCCCAAAAGGGAACCCCACCCCGTCAACAGGTTTTAAGAACACATTCTTATTTTCAATGACGGCCTATGAACGGTGGGTTAACTGCCTTGTTCAGGGGCAGAACGACAGATTTTTACCTTGTCAGCTCGGGGATTCAATCTTGCAACCTTAAGGTTAACTAGTCCAACGCTCTAACCACCTGCCTCACGAGGAGCCTTCCTGTTACTCGAATGCAGTAAGAAGCCAAGGTAAGTTGCTAGCTAGCATTAAACTTATCTTATAAAAAACTATCAATCAATCAATCATAATCACTAGACAGAACTACACATGTTGATGATATTACTAGTTTATCTAGTGTGTCCTGCGTCACATTTAATCTATGTGGTGAGCATTCGTGAAAAAGGACTGTCGTTGCTCCAACGTGTACCTAACCATAAACATCAATGCCTTTCTTAAAATCAATACACAGAGGTATATATTTCTTAACCTGTATATTTAGCTAAAAGAAATCCAGGCTAAGCAGGCAAAATTAACCAGGTGAAATTGTGTCACTTCTCTTGCGTTCATTGCACGCAGAGTCAGGGTATATGCAACAATTTGGGCAGCCTGGCTCGTTGCGAACTAATTTGCCAGATTTTTACGTAATTATGACATAACATTGAAGGTTGTGCAATGTAACAGGAATATTTAGACTTATGGATGCCACCCGTTAGATAAAATACAGAACTGTTCCGTATTTCACTGAAAGAATAAACGTTTTGTTTTCGAGATGATAGTTTCCGGATTCGACCATATTAATGACCTAAGGCTCGTATTTCTGTATGTTATTAAGTTATAATTAAGTTTATGATTTGATAGAGCAGTCTGACTGAGCGATGGTAGGCACCAGCAGGCTTGTAAGCATTCATTCAAACAGCACTTTAGTGCGTTTGCCAGCAGCTCTTCGCTGTGCTTCAAGCATTGAGCTGTTTATAACTTCAAGCCTATCAACTCCTGAGATTAGGATGGTGTAACCGATGTGAAATAGCTAGCTAGTTAGCGGGGTGCGCGCTAATAGCGTTTCAAACGTCACTCGCTCTGAGACTTGGAGTAGTTGTTCCCCTTGCTCTGCATGGGTAACGCTGCTTCGAGGGTGGCTGTTGTCGATGTGTTCCTGGTTCGAGCCCGGATAGGGGTGAGGAGAGGGACGGAAGCTATACTGTTACACTGGCAATACTAAAGTGCCTATAAGAACATCCAATAGTCAAAAGTATATGAAATACAAATGGCATAGAGAGAAATAGTCCTATAATTCCTATAATAACTACAACCTAAAACTTATTACCTGGGAACATTGAAGACTCATGTTAAAAGGAACCACCAGCTTTCATATGTTCTCATGTTCTGAGCAAGGAACTTAAACGTTAGCTTTCTTACATGGCACATATTGCACTTTTACGTTCTTCTCCAACACTTTTTTTTGCATTATTTAAACCAAATTGAACATGTTTCATTATTTATTTGAGGCTAAATTGATGTTATTGATGTATTCTATTAATAAGTGTTCATTCAGTATTGTTGTAATTGTCATTATTACAAATACATTTTTTTAAATTGTCCGTTTAATCAGTATCGGCTTTTTTTGGTCCTCCAATAATCGGTATCGGTATCAGCGTTGAAAAATCATAATCGGTCGACCTCTACTCTGAGCTTTGCTTCGATAGATTGGTGGAAGATGGAAGGCTGGATTGCCCAGCAGAGATCTCCCTTGTCCTTTGAAGAATATTTCTGGGCGGATACGTTGTTGTCTGTCGGCTTGTGGTAGAACAGATACGTTGCGGTACCGTCGTCGTTTAGTAGAACGGATACGTTGTGGTACCCTGTCGTTCTGAAGAGATTGTCCGTCCTTTCCCAGGCCACGCACGTTTACAGTTGTTGCTGTTAACTCAACGTCTAGGATGTATCACTTCTTTAGTGAATAAGAGTTCAAAGTTCATACCAAGTTGCCATACTATAAGCTCATGCTATATTCTGGCTGGTATAGTCGAAATTCATCCTTCCAGCATGGTGATCGTCACCTCCACGTTGAAATTCGCCATTTTAAACGTATGGACATCAGTCCTCACGTCATCGGGAACACAATGTTAATTTTGTTAGGTTGTAGTCGTTCAACCATTCGCAACCAGAGCTCACGCTGAGGTTGGCTTAGTTTGCGTGAATTGGGTCACGGGGCTCTTATAAAATTTTCGAAAAGGGGTTGGCTCATCATTTCCAACCCATGCCTATTCACGTGGGCGTGGCCACTGATTGAGCATATTTTACTTATGAAAACAATTCTCTCATCTCTCATAAAATTACATTTCATATTTTCACAAATAGTTTCATATTTAAACATTTAAATTGCACAACAATTCCAACAATTCCAATTCCAACAATTCCATGTGACTACTGATCTGACATCATATTCTTTAAGTACCAACGAACACTTTCAACTGGTTGGATTACATAAAGATTGTTCTTTTCCCCAACCTTTTGATGTTACAATAAAATCTCTATGATAACAATGGTCTTTCCAAGAGTCCATTCTGTAGAGTAGAGAGAGAAAAGGGGGAAAGGTATTTATGGGGGTCATAAACCTCACCAACCTGGCAACGGCATGACAGAATACAGACCACAAATTCTAATTGGCTATACTTATTAAACTCTTTTAACATCATCCTTAGCTCTGGCATCTTCCCCAATATTTGGAACCTAGGACTGATCACCCTAATGCATAAAAGTGAGAGCAAAGGCCAAATGTCTACTGTTTGCTGATGATCTGGTGCTTCTGTCCCCAACCAAAGAGGGCCTACAACAGCACCTAGATCTTCTGCACAGATTCTGTGTTATTTTTCGTTTGTTATTTTGTTAGTTTGTTCGGTGTTCATTCTTTTAATAAATCCTTTCAACAAATGTGACAATTGTAAATACAACCCATATTTATGTCTTTTTTTTCTCTTTTGTACTTGAATTATTTTCACATAATATGACATTTGAAATGTCTTTATTCTTTTGTGATGTTTACAGTTAATTTGTATTGTTTATTTCACTTTTGTTTATAATCTACTTCACTGTTAACATAGCAATGTTAGCAATGTTAACCTATGTTTCTCATGCCAATAAAGCCCTTAAATTGAAATTGAATTGAGAGAGAGACAGCCAGAAGCACTCACAGAGAAACGTGTGTGTGGCAGAGGAGGCAGCTATCCCGCACTGCTGCCATTAGAGAATACACCCACCAGCCAGGATAACACGTTCCACGCGAGCGTCTGTTTGGAGCTGGTGCCAAGTCAAGCTTACCTGGAGTTGTTTTTGTGTTAGGAGGGGAGCAGTGTTGGTTCATTAACAAACGTTTTTCTCTCTGAATGTGCTGACAGCTGGTTGGTACACCAGGTCAGACAGTCTCTCTACATAAAACGTAACAGTCCCAAACGCTGCCATAGCACATTAGTCACACTCATACGCTGCCCTTTCCACTGCTGCCTCCACTACCCCGCTACCTGCTAATGAAGCCGGAGACTGTGATATTCTCCCAGCTGGGACTCTTCCCGAGGAGAGGGTTGTGGCCCCAGCACATATCTAAACCGTAGTGATCTGATGTGTGCATCATGCCCCACGCAGCGTGGTGCCTGTACAAATCAGAGGCCTCCTGTCAGAATCACAGCACAATCAAACAGACAAACAAACTTAGGGCGAAATAACAAACCAAATTAGAAAAAGCTAATGGCTTGTTTCCCTCTGCAGACTGTTCCATCCCTCCACAGATCAGTTCCCTGTTAGAGCCCATGGGTGTTAAGTTAGAGGTGGAACCATGGCACGAACGTGTGCAAACAAGCACAAGCACAGTCCACTGATACTGATTAAAAGCAACACAACGTACTATAGATAATTTGCTAAACTGTTCTTACTTAACAGTCTGATCCGTTATTCCATATAAGCTTAGTGTGTTGTGAATTCTGTAATGAATGTATTGTAATGTTTTTAAAATTGTATAACTGCCTTAATTTTGCCGGATCCCATGGGATCCATAATACATACAAATACAAATAAGATGATGTTTTTTTAATCATCATCCTGCTTATGAGGCCACTATGCTGGTGCATCTCAGGACATCTACAAATAGAGAAACAACCGTACTACATTGTGACGTGGAGCCTTATTACACTCTCCCCTATCCCCCTAGCACCCTCTAACATTAAGCATGAGCACAATAAGAGCTGTTTCTCTTCCTGTAGCATCAAATTACCCATGACAGAGAAATACTCTCGAATCAAAAGGGTACCATCGTGCTCTCCCAGAAGCTTGGCTGGTGTGTAAAACCCGGGGCTGGCTTTAGACAGCAGGCCACTAGGGGCTAATTTCTCTGTTCTCTTTTAGGGGAAATTACTTTGTTTAGTTGTTACTAAAGAAAAGGTAGTTTGTGCACCTATTTGAATGTAGGAGGAAAACATGCTTCCTGTTTACAGCTAAACAATATCCACGCAAAGGCAAGATCAGTCAGAGACTGTGTGTGTGCGGTTCTGATTGGATGTTAATGTGTACATGCACAAGGGTGTGTATTAGTGTGTGCATGTGTGTGCGCTCTAATGTGTGTTGGCATCAGCATGAGGATAGAGAGACGAGAGTCATTGACGGCTCAATGGTTCAGCTCAGCTGCAACTTGGCCTGATGAATAATTTCTGCACTCTGCTCTGCTGTGGCACGTCTTGAGCAGCCTGCCTGCTTCTGCAGCAGCACCACACAGCCTAGCCCACTTTGCATTCACACATCCACACACTAGCGCAGACCCCATCCCCATTCCCGTGCCATCCAGTCAGCTGCTGCTGCCCCGTGTGGAAAGATGCAACAAGCTGCAAAGCCTCTTAAAGGAGCAGTGCCTTTGCAACTCAAAGCGTCACATTTGAACTTTTCCAAATAGGACAACTGTGGTGGGACCAGCCAAACCCGATAAGGGCCAACTCCAGAACTTTTGATCATTGTTTTTACTGTGTAGATCACAACTGCAGACTGCTGGCTGACACAGGTGCTAGCTCTCCAAGCAGTAATGGTGCTGAAATGTCAGCACTGTTTGGGGCAGTGTGAATGCTGATGTAATGACCTCTGAATGTAGTGGTAACAAGGGACAGGGAGCTGCGGGGCGTTGAAATCATCAACTTTTTCAGGGTCTCATTTGAAACCCCACTGGCATCTCTGGGAATACAGGAGGCTTCCAAAGCAATGCAAACGTGCAAGACTTTAGTAAGCCCACTGCTAATGTCCAAGTAGTAGTAAACCCACTGCTAATGTCCAAGTAGTAGTAAGCCCACTGCTAATGTCCAAGTAGTAGTAAGCCCACTGCTAATGTCCAAGTAGTAGTAAGCCCACTGCTAATGTCCAAGTAGTAGTATGCCCACTGCTAATGTCCAAGTAGTAGTAAGCCCACTGCTAATGTCCAAGTAGTAGTAAGCCCACTGCTAATGTCCAAGTAGTAGTAAGCCCACTGCTAATGTCCAAGTAGTAGTAAGCCCACTGCTAATGTCCAAGTAGTAGTAAACCCACTGCTAATGTCCAAGTAGTAGTAAGCCCACTGCTAATGTCCAAGTAGTAGTAAGCCCACTGCTAATGTCCAAGTAGTAGTAAGCCCACTGCTAATATCCAAGTAGTAGTAAGCCCACTGCTAATGTCCAAGTAGTAGAAAGCCCACTGCTAATGTCCAAGTAGTAGTAAACCCACTGCTTATGTCCAAGTAGTAGTAATCCCACTGCTAATGTCCAAGTAGTAGTAAGCCCACTGCTAATGTCCAAGTAGTAGTAAGCCCACTGCTAATGTCCAAGTAGTAGTAAACCCACTGCTAATGTCCAAGTGGTAGTAAGCCCACTGCTAATGTCCAAGTAGTAGTAAACCCACTGCTAATGTCCAAGTAGTAGTAAACCCACTGCTAATGTCCAAGTAAGTAGCCTCTCTTAAGAGGTGGATTGTCACTCTGGTTCAAGTTTGGTTTCGGAATAGCCTCAGTTTTGTAGATAAATCTACAGGGCAGAAGGATAAAAAAAGTATTCCAAATAAATGCTCAAAAACAGTTAAATCTTAGCCTATGGATCAGTCATCAATGCATCTTCACCTATTTTCATTATAACATGATCATTTGTGTTATTTTTTATTGCATATAAATCTGCCTGGATAGACACATATGCAGAATTTGAGGTTAAGAAGTTGTTCACCAATATCTTGTGAGTTGGAACGTTTCCTTGAATAAGAACTAGGCATGCAAAGGTGAACTTTTTCTAACTATAGACAGCATTGATATGCCTGGAAAAGGGACACGTAGTTATCAATTAACAACAACAAAGCAGGAGGGTTGTGGGCTGGAAGTGAGACAGAGATCGTTGCGTAAACTGGATAGAGTAGTAGGCCTACACGGGTAGACATTCCATTGTATTCATTAATAGCAAAACGTACTGAGACAACCGGACAAGTTCAATCTAGGAGGGAATCAAGGTGAGGGATGCGCCAAACAAAAAGGTCCTGTCATCGCGAGGCAGGTCTGCTTTACGAGGGAGCAGGTAAGGACAGCTACCCAAAAAGCGCGGTGGTTAGAAAGCCAACTCGTTCAGGAGACAGTCTACTCGTAATTAGAACTATAGGCTACATTATAGCCATATTTCATAATCAACATGTAGTCTATAACCTGGCTGCACAAATCATAATATGCAAGACTAATAGCAGTAGGCTATTGCATAGGCATCGACATGAATGGGATAAGATGCTCGAAATGCACACAGGAGGCATATCGCCTCACGAAATAGCGGACGGAAATTAGGCTACTTACAGTTCTCAAGAACTGAATTTCATCTTCCCCTTCACCACCTTCAGCCATGGCTGTTGAGGAGCCTGCTCAGACTCGGGTAGCCTCCACTGTCGGCTTGCAGCACCACACTGCTGCTCCTCTCTCTTATCGATATTAGCATATAGCTAAATCCACAGCCATGTACCGGAGACCGAGCGAACTACTGGAGCCTTTCACTCACTCACGCCCGCTCGCTCATTGCAAATGCCAGCGGTGCTGTTCCCAAAGGAGCGTGTAAGCGTTGGTATAGGCGGGAGCAAATGAAAACGGGTCTGGAATGTGAAGCGTAGTCTTGCAGTCAAAATACGGCAGTGGGGTCTTTTGTCGTCGACGTCACCAGTGGATCTTATTCAGTTAAATAAAGGTAAAATAAAAATACAAATGATTAATATACGTTAAACATTCAAGCGCGAGCTTTCAAAATTCCCTCACCATACAATTGCCACATAATTGCGCACGACAATTGGTTTTCCGTTGGCCAACAGAATCTATGACATATGCTACAGCGATGGTATTCGATGGTATATGGTGAATTTGGGTGTGTAGAAATAGCAGAATTGGACTATCAAGCATCCAAGATGCATGTAATTGTAGCCAAGTAGGCCTAAGTGCTTCCAAAAATTAACACCATGGACAGTACCCAGAATGACAAGTATGGCTTCAATATTGCGCTATTAGCGAACAATGAAATAATGTTCAATATTCAGTGTAGGCTACAAATCGACTTATGTAGCTTAAATAAATAATGTATTGTGGAGTCAGGTTAAATGTGTAAATATTACCTATAATAGGCCTACATAGGCTCCCCAGTCCAGCAGCATATTAAAGCCCATTGTTTTGACAACATGGACAGAACCAACCCTGATTCAAATAATGTTGCAACACTGGAAAGCAAATCAATGCATAACCTCAACTTTCATTTGGCTTACTTAGCTAATGTTCATAGCTTTAGTCAGATCCACAACCTAAAACGAGGTCAAGTTGTGCAGCAATAGCAATATTCTGTATTTGTCTGAGACATAAAGTGTAACTCTTCTCCCTCAGGCGGCTGCAAGGATTTGGCATGGCCCCTTAGATCCTGGGGAACTTTTACAGCTGCTCCATTGAGAGCATCCTCCGGTACTGGTAGTATCACTGTCTGGTCTGGTATGGAAACTGCGCCACCCTTGACCAGAAGGCCCTACAGAGGGTGGTGCACACAGCCCTACGCATCACTGCGGGTGAGCTCCCAGCCATCCAGGAAGTACATGCCAGGAAGTACAAGTACAGTGTCTGAGAAAGGTTCCGAAAAATTGCCAAAGAGTCCATCCACTGCAGACATGGACTATTTGTTCTCCATGCTCTGGTCTGGCAGACGGTACCCGCGCATCAAGACTCAGACCAATAGACTCCTAAGCAGCATCTATCCCCTGGCCATAAGACTGTTAAAAGGCTAACAATTACTGCTTCCCCTCACACCTACGCTGCTGCTAAAATGGTTATTGATTAGATGTATTACCACCACTATTCTGCTGCTATTTGATTATTGATTGGCATTACCATTAGAACCTATCTTTTTTATCTGGCTACTGGTCACTATTGTTTGTGTTTACATGTAGATATTACCACAAGTATAGTACCAAAAGTATTTATATATTGTTGCTACCAGTCACTTTCAAGGCCTGTTCACATATCCGCTCATGGTACCTACGCTGTCAGTCTTGCACACACACTCACTCACACACTTACATGGACACACTCACCACCACATACACAGCCATCCATCGGTTATGCTGCTGCCATACTGTTTACCATTTTTATTATTATGAGTTTTTAATGTGACTTTGTGACTCACATTAAAAAAAGACTCACATTAAGCATCTCCAATCCAAAATTAAATCTAGAATCGGCTTCCTATTTCGCAACAAAAGCATCCTTCACTCATGCTGCCAAACATACCCTCGTAAAACTGACCATCCTACCGATCCTCGACTTCGGCGATGTCATTTACAAAATAGCCTCCAACACTCTCAAATTGAATGCAGTCTATCACAGTGGCATCAGTTTTGTCACCAAAGCCCCATTTACTACCCACCCCTGCGACCTGTACGCTCTCATTGGCTGGCCCTCACTTCATACTCATCGCCAAACCCACTGGCTCCAGGTCATCTACAAGTCTTTGCAAGGTAAAGCCCCGCCTTATCTCAGCTCAGTGGTCACCATAGCAGCACCCACCCGTAGCACACACTCCAGCAGGTATATCTCACTGGTCACCCCCAAAACCAACTCCTTCTTTGGTCGTCTTTCCTTCCAGTTCTCTGCTGCCAATGACTGGAACGAACTGCAAAAATCACTGAAGCTGGAGACTCATATCTCCCTCACTAGCTTTAAGCACCAGCTGTCAGAGCAGCTCACAGATCACTGCACCTGTACATAGCCCATCCAACTACCTCATCCTCATCCCCATAGTGTATTTATTTATTTATTTTGCTCCTTTGTACCCCAGTATCTTTACTTGCACATTCATCTTCTGCACATCTACCATTCCAGTGTTTAATTGCTATATTGTAATTACTTTGCCACCATGGCCTATTTATTGCCTTACCTCCCTTATCTTACTTCATTTGCACACACTGTATATAGACTTTTTTTTCTACTGTAGTATTGACTTTATGTTTGTTCATTCCCATGTGTAACTCTGTTGTATGTGTCGAACTGCTTTGCTTTATCTTGGCCAGGTCGCAGTTGTCAATGAGAACTTGTTCTCAACTAGCCTATCTGGTTAAATAAAGGTGAAATAAAAAAATACTGAAATCAAAAACTCCAGTATCCCTGCACATTGTACATTTGGTATTAAGCTTCATATCTTATTTCTTGTTCTCGTGTTTTCTTTATTATATATACAGTACCAGTCAAAAGTTTGGAAACACAAAATTATTCAAGGTTTTTCTTTATTTGTACTATTTTCTACATTGTAGAATAGTAGTGAAGACATCAAAACTATGAGATAACACATACTGTATGGAAGCATGTAGTATCCAAAAAAAGTGTTAAACAAATCATTTTAGATTTTAGATTCTTCAAAGTAGCCACCCTTTGCCTTGATGACAGCTTTGCACACTTTTGGCATTCTCTCAACCAGCTTCACCTGGAATGTTTTTCCAACAGTCTTGAAGGAGTTCCCACATATGCTGAGTACTTGTTGGCTGCTTTTCCTCCATTCTGCAGTCCAACTCATCCCAAACCATCTCAATTGGGTTGAGGTTGGGTGATTGTTAACGCCAGATCATCTGATTCAGCACTCCATCACTCCCCTTGGTCGAATAGCCCTTACACAGCCTGGTGGTGTGTTGGATCATTGTCCTGTTGAAAAACAAATGATAGTCCCACTAAGTGCAAACCAGATGGATGGCGTATCGCTGCAGAATGCTGTGGTAGCCATGCTGGTTAAGTGTGCCTTGAATTATAAATAAATCCCCACACCATCACACCTCCTCCTCCATGCTTCACAGTGGGAACCACACATGCAGAGATCATCTGTTCACCTACTCTGCATCTCACAAAGACACGGCGGTTGGAACCAAAAATGTAACATTTTGACTCATCAGACCAAAGGACTGATTTCCACCAGTCTAATGTCCTTTGCTCGTGTTTCTTGGCCCAAGCAAGTCTTTTCTTATTATTGATGTCCTTTAGTAGTGTTTTTTTGTAGGAATTCGACCATGAAGGCCTGATTCACGCAGTCTCCTCTGAACAGTTGATGTTGAGATGTGTCTGTTACTTGAACTCTGTAACACATTTATTTGGGCTGCAATCTGAGGTGCAGTTAACTCTAATGAACTTATCCTCTGCAGCAGAGGTAACTCTGGGTCTTCCATTCCTGTGGCGGTCCTCATGAGAGTCAGTTTCATCATAGCACTTGAAGAAACTTTCTTGTTCTTGAAATTTTCTGAATTGACTGACCTTCATGTCTTAAAGTAACAGACTGTCATTCCTCTTTGCTTATTTGAGCTGTTCTTGCCATAATATGGACTTTATCTTTTCACAAATAGGTCTATCTTCTGTATACCAGCCCTATTTGTCACAACACAACTGATTGGCTAAAACGCATTAATAAGGAAAGAAATTCCACAAATGACCTTTTAACAAGGAACACCTGTTAATTGAAATGCATTCCAGGTCACTACCTCATGAAGCTGGTTGAGAGAATGCCAAGAGTGTGCAAAGCTGTCATCAAGGCAAATTGTGGCTACTTTGAAGAATCTCAAATATAAAATATATTTTGATTTGTTTAACACTTTTTTAATTACTACATGATTCCATATGTGTTATTTCATAGTTTTGATGTCTTCACTATTATTCTACAAAGTAGAAAATTGTCCAAATTAAGAAAAACCCTGGAATGAGTAGGTGTGTCCAAACTTTTGACTGGTACTGTATATATTCATTTTTTTATTAGTTATACTATTTTTATATTGATTACTGACTGCACTGTTGATAATGCAAGCTAAGCATTTCACTGTGCATGTGACAATAAAACCTTGAACTTGAACAAAACAATGTTAAAGAGCTTATGTACTAAGATGTTTGTAAAGTCAATATTTTACCATCTTGACAGAGAATAGTTCTTCCTCACCTCTCTGCCACAGTTTTGTATTTCTTGAGGGCAAATTAGTCATTTATTTCACAAAAACAAATACATAGATCTATAATTAATAATTATTAAGTATTTTACTTGA
The DNA here is from genome assembly GCF_002021735.2 of Oncorhynchus kisutch. Classification (NCBI taxonomy): domain Eukaryota; kingdom Metazoa; phylum Chordata; class Actinopteri; order Salmoniformes; family Salmonidae; genus Oncorhynchus; species Oncorhynchus kisutch. The sequence goes on from NC_034180.2 coordinate 34,775,754, forward strand.
CATGGGCTATAATTGTATTTTCTTGAACAGTTGACCAGATGTTGTGCCTTAAGTCTTAATTGGAGATAGCCTAATGTTTTATGGTCCAATGCTGCCACCTTCTGACATTGTTCCAATTGGAATGATGGATGTTTGTCTAAAAGTGGTTCCCCCAAAAATGAGTGGTTTACAGCTGGATTAATTAGGCTGTAATAGACAATTCTTTGGTAAATACAGCCTGAAACGAATCCCTGAAAAATCGTGTAAATGTTCCTTACAAGCCAGAATGTTGAATAAAATTACAATAAACTTACTCTATCGGTTTTATGTGCTGTTTGTCTTCAGCTGCTCTAAATTTTAGATAAGATATCCACAGAAAACTATTGTTTACCCGACTTTTTAGGGAGCCGGTAGGTAGGTTATATGGTTCCAGCCTTTTTGGTTCCAGGTAAAACCTTTGTTGGTTCCAGGTAGAACCATTTTAGATTCCACGTAGGACCCTAAAAGTTCTACATAAAACCAAAAGGGTTCTACCTGGAACCATCAAGAATTCTTCAAAAATTATCCTATGGGGACAGCTGAAGAACCCTTTTTGGTTCTAGATATAACACTTTTTTCTACGTGTATGTTAGCTTACATTACATTAGGCTGCCGACGGAATAACGGTCTTAGAATATAATACGAACTGTAGGACGTATAGTATCCAACGTCTTGATTGCATCAGTATGCTTTGACCCATTTAGTATGATATATTATGTTTGACTGCTTTAGTAGGATATGTTACGTTAGGTTACATTACATTAGGTTACCAAAGCAATAGCACTTGTATAATTTAACACAAATTATATGACGTACAGTATCCTATTTCTCGATTGCTTTGACCGAATTTAATTTGTGACCCTCCATTTACCTAAATTTACTGGGCTCCCGAGTGGCGCAGTGGTCTAAGGCACTGCATCACAGTGCTTTTTTCTCTCACCTTTATTTAACCAAGTAGGCCAGCCTAGTTAAATAAAGGTTAAATAAAATGTAAAAAATAAACTATGATATTTTACATTACGGTAGATTCCATTGCATTAAGCTACCAATGGAATAGCGGCCTTACAATATAATATGAATTGCAGGACGTACAGTATCCTACGTCTTCATTTCGGCCATAAAAATGCTTAGAACAAATTAAATAAAGCAATGCAGGACGTGTATACTAGTTACACGACAATCCAGAGTAATTTCTGCATACAGTGAGAGAACAGAATCCATAGTTTGATACTACAATTGACACAAGTTACATACTTTGGCTCTGACCAAATAAGTCAATAGTTGTTTGGGTTCGATTTCAACAGGATGTATACAGTACCTCAGAGCAATCTCAACAGTGCATACTGACAAGAGTGAATAGGCCATTTGAAATTATTCAGGACACAAACCAAAGTAATAGACTTAAGTTTACTGTATAAAAAAATGTAAGGGTTGTAGCATTAACAAAATACAGAAAGATAAGCAGGTTGATCACAGTTCTATTGCAGGTTCAATTCAACTTGCCTCCAGATTAAAATAAAACTAGATTAATGCCAGGGTCACATTTAATCTGAAAACGTATCAAATGTATACACATGTTTGGTATGGAGATAGTGGTAGTAAATGCACTAAAAGCCTATGCTCTCTTGAAATGGTTATAAACTCAGCAAAAAAAGAAACGTCCCCTTTTCAGGACCCTGTCTTTTGAAGATAATGAGTAAAAATCGAAATTACTTTACAGATCTTAATTGTAAAGGTTTTAAACACTGTTTCCCATGCTTGTTCAATGAACCATAAACAATTAATGAACATGTTCCTGTGTCGTTAAGACACTAACAGCTTGCAGACGGTAGGCAATTAAGGTCACAGTTATGAAAACTTGTTATGTTCATACAAATATTTACACATGTTACGTTTGCTGAAAATAAACGCAGTCGACAGTGAGGACGTTTCTTTTTTTGCTGAGTTTATTTGGACACTCACAGCTGCTGTACATACTCAGACTGAAATGCTTCCCACCTCTTCCAGACATCTCAAACTATATCTGTCAATTAAGAACGTCTATATGAATTGTAGTGGCTAGTCTAATTTAGGATTGAAATATGCTCTGACATGCAGGAACTACTAGCAACAAGAGTTTTCAAATTTGTGAGATATTTAAATGATCTTTGTAAGCATCGTCATTAAATTATACATATACTGACTACTCGTCCAAAAATAAGAAGGAAATGACGAAAGGTAGCTAGGCGTGGCCAAGTAACATAACATATCATACTAAATGAGGTGACACGGATTTATGTAGACAATAATACATTTAGTGACAGGCAGGTTTTAGTAAAAGGCGGCTACGCTCCTGGACTGCAGTGCATGTATATTTAATTCTAGTTATTCCACGTTGCTATGGTAAACAAATCGTTGCCATGTAGCTACGGTAGCAGAGGTTAAATGATGACAAGATACAAAAAATGGTTTCATAAATAATGTATAAATAGGCAACAAGGACTTCAGCAAATAATGATTTTAGAAATATGCAACAACCAAATGATTGTGGGGTCAACCTTCTGTGTAGCCTAGCTACATATTTTGGATCCAGCTTTATTCACCAGCACCTGTAAATAAATCCCACCATTTTGCACCTGAATTCTGCTTGATTTGAAGCTTCGCACCAGTCTGACAAGACAATAAGGTCCACTACCTTACACACTCATTGAAGTAGCCTACAGCAATACACTTGGTATATTATGTTGTATAAGGGAATTGTTGCTGGTTAGATCCCAGCCAGAGCCAAGTCTCCCAAAATTGTTATTAATTTGCCATTTTGTAATATTGCTGTTTGAGTTGCCTAATTTATGTGTATCAGAAGATAAAGCTGATCTATGCAGGGTCGAGGGAGATAATCAAGTAATAAACCTACAGTTTATTAATTTTATTCAATCCACTTTCAACTCATTCTTAAAGCCACAATGTGACTCTTTACTATTTCACATAATATGACTCCTCCCCATACACCTACATAGTGACAGTGCATTGATGTAAATCCCTTCTTGTCCTCTACCAGGTCCTCTCTAAATTCGGATGGTCTATTTTGTGAGTTTCTTATCGTTACCTGAGAGCTGCAGCTGCTCTGACTCAGTGTGCTAGGGGATTGTCAAAAAAACACAGCTCTCCAGTTAGCCCACACGCTTGTCTGTCATGGAGGATTAACGCTACCCTCCAAGAAGCAGCGGTGGACGCTGGCTGCAGTGAGGATATAGATACATTATTTGTTACGCAACTAAAATTGGTAAATCGCAGTTTATCGTCCTCAAACAGCTAAATCATTAATCTGCAGGAGGTGCGTTGGATGTATCCATGCTTTTGATTATTGAATTGGGACACTGGAATCCTTCCTTTTGGAGAACATTTAAAGGAGACGTGCAACTTAAAGGTGCACAGTTTTCCTATGGAATTTAATAACGTAAGACATAATGGAATAGTTTATTTTGACGATATATCATGTGCATAGTTTGTGAAACAGGAAACAGAATAGAGACGCATGCATTAAATGGCTTGCTGCTGCAAGGTGAAACCCTACAGAGGCAGGTATGTAAACAGTTAAACTCAGAGATGTACGTTACAGTACAGATACATTATTTAAAGGGGAAATGATATCTCTTTTATATGTGGTACTAACATATTTGTTTGCTTGTGACTTCATCTTCACTTTTTGGGACATTGTTGACGCAGCTTGTAAAATGTTGATGGAATGCCTTTTAGGTGAGTTGTTGGTGCTTCAATAAAGATGATAGTTTGTTTTGCTGCTGATGATGATGATGTGGATGAAGACTGCAACAATTGACTAGAACAGTGATGAGAAATGTTGTCTGTCTTTCTAGGTATCCATCAAATAGCATGCCATTTTTTGTTGGTCGGTTAGGATTACGTACATTTGAAAGGATGACCCCGCAAGACTAGTATTACATTGATATACAAAACATCGTCAATAGATCCAATGTCCATTAGTGACATCTTTCCATGCTGTTAATTCACTTCGATACTGCCTGCTTTGCACTCTTGAATGAGCCCACTGTGATTTGACCAGCAGCACAGTCGTGCATGTCCCACTCCCAATGCTACAGTATGTTCTGGTTTTAGGTACAGTACAATAAATATCAAAATGACCTGTGTTACACCAGATAAAGACAGTCATCCATGAATTTGCTGTAAGGGCATATGTAGGGTATACACTGAGTGTACAAAACATTAGGAACACATTCCTAATTTTGAGTTGTACCCTCCTTTGCTCTCACAATAGCCTCAATTTCTTCGGGCATGGACTCTACAAGATGTCAAAAGCGTTCCACAGGGATGCTGGCCCATGTTGACGCCAATGCTTCCCACAGTTGTGTCAAGTTGGCTGGATGTCTTTTGGGTGATGGACCATTCTTGATGCACACTGGAAACTGTTGAGCGTGAAAAACCCAGCAGGGTTTCAGTTGTTGACACACTGAAACCCGTACACCTGGCACCTACTACCATACCCCTTTCAAAGGCACTTAAATATTTAGGCTTTCCCATTCATCCTCTGAATGGCACACATACACAATCCATGTCTCAATTGTGTCAAGGCTTAAATATCCATCATTAGCATGTCTCCTTCCCTTCATCTACACTGATTGGAGTGGTTTTAACAAGTGACATCAATAAGGGATCATACTGCAGTTTTCACCTGCATTCACCTGGTCAGTCTCTATGTCTGGTAAAGAGCAGGTGTTCCTAATGTTTTGTACGCTCAGTGTATATCTGATAAGGCAATTTATCTCCTAAACCACTGGTTCCCAACCTCTTACTGTACCACCAACTGAAATTTGCTCTGCCCGGAGTACCCCTGAAGTACCCGCTTGAGCATTTTACCAGTAAGCCTATGTTCTCATGAATCTTTTCAAGTATCCCCTCCAGGGGTCCTTTTTTAAAATGTATTTATTTTTATTTAACCTTGATGTATCTAAGCAAGTCAGTTAAGAACAAATTCTTATTTACAATGACGGCCTACCGGGGCAGAACAACCTATTTTTACCTTGTCAGCTCGGGGATTCGATTCAGCAACCTTACTGGCCCAACGCTCTAACCACTAGGCTACCTGCCATCCCAAAAAAGTATCTAGTATCCCTGGTTGGGAACCATTGTCCTAAACCTCTCATCTGTGCAAATGCATAGCCTAAATGTAAATGAAACACATCCCTATTCAAGGTTATATTCAGAACTGCTGCAGTGGGGTGCATTAAAAATGAAACTAAGACCCATTACTCTTGATCTATTGCCAAAGATCTTCTGTCTAAAACGGTCTGGCTGGTGTTGCTTATTTGTCAAACGCGGAGACTTCTGTTGTGCTAAGCATTTCCACTGGTGCACCTGTTATTTTCAATAGAATAACAGACAAATAACAAAGCCTTAAAGGTTTTGTTATTTATTTTTATGGTTTTGCTCTACCTTTATGTTCTATTCCCTCAGAACAGTATCAATGTTTACTCTGTAAACACTGGCCCTGAAAAAATACTTTGTATTGCTGGACCTTTTAATAGTAATATTAGGCTTCTTGCATTGGTGGTAGTTTAGAAAAAATCTGTCTAAAGATAAAAGACAACTTTTCATTTTAAATGTTTAAAAAAAAATCAACATTGATTGACAGCTGTTACATGCTTTATATTTTCTCAGGCAGATAAATGGCTGTTTGTCTCAATGAAAGCATATTTCTCTCTGACAGGAGTTCAATCAACCAGATGATGAACAGCTAGAGCTCTTCAGACTCTTCCTCTGAAGTCCAACGCCAAACACACCAGCGTCTGGGGACAACAGTCCATTTTTATTAAAGTGCTTAAGCAATTAACATGGCGCCCATAATGGAGGGCAGGCATACAGTCCTGTGTCTCTACGAGCCCATCCGGGAACTGTGCAGTATCAGCCTTTATCAACCCACAGGGAGGGCCCCAGGGTTTATGTACAAGAGCCACGCCCCTCGGTGGGCCCAGCCCTGTAATGACCAAGACCAGGGAGATGTAGATCCCATAGCAGCCAAAAGAAGAAGCCAGTCTTCTGAGTCCGCAGGCGAACTCCTCAACTGCTGCCAGGCAACAAATGAGGCTGTAGCTGAGCTCTGCTGGCTAGCTGCGGAGCACCACCAGTTGCTGGCTGATCTCCTATCTCTGTGTGGAGACTGCGCTGACAGAGTCAGGATGGGTAATCAGGATGGGAAGCTCCAGGATCACAGGGAGGGTTGTGGGAGCTTCTCAGGACAGGTCCTCAGCAGCAATGCTCAACATGCTCTCTCTATGTCTCTGAGGCACGATAGAGCCTCCTCACTGGGCAGGAAGCTGAAGAAGCTGGGGGGAAAGAAGTTAAACAGTGCAGAGGAGTTCCTGCACAGCAAGATGAAGAAGAAAGTAGGGATAGGGAGCACTGCAGTAGAGTCTTTATTTTTTCAGTCCTCGACTCAGACCCGGGATCAATCCAACCTCGTCCCAGTGGCGGAGGAGAAAATTATTCCTGGGACCCCAGCCTTTCTCCAATCTTCGGACACTCCAATGTCAGGCTCCTATGTCAGTGTGGCCAGCAACCCCATCCTCAGTATGGAGGAGCACTTCCATATCGCTAGAGAGGGCTGGGACTTCATGGAGGAAGACTCTCGTGCCTCTGAGCCAGACCTGGACTTCTGCAACAACATGTCTGAGTACGACAGTGAACTCTGCTTGGGCTACGAAGCTTCGTCCTGTAGTTTATTGGAAGACATGCAAGATCATGTTCAACTAGAGCATATGATGAGTGGGAACAACATTCGTCCCATGAGGTCTGAGGACAAGTCAGCCCACCAGCTGTATGATGAGGTCAACAGGAGGGACACGGGGGTTAGGGTGGTTGCCAAGGGGCAGGAGATGGAGGACACAGTGCAACATGTTGGCCATATTAGCCCAGACTGGTCCAAAGAGTTGTATCCAGAGACTGAATCAGATGTACCTCAGCCGGGGATGAGGAGCTGTCAGCAGGGGTATGGGGAGTGGAGGAGTCTAAACAGGGACATTAAAGATACGGGAGGGACCAAACCTTCAGAGGGGCTGCAGCTGCATCTCTCACTTCCTGTTGAGGCCTCCTCTATCAAATTCCACAGGAAAAGCCCCTCTTCACCCTCTCTGAGTGGGGTGTTCAACACCTCCTACCCTGCCACCAACAGTCTGCAGAGCATGTCCCCAGTGCTGTCCCCCCTATCGCACAAGCTCCCCAGTCCTAAGCTCAACCACCGCATCCTGCTCCTCTCTGACGTTGACGTTGGCCAGCTGACGGACAGTGACAGCCCCATGACTGGATCCGAAGAGGAGCCCAAAGTCACCACAGAGGTCATAGATAAGAATGGCAACAAGCGGACCATCACACGGCTGGACCTGAACCTCAGCAGACTACCAGGGACTTCCAAATGGAATTTAAATGGCCTATCTACGGCAACAGGTGAGTTAGTGTTATTAACAATCAAAAGCACTCTGTGCACCGCTTGCATTATTTCCTGTAATGTCCCCCCGTCTTGACACTAATGTTGACATCAATGCTTTTCACTCCTTTGTGGGACATGCCTTTCAGAATTTGTCCCTAATCAGGCATCAATACAACACTGGAATGCAATGGCTGTTATGTTAACTTAGCTGTAAGAGAGATTACATAGTGATTGATGTTTAGAATATAGCACCTGAGCACTATAGCTACATTTTTTACCCAGTCCATTCAGCCTGGAGATGTTTTGGAAATGCTTGGTTACTGCAGTGTGGTAGCTGTCAAACAACAAACTATTTCTACTGCACACTGTGGGAGTTTTCCCCACTGATTGAAGCTATTTTCTCTCTGTAGTTCCCCCCTCTAGGTGAGAGACAGAGTAAAGCATGTCCCAGTGCTAGCTGATGCACAGTCATCCCTTGCCAATCTGTTTAAATTAAAATGGTTTCTGATCATCCTGTTTTGGTTGTGACTGGCCTGATATGCTTGCTTTACCCTTGGCATGCGACTCCGTATTAAAAAGCTACCCAACATACAGAGAGAGAGAGCAGAGCCTGAGACCGGGCAGGGAAGGAGGGGCTGTGATGGGGTCCCAGATCAAAGGCTCTGGTTTGACATGCCGTTCAAACCCACTACCGCTCTCACGAAAACAATGTTAACTGAAGCATTGCCAATTTGTCCTCTCGGTGCTCTGCACCTCCTCCTAAACCACTGCCCACCGAGTTCACAGACTGCCAGGTGACAAAGACAGCCTCAATAGGCACACGGGTTACAGAACAAAAGGATTAGGATTTGGGATGTAGTTTAAGAAGCAGAAGTGCAGCAGAACTTCCCGAATGGCCTGACGGCCTCTTAATCTGGAATTAATAAACTGCAGTATCTCCATGGTTACATCGACAGCATAAATGTGATACAAAGTATAGCTCCCCCATATCCTCTTTCTAAATCCATGTAGAAGTGTCACAAGCCTCGGTCATTGAAAAATTTAACATTGACTGTCAGCCATTGTTCCCCAAATGCCTTGCCCCTACAGCAAAGAGTAGCCTGCTTTTACGTTGTGTCGGCAGGCTGTCTGGTACCTCCCAACCTTTGATCAGTGTAAGAGTGCTGTAGCGTGGCTTAGTGTTTGGGTACATCCCATCAGTCCAAATTGGTAAAGGAAGATACAAAGGTCATGAAGCAAGTTGATTGTATCAATGTTTGCCTGGTGCTTCCATTAGACAGGTACCTGTAATTACATTGTAACTACATTGATGATGTCTATCCAGGGGTGAAAGTAAGGCAGTACGGTCCGGTACAGCGTCCCAGCAAAATAAATAGTTGGGTTACGCGTACCGGTAAAACAAGAAAACTGTATGCTGTTACACCATTATCTGTCATTACTGCAGAGGCATGACAAATGGAGTTGAAAACGAGTAGTATAGCAGCCTACGCTGCAAAATGCGATGTGGTAGCATGGCCGAAACAGACAGGAGCGCAGACAGCAGTGGACACATACATTCTGGCCTAATGACATTTGCCAAATGTCATTACACTTTTTGGTGTTTGGTGTAACAGATGTATCCTTCCATTCACCACTGTTTGGAAGGTGGAAATATGTTGTGAGTGGATGAACATGCGCTGGTATCCTAGTAAAGGAGCTGTTTGAAGTGATTGTTTGTGAATCAGATGAAAACATAATGACTGGTTGTGTTTATGCAACAATATAAGTTAATGCATTTTAAAAGTTAAATGACAAATCTTTATGAATTAATAGGGATTCTATACGTGGTTCTATGATTAGGCCCATACATTGTTTAGGTGCGTGCACAAATAGAAGGAATAATCTGAATCAATTCTCATCGTGGTAATGTCCACCCATTCATACACACACACCACATACACACCATTTCCTGCAGAGCCGGCTTAAGTCTTCACCACTTCCATTTTTCATTCATCTTCTGAACCTAGATCGCCAGGCTTCCCAGAATGCAAGACTACCGAGACTAGATTCAAACAGACAGAAAATCCTATTTTCTTTTAAAGGTCAACATGGGCTTCTACCTTTAAATGGTAAGAGAAATAGGATTCAAAGCAGTAGAATTATTTTCCCCTGTTAGCCTATCTGTGGCACTGTGTGCTTTTCAGGCTGTTGTGGCTCATGATTAATCAATATGAGTTCTATAAATAACTATTCTTGGCCTGAGTGAACAGGATACAGTTTCATCTGCAGGCATATAACATGAATACTGTCCGTTATTGAATTGCATGAACAGTGTCTGTATGTATAGTATAGTGTCTGTATGTATAGATAGTAACATGATATTTCTCCATGTTGCATATTGTCCCCTCTAAATCTCCCCTTTGATAGAAATCTGAAAACAGTCTCACTGTTCATTTGGAAGGACCTCAGTGGGTTCTGAGCCATCCTTTCTCCACGTTCAATAATTCATTACACTTGAAATGTTAACAAGGACAAATGGACAACAGAGGGGCTAGAATTGCTACTATGTAGGTCAGAATAAAGGCTGCTCTTCATGGTTGGTCCTGCCAATAATATTCTCATTTAAATACGATCTCTGTCATCTCTGTTGTCTGTGTGAGGTTCAGTTATCAATGTTTAATTGGTCAAAGGAAGCTGTACGGGAGAGTGTATAAATATATGTAACATTTAGAAACTTATTGTCCTCTGCAAGGCAGTTAACATACTGTTCCCCGGGCGCCCGAAGACGTGGATGTCGATTAAGGCAGCCCTCCGCACCGCTCTGATTCAGAGGGTTAAATGCAGAAGACACATTTCAGTTGAATGCATTCAGTTGTACAACTGATTAGGTATCGCCTTTCCCCTTCCCCTTCTATACTAACACAAGTATAAACGCAACATACAACAATTTACAGTTCATATAAAGTTACAGTTCATATGAGGAAATCAGTCCATTTAAATTAATGAATTAGTCCCTAATCTATGGATTTCACATGACTGGGCAGGGGCCCAGCATTGGGAGGGCATAGGCCCACCCAGTTGTGAGCAAGGCCTACCCACTGGGGACCCAGGCCCAGCCAATCAGAATGAATTTTTCCCCACAAAGGGCTTTAATACAGACAGAAATACTCCTCAGTTTCATCAGCTGTCCGGGTGGCTGGTCTCAGACAACCCGGCCGTGAAGAAGCCAGATGTGGAGGTCCAGGGCTGGCGTGGTTGGACGTACTGCCAAATTCTCTAACGACGTTGGAGGCAGCTTATGGTAAAGAAATTAACATTAAATTATCTGGCAACAGCTCTGGTAGACATTCCTGCAGTCAGCATGCCAGTTGCACATTTCCCCCAAAACTTGAGACATATGTGGCATTGTGTTGTGTGACAAAACTGCATATTTTAGAGTGGCCTTTTATTGTCCCCAGCACAAGGTGCACCTTTGTAATGATCATGCTGTTTAATCATCTTCTTGATATGCCACACCTGCCAGGTGGATGGATTATTATCTTGGCAAGGAGACATGCTCATTAACAGGGATGCAAACTAATTTGTATACAGAGAAATACACTTTTGTGAGTATGGAACATTTCTTGGATCATTTATTTCACCTCATGAAACATGGGACCAACACTTTACATGTTGCGTTTATATTTTTGTTCAGTATAAATGCTCTGCGCCCGCTATGTTTTAGACCTAAAGTCTGTTTATGGATGTACAATAGGGAATATATAACAATCACGTTATATTAGAGATTTCTGCTCGGATTATCTATGCTATGTTCATTGTCATTGCAATTACTCTGCTCTAAGCAGGAGAGCAAATGTAAATCCCATTTTTAAATTACTTTCTTAAAGGATTTTCACTCCCTCCCACTGTCTATAGCAGAGACAGCAGCAACTGACACAAATAGAGACGGAGTATGAGTGAATGTTGCCTGCTCAATCTGAGGTACCTTAAATAACACCTCGATGACATAAACCAGGGCATATGGAAATGACCACTCCAGCCTGGAGTCAGTTGACATGTCTTTCCTCCCCTCTCCTAGCGTCAATTGCAAAATGCCGGTCATGCAACATTGCTTCTCAAAGTGAGGACAAGGGCCAGCTCTATTCAGATCATGAAATAGATTGTGCGAAGCCCGTCTGGGTAGGAGGGTTTGCCCTCAGCTCTCGCGCTGCCTGTCTAAGGTTTATCACGGCCAGAGGAATAGTTCTACACTACGGTCCCTCTCTAATGAGGAACTTGTTACTGTTGGAGCTCTTCAGAATAATCTTACCTTTCTTATCATAATCATAAATAGTCATATTTATGTATCATGTAACTTTTAGGTTGATGTTATCTGTTGAAAACCTATTTTATTGCTTACATGTATTATTACTGTAGTTGTTTAGCCTCTAGTTGTTGTGCTTTGTGTTGACGTGCAGACATCACACAAGTCCCACTCCATTCGCTCTGCTAGTGCTAGACAGGAGATGAGTGATGATGAATCTGTGACCATCACGTCATGCTACATTATAGCTCTCCCCTTCAGGGCACGAGAGAGAGAGAGAGAGAGAGAGAGAATCTCCATTCTCAGCTACTGTATGTCCACCCTGCCTCTGTAGACCAGGCCTCAGACAACCAACCAATGGCCCACAGAGAGCAGCGGGAGAAGGGTTAAACCATGCAGGACAGACAGGAAATGAAGATGTATAAAGCCTGCCTCCAGCACAGAGATGATGGTGTTTCAAGTTAACCAAGCACATGGGCAGTCTTTAAATTGGAATAATGAGTTTATAGATGTTTGTATAGTATGGTAGGAGTAGGGCACTGGACACCACTTTGAGGGTTAGTTGCTGTGGTTGAGAGGGAGGGAGGGAGAGAGAGAAGAGTGCACTGTTTATAATGTATGGCTTCAGCCTGTTCATTAAGAAGAGGGTTGTTCCTGCTCACCTTGAGATTGTTGAGCGGTGAATTGTGTATTATCTACAGTCATCAATCACCACTGACACCTCCAGGAACTCCACAATCAGCCAGAAGTTGCCTTCTCAGCACCATGTGACCTAACTGACACAGGCCCTGTTCCATTAGCCCTGCGCTGTCCCTACCCCACCCAGCCCAGTGCTCTCTTTTTCAGATTCAGTGTTTAATAGTCACATGTAAAGGGTTGCAGGTGATTGCAGGGCTTCGAGCGCCAACATGCAGGACTAAGTGAAATAAAATAAGGATTTTTTTATTTATTTTTAATGGAAAAAAAATACAATATTCTTTCTCACTGACTGTTTGACAGCTGCTCAGTTCACAAGCTCTGATTTATACACAGTCACATCATAGCCATGTCAATGAACACCTACAGGACCACAGCATTCCCTGTCTGTCTGCCTGCCTGGCCTTGACCGAGTTGGAGGAGGTGTGGAAACAGGAGTTATTATAAGTCTTATAAGTCAGAGTAGCAACGAGTAAAGTAGCAGGAGCAGAACAGTAGCACTATCCAGTAGGAATGAGTTTGGCAAGATGATAATGTTGTCTTAGGTTCAGTCCACTCTATAGCCTGGGAAAGGGTGTTATCAGATCCTATGTCATCAATGAAAAAGAGAAGTGTGTTTCTGGCTCTGTGTTCAGTGAACTACAGGCATCGATTCAGCCTACCTTGGCTTCTGTTTAATAGAAGTTGGAGATTAAATAACAATTAGAGCAGAGTTTTCCCCAGTGCCAGTGAACTTTGCTTCACCCAGCATAGTGTGTGTGTGTGTGTGTGTGTGTGTGTGTGTGTGTGTGTGTGTGTGTGTGTGTGTGTGTGTGTGTGTGTGTGTGTGTGTGTGTGTGTGTGTGTGTGTGTGTGTGTGTGTGTGTGTGTGTGTGTGTGTGTGTGTGTGTGTGTGTGTAGAAGCAACTGCTAAGTGTTCTCAGAGCACACGCTAATAAATGTATTACCTAATGCAGCAGAGTGCTTTCTAAATCAGATTCTAGTCAACACTTTATAAGTTTAACGTTCTATTATTATAGTGGAATGGAGGCTCACTCTCATTTAATTGTTTGAGTATTATTTTTCAGTGCACCAGTATTGGGTTTTTCAATATGTGTAATAAACAAAAGTTGAATAGATTGAAGTCTATAATATGTTTTGGCACACATATAATTTCGGAAGAAGACACGAGATCCCCTGATGACAGTGTTAATTCATTGTGCACCTTTATATTCAGGGTGGTCTTTCTGCTCAGAGCCAGTCAGAGCTGCACTGCACTGACTGTTTCGACAGGGACGCAAAGCCTCTCTACCTATTCCTGTCCAGAAGGTGGCAGCGTGCCCTCTTAATGCCATTTTAACACTGCTGCCTGTGTCCTCAGCTCAGAATATGCCGTGTAGTCACAGCTATAGATGTGGACAAACTAGTCTCAAAAGCTCAATTATCAGTAAATGTTTAATATAGGGATGAAAAGATGGAAGAGTGCTGTTCTCTACTAATACGTTTTAGTTACAAACGATTTGGTGGGATTCTGTTTGATTAGAGGAACAACTTGACGCAATTCGGTTCGATACGATTTGTTGCATTAACATATTCATTTTCCATTCTAACATCTGCTGCTGATGGAGCTCATCAGCTGGCCCTCTGACCTGGATTCTCTAAAATGACTTATACAGTTGAAGTGGGAAGTTTACATACGCCTTAGCCAAATACATTTAAACTCCGTTTTTCACAATACCTGACATTTAATCCTAGTAAAAATTCCCTGTCTTAAGTCAGTTAGGATCACACCTTTATTTTAAGAATGTGAAATGTCAGAATAATAGTAGAGAGAATTATTTATTTCAGCTTTTATTTCTTTCATCACATACCCTGTGGGTCAGAAGTTCACATATACTCAATTAGTATTTATTAGCATTGACTTTAAATTGTTTAACTTGGGTCAATCATGTTGGGTAGCCTTCCACAAGCTTCCCACAATAAGTTGGGTGAATTTTGGCCCATTCCTCCAGTCAGAGCTGGTGTAACTGAGTCAGGTTTGTAGGCCTCCTTGCTCGCACACACGTTTTCATTTCTGCCAACAAATTTTCTATAGGATTGTGGTCAGGGCTTTGTCAGGGCTTTGTCCTTAAGCCATTTTGCCACAACATTGGAAGTATGCTTGGGGTCATTGTCCATTTGGAAGACCCATTTGCGATCAAACTTTAACTTCCTGACTGATGTCTTGAGATGTTGCTTCAATATATGCACATAATTATCCTGCCTCATGATGCCATCTATTTTGTGAAGTGCACCAGTGCATCCTGCAGCAAAGCACCCCCACAACATGATGCTGACACCCCGTGCTTCACGATTGATATGGTGTTCTTCAGCTTGCAAGCCTCCCCCTTTTTCCTCCAAACATAACAATGGTCATTATGGCTAAACAGTTCTATTTTTGTTTCTTCAGACCAGAGGACATTTCTCCAAAAAGTACTATCTTTGTCCCCATGTGCAGTTGCTGTTTTGGAGCAGTGGCTTCTTCCTTGCTGAGCGGCCTTTCAGGTTATGTCAATATAGGACTCGTTTTACTGTGGATATAGATACTTTTGTACCTATTTCCTCCAGCATCTTCACAAGGTCCTTTGCTGTTGCTCTGGGATTGATTTGCACTTTTCGCACCAAAGTACGTTCACCTCTAGGAGACAGAATGCGTCTCCTTCCTGAGCGGTAGGATGGCTGCGTGGTCCCATGGTGTTTATACTTACGTACTTGTCACGGTCATTGAAATGAGCGGACCAAGGCGCAGTGTGTGTAGAGTTCCACATATTTTAATAAATCGAAACTCACCAAACAAAAACAAACCAGCACAAACAAATTGTGACGTTCTGGGCTGCTCACAGGCAGCCACACAAAAACAAGATCCCACAACTGAAGGTGGAAAAAAGGCTGCCTAAGTATGATCCCCAATCAGAGACAACGATAGACAGCTGCCTCTGATTGGGAACCATACCCGGCCAACAAAGAAATAGAAAACTAGAATGCCCTCCCAAATCACACCCTGACCTAACCAAATAGAGAGATAAAAAGTCTCTCTAAGGTCAGGGCGTGACAGTACTATTGTTTGTACAGATGAACGTGGTACCTTCAGGCGTTTGGAAATTGCTCCCAAGGATGAACCAGACTTGTGGAGGTCTACAATTTTTTTCTGAGGTCTTGGCTGATTTCTTTTGATTTTTCCATGATGTTAAGCAAAGAGGCACGGAGTATGAAGGTAGGCCTTGAAATACATCCACAGGTACACCTCCAATTGACTCAAATTATGTCAATTAGCCTATCAGAAGCTTCTAAAGCCATAACATCATTTTCTGGAATTTTCCAAGCTGTTTCAAGTAACGTCAACTTAGTGTATGTTAACTTCTGACCCCCTAGAATTGTGATACTGTGAATTATAGAAATAATCTGTCTGTAAACAATTGTTCGAAAAATTACTTGTGTCATGCACACAGTAGATGTCCTAACAGAGTTGCCAAAACTATAGTTTGTTAACAAGAAATTTGTGGAGTGGTTGACAAAATAGTTTTAATGACTCCAACCTAAGGGTATGTAAACTTCCAACTTCAACAGTCTATGGCTATTGGCTCAGCGCCTGATCTGCGCCATGAGGTAAACTGAGCCCCCCATCACCCGCTAATTAATTTGTCATGTTCTTAATGTCGTCGTTCATCCACGACTCGGTGAAACATAAGATATTACCATTTTTAATGTCTTCGTTGGTTGGATATACGTGCTTTCAGTTCGTCCCATTTATTTTCCAGCGATTGAACATTAGCTAGCAGAGAGGGAAGGCAGAGGCAGATTAGCCACTCGTCACCTAATCCTCACAAGGCACCCTGATCGTTTTCCGCGAAATCTCAGTTTCCTTCTCCAGCGAATGACGGGGATCTGGGCCTGGTCGGGTGTCTGTAGTATATCCCTCCCATCCGTCTCATTGAAGATAAACTCTTTGTCTAATCTGAGGTGAGTAATCGAAGTTCAAATGTCCAGAAGTTATTTTCGGTCATAAGAGACATTATGTACAAAACAAGATAAGAACAACACGAAAAAACAAACAAAATAGCATGATTGGTTAAGAGCCGATAAGAGGGCAGCACTCCCCTCCTGCGCCATAATGTGCCAACTTTAAAGTTTGGTGGACGAAGGGTAATGGTTTCCGGCTATATTTCATGGCCCTTTAGTTCCAGTGAAGGGAAATGTTAAGGCTACAGCATACAATGACATTCTAGATGATTCTGTGCTTCAAACATTGTGGCAACACTTTGTGGAAGGCACTTTCCTGTTTCAGCATGACAATGCCCCCATGCACAAAGCGAGGTCCATACAGAAGTGGTTTGTTGAGATTGGTGTGGAAAAACTTGACTGGCCTGCACAGAGCCTGACCTCAACCCCATCGAACACCTTTGGAATGAATTGGAACGCCGATTGCGAGTCAGGCATAATCGCCCCCAACATCAGTGCCCGACTTTACTAATGCTCTTGTGGCTGAATGGAAGCAAGTCCCCGCAGCAATGTTCCAACATCTAGTGGAAAGCCTTCCCAGAAGAGTGGAGGCTGTTATAGCAGCAAAAGGGGTTACCAACTTCATATTAATGCCCATGGTTTTGGAATGAGATGTTCGACGAGCAGGTGTCCACATACCTATGGTCATGTACTCTAGTTGTAAAACGACACGTCATTGTTTGTTCCTTTCGTGCACTTGTTTTTATGCAAATTTAGGTTTGCTTTCTAGTTAATGCTGCTGGAAAGCTTCATGAGCTTCATCTATTGTTTGATGTGTGACCCACATGTTATATGCTACAGTAAATAGCCACTGCCAATTTAGCCAACCACACCACATGTTTTTGCATCCCACTTTGACATTCATTTCGTTATATTGTTCCTGTTTTGCATAGCTTAATCACGTATGATCACGTGCTTCTACACCTGCATTGCTTGCTGTTTGGGGTTTTAGGCTGGGTTTCTGTACAGCACTTTGAGATATCAGCTGATGTACGAAGGGCTATATAAATAAATTTGATTTGATTGGATTTGTATGCATATTGCTATTGATTTGTTTAATAATTGTATATTTTTATATTACAATGTATTAATATTATAGCATTAGATAACCTAATTGTGCATTCATGTACTATCATTATTGCTTTTTATTATTTGCAATTTATTTGTCTCCCTGCAGACATACTACGTTACCTACCGGCTGGACAGTCCTAACCAAAGCTAATCAAGACAAGAATTAGAAAAATTCCAACTGAACTGTCAACAATCTAACTCAACTGTACTGTGATTCAATCCATCTGAACAACCTTACATGCAATGTACCATCATCTAAATATAAAGTTTCAGGTCATAGACATTAGCATAATGGATGAGCTGTAGATTACATTGAGCCATGGGCTGAAGTTTTGTACAAGTGCTACTGGCAACATTAGTAGTCAATGTCTGTGTTTTGTTTCCATGAATGTGAAATAAAATGCCATATTTCTTTTAAAATGTATTAAAATGATATTTTTTTAATTATATATATATATATTTTTATTTAACCTTTATTTAACCAGGTAGGCTAGTTGAGAACAAACAAACAAACATACAGTCAATAATACAGTAGAAAAAGTCTATATACAGTATGTGCAAATGAAGTAAGATAAGGGAGGTAAGGCAATAAATAGGCCATGGTGGTGAAGTAATTACAATATAGCAATTAAACACTGGAATGGTAGATGTGCAGAATATGAATGTGCAAGTAGAGATACAGGGATACAAAGATAAATAAATAAATACAGTATGGGGAAGAGGTAGTTTGATGGGCTATTTATAGATGGGCTATGTACAGGTGCAGTGATCTGTGAGCTGCTCTGACAGCTGGTGCTTAAAGCTAGTGAAGGAGATATGAGTCTCCAGCTTCAGTGATTTTTGCAGTTCGTTCCAGTCATCAGCAGCAGCAAACTGGAAGGAAAGGCAGCCAAAGGAAGAATTGGCTTTGGGTGTGACCAGTGAGATATACCTGCTGGAGCGCGTGCTACGGGTGGGTGCTGCTTTGGTGACCAGTGAGCTGAGATAAGGCGGGGCTTCACCTATCAGAGACTTGTAGATGACCTGGAGCCAGTGAAATACCTTACAAATCTTTAAACTGTCTTACTTTATCAATATACAAATGAGAAAGACCTGTTGTTTTGTCTTGTGATAATTTGCAATGAAAATATAAAGCATTTGAGGCTTCAAAATCATGTCTTGAAGATAATAATTTTGTACTGAACAAACGTATTAATTTGTATTTTCACAGAAGTATATTTTCTCGTGTCCTTTATTCAAGCATACTTTATTCAAGCGTACATTTGAACTTTTGGAATGACCAATGAGGAGTTTATAAACACCATATAAGAGCCAGGAATATACAATAAGAGGAGGGACTCCCATTTACAGTATTAGGATTTGAAACACCATCATAGTGTTTAGGAGATTTAGAGAGTGGAAACAACACCAAAAGAGAAGGGATCTAATAGTGTGTGAGAGTTGAGCATCTTATGCAGCATAGATACAGTGCCTTGCAAAAGTAATTATTCCCCTTGGAATTTTTCCTATTTTGTTGCATTACAACCTGTAATTTAAATGGATTTTTATTTGGATTTCATGTAATGAACATACACAAAATAGTTCAAATTGGTGAAGTGAAATTAGCTTGTTTCAAAAAATTTAAAAAGATTTAAAAAGGAAACGTGGTGTGTGCATATGTATTCACCCCCTTTGCTATGAAGCTCCTAAATAATATCTGGTGCAATCAAATACCTTCAGAAGTCACATAATTAGTTTTTAAAAAGTCCACCTGTGCGCAAGCTAAGTGTCACATGATCTGTGTCACATGATCTGTCACATGATACACCTGTTCTGAAAGGCCCCAGAATCTGCAACACCACTAAGCAAGGGGCACCATGAAGACCAAGGAGCTCTCCAAACAGGTCAGGGACAAAGTTGTGGAGAAGTACAGATCAGGGTTGGGTTATAAAAAAATATCAGAAACTTTGAACATCCCATGGAGCACCATTAAATCCATTATTTTAAAAAATTGAAAGAATCTAGCACCACAACAAACCTGCCAAGAGAGGGCAGCCCACCAAAACTCACGGACCAGGCAAGGAGGGCATTAATCAGAGAGGCAACAAAGAGACCAAAGATAACCCTGAAGGGGCTGCAAAGCTCCACAGCGGAGATTGGCGTATCTGTCCATAGGACCACTTAAAGCCGAACACTCCTCATAGCTGGGCTTTATGGAAAAGTGGTCAGAAAAAAGCTATTGCTTCAAGAAAAAAATAAGAAACATGTTTGGTGTTCACGAAAAGGCATGTGGGAGACTCCCAAAACATATGGAAGAAGGTACTCTGGTCAAATGAGACAATAAGAAAATGCTATGTTGGGCGCAAACTCAACACCTCCTATCGTCCCCAGAATATCATCCCCACAGTGAAGCATGGTGGTGACAGCATCATGCTGTGGGGATGTTTTTCATCGGTAGGGACTGGGAAACTGGTCAGAATTGAAGGAATGATGGATGAAGCTAAATACAGGGACATTTTTGAGGGAAGTGTGTTTCAGTCTTTCAGAGATTTGAGACTGGAATGGAGGTTCACCTTCCAGCAGGACAATGACCATAAGCATACTGCTAAAGCAACACTTGAGTGGTTTAAGGAGAAACATTTAAATGTCTTGGAATGGCCTTGTCAAAGCACAGACCTCAATCAAATTGAGAATCTGTGGTATAACTTAAATATTGCTGTACACCAGCGGAACCCATCCAACTTGAAGGAGCTGGAGCAGTTTTGCCTTGAAGAATGGGCAAAAATCCCAGTGGCTAGATGTGCCAAGCTTATAGAGACATACCCCAAGAGACTAGCAGCTGTAATTGCTGCAAAAGGTGGCTCTACAAAGTATTGACTTTGGGGGGGGAATAGTTATGCACGCTCAAGTTTTTGGGGTTTCTGTCTTATTTCTTGTTTGTTTCACAATAAAAAATATTTTGCATCTTCAAAGTGGTGGGCATGTTGTGTAAATCAAATGATACAACCCCCCCAAAATCCATTTTAATTCCAGGTTGTAAGGCAACAAAATAGGACAAATGCCACGGGAGTTGAATACTTTCGCAAACCACTGTACCTCTCAGTTTAACCTTATTATTTATCTAAACAACAGGTTGAAGTGATAGCAGTGTGACCCTCGTGGGAAGGTGTTGTATTACAGCATGAGAAAACCCTGAATTGAGGTTGTTGAGCATCAGTGTGTTCATTGTGAGCTGTTTCTCTATCTCTCTTTCTCCCCCACCTCTCTGTCTTTATCGTTCTTCAGCGCTTCTCAAATCAAATTGTATTCATCACATGCTTTGTAAACAACAGGTGTAGACTAAAAGTGAAATGTTCACTCCCAAGGCGAAGAATGCAGGAAGTATTTTCGCTGTGTGTGAGAGTACCACGTGTGCATATGTGGATGTGTCAATGTGGATGTGACAGTATTATTTTGTGAGATGCACTGTTGTGTTATGTTTTTGGGGAGTGCACTATAATAGCCAACCCATGACATTATTTGTGATCATAGGCTGGAGAGGTGATGGACTATGGATGAGGTTGTCTCTGAGCTATGAATCACAAAGTCCAAATGAATCTGAATCCATCCTTCCCTGGAGGCTGAAGGGAGTGGAGGTGTTTGAGGATTATCTGGGAATAGGAATAGGGTATGGATGAAAGACTCTACTCACATCAGCCCTGTTCTTGCAGCTCTGTTCCACCATAGTTTAGCTAGAACATAGTGATCTAGTCAGATTTAGTCAGGTTTAGTCTCTCTCTGAGTGGGCTAGATGTCGGCTGCTCTGCTCTCCAATCCCTAACAACAGAATAGATGTGTTACAGTGAGTGAAAACAAACATAAACACGCTGTTGGTCTGGTTTCTTTAGCCAATTGTTTTAGAGAAGAGCGTATTACCATTCCGTAGGTAATGTACTCTGTTACAGTGCTGCGATGGCCAATGCATTGACTCATATACAGAAATCCATATTGGTTATAGTGGCATTTGTTTTATAGGGCATTGTTCTTTATCAGATCAGAGGGCGGTTGGTGGTCCTCAGGCTGAAGCAAGTCTAGCTATGTGCAGTATATAAAACACATCTGTACCCTGCAGCAGAGATGTGCTTAATCTGTGTCTTTGATTTGTAAAAGCTACGATGCCTGCTTTCTACCTCCCCCCACTTGATCCATTCAGGATACATGCTGGCTCTGTTGCTCTGTAAAATCCCTCCCTAACAGAGTGTGTGTTTCAGTCTATCCTAATACACCTGTTATTACAATTCATAACAACTCTTTATTGTGTGTTTACATGTGCACATGTGTGTTTGTGTGTGGTTGTGTGTGTGTGTGTGTGTGTAGAGGAGGCCGATATCTGGATGCTGGACGGTGATGATGCCATCTCCCAGACCCAGGACTCCCTGAACCGTGTCTCCCGTCCCAATCACCTGGACTTCCTCAGGATCACGCCCCCAGAGGATGACATCATCGGAGATACCCCCTACTACCCTCAACTGGAGTGCACGGTGAGAGCTGCTGCACCCACACATTTAGCTAACAGCAATAGGTCATACTTAGGGTTATGCGGCCTAACCAGGAAAGAACTGGCCATGGTGTAACTAGGCCCTAGAGTTTTTCCTGGTCAGGTGGGTCACATGGTCAGGAACACCTCTGGCCCTAGTTGATACTGTATAAAGGTTACTACACAATAGCATTAGTCATCCTCCATTACGTATCCACTTTCAGAGCAGTGTAGCATGACAGTGCTGTTCCCTCAGGGCTCCAGGCCAGCGAGTACTCCAATCTACTGAAGCGCTAAACCACCTGATCATGATTTCCGCCAGTTGCGTTAACATTAAGAGATCTGGGATGTGGTGCTGTGGTCCTTGGTGGTTCAGAGCCCAGGACTGACTCTAGCTACTGTACTAACCCCTTAGGTGCAGTGTGTCTCTAGGTGTTTTCACTACTGAAGCCAATCATCCATCCAAACATCAGCCATTTGTTGCAGGGTAGTGTCAGATGATGTTGAAGTAATATAGCTACAGGTTCACCTGCCTCACCTAAAGCCTATTCTCATAGGAAGTTGCTGTAGACTCCCGACCGCTAAAAGTCCATTTTTGGACTATATGTGTGAAATGCTTGATAATGTATTTGATATCAACAGATACCTAAGTATATTTTCTGGGTGACCTAAATATTGACTGATTGTCATCAAGCTGTCCACTCAAAAAGAATCTTCAAGCTGTAACCGATTCCTGCAATGAATTGTGAATAATGATGAGTGAGAAAGTTATAGACATACAAATATCATACCCACAAGACATGCTCACCTCTCACCATTACAATAACAGGGGAGGTTAGCATTTTGGGGGGGGGGGTATAATATTTGTGAATCTGCAACTTTCTCCCTCATCATTATTCAAGATTCATTCAGGACTCTCCGTAATCATGGTAGCATCCACATTTACAATAAAAGTGACTCCAAATTACACAATACATTATTTACCATTCATTTCTATTGGGCACAAAATTATCTGAAACACAACCAAAACAAACAGCAAATGGATCGAACAAGTTTGTAGAGTCACAAGCTTGATGTAATCTTTGCGTGCTAGGAATATGGGACCAAATACTAAACTTTTTACTACTTTAATACACTTATACACTACTGTTCAAAAGTTTGGGGTCACTTAGAAATGTCCTTATTTTTTAAAGAAAAGCAACTTTTTGTCCATTAAAATAACATCAAATTGATCAGAAATATAGTGTAGACATTGTTCATGTTGTAAATGACTATTGTAGCTGGAAATGGCAGATTTTAGCTGCCGCTAACCCGGAAGCTTATAAGAAATCCTGCTATGCCCTGCGACGAATCTTCAAACAGGCAAAGCGTCAATATAGGGCTAAGATTTAATCATACCACACTGGCTCCGACGCTCGTCTTATGTAGCAGGGCTTGCAAACTATTACAGCACAGCTGCGAGCTGCCCAGTGACACGAGCCTACCAGGTGAGCTAAATCACTTCTATGCTCGCTTCGAGGCAAGCAACACTGAGGCATGCATGAGAGCATCAGCTGTTCCGGATGACTGTGTGATCACGCTCCCTGTAGCCGACGTGAGTAAGACCTTTAAACAGGTCAACATACACAAGGCTGCGGAGCCAGATGGATTACCAGGACGTATGCTCCGGGCATGTGCTGACCAACTGGCTGGTGTCTTCACTGACATTTTCAACATGTCCCTGATTGAGTCTGTAATACCAACATGTTTCAAGCAGACCACCATAGTCCCTGTGCCCAAGTACACAAAGTCAACCTGCCTAAATGACTACAGACCCGTAGCACTCACGTCTGTAGCCAATTTGCATACCGCCTAAACATATCCACAGATGATGTAATCTCTATTGCACTCCACACTGCCCTTTCCCACCTGGACAAATGTGTGAGAATGCCCTTTCCCACCTGGGAACACTTATGTGAGAATGCTATTCATTGACTAGAGCTCAGCATTCAACACCATAATACCCTCAAAGCTCATCAATAAGCTAAGGATCCTGGGACTGAACAACTCCCTCCGCAACTGGATCCTGGACTTCCTGATGGGCCGCCCCCAGGTGGTGAGGGTAGGTAGCAACACATCTGCCACGCTGATCCTCAACACTGGAGCTCCACAGGGGTGCATGCTCAGTCCCCTCCTGTACTCCTTGTTCACCCACGACTGCATGGCCAGGCGCGACTCCAACCCCATCATTAAGTTTGAAGACGACACAACAGTGGTAGGCCTGATCACAGACAATGACGAGACAGCCTATAGGGAGGAGGTCGGAGACCTGGCTGTGTGGTGCCAGAATAACAACCTATCCCTCAACGTAACCAAGACTAAGGAGATGATTGTGGATTCCAGGAAAAGGAGGACTGAGCACGCCCCCATTCTCACCGACGGGGCTGTAGTGGAGCAGGTTGAGAGCTTCAAGTTCCTCGGTGTCCACATCAACAACAAACTAGATTGGTCCAAACACACCAAGACAGTCGTGAAGAGGGCACAACAAAGCCTATTCCCCCTCGGGAAACTAAAAAGATTTGGCATGGGTCCTGAGATCCTCAAAAGGTTCTACAGCTGCAACATCGAGAGCATCCTGACGGGTTGCATCACTGCCTGGTACGGCAATTGCTCGGCCTCTGACCGCAAGGCACCACAGAGGGTAGTGCGTATGGCCCAGTACATCACTGGGGCTAAGCTGCCTGCCATCCAGGACCTCTACACCAGGCTGTGTCAGAGGAAAGCCCTAAAAATTGTCAAAGACCCCAGCCACCCAGGTCATAGACGGTTCTCTCTACTACCGCATGGCAAGCGGTTCCAGAGTGCCAAGTCTAGGACAAAAAGGCTTCTCAACAGTTTTTACCCCCAAGCCATAAGACTCCTGAACAGGTAATCAAATGGCTACCCGGACTATTTGCATTGTGTGTGTCCCCCCCCCAAAGCCCTCTGTTTCCGCTGCTGCTACCCTCTGTTTATCATACATGCATAGTCACTTTAACTATACATTCATGTACATACTACCTCAATTGAGCCGACCAACAAGTACTCCCGCACATTGTCTAACCGGGCTATCTGCATTGTGTCCCAACACCCGCCAACCACTCTTTTACGCTACTGCTACTTTCTGTTCATCATATATGCATAGTCACTTTAACCATATCTACATGTACATACTACCTCAATCAGTCTGACTAACCGGTGTCTGTATGTAGCCTCGCTACTGTTATAGCCTCGCTACTGTATATAGCCTGTCTTTTTACTGTTGTTTTTATTCTTTACTTACTTATTGTTCACCTAACTTACTTATTGTTCACCTTTTTTGCACTATTGGTTAGAGCCTGTAAGTAAACATTTCACTGTAAGGTGTTGTATTCGGCGCATGTGACAAATAAATTTGATTTGATTTAGTTGAGTATCTGGGTTCGATTACAGGCTCAAAATGGCCAGAAACAAATAACTTTCTTCTGAAATTCATCAGCCTGTTCTTGTTCTGAGAAATTAAGGCTATTCCATGCGAGAAATTGCCAAGAAACTGAAGATCTCATACAAAACTGTCTCTAACCAGAATAGAAAGAGGAGTGGGAGGCCCCGGTGCACAACTGAGCAAGAGGACAAGTACATTAGAGTGTCTCGTTTGAGAAACATAAGTCTCACAAGTCCTCAACTGGCAGCTTTATTAAATAGTACCCGCAAAACACCAGTCTCAACGTGAACAGTGAACAGTGAAGAGGTGACTCCGGGATGCTGGCCTTCTAGGCAGAGTTGCAAAGAAAAAGCCATATCTCAGACTGGCCAATATAAAAAAAAAAAATATTAAGATGGGCAAAAGAACACACACTGGACAGAGGAACTCTGCCTAGGAGGCCAGCATCCCGGAGTTGCCTCTTCACTGTTGACGTTGAGACTGGTGTTTCAGGGTACTATTTAATGAAGCTGCCAGTGGAGGACTTGTGAGGTGTCTGTTTCTCAAAGGCCTGATAAAGGTGGGATGCTTCCTTCTGGAAGCTCACTCAGAGTGACCATTGGGTTCTTGGTCACCTCCCTGACCAAGGCCCTTCTCCCCCGATTGCTCAGTTTGGCCACGGCCAGCTTTAGGAAGAGTTTTGGTGGTTCCAAACTTCTTCCATTTTAAAATGATGGGGACCTTCAATGCAGCATAAATGTTTTGGTACCCTTCACCAGACCTGTGCCTCGACACAATCCTGTCTCGGAGCTCTACGGACAATTCATAAGACCTCATGGCTTGGTTTTCGCTCTGACATGCACCGTCAACTGTGGGACCTTATATAGACAGATGTATGCCTTTCCAAATCTTGTCCAATCAATAGAATTTGTTGTCGAAACATCTCAAGGATGATCAATGGAAACAAGATGCACCGGAGCTCAATTTCGAGTCTCATAGCAAAGGGTTTGAATACTTATGTAAATAAGCTATTTCTGTTTTTGTTTTTTTATACATTTGCAAGAATTTCTAAAACCTATTTTCGATTTGTCAGTATGGGGTATTGTGTGTAGATTGATGAGGGAAAAAATGATTTAATCAATTTTAGAATAAGTCTGTAATATATATATTTTTTTAAAGTCAAGGGGTCTGAGTACTTTCCAAATGAACTGTAAATTGTAACAACTTAACAATTCCTGTGTCTGTCTGTCAAGATTCCATCATGCCATTTGACTAGATTTGAAGGGTAGATTATTGTGTGGTTTGGGTGTGGTTGTGTGTCAGTTAGAGTGACATAGCATAGTTTAATCAAAAGACACTCCCTGATCTTTGTTGTAGCATATCATAACAAAAGTAACCTGTCTCTTGTTTTACCTCTAGACTAGTGGTAGACTGTCTCAACATGAAGATACCCACATACTCATGTGTGGTGTGGCCTACACTGGCATTGTAGTCATGGCATCCATTGGGGTGACTTGTTTTACAAGTCACTTGTTACTTGATTGATATACTGCTTTTCAACCATTGTACAGTAGTTGTGGTTAGGGCTGGGAATTGCCAGCGACCTCATGATGCGATATTTTCATGATACTCCTGATACGATATGTATTATGATTCTCACGATTCTATATGTATTGTGATTTGATACTGTCCTAAAAACAGTAGTTGTAGTCAGTGGGAGATTTAAAGAAGAACCTCCTTACTGTCACTGTTACTCAGCTCCTCTCAGCCCTTCAAGACAGGGTAAGTCGTGCTGAGGCCTGGCTATGCGGCTAGCTGATGGATTTACACTTAGTAAATGAAACACCAATGCTATTGATTTGATGACATAATGGGCCTCGCTCTAGGCTTGACAGCCTGACACTGACTATGTGTGGATTTGTTTTAAACCCCAGAAGATCAGAAATAATGTTTTAAGTACAATAATAGTATTTTGTAATACATTATAAATATCATTATCTAATATATTATTAATGTTTACAGAACGTTGTTATTAATGGCACGTTTTTGTCTTTGAACACAAACTGCATGTCTGGTTTGGTATGGGGCTCTAAATCACATTGACAACCATTGGTAATTCTTAATATTCCTATGTCTGAAGGAATGCATTGAGCAACTATGGCCTTAGTAGGGCTTTGAGCACCCTCTGAAAGTTAAATGACCAAGCAGCCCTAATTTCACCAAGTACTTTTCAGGCCTCTGTGCTCTGTTTTGTGCTAAAATCTGTCAAGTGGTAGTGCATATTGTGTTCAAATAAAAGTTGCATGGAGCTAGATAGATTGTTGAACCCATCGTACCTCTTTGAAGCAGCAGGTTTTGTAGACTATACATATTGTAGTGTTGCTTGTCTGTGTACACTCAATATAAACTCACTGTACTAGAAAACTTTTGTGATGATATGTATGTTTGCAGTTTATGATTTAGTGTCAAGACGAATCTTATCTAACGATATTCCCACTCTGAGATGAGGGAATCAATACCTATTTTCCTCTCACCAAACTGTAGCAGCATTAGCCACTTGACGTTAGCGGAGCTACTGACGGCACAAGATTGCAGTGTTGGTCAGGGCTGGTCAGGGCTGGGCAGCAGCAGCAGACTGACTAATCACTACAGCTTAAGCCCTATGCTGTAATAGTACAGAGAGCAAAGAGCAGAGTAACACAGGGCTGGATCTCCCCTGCGGTCCACCTGACCATCAGGAGATTAGCTAGCTAACTAGCTAGCAGCCCCACTCTTACACTTCACTCAGAGAGCACAGCGCTAATCAACAGAGAGCTCCAGCTACCCATGGTTGCCATTTTGCGGAAGTAAGAAGCAGTAACCGGACACCTGTGCCGCCTGCTGCCACAGTTCCCTCCCAGTCAGGGCGGGGGGAGGCGGGGCCAGACCGGATAGACCAGTGTGCCGCATTCTTTTCCAACCTGGAGGCTTTTCTCAGGAACACAGAGATCTTCTGTACACATATACACACAGGAAGAGAGGGGAAAGAACCATGCCAGGAGGGAAACTCGGACAGTAGCTCTGACTCAGGTCTCTGTATCTACACATATAGTAGGAGAGGAGTATTGGAACCTTCCGGGCCAAATTCAAATAACTTGTTCCGTTGTTTTCCTGAGAAAGTGATAATTTGTTTCTCCTGGATTCCCAGGGAGATTATTCCGGGACATGCTTCCTGCCTCTGAACAGTTTGACTTGACCGGGCACGTCATTGGAATTCTGCTCTACAAAACTGAAGTTCTGGAACTCTGGAAAATGTAGAGTAGAGGCTCTTTGTGATTGAAGAAAGTTGTCTATTCACAGCATAGCAAGGTTTTGTGTTGCCAACCGGGATTACAGGATAGCAGGGGTTATAGCTAGAGCCCTCCTGGAGAGGGTAAGAAGAGCTAGGGGATTTCTCCTCACAAAGGCCTTTTGTTCATTGGAACCAGTAGAAATGGACACAGTTTGGCAGTTTAGACAGCTGGAGGTGTAGAGATGATCCTTTTGTGACACTGAATGGACAGACTGTACTGGGGTAGCCTTTCTACCTGGCTGGCTGACTACATTTTAGTCATTTAGTAGAGACTATTATCCAGAGCGACTTACAGGAGAAATTAGGGTTAAATACCTTGCTCAAATCAACAGATTTTTCACCAAGTCGGCTCAGGGAATCGAATCAACCTTTTGGTTACTGGCCCAACGCTCTTATCGCTAGGCTACCTGCCGACCCAGAGTTCACTGCCCGAAGTACATGCTACAGTGCATTTAAGGGCTCTGTGAAAATGGACAGTGTAAGTAATAGCTCAGGGGGTTCAGGGGAAGCAGCAATCCAATTTGTTCCGCAATAAGATATCCACTATGTTTACACGTGGGGACAAGACTGAGCCTCAGAGGCTAGCGGGGGAGACTGCGGTGCTGACGGCTTTCAGGACCCTGTCTGATGAAGAGAACGATCTCACAGGGGTCAGTGATCAAAGTACCCTGGATGTTATCAGTGACGTGAGGGGTATGAGTGTGGTACTTCATAAAAGAGAGGACAGGGTTGAATCATGGGAAAATGAGTCCAGTAGCTTTGTGACCTCTCCTAACGCCGGCCAGGTGTCTGTTTCCACGGCCGACCCAGGTCTGGTCCAGGTTACAATGGTGGAGATCTGTAGTGACACAGAGATGGAAGATGAGGAGGGGATCAGCAGCCTCAGCCAATCGGACAAGCCTGACGCCCCTGGAATGTCCTTCCCACCTGACGTTGACCAGTGGACAGTGGCAGTGTTCGATGATAACAAGGGTCAGCTGCCACCCGTTGGCCCAGTGAGAGGTGCCATTGAGACAGACTTAAAGCTGCCTGTGTTTAAGCCACATAGTCTTGTGGAGGGATCCCTCAAAGACACCTCTGTTCTGTACTCTGCGAGGTTTATGGGCAGATCTAACAGTGGGACAGACCTTGGACTGCTCTCCTCTGTCTCCAAAACACAAGTGCCTGGAGACGGCTGCAGCACCGACCTCTACACTGATCCCAGGCCTGTGAAGGTGGGTGTGGATGCAGCAGCCATGGGTGCCAAGGGGTCCAGCTATCATCACCACAAAGTAGCCAAAGGCTTCAGCACCAGCCAGGAGGTATTGGGCCTTACTGACATGTGTGCTGGAGACAACTCTGCAGTGGCTTCACTTCTTAACTTGACTCTCACCTCTGAACCCCAGACATTAGAGGAAGCAGCAGACAACACTGCCTTGCAGTCAGGACAGCCAGAGGGCCAAGATTCTGGACAGAGGAAGGAGATTTTGGGGGAAAACACTGGAACTGAGGAGCTTAAAGATCATGTCCACTGCCTGGACTCCCACTCCACCCTCTCTGAGTCAAAGCCACCTGAAGCAGCAGAGACATATTCTCCTAGCCTGGAGAAGCAGCCTGACACTGAAGTGAGAAAAGGTATTTTAAGGACTGGTCTGGCCGTGTCGCGTGTTCCTGGAGAGTCCCCAACTGACAGCCAGCCAAGTGCCACTCCTGTCTCTGTCTCACCCAGGGGCCAAGGCGACATGACTGTCAAAAGGAGGCCCGACACAGACTCACCCTCCGCCTCCCCCTCCAGTGGCACAGTCTCCTCCCATGTCCCCTCCTTCCAGCTGCCTGCCCTGTTCAGTGGACTGCGGGTTCTGAGGAAAGGGGCTGTGGGGGAGGAGAGGGAGACAGTGTCTGAGATCAAACAGAGAGACGCTGACCTGGCCCTTCTGAGCCTGAAGAAGACCGTCAACAAAGCAAATAACTTCCCTGAGCAGATCACCTCCAGTAGCCGCACCCCCAAGAAACGTCCTGAGCCCAAACATGTGTCTGAGACCAAGAGTAATCTCCTGGGGCAGCTCAGCCAGCTGCTCAACCTTGACGGGACCAAGGCCGAGGACAAGCCGGACCCACTGCTAGAGCTCAGAGACAGGGAGCCTGAGAGGGGGGAGGAGGGGGCGACAGACCAGGGTCCAGAGCTGATCCCCACCACCCCACCAGCAGACAACAGGAAAGCCTCAGACACAACATTAAACACTTTTAAGAGTCTCTTCAGCTCCAAACCTGCTAAAAGGGATACAGCGGATCCTGTGGATTTAGAGGCTGTCAAGAAAAAAAATAAAAGTGAGAAGGACCTGCTGAAATCCATCTTTGAGAGAACCTCCAAGTCTCCCAGCAGTGAGCAAAAAGGTCCAGCGGAGTCTAAAGTATGTACTGTTTGTGTCCAACTCAAAGGTTTATTCCTTCTGTATCTTATAGAACCCTGTTGTTTGTTTGTTCTCAGATCATCAAGGTTTTGAAATGTAGGAATGTAGAGCCATTTGAAGTGTATGTTGTGCTTTGTTGTGACCTGCAAGGCAGGCAGGACAGACAGGACAGTAGGGTATTAGTTTTGGTCATGATCTTGATTTGAGATGTTCTCATGTTTTATCACATGTTGACTTTTCAGTCAGATTGCAGATACTCTTATCCTGGGCACCAACTGTTCTGTAAGTCTGTGTGTTCTGTGTTAATTGAGGAATGATCTGCTGTCTTTCCTCCCAGTCTGAGGTCACCTCCCCTACAGACAGTGAGGACCGGACCCCCGGGCGGCTCCAGGCCATCTGGCCCCCGCCCAAGCCCAAGGATGAGGAGGAGAAGGTGGGGCTCAGGTACACCGAGGCAGGTAAGGACCTGCTCCATCCTGGAGCTCTCCACTTACTCAACACTGCGTCTAAAGTATCATACAATGTACTGTTAAGAAATGCATGTATGCTGTTGTCTGCCTTAACTAATTCTCACAAGACAAGATAGTCTTAACAAAAATAAACTGAGTGCCTCCACCCTGGTTTATCCAGGGCAGACGCTCTCCTTACAGAATCAGTCTATTTAGTCTAATTGAGAGGTGACACAAACATGTAGTGCAGCCCTGCTGGTATCTACAGAGCCAGCTAATCACAGTGACAGAGTGTAAGATAACCCTTAAATCCATTTAAAGCAGGAACGCAGTGAAACCTTCCCTCCACATCCACAGTAATGCTGCTGTCTGTTGAGACGTCTGGTAGAATCACACAGTATAGTGGAGCTTTGGGAGGTAGTTTGGGGATAGGCTGGGGGTGGGCAGCCTGCCATTCTCTCAGCCTGTCTCTCTTTGAAGAAGAATACTCACACAAATAGGGTAAAGGCACAGAGGACTCTAAATAGGCTGATCTAATAACATTACAGGGAGAAGTTCATTTAACTTAATGTGTTGGTTGCAGAAGACCTGCTGTACTGGAGCAGAGCTATGTGGCAGCTATATCAGGCCATCTCATGGAGTTTGGAAGGTTGAGGAAAACATGTTTACGTGTGTGTGTGTGTGTGTGTGTGTGTGTGTGTGTGTGTGTGTGTGTGTGTGTGTGTGTGTGTGTGTGTGTGTGTGTGTGTGTGTGTGTGTGTGTGTGTGTGTGTGTGTGTGTGTACATCCATATACTGTAGGCACGTACCCACACACACACCATTACCATTGTTGGTTTGTAGAAATTGCTTGTGTAACCCTAATTATTTTACTTAACTATCTATTGTTTACCCCTAAGGGCCCGATGATAAATAGTTACCATCAAGTTATTTTCTATAGTTGAATCATTCCAAGTAGCAGTAACACAAACTTTAGGGGCACAACAGGTTACATCTTCACTAATCTGTCACACATCATCTCTCATGTGAATTCCTCCTCACGTGCAGGTGAGTCTGGGAAGGGTATTTTCAGAAGTCCCAACATAAAATATATATTGCAATGTCATAATAAAAGTCTCAGATACACATGACATGTTTCTGATTATATACTGAACAAAAATATAAATGCAACGTTAAACAAATTGAAAGATTTGACTGAGTTACAGTTCATATGAGGAAATCAGTCAATTGAAATCAATTCATTAAACCCAAATTTATGGATTTCACATAACTAGGAATACAGATATCTTTATTTTAGTAGGAGTGTGGATCACAAAACTAGTCAGTATCTAGTGTGACCATTTTCCTCATGCAGCACGAGACATTTCCTTCTCATAGAGTTCAGAGCATGCCTAACATGCTCAATGGATGACATGTCTAGTGAGTATGCAGGCCATGGAAGAACTGGGACATTTTCAGCTTCCAGGAATTCTGTACAGATCTTTGCGACATTGGGTCATGCATTATGATGCTGAAACATGAGGGAATGACAGCAGATGAATGGCACAACAATGGGCCTCAGGATCTCGTCACGATATCTCTGTGCATTCAAATTGCCATCGATAAAATGCAATTGTGTTCATTGTCTGTAGCTAATGGCTGCCCATACCATAACCCCACCTCCACCATGGGGCACTCTGTTCACAACATTGACATCAGTAAACCGCTCGCCAACACAAAGCCATGCACACTGTCTGCCGTCTACCCGGTACAGTTGAAACCGGGATTCATCCACACTTCTCCAGCGTGCCAGTGGCCATCGAAGGCGAGCATTTGCCCACTGAAGTCAGTTACGAAGCCATGGTGAGGACGACAAGCACGCAGATGTGCGTCCCTGAGACGCTTGCTGACATTTTGTGCAGAAACTCTTCGTTTGTGCAATCCCACAGTTTCATCAACTGTCCGGGTGGCTGGTCTCAGACGATCGTGCAGGCGAAGAAGCCGGATGTGGACATCCTGGGCTGGTGTTGTTACACATGGCCTGCGCTTGTGAGGCCGGTTGGACGTACTGCCAAATTCTCTAAAGTGACGTTGGTAGAGAAATGAAGATTACATTCTCTGGCAACAGCTCTGGTGGACATTCCTGCAGTCAGCATTCCAATTTTGCACGCTCCCTCAAAACTTCAGACATCTGTGGCATTGTGTTGTGTGACAAAACTGCATATTTTAGAGTGGGCCTTCATTGTCCCCAGTGGAAGGTGCACCTGTGTAATGATCATGTTGTTTAATCAGCTTATTGATATGCCACACCTGTCTGGTGGATGGATTATCTTGGCAAGGAGACATGATCACTAACAGTGATGTAAACTATTTTTAAAATATTTTTTAAACTAAATAATATTTTTGTGAGTATGGAATATTTCTGGGATCTTTTCTTTCAGCTCATGAAACATGGGACCAACACTTTACATGTTGCATTTATATATATTCTTCAGTATAAAATATATATTTCTTATTCTAAAACCATGGCTACACATACATATTTTAAAACACCAAACAAGCATACTGTGATATCCCATCTACAACAGATTGCTTAGTGCAAATAGCTTTACTGCTGAGTGTGCTAACTTGTTCATACTGCCAGAAGCTCTTTATTATAGTTCACTGCACAATTAGATGAAAAAAAAACTATTTTGATGTGGTTGTCGAAGACATTCTTATTCTCACATACACTGAAAAAACCTTCAAATATTATAAATTGAAGTGCCTTTGAACGGAGTATGGCAGTAGATGCCAGGTGTACCTGTTTGTGTCAAGAACTGCAACGCTGCTGGGTTTTTCACACTAAACAGTCTCCCATGTGTATCAAGAATGGTCCACCACCCAAAGGACATTCAGTCAACTTGACACAACTGTGGGAAGCACTCAGGTCAACATGGGCCAGCATCCCTGTGGAACGCTTTCGACATCTTGTAAAGTCCATGCCCCGACGAACTGCGGCTGTTCTGAGGGCAAAAGGAGGGTTGCAACTCAATATTAGGAAGGTGTTCTTAATGTTTTTCACTCTCAGTGTATGTTGGCCTTATAAACGATATATTACTATAGTTTACTGTGGGATAACGAGGCAACATAAATAAAGCAGTCTTTGAAAATTCAATATCTTTCACGGTACCAGCAAGGACATTAAAAACAGGTTGGTTTAGTTTCCTAAATAGGCGCTTTTACTGGCATAGCTGTAAGTGATCCACCCTACAGTAACTATTGTCAGATGTTACTGTTGTCTTAAAAAATAGATTAATGTCCTTTATTGTTCTTCAAGTGGTCCGTCGAGACAAAGGCATGTCTCTTTTGTCTCTCAACATCAGCCTAGTGTAATATGGAAGAGGAGAGGATGATGTTTTACTGCCATATTAGTTACCCCTGCAATGATAGGTTCATCTTGTGTGCATGTCACTATTTTACTGGTTAATGTATGGTCACAGAGTAAATTATCTCATGAATGGCCAGTAAATTTGATGGCTTTTGAAAGTGTCATCTCTGGCAGACATTAAAATAATCCTTCAAACTAGCGAGACATTTGAGATGGTCTTACGCTGTGTAATTGTATTTATGCCGAAATATTTATTACATTATGGTGTCCTACAGTAAGTGTCTGTGCTCTTTTCCCTCACAGAGCACCAGGCTGCCCTCTTACAGCTGAAGAGAGAATGCAAAGAGGAGGTGGAGAAAGTACATGTAAGTTCATCTCCTTGTGCGAAGCAGTTCACTACATATAGCTCCTACTGGTTTCAGCGCTGGGGTTTGTTTCAATCAAGAGAGAGAGAGAGAGAGAGGTCTGCAACTGTAGTCACCTTACCATGTCCTCCTGGAATGTAATAACAAAGTAACTTATAGTGAACCCAGGAAACTGCAGTTTTCTTCAGAGACACTAGATGTCACCAATCAACCACAGAAGCAAAGCCAACCTGTGTCTTTAGTGAGTGGACTCTCCACGCTGGACGTCTGAGCTTGTCCCATAGTGTGGTTAACACTTCTCTTCATCACCATAGAACACTTACAGCCTTTAGTGTCTATCTAAATGTTATTGGCCTCACCTGTTGGGCTTATTCAAAACTGTATGTCAAAGTGGGTCTGGTGTCATCTTTTGACTCCTTCAAATGGTCATTTCAACTAAAGCATCTCAGTAATTGACACACCTCTGTGGTATAACACTGTTGTCAGTCCCAAGGTTTTGTCAGCATAGAAATGGTCAAATGTGTTTGACTATGATAGTGCTCACCTCCAGTAGAACAGACCACATTCACATTTGATATGCAGGCAGCATTGATTCTGGAAGCTGTGATGTCCTCATGTGAAATAAAATCACCATTTACAACCTGGATGCTGGATGCACACAGATATCTAATTTACTGAACTGTCTCTCTCCAACTGGAAATGTCTCCATTACCCTATGAATTTACTAGATTCCACTGAAGCACTATAATGCATTGTTTGTTCAACTGAGCCACCGGTGCCAAGAAGGTGCAACTGAAAACAGTATTTCAAATAGTTTCTCACAGGTCTCAGTGGAGTAGTCAAATGTTTTCTCTGTCTTCCAAGATCAGCCTGAGATGAATAAGAATGCATGTCAAAACATGCCAGATGATAGAGCAAACTATTGACCTTATTTATGGAACCATTTTTTTGAAGATCAAGCTTATTGGAGCAAAGTGTCTGGAAAGTGTGTCTTAAAATTACTATTATTACAGCAGTGCTGATTCTGCAGATATAGGTTTCTCTGTCTTCCTCTGTGTGTTACCCTGTCATTTGTCCCTGATCCCTTGCATTAGGCCATGATATTGACACTCCTAAATATGTAGTTAAACCATGAGAAAGGATAGGAACGTGCCTAACACGTTTTCCCAGCTGACCACATGCTAACAAGGAACATGTGTCAGATACATAGCAAAATATTTTCCTTTACACTTTTCCTCAAGTTTGTCTGGATTGTGTTGATGTTTGAAACGTCTATCAACATCAAGCTTATTAGCTCTTCATTATGTTGTCAGTCATTGTACTTTTCGGTTGGCAATGAAAGATTGGAATGAAAATGAGTGGGCATTATGTTAGAAATGACTACATTTCATCTCATGAATGTCATGATGAACATTTTGAGTCACCCAGGGGTCTTTTTGGAGCCCCACAGTATGTGATTCTGTTTCATATGGCTGAGTGTGATGTTTCTGATTTATCTCTGTGCTCCTGCTCCACACAGGCAGACTTTGAGCTACAGATCTTCCAGGTGCGAGGGGAGCATGCTGTCGCCATGTCCCATCTGGACGGAGTCATCTGCATGATGCAGACAGACCGTCAACAGGCCTTCAGCCTGGGCCACGAGAGGGGCGAGCTCCGTGAGGCCTGCGTGTCCACCGAGGACGACCTGCCTCCCAAAACTTTTCGGAATGTCTGCATCCAGACAGACAGGGAGACCTTCCTCAGGACGCCCGAGGGTGAGGCCAGTCGGCCCAGTCTCGGCCCCAGTCAGAACGTGCCTAAGAAACTCAACCTGAGTCTGCATGGAGGAGCCTCAGGAATCCCTGGCCCACCTCCCCCGCCCCCTCCCCCCCTTCCTCCCCTCCCTGGCCAATCAGGACCGCCTCCACCTCCTCCTCCTCCACCTCCCCCGTTACCTGGCAACATGGGGCCACCGCCTCCACCCCCCCTCCCAGGTTTTGGTCCCCCACCTCCCCCTCCCCCTCCTCCGGGGTTACCTGGAGCTGGTCCTCCCCTTCCTCCCCCTCCACCTGGGTGTGCCCCACCCCCTCCTCCTGGGGGTGGATTATTTGGGTTTGGGTTCGGCCAGGCAGCAGAGAAGGCCCCAAGGAAACCTGCGTTGGAACCTGCTACTCCCATGAAGCCTCTATACTGGACGAGGATACAGATCCAAGACAATAAGTATGTACTACTTCTATAGCCCATTCACAAGCTTTATTATCATTCTTGTCTCCCCAGTGTGTCACTGCCATCCGGTACAGAGACACTGTCATTCAGTAATGCATCAGGCTGGGTTGACCTCCCCTGCACCAGTACTCTGGATGAGTACAGGTGTCCCAGTGAGATGTAGTGGATTATTCAGCTAATTTCCAGTGGCTGTGGTTTGTACTGCTGGATACCAGGCTCCTAGCTTTATGGCCTTGTATTTCTATGGCTGGATTAGTAGAGGAAGTTGACTTGTGGTTCACACTCTCTGGTCCTGGCCAATGGTGGAGGGTTGAGTGGGCCACAGGGGTTTCATGTCTGCTATAAAGTTTACAGGAGAAAATAATTAAACAGGACTCTTAACTGTAACAAGTTTTTGGGCTAATGGACATTATGAGGGGAAATACAGTACACTTTGAAATAAGGCCAGGTCAACAAACAAATGTGAAGATATACACAATTTGACTGTGTACACAGAGCAGGCTTTATGAGGCACCTGTAATAGGAAGGAATAGTTAACACTAGTGTTTCCCCTAGGATTTCTTTCAGCAAATTTAGCAGGGGATTGTTGGAGTCTTCCTGCAGTGTGGGGGGTACATCTTCTACATGCATATAGGGGAATGGCATACATGATATACAATGCATTCGGAAATGATTCAGACCCCTTAACTTTTTCCACATTTTGTTAGGTTCTAACTTTATTCTAAAATGGAGGAAGTAAATAAATAAAAAAACTCAGCAATCTACACACAAAACTCAGCAATCTACACACAATACCCCATAATGACAAAGCGAAAACAGGTTTTTAGAAATGTTTGCAAATTTATTACAAATAAAAAACAGAAATACCTTATTTACATAAGTATTCAGACCCTTTGCTATGAGACTAAAAATTGAGCTCAGGTGCATTCTGTTTCCATTGATCATCCTTGAGATGTTTCTACAACTTGATTGGAGTCCATCTGTGGTAAATTCAATTGATTGGACATGATTTGGAAAGGCAAGCTCCTGTCAATATAAGGTCCTACAGTTGACAGTGCATGTCAGTGCAGAAGCCACTAAAGGCACAATACAACCAGCTTGGAATTTGCCAAAAGGCGAAAGATTCTCTGGTCTGATGAAAACAAGATTGAACTCTTTGGCCTGAATGCCAAGCTTCACGTCAGGATGAAACCAGGCACAATCCCTACGGTGAAGCATGGTGGTGGCACCATCATGCTGTGGGGATGTTCTCCGTGGCAGGGACGGGGAGACTAGGCAGGATCGAGGCAAAGATTAACGGTGATAAGTCCAGAGCAATCCTTTTTGAAAAACTGCTCCAGAGCCCTCAGGACCTCAGACTGGGTTAAAGGTTCACCTTCCAACAGGACAACGACCCTAAGCACACAGCCAAGACAATGCAGGGGTGACTTCGGGACAAGTCTCTGAATGTCGTTGAGTGGCCCAGCCAGAGCCCAGACTTGAACATCTCTGGAGAGACCTGACATCCAACCTGACAGAGCTTGAGAGGATCTGCAGAGAAGAATAGGAGAAACTCACCAAATACAGGTGTGCCAAGCTTGTAACGTCATACCCAAGAAGAATCCATTCTGTAATCTACTGCCAAAGGCACTTCAACGAAGTACTGAGTAAAAGGTCTGAATACTTATGTAAATGTGATATTTCAGTTTTGTAATATTTTTTTTTATAAATTAGCAAAAATGTATAAAAACCTGTTTTTGCATTGTCATTATGTGGTATTGTGTGTAGATTGATGAGGGGAAAAAAACAATGTAATTCATTTTTGAATAAGGCTGTCACGTAACAAAATGTGGAAAATTCAAGGGGTCTGAATACTTTCCGAATGCACTATATAGGGGAATTGCATACATGACATATAGGGGAATTGTATACATGACATATAGGGGAATTGTATACATGACTTATAGGGGAATTGCATACATGACATATAGGGGAATTGTATACATGACTTATAGGGGAATTGAATACATGGCAATATAGGGGATTGAATACATGACATATAGGGGATTGAATACATGACATATAGGGGAATTGTATACATGACTTATAGGGGAATTGAATACATGACATATAGGAGATTGAATACATGACATATAGGGGAATTGTATACATGACTTATAGGGGAATTGTATACATGACTTATAGGGGATTGCATACATGACATATAGGGGAATTGTATACATGACTTATAGGGGAATTGTATACATGACTTATAGGGGAATTGTATACATGACTTATAGGGGAATTGTATACATGACTTATAGGGGAAATGCATAAATGACAATACAGGCATGATCCGGTCATTTATAAATGTTGTCTACCGTGGAATCACAAAGGCTAAGTGGAGTTTATGTAGATTTACTTTCCCAACATTTTCTGACATTGTTTCCTCCACTGCAGCGTGCTGGAGTCAGAGCCCATTGCATGGAGTTATTTGAGTTGGTCCCTGTGAAGGCAGTATGAAATGAAAGGGTGGATTTTCACGAGTAACATTATGTTCTTGGTTAAAGCTTATTCTGGGCTGTCCCAGCCAGTTACTTTCACCACCGCTGTGGGAAGCCAATAGCAAATAGGACCCAATTGGACTCACTTCACCCTAATTGAGTCTCTGGCTATGTGGTTGATTGCTGTGGTATTTCAGCCATGACTAGCTTGCCAACTTTTTGGAATGTTTGTTGAGTTCACTTTGTCTCCACAGTTGTAAAATGTCTCCTCTCGGGTGGAACAACCCGGGCCTGCCAAACCCTGACCTCATGACATGACTAGAGAGAACCCAAACACATTTAAGGCATATCTACTGTATATACAGTATGGATACAGTGCTTTAACCTACCAAAAGCCAAAAGCAGTGTAAAAAGTGTCAAACAGTAGGCCTATTACATTTTACAAAGGGATCCTTTATAGAAAGTTGCTAAATCATGCAACATTACACAGTAGTATCAGTAGATTAGCTCTACTTTGAAAGTTAACATGACCTGTTATACACAGAGTATACAAAACATTAAAAAGACCTGCTCTTTCCATGACATACTGACCAGGTGAAAGCTATGATCCCTTATTCATGTCACTTATTAAATCCACTTCAATCAGTATAGATGAAGGAGACAGGTTAAAGAAGGGTTTTTAAGCCTTGACAAAATTTATAATTTTTTATTTATTTTACCTTTATGTAACTAGGCAAGTCAGTTAATAACAAATTCTTATTTTCAATGACGGCCTAGGAACAGTGGGTTAACTGCCTGTTCAGGGGCAGAACGACAGATTTGAACTTGTCAGCTCGGAGATTTGAACTTGCAACCTTCCGGTTACTAGTCCAACGCTCTAACCACTAGGCTACCCTGCCGCCCATGGATTGTGTATGTGTGCCATTCAGAGGATGAATGGGCAAGACAAAAGATGTAAGTGCCTTTGAATGGGGTACGGTTGTAGGTGCCAGGCACACCGGTTTGTGTCAAGAACTGCAACGCTGCTGGATTTTTCATGCTCAACCGTTTCCGGTGTATATCAAGAATGGTCCATCATCCAAAGGATATCCAGCCGACTTGACCCAACTGTGGGAAGCATTGGAGTCAACATGGGCCAGCATCCCTGTGGAACACTTTCAACACCTTGTAGAGTCCATGCCTCGACAAATTGAGACTGTTCTGAGGGCAAAAAGAGGGGTGCATCTCAATATTAGGAAGGTGTTCCTAATGTTTGGTATACTCAGTGTACATACAGTAACTCTGCTCACGTGGGTGGGTCCTGATGAAACTGTCTCAATAAACCTGCTGCCTGTGAAGCTGCCTGACCTGGGCTATAAACAGGCTGAGTTATTGCTGACTTCATCTTCCTCTCCCTGCATTATCAGAGACTAGAAGGCTGGATCACGTATCATGCCGAGTCTAAGGCTACCGCACTGTCTGACCCAAGGGGTAGTTGTCTTCTGTGAGTTAAAAGAGGAATGGAAAGTAATGGTAGCAGAGCAGGGCTGAACTCTGGAAGACTCCTGTACAGAGACATCTTCAGACTCCCTCTCTGTTTGCTTTCAGCGTTACCCAGCAACAGAGGAAACAGAATACCTCCTATCTTCCTGGTAGTTTATTTGAAATGCTCCTTTAGTGCTGAAATCTCACATCTCAAACTCAGGGACACTTAACTCACATGATTTTCAGAAGCCTCAGTCATAAATGTCACTTTATTAAAAAGTGGAAATGCATTCTTCAAATTCTCACTCCAGCAAAAGTCTGCTATAAATCAAAAGATGGAAGTAAACACTGGACAGCCCAAGTAAACATCAAATAAACTGCTTCATATCTGTTTATCTCTGTCACAGGACAATTTGTACAGAGCAGTCCACTAGCTATTCTACTTCTCCCAAGAAGTCACCTCTGTAACACACTCTTCTTTCATCACAGTAACACTGTCACTAAAGAGGGTTTTATGTTGAATTGGGGTGCTCCTCAGCATATAGAAGGGTAT
Source organism: Oncorhynchus kisutch (assembly GCF_002021735.2). Classification (NCBI taxonomy): domain Eukaryota; kingdom Metazoa; phylum Chordata; class Actinopteri; order Salmoniformes; family Salmonidae; genus Oncorhynchus; species Oncorhynchus kisutch. Next base: position 34,817,780 of record NC_034180.2, read on the forward strand.
CTCTCCCCCAGCCCCAGACTAAAAGCCTGTCTCTTGTTTCCAGTAATAATACACTATGGGGTTCTCTGGAGGAGCCAGACATCGTAGACACCAAGGAGTTTGAGGACCTGTTCTCGAAGGCCACTCTGCAGCCAAAGAAGAAGCCCCTCTCAGACACCTTTGAGAAGAAGGCCAAGACTAAGAAGGTTGGTTTAACTCATATATTCTCTTCTCTCCCCCATGCTGCTGCTATTATATTGTGTTGGCTCCATCTGTTTTTCCTCTCTCAGGAGGAGCATCTTAAATATCTTGGGCTTGGAAAGTGATGAGTGCTATTGGACTTTCCATGCAGGGACCCATAAATAAACTTAGTTCACAAGATTAAACATTTAGGATCTAGGTTGTGAGATGTTGGAAACCAACCAGAAAAACCTGGCTTTAATCAGCAAAACAGAATGTTTACCCATATGCTATGTTGTAATTCTCAGACACCTGTCTTCTCGAAAGAAAATGCTTTGTCATCGTAATGGTGTTTAATTGCTACCACACGAGGGCGTTAGTGGCACATTTAAATTCATATTTCCTTTACTCGAGTTTCCTCGTCAATATTAGGAATGATTGAGATTAGGTAGTCAGAAAGAAAATATTGACATAAACACATTTTTGAGGACATTATTACTGTTACTCCATTAAGAGCATCTGCTAAATGAGTACAATGGTGTCAGCAGATTATCCCATATTCTCCGACCCTAGACCACTTACCTCTGGAACATTCCATTAGAAGCTCTGCTGAATTAGCCCAAGTAAGGATCCCAGCCTTACATGGAGTCTAATCTAGAAAGAACACAAAGTGTGCAAGGAGTAAACTGCTCCCCTCCCTTTTCTCCTCTTACTCCCAACTGTCCAATTCCTGGTGATTGGTGTAGCCAGCTCTTGCGCTAGGTCAAAGCAAGCTATCAGGTGGCAGTGAGTTCAGTTCTCTTCTCCTCTCTCTGGCTCTGTGAATGGAAGCAGAGCTGAGTAGAATCCACCTTTCGAAGACCTTCTGCTTACACTTCACAATCAGCTGCAGACTAAACTGTTCTATGCCATGGCTTGGAATGTTCTTTGGATTGTACGTTCAACTAAGTCTGATAGTTATTTTCCTACTGAACCTGGTCATAGTTATCGTTTGAGAGAAATTATAGAACGTGCACAATTACTAATGTTTTCCTGGGCTAATGCAGCTTGGTCAGATATCAATGTGAGCTACGAAGCTGACTTAGGGGCCAGCCAGTCCTGCAGGCAGGGTCAGTGAGACAGAAGATAATTGGCAGGACTGGTTTACAATCCAGAATGACTTACAGGAGCAGTTAGAGTCAACCCAGCTAACAACAAACTTCCCACGACTTTAGAGAGCATTCCCTTAAGGGTCTCATTAGGTCATTAACTAACGTTTTCATAAGAATGTTCCTGTGATGTGCAAGGAATGTTTGCAAGAGACCATTCCCTTAATGTCAAATAGAACTTACCCCGAATGTGGTTACCGTGTTCTCAGAACTAAGATATGAATGTTATAGACACAATTCATGCAACGTGGCAAAAGCATTCAGGAGACTATTCCATTAATGTCCTACCACACATACATTACCAATCAAAAGTTTGGGCACACCTACTCATTCAAGGGTTTTTCTTTATTTTAACTATTTTCTACATTGTAGAATAATAGTGAAGACATCAAAACTATTAAATAACACATATGGAATCATGTAGTAACCAAAAAAGTATTAAACAAATCAAAATATATTTGAGATTTGAGATTCTTCAAAGTTGCCTTGATGACATTCTCTCAACCAGCTTCATGTGGTAGTCACCTGGAATGCATTTCAATTAACAGGTGTGCCTTGTTAAAAGTTAATTTGTAGAATTTCCTTCCTTGAGCCAATCGGCTGTGTTGTGACAAGGTAGGGGTGGTATACAGAAGATAGCCCTATTTGGTAAATGACCAGGTCCATATTATGGCAAGAACAGCTCAAACAAGCTAAGAGAAACGACAGTCCATCATTACTTTAAGACATGAAGGTCAGTCAATCCTGAAAATTTAAAGAACTTTGAAAGTTTCTTCAAGTGCAGTCGCAAAAACCGTTAAGCTCTATGATGAAACTGTCCCTCACGACCGCCACAGGAATGGAAGTCCCAGAGTTACCTCTTCTGCAGAGGATAAGTTCATTAGAGTTATTTATTTCTTTCTTTTCCTTTGCACCCCAGTATTTCTACTGTCAAATCTACCATTCCAGTGTTTTACTTGCTATATTGTATTTACTTCGCCACCATAGCCTATTTATTGCCTTTACCTCCCTTATCTCACCTTATTTGCTCACATTGTATATATACTTATTTTTCTACTGTATTATTGACTGTATGTTTGTTTTACTCCATATGTTGTTGTATGTGTCGAACTGCTTTGCTTTATCTTGGCCAGGTCGCAGTTGTAAATGAGAACTTGTTCTCAACTTGCCTACCTGGTTAAATAAAGGTGAAATAAAAAAAATAAAAAATAAAGAGTTAACTGCACCTCAGATTACAGCCCAAATAAATGCTTCACAGAGTTCAATTAACAGACACATCTCAACATCAGCTGTTCAGAGGAGAGGCCTTCATGGTCGAATTGCTGCAAATAAACACTACTAAAAGACACCAATAATAAAAAGAGACTTGCTTGGGGCAAGAAACACGAGCAATGGACATTAGACCGGTGGAAATCTGTCCTTTGGTCTGATGAGTCCAAATTTGAGATTTTTGTTTCCAACCGTGTGTCTTTGTGAGATGCAGAGTAGGTGAACGGATGATCACAGCATGTGTGGTTCCCACTGTGAAGCATGGAGGACAAGGTTTGGTGGTGTGGGGGTGCTTTGCTGGTGACACTGTCCGTGATTTATTTAGAATTAAAGGCACACTTAACCATCATGGCTACCACAACATTCTGCATCGATATGCCATGCGATCTGGTTTGCGCTTAGTGGGACTATCATTTGTTTTTCAACAGGACAATGACCCAAAAATACACGTTCAGGCTGTGTATGGGATATTTGACTAAGAAGGAGAGCGATGGTGCTGCATCAGTCCACCTGGCCATGCTGCTGTTCCAGTTTCAACTGACCTGAGCCCTAGGACCATGCCCCAGGACTACCTGACATGATGACTCCTTGCTGTCCCCAGTCCACCTGGCCATGCTGCTGCTCCAGTTTCAACTTCCACCTGACTGTGCTGCTGCTCCAGTTTCAACTGTTCTGCCTTATTATTATTCGACCATGCTGGTCATTTATGAACATTTGAACATCTTGGCCATGTTCTGTTATAATCTCTACCCGGCACAGCCAGAAGAGGACTGGCCACCCCACATAGCCTGGTTCCTCTCTAGGTTTCTTCCTAGGTATTGGCCTTTCTAGGGAGTTTTTCCTAGCCACCGTGCTTCTACACCTGCATTGCTTGCTGTTTGGGGTTTTAGGCTGGGTTTCTGTACAGCACTTTGAGATATCAGCTGATGTACGAAGGGCTATATAAATAAATTTGATTTGATTTGATCAGATGACCTGACCTCCACAATCACCCGACCTCAACCCAATTGAGATGGTTTGGGATGAGTTGGACTGCAAAGTGAAGGAAAAGAAGCCAACCAGTGCTCAGCATATCTGGGAACTCCTTCAAGACTGTTGGAAAATCATTCCTCATGAAGCTGGTTGAGAGAATGCCAAGTGTGTGCAAAGCTTTCATCAAGGCAAAAGGTGGCTACTTTGAAGAATCTAAAATATATATTGATTTGTTTAACACTTTTTTGGTTACTACATGAGTCCATATGTTATTTCATAGTTTGCATGTCTTCGCTATTATTCTACAATGTAGAAAATAGTACAAATAAAGAAAAACTTGTGTCCAAACTTTTGACTGGTACTGTACACAGAACATGGTTGCCATGTTCTCAGAATGTAATATATTAGTGTTCTAGACACATTTCATGGGAACATTGCAAGAACATTCATGTGTCCAGTTTTCTGAGGGTTAGGAAAATATTCCACCAACGTCCCAACAGACATACGCCAAAACATGCTAAAAAGGTTTTCAGAAGGTTTTTGCTATCATAGATTGAATGTTCCCCTAACAATCGGAAAACAGGACACTCAAACATTAGGGGAACATTACGATAATGTTCTCTTCCTAGAATTGATAGCTGTGAAGTGCCTTGCTCAAAGGCACAATGACAGATGTTTCACCTAGTTGGCTCGTGGATTTGAACCAGCGACCTTTGGTTTACTGGCCCAACGCTCTTAATCGCTAACTTAAGCCACCCTGGAGTCTCTCTGTGGCTATCTGAGTTGGATCAAATGTTTGTGGGTTCAGAGTGACCAGACTGGATGGATACACCCACACTGAGGCCTCTACAGTGGACTGGAGCCTTGACAGATTGATGACAATGTGTATGGATTGGGAAGGGGACAGTCTGGGCTAGTGGCCGATTTTTAACTGCTTGGACGCCACATTCAGTGCCATGGGGTTAGTGGGAATGCTGACACACACGGCTGCAGGAGTGCAGAGTTGCAGCATTGGACTTGACAACAACATGGGGCCTGAGCATTGGCCTGAGCTGTGTGGGCACAAATGCACATACCCACTAGAAATGGGAATACTTTTCTTGGTAGTTCTTATTTAAGATAGTAGATACAATATGTGGAATAGATATCCGTGAGCAGTGAGCTGTACTAGGGGCCGTACTATACTCAGGCCAGAGACAGCAGCCTGTGTTCAGCTATGATTACTTGGAGACACTACCACATCTGTGGAAAGGGTTGGCTACAGCCCCTTGGCACTCAAACACATTTAGAAGGGTCAGCTAAACAAAAGTAACTTGTTTACTGCTTCATCTTTTATCCCTAAAAGTTTATCTTCCAACGTTCAAACTCTCTGAATCATCGTCTGTTGATAGGTTCCCAGAAGTACTGGCTCTGACTAGACAAAGGAGGGGGGAGAGGGGGATGGAGAATGGGGAAGAGAGGAGAGGGTAGAGGAGGGTGGAAAGGTGGAGGAGATGAGGATGGAGAGGGGGGAGGGAAGGGAAGGGAGAAGGAGAGGGGTTCTGGAATGAGGGGAGCTGGAGAGAGGTGGTGGGGGGAGCAGACTGTCATCCAGCTAGCTAACAGACAGAGCCAGACTGGGCCTGTGGAGACATGGGGTCAATCAAGAGCGCTGTCTTGCCTTACTCTGCAATATCTTACCCCGAGGAGATTTGACAAGCCAATAGTCCTGTCCTGGCCTCGCCACCACACCGATACGGTTCTACACGACACAGAGACAAGTAATTCAATCTCTGCCCTGTAGTCGTCTCCATCAACTTTATGAAGAGCAGCTACACTCTGCACACATGATGGTTTTCACTGCACTAAGCATGTTCACCGTAGGGCACACAGTGGTGTGTGTGATGACAGAACACCTATACATGCCTGACGCACTTGTATCTTGTTCAGAAAGTATTGCCAGATCAGATAACACCTGTGGGCCTAGTCGGGGGTGTGATGGGGTGGGGGGGGGTGGGGGGTATGGAATGTGTATGTGCATTATGGAGATTAGCCATTCTTCTCCCATCCCTCCTAATGCACAACTCTACATACAGGACCCTAAGTGGAAGTTGGGGCGGTAAGGGAATGGTAGAGGGGTGAGTCTGTACATGGAAGTGCTAATCTGTATCATGTGTCCAATACAACTGAAAGCTGCTGTTTTCTCTGGAGGCCTTTTTCTTTCCCGCCACTGATTATCATATCAAAGCAGCAGAGATGACATGCAGGGGAATGAGCTCTCTGTCAGCCTCCACAGTCCATGGCCGCCCATGACACACCAGACCAGACTGGGGGTAATTGTAGCCATGTGGCTCCACTCGGCTCCACAGTGGGGCTGGAGGAGATGAGATGACACCTGTAGGGGCATTTGAAGTGGAAAGGAGAGGATGCTCGTGTCGCTGCATATTGGGTGTGAGGATAATGAGCTACAGGATCCGGGTGCTGCGCTGCGTTAAGGAGATGAGGAAACCCTGACAGTGCCCCACTCCCACCCACTGCCCCCCAGCCCTGCGTATACACCAGTAATACAGCCTGCGTATACACCAGTAATACAGCCTGCGTATACACCAGTAATACAGCCTGGGTATACACCAGTAATACAGCCTGCGTATACACCAGTAATATAGCCTGCGTATACACCAGTAATACAGCCTGCGTAAACACCAGTAATACAGAATGCGTATACACCAGTAATACAGCCTGCATATACACCAGTAATACAGCCTGCAAATACACCAGTAATACAGCCTGCGTATACACCAGTAATACAGCCTGCGTATACACCAGTAATACAGCCTGCGTATACACCAGTAATATAGCCTGCGTATACACAAGTAATACAGCCTGCGTAAACACCAGTAATACAGCCTGCGTATACACCAGTAATACAGCCTGCATATACACCAGTAATACAGCCTGCATATACACCAGTAATACAGCCTGCGTATACACCAGTAATACAGCCTGCGTATACACCAGTAATACAGCCTGCGTAAACACCAGTAATACAGCCTGCATATACACCAGTAATATAGCCTGCGTATACACCAGTAATACAGCCTGCGTAAACACCAGTAATACAGAATGCGTATACACCAGTAATACAGCCTGCATATACACCAGTAATACAGCCTGCAAATACACCAGTAATACAGCCTGCGTATACACCAGTAATACAGCCTGCGTATACACCAGTAATACAGCCTGCGTATACACCAGTAATATAGCCTGCGTATACACAAGTAATACAGCCTGCGTAAACACCAGTAATACAGCCTGCGTATACACCAGTAATACAGCCTGCATATACACCAGTAATACAGCCTGCATATACACCAGTAATACAGCATGCGTATACACCAGTAATACAGCCTGCGTATACACCAGTAATACAGCCTGCGTAAACACCAGTAATACAGCCTGCATATACACCAGTAATACAGCCTGTGTATACACCAGTAATACACCCTGCGTATACACCAGTAATACAGCCTGCGTATACACCAGTAATACAGCCTGCGTAAACACCAGTAATACAGCCTGCATATACACCAGTAATACAGCCTGCGTATACACCAGTAATACAGCCTGCGTATACACCAGTAATACAGCCTGCGTATACACCAGTAATATAGCCTGCGTATACACCAGTAATACAGCCTGCGTATACACCAGTAATACAGCCTGGGTATACACCAGTAATACAGCCTGGGTATACACCAGTAATACAGCCTGCGTATACACCAGTAATATAGCCTGCGTATACACCAGTAATACAGCCTGGGTATACACCAGTAATACAGCCTGCGTATACACCAGTAATATAGCCTGCGTATACACCAGTAATACAGCCTGCATATACACCAGTAATACAGCCTGGGTATACACCAGTAATACAGCCTGCGTATACACCAGTAATACAGCCTGCGTATAGACCAGTAATACAGCCTGCATATACACCAGTAATACAGCCTGCATATACACCAGTAATACAGCCTGCGTATACACCAGTAATACAGCCTGCGTAAACACCAGTAATACAGCCTGCGTATACACCAGTAATACAGCCTGGGTATACACCAGTAATACAGCCTGCGTATACACCAGTAATATAGCCTGCGTATACACCAGTAATACAGCCTGGGTATACACCAGTAATACAGCCTGCGTATACACCAGTAATACAGCCTGCGTATACACCAGTAATACAACCTGGGTATACACCAGTAATACAGCCTGCGTAAACACCAGTAATACAGCCTGCATATACACCAGTAATACAGCCTGCGTATACACCAGTAATACAGCCTGCGTAAACACCAGTAATACAGCCTGCGTATACACCAGTAATACAGCCTGCGTATACACCAGTAATACAGCCTGCGTAAACATTGCACAGCAATTCCCACCACCCATGGATCTCTGTAAAACAAATAGTGGTTTTAATTTGTTCAGACCCTACATCTTTAGGGATGACATAATCGTTCACACTGGGGTTTATTAAAGTCATATTTTGAGTGTTGAGTGGGAGAGTGGTTGTAAGATTTGCAGAACGTTGTGTGGGGATGTTGAGCATTCAGTGGAGGGTGTTATTGATGTGTTCTCTTGATCCATTTATTATTGTTAACTATCTCCAGGGTGGGTGAACTCTGACAGGGTTGGCTCCCAGGCACCTGTCTAGCTGCCTGCCCCCTCAGCCATGGCTGTGTAAACTATCAGCTCTCTGATGAACCTGGTGCCCTCTCCCCAACACCAGCCACCTGCTACTCCTCAAAGCACTCCCTCTTCCTTTTGTTATTTTAATCTTCATTTCAGTGTCAAACCAATGTCTCCTCTATATTTCAAGTGTTTTTTTGGTCTGCTGGAAGGACTTCACCTTGACTTGGACTGGTGGGTAGTTCTCCCAGTGTCCACTGGATGTAGCTGTTATATTCATCATGGGTTTCTAACCGAGCTCTCAGCATCAGCATCATAACGTTGCTTCCTTCCGTGTCTGAGAGTAAGCATCCAGGTTTGTTCCTCCAGATCAGTTGTAATTTCTCAGTAAGTCAACTAGACAGGCTAATTGGTGCATCTGGGGCCACAGCGAGTGGCCAGGGTTCCTGGGAAGCTTTTAGTGTGGCCCGACCAGTGCAGTTCATTAAAGGTGTTGGGAAGGCCTCTCACTCTGCCTGCTTCCCCTCTCATGTCCCCATACAGGGTGATCCTCAGTGATAATGGTAATGTCGTGGAAGCAGTATGCATCCTACCTTCTGTAATGCAATACCCACTTCTAAGGCTTCTGCTCCTTGGTTCCCACTGGATGGCCCAGTAGCTGAGATGCAGTAATAACGGCCAGTGTTACCTAATGAAGAAGGCTGAGACATTAAGTTGTAGAGCTGGGCTTTACCTTGCCAAAACTGTTTCTAGCTTAATGGGTAATTCAGTAATATGTCATTGTGACCATGTGTAGGCACAAATAAAAATCCTGTGAATTTATAGTTTGTTATAAAAAACCTGTTCTTCCAGACTGAAAAGATGTCCTTTTATGGTTTCATTTTTTTACTTTTTTACTTTCCTGTGGCTTTATGTTTCCGACTATATCATGCACTTTTAACGGGGGGACTTTTTCTCTATACTCTGTGCTCTGTATTTTTAGTGATGTCATTCGATAAGTCCTGCTGTCTGTGGCGTGTGGGTTTCTATCCTCACTGTCTCTCAGCCTGTTATCATGGACCGTGAAGGATTATGACACTGTGTAGATTAGTGTGGCTTTAGGGTCAATCCAGACGCTCCACAGAGATGTTAGAATGGCTCTTCTCTAGAGCACTCCTTCTCTCCCCTTCCAGAGTCAATCTCTTCAAGTGGTCTTGCTCTGGGAAGTGACTAACTGATACTTTCTTCTGGCCTCTCTGGGAAAAAGACTGTGGATGATGTTAACCCGTGTCCCTGTTTCATCTGAATATATCATATTAAATCATATTCTAGTATTCTAGTCAAATAAATCTTATTACTTGAATTTAAGATGAACTGTTGGTCTGCATCAACTGTATAAACTCTGCCTCTTCAGTCACATGGTAATGGTGATCAAATAGAGGATGTGTAATCCAATGGAATTCTCACTCTTCGATGTAATCACTGTGATTAAAATATGATATTCATGTCTTTTCTGCAGATTATCAAGCTGCTGGATGGGAAACGTTCCCAAGCAGTAGGCATCCTCATCTCAAGTCTTCACCTTGAAATGAAGGACATTCAGAAAGGTGAGGGCAAACAAATAGGAACTCCTTAACTGTGTTTAAACCACGCTGTTTGGTGCATTATTACTGGAGGATATTGTCTATATTACTGACAACCTGTCATTTCCTCCCTGTCCAACAGTCATTTTTTCAATTAAATAGTGATAAACTTCAGTTACAATTTTCACCTGATTAGAAAATTAAATGCCATACAAAATGATGAAAGTAGTTATTTTAGGAAGAAGAAATGTTGAAGCCTGCTGCAAATTGTTTCCTGCTTCTTGACAGACCCTAATGTGTGAATAGTTCCACTTTTATAGATGAAGTTGTGTTTCATGTCAAATGTGGAAGATTTCCAAGTTTTCCAGACTAGTGCCCCCAGTTTCCCAGACTAGTACATAATGTTGTGAGTGAACAGCATTGGAATGAAATTAGCCATTTTTGCAATTCTGTCTCCCCAGATTCAATCGTTCATGCACTGGTCAAAATCACATCTATATTTTCCTTCTTGCACTAAAGAGTGGAGTATTTGGTTGTGTATGTGTATTTGACTGCACATGTTTATGTATGTGAATGGGGCGGGAATGTCTGAGGCAGCGATTAGGCGTGCATGGTTTAGGGCCGTCGGTAACAGTCAACTGGGTTGATACTGGGACTGGGACTGGGACTGGGAGTGGAGCGCCTGGCAGTCTGAGCATGCGGCCAGCCTGGCAGATTTGTTTATTGTTGCCAGTGACGGTTTCCACCGCCTAATGGGAGCGACACCCTGCTAATGATCTGAGTGTGTATAAATCCACCTTCGCAGTCAGCAGACACAGCACCGCCACATAAAAACGCTTGCCCAATGCAAACCAAACAACACATTGGGCCAAGCTGCCGTTTTTGGTTGTGATCATTTTTTTCTCTCTCCTTCTCCCTCTGTCAGTGTCGAGGTAAAGTACCCCCAATAAAAGAGTCTGCTCTCTCCCAGCGTGAGCCTGCTTCCTACAGCCTTAATGGGAGGTGTAGGTGAAATGGACAATTTGAATCTGACAATGCAGCAGAGCAGCTTAACAAGCAGTTCTAAGGGCCCTGGTCCCTGGCCCCTGGTCCCTGGCCCCTGGCCTCGCCTGCTTGCCTGCCCTTTGTTGGCAAATTAAAAGGACATGGGACATGTAATGTAATTACAGTCACTTGGGAGGAGGGAGTGAGGGGAGGCAGGGGTTTGGTGGCCCAGGGCAGGGAGAGGGAAGAGTGGGGGCCAACGGAGGGCTTGAGCCTGGCTGTGGGACCTCCTGGGCCACCGCAGTTCAACGCACACCACACACACCCTGAGCGATGGGTGTGAAGTGAAGGGAAAGCGAGTGAGGTGGCAACAGGGTTCCTTTGATCTCCCGGTGTGGATAGATATCCGGACCTGGCCTCCTTTGGCTCAAAGCACTGTGCTGCACTGCGCTTTGGCCCTCCTTTGGTGTATGATTGACGGGCGCGCTGAGGCCTTAGGTAATCCACTCTATTAAGAGGTAGGAAATGTCCCTCCACCTCCAGCCTGCTATCCAGCATGCTCTCCACTTTGATGCATCATTTTGGGCTGCCCTGCTGCCTCAGCTGGTCGTAGGGGCTTGGGGAAGCTCTGGATGTCATTGGAAGAATGCTTGGATTCTGGGATGCAGAACTATTTATTCTTATTGTGTAGATAGAAGTTAACATGTCTTAATGACTCCAGGGGTGTCTCTGTATACAGTACAGTCATGTACTTTTGGCTGGACTTCACTGGTGGTTCTTTGCTAGTCGTGCGACTCTCAGACATGACACAGCCACAGTGGTGTAGAGAGGGGCTTGTTTCCACTCACATTGGGTCTGTTCTGGGTTGATCTGAGTGCAGGGGTCGCTCTGCAGTCTACAGCTAACAGCACACAGATCCATATCGCCATTGAGACCAGGAGCCATCCCTCCCAGTCTGCCCCCTCCTTTCCTCTCTCCTCCCTGACCTGTACCCAGCCATAAAGCTGTGACTCCTCTTTCTGAGACACTGAGCAGAGCTCTCCCTCTCTTACTTTCTTTCTCTCTCGCACTGCTGACAAGCAGGGGTGAAAGTAGATCAAATGTCGTCCTGGTACGGGGACTTCCTACAGTATGTGTGAACGCACTTTGTCATTTTCATGGGCCTGATCACAGAATTACATATAGAATCATTTTTTATTTAAAAGGGTCTCTATGGGCCTAATAGGAAAGATGTGTTGTTTTACATGGACTTTTACACTTGTGCAGCAATCTAATCAACATGATAAAAGAATCCCCTCAAAATCTGTCAGTTTTTTTCATGGGCTGCATCTCAATCCACCATGTCCGTCTATGTGGGCTTTCCGCATCTGTAGCTGTGCTACAGCGCTGTTTGTCAGACCAGGACACATCACGAAAATTGGTATTCCCCCAAAAATGTCTGTAGTGTCTGAAGAGGTTAGCCTACCGACAATGGAAAGATGACACTCTTACGAACACAATGATGTACTCCGTTTTGTTTTGTGACTCCCCACAAGTGTCACAGGATTTGTAGGGTAACCCATACAAATTCATGGAAGTATGGAGATAGTTTTATGACATTTCAAAACGAGGACGTTTAGGGACCAATTTATGTGTGCACTGCTGTCCCCGCACATCTCGTTCTCACCCACTCATCTCTTCCTTAGCAAGATTTCACTGTCTATTTTTCATATCAAATCAAAGTTTATGTCATGTGCGCCGAATACAACAGGTAGACAGTGAAATGCTTACTTACAGGCTCTAACCAATAGTGCGGAAAAGGTGTGTGTGTGTGTGTGTACACCGCCTGGTGTAGAGGTCCTGGATGGCAGGCAGCTTTGCCCCAGTGATGTACTGGGCCGTACGCACTACCCTCTGAAGTGCCTTTTGGTCGGAGGCCGAGCAATTGCCGTACCAGGCAGTGATGCAATGCTCTCGATGTTGCAGCTAAAAATGACTGACAAATATGACTGACATGCGGTAATGATAAATGACACCCACTATTTATGAGTACCCCCACTATTTATTTGGCCGGTTATCCGTTCTGGACCGTTCCAGCTTACTTTCACCCCTTCTGAAAAAAGGTTATTGTTATATCTCTCTCTCTCTCCTCTACACTCTGAGAAAAAAAGGGTTCCTAATAAGTTATTTGGCTTCCCCCATAGGAGAACCATTTTTGGAGAACCATCAACCTGGAACCAAAATGTTTCTTCCTGGTTCTAGATAACACCACATCTAAGAGTGGAGCCTCCCCCCCCCCCCTCTCTCTCTCTCTCTCTCTCTCCTCTCCTCTCCTCTCCTCTCCTCCTCTCTCTCTGCGGCCCCACTTTAGAGATCATTACTGCAGACTGTGATCATTACTGGAGACTGTTTCTAAGAGTGGAGCCTTTTCTCTCGCTCTCTCTCTCTCTCTCTCTCTCTCTCTCTCTCCCTCTCCTCTCCTCTCCTCTCCTCTCCTCTCCTCTCCTCTCCTCTCCTCTCCTCTCCTCTCCTCTCCTCTCCTCTCCTCTCCTCTCCTCTCCTCTCCTCTCCTCTCCTCCCCTCCTCTCTCTCTGCGGCCCCACTTTAGAGATCATTACTGCAGACTGTGATCATTACTGGAGACTGTTTCTAAGAGTGGAGCCTTTTCTCTCTCTCTCTCTCTCTCTCTCTCTCTCTCTCTCTCTCTCTCTCCCCTTCACTCTCTCCCCTTCTCTCTCTCCCCTCCCCTCCTCTTCCCTCCTCTCTCCCCTCCTCTTCCCTCCTCTCTCCCCTCCTCTCCCTCTGCGTCCCCACTTTAGAGATCATTACTGGAGACTGTGGTAGTTCTGGCTGCAGGTCCTGGGGTTAAGCAGTTATATGCCCTCTCCTGTGACCCCTGGCCTGAGAGGAAAGCTCCCGTGTGGGGCTCTGCTCTGGGCTCTGCTCTGACACAATGACTGCCCTGGCCTGCCTGACCACACGCCCCGATACCCACCACTCCCTAATACTCTCGTTCAGTCACTTTAAAGTGATAGTTCACTACATAATCTAAGTTTGTCAGACATTTCAGATCTCAAAAGGTGTTTAATGTTGAAATGAGTTAACAAATAATAGACATGGGTATTATTTCTGTAAAGTATAGTTTTGTACATAGCATGCCTATATTAATGTAATCTCCCTCACAGGTTAACAGGCGTGGGCACCAAACCCAGGCAGCAGGGAATTTAAACAGCATGCCTGCCCAACATATTCCATCTTTACAAGAGATTGTCTCTAATAAATCAATATATTGTTCCAGCTGTTTTGAGTGTAGATAACTCTGTGGTGGACTTGGAGACCATCGAGGCTTTATATGAAAATGTGAGTATTCCAAGGTGTGCTGTAAAGTCATTCAATAGCATGAGAGAAATGTGAGAATCTAAACTCCTTTTTTAAGTGTTTTTCTCACTCAGTATGCTTTTGTTAACACTACACAGTGATGGAAAAATAGCGAATTGCCATACTTAAGTAAAAGTCAAAAGCATACTCCAACACTCAGACATCATTTACAAATGAAGCATTTGTGTTTAGTGAGTCTGCCAAATCAGAGGCAGTAGGGATGACATGGGATGTTCTCTTAATAAGTGCATGAATTGGGCCATTTTCCTGTCCTGTTAAGCATTCAAAATGTAACAAGTACATTGAGTGTCAGGGAAAATGTATGGAGTAAAAGTACATTATTTTCTTTAGGAATGTAGTGGAGTAGAAGTTGTCAAAAATATAAATAGTGAAGTACAGATACCCCAACAAAAATGACTTAAGTAGTTTTACTTAAGAACTTTACACCACTGACACTACACCAGGGCTCTATAACATATGCTAGTCTACAGCTAATTTCTCAAGGATGTCACACTTAACATTTATCCATTGCTATTCTACCTCTCGTTTTGTAATGACTGTCTATATCATTCGCTGCTACAGCTTTATTGTTGTCTACTCAACTGTTTTGATTGTGTGTGATCACAGAGGGCCACGAATGACGAGCTGGAGAAGATAAAAACACACTATGAGACGTCCAAGGAGGACGAGGTGAAGCTACTGGACAAGCCTGAACAGTAAGAGTGCTTCTCCAGCATCCAAGGGTTCAGGGAGAGGGCGGTAGAACACTAGACCCTGACTTCTACTGGAGTCAGAGAACTAGATGCTCATACACACAGAAAGCCATCCCCTCCCGTGAATTCACCATGCCAATTTCAGAGGGTACTTTGGTTTTGTCTTAGAGATTTTTTAGAAACACATCATGTGGTTTTTAATGTGTACAGACAGAGACAAACAGTTTGGTCTTTGACAGCCTGAGCTCACTCATCACGTTGATGGTTCTTTACAGCCAAACCATTATAGGGAGATATTTTATATAAACATCACTTAGAAAAGGTGGCATCACTTTTGTGTTTATTTATCATTTCAAGCAGTAAATAAACCAAGCTCCTTAGTCTTCCTCAGACAGTAAATATTTGTTCCTGGTCTGTTTTGCAACCTTCATGTCTTCCATACTGAGGGAATGGGCTTATGTGTGTGTGGGTGTGTGGGTGTACATACACGTGCATATGTGTGTGTGTGTCTCAGAGTGAATGGCAGAGATGGATGGCGGCTGGCTCTCAGCGCGGCATTCCTCCCATGGGGGTTAAACATAGCTGGCCTATTAATGACTTGTCACTGTGGGGCTGAGGGCCATGTTCATACCCACTCAGTGTCTGATCCTTCAGCAGCCTAATCCCACAGGATATTACAGACATATCCCTGTTTACATGAGTCGGCCTGACACTACATTTGACCAATCAGTGCTCCGGTCCTCCTTTAGTTGACCCTGGACCTATCAAACTATTAGAGCAGAAAGACTCATGACTATCAGCTGCTAGTTAAAAGCCATACTGACTCAGCCGTGTGTGTGTGTGGAAGCAGCGCAGCCAAGGATTAAAAATAGTTCTTCCTGTTGGACATTTTGTTTAATTTTGTCATAACACATTATTTCCTCTTGTGCAGGTTCTTGTATGAACTCTCCCAGATTCCAGACTTCTCTGGCCGGTCCCACTGCATCATATTCCAGTCTATCTTCCTTGACTGCATATCTTCCATCCACCGCAAAGTAGAAATAGTCTCCACCGTGAGCAAAGTAAGACATGACATGACTGCAATCTTATTGCTTTGTCAGTGTATGAGCTTTTATCATGCTGACCCTGTGTGTGTGTGTGTGTGTGTGTGTGTGTGTGTGTGTGTGTGTGTGTGTGTGTGTGTGTGTGTGTGTGTGTGTGTGTGTGTGTGTGTGTGTGTGTGTGTGTGTGTGTGTGTGTGTGTGTGTGTGTGTGTGTGTGTGTGTGTGTGTGGTCAGAATTTGCTGGACTGTAGCAGTGTGAAGGATGTGATGGGGCTGGTCCTAGCCTTTGGGAACTACATGAACGGAGGCAACAGGACACGGGGTCAGGCTGATGGCTTTGGCCTGGAGATCCTGCCCAAACTGAAGGATGTCAAGAGCAGGGTACACTCACCACACACACAGCCACATTACATTATATTAATCTACAGTATGTTACTGAGAAGTTGCACTGGCTTCTTTTGTCTGACCTTTTGTATCTTTAGGACAACTGTATCAGTCTGGTGGATTACGTAGTTGCATACTATCTGCGCAATTTTGACGAGGTACAGTATTTCAGATGAAGGGAACAAATATCCCAAGATGGACTAAAATATCAATTATTCTGTTGTTTCCTGATGTTTCGTCATTGGTGGGTTGTCTGTTGGTTTGTAGCACGCAGGAACAGACAAGAGTATATTCCCACTGCCTGAGCCACAGGATTTCTTCTTGGCAGCTCAGGTCAAATTTGAAGACCTCACGAAGGACATGAGGAAGCTGGGGAGAGACCTGACTGGTGAGACACAGGTTATTTCTCTTTTTTCTAAGCAACTCACATAACGTCAGGCCTACATAGAGGCGTCCTGTTCTATATGTAGTATGATACTCATTGTACATTCTGTCTTATCCTGTAAGAACACTTTCCTCCATCATCCATCAGAGGTGTTTCAGGGTAGATTCAGGATCTCAGACTCTCTGAAGCACCTTTTCCTTGTTCCCAGGCATCGTGTCATGCCATAACAGGCATGTCATCACTCCCCCATTTCCCCCTGCCATGAACATGCTCTACTTACAGTATCCTATGTCAGAAGTGTCAGTGTCTTCATTTCAGCCAAAGCAAGTCTATCTGTCTGAAACGTTTGCAGATGATATGAAAGCTGGATGGAAATGCAATAAAGGAGCAACACTCACAGGAGAAACGTTACCATATGGCTGGTATCAGGAGCTCAGTGCTCACTGGCATGGTCCGCCCAGTTAGCCAACCAGTTAGCCAGCCAGTTAGCCAGCCAGGTAGCCAGCCAGGTAGCCAGCCAGTTAGCCAGCCAGGTAGCCAGCCAGTTAGCCAGCCAGGTACCCAGCCAGGTAGCCAGCCAGTTAACCAGCCAGTTAGCCAGCCAGGTAGCCAGCCAGTTAGCCAGCCAGTTAGCCAGTTAACCAGCCAGTTAGCCTGCAAGGTAGCCAGCCAGTTAGCTAGCCAGTTAGCCAGTGAGCCAGCCAGTTAGCCAGTGAGCCAGCCAGTTAGCCAGCCAGTTAGCCAGTGAGCCAGCCAGTTAACCAGCCAGTTAGCCAGTGAGTCAGTCAGCCAGTTAGCTAGCCAGTTAGCCAGCCAGCCAGTGGATTAGCCAGTGTCAGTCACCCAGCCAGCCAGTCAGTTAGCCAGTCAGTCAGTCAGCCAGTTAGCCAGCCAGCCTGGGAATTAGCCAGTGAGTCATTCACCCACCCAGCCAGCCAGTCAGTTAGCCAGTGAGTCAGTCAGCAAGCCAGCCAGTGAGTTAGCCAATGAGTCAGTCAGCCAGCTAGTCAGTTAGTCAGTGAGTCAGCCAGCCAGTCAATGAGTTAGTCAGTGAGTCAGTCACCCAGCACATCAGTTAGTCAGTGAGTCAGTCTGTCAGCCAGCCAGCCAATCAGTTAGTTAGTCAGTAAGTCAGTCAGCCAGTCAGTTAGTCAGTCATCTAGTCAGTCAGTGGTCCGCTGGGCTGTCCGGGGGTTAAAGGCGTTGCCCCCAGGCAGTCAGTTAGTCAGTGAGTCAGTCATCGAGCCAGTCAGTGGTCAGCTGGGCCGTCCGGGGGTTAAAGGCATTGCCCCCAGGCAGTCAGTTAGTCAGTGAGTCAGTCATCGAGCCAGTCAGTGGTCAGCTGGGCTGTCCCGGGGTTAAAGGCGTTGCCCCCAGGCAGTCAGTTAGTCAGTGAGTCAGTCATCGAGCCAGTCAGTGGTCCGCTGGGCTGTCCGGGGGTTAAAGGCGTTGCCCCCAGGAAGTCAGTTAGTCAGTGAGTCAGTCATCGAGCCAGTCAGTGGTCAGCTGGGCCGTCCGGGGGTTAAAGGCGTTGCCCCCAGGCAGTCAGTTAGTCAGTGAGTCAGTCATCGAGCCAGTCAGTGGTCAGCTGGGCCGTCCGGGAGTTAAAGGCGTTGCCCCCAGACAGTCAGTTAGTCAGTGAGTCAGTCATCGAGCCAGTCAGTGGTCAGCTGGGCCGTCCCGGGGATTAAAGACGTTATTTCAGTCAACCAATAATACAGAATATGAAAGCAATTAGATATGCTCTCCACTCTCCCCTCCTCATTCAGATTGCTGCCCTCTGGGAAGTCTACAAAGTCTACAAAAGAGCCCCAGACCCAGCTGTCAGTCATTTATTAGGATAAATTGAACACTTAAAGACAATACATTTATTTTATATGTATTTTATATCTACTGCAGGAAGGAAATAGCAGTCTCGCCCGGAATCCTCTGGGTATTGGTAGGGAGCGGTGAGCCTGAATTCTCAGTGTTTGGTGAGGTCCACCTATGACTCCCATTTTTATCCTCTTCGCCAGCCTCCAGGAATAAATATTTATGCTGCGCTATTATAAACCACCCTAAAGAAACCAACTGATCTTAATTATATCAGATCACTTCCATTCACATCTGAATTATGTCTAACTCTGTGTGGCTGGTGCTGACATAGGATCACACCCCCTTGGGTTCTGTAGCTACAAGGGCTCTCAACTGAGAGGAGGCTAGCAATATGAAAGCCGTTCTCCTTATCCCTGCAGGAGCCACATGAGACCTGTTTTGCCCCACTTTTTCATTCTTTGCTAAGGTTCAGTGGTGTTCCTCCATATCCCTCTTCCCGAGAGTGAGGCTCCAGTAAGTAGCCAGGTAGATGTATGTGTGTGTCTGGTCTGAGACAATGGAAAGGAGTAGGTCAGACTCCCTAGCCTGGCGGCTGCCCTCTCCTCCACTCTGCCGTGCAGAAACATGATCCTCATTTGATCTCCCTTCCTGGTTGGGCAGGAGTTGATGACCTCTCTCTGGGTTTCTCTCTGGGGATGGGGATGGGGGGGGGGGGGGGGGGGTTAGGATCCATCCCTTCTCTCCTGCAGAAGAAGCCTGGCAACTATAGAGTAAGACCAGGATATTGCACTGTGTTTTCCCTAGTGTCTTCTGAGGCTTTCAGTTCAAATCAAATTGTATTTGTCACATGCACCGTATACAACAGGAGTAGACCTTACAGTGAAATGCTTACTACTTACAAGCCCTTAACCAACAATGCTTTAAGAAGTTAAGAATAAAAATGTGTTAATTAAGTCAAAAATAGATAAGTAGAAAAAGTAAAAATAAAAGTAACAAATAATTATAGAGCAGCAGTAAAATAACAATAGTGAGGCTATATACAGGGGAGTCAATGTGCGGGGGCACCGGGTAGTCAAGGAAATTGAGGTAATATGTACATGTAGGTAGAGTTAAAGTGACCATGCATAGATAATAAACAGAGAGTAGCAGCAGCGTAAAATAGGGTTCTGGGTAGCCCTTTGATTTGCTGTTCAGAAGTCTAATGGCTTGAGGGTAGAAGCTGTTAAGAAGCCCTTTTGACCAAGACTTGGCGCTCCAGTACTGCTTGCCATTCGGTGGCAGAGAGAACAGTCTATGACTAGGGTGGCTGGCGTCTTTGACTATTTTTAGGGCCTACCTCTGACACCGCCTGGTGTAGAGGTCCCGGATGGTAGGAAGCTTGGCCCCGGTGTTATACTGGGCCGTACGCACTACCCTCTGTAGTGCCTTGTGGTCGGAGGCCGAGCAGTTGCCATACCAGGCAGTGATGCAACCAGTCAGGATGCTCTCGATGGTGCAGTTGTAGACCCTTTTGAGGATCTGAGGACCCATGCCAAATCTTTTCAGTGTCCAGTGGGAGAATAGGTTTTGTCGTTCCCTCTTCACGACTGTGTGTTTGGACCATGTTAGTTGGTTGGTGATGTAGACACCAAGGAATTTGAAGCTCCCAACCTGCTCCACTACAGCCCCGTCGATGAGAATGGGGGCTTGCTCAGTCCTCCTTTTCCTGTAGTCCACAATCATCTCCTTTGTCTTGATCACATTGAGGGAGAGGTTGTTGTCCTGGCACCATACCGCCAGGTCTCTGACCTCCTCCCTATAGGCTGTCTCGTCGTTGTTTGTTCTATCTGTCAGGAGGAGTGTCTGTCCGTTTGGGGGCTACGGTAGATGTATATGTTCCTGGAGAGTATCCTTGGTTCACCCAGTCCCTGGGCTCATGTGGGCACGGAGTTGACCTTTCATTCAATCAGGGTCAGCAGAGACCACGGCCACGTAAAGCTCTTTAACTGCTAGGTAATTGGGACGGACAGAGCTCATTTGCTGCCCAAGGGAGTTTAGTGTTTCACAGAAGTCCTGTGCAGGGTTCGGCATTCATCACCATGGCAAATCAGACAGTGTCTTTATTAGAAATGCCCCTTAATGTCAAGTCAAGGCAAGGCCTTTACCCTGAAGTCCATTTTATGACAGAAGCTCCAGTTTGGGTTAGAGTACTGCTACCTCTCCTCCCCACATAACGGTTAAATATAGGCTACTCCTAATTTTGCTTAAATACAGGCACAAGATGCAGGGAACATGCCGAGTGTGGATAATAAACTCAAGACACTCACATAAGAATTGTAAACCATGTTCTATGATTTCTATGATTTTGTCTTGGTAGCAGGCCATATATTAAATGATGACTGCCTTTTCAACAGATTTGTCCGTACATTTCCTCACCTTGTTTTCCTCTTAGATATGGAGCCAATTGAAGCTAAATCTATCAACTAGAATAGAATATAATACAACTTTATTGTCCATCCAGGATGGACATTTTTCTTTGGCATCACCTTCATTCAAAGAATCACATACATTTTCACATCATACACATTTAAACCAGTCAGTCCATCATGTTGCGAACACTGATAACATAGAGGATATTAATACACTCACTAACAAATGACCAGTGTCCCAACTACACTAGATAGACAAGTACATATGCCGATACAATTTACTGTGCATTTAGTAGTCCAACAGCACAAGGAAGGAATGAATGTTTGAACCCGTTCTTCTTGGTCATGGGCATTCTGAAACACCGGCCAGAGGGAAGCCTCTCCAACTGAGGGTCGGAGGGGTCGCCAATGACAGCCAGTGCCTTCTTTTTGGTTGCCTTGGAACAGGATGCTTAAATGTGCCTGTGGTCGACCAATTACATTGTTGGCTGTGTTTACTTTTCTGGTCAGTTTGCTTTCGCTCCTCACACTCAGATTACCATACCAGGCTGTCATATTGAACGTGAGGATGCTCTCCACCAAGCTGCTGTACACCCTCTCCAGAACATCCTGGCTGACCCCAAACCCGTTTCATTTCCTGAAGATCTATCATTTCTTTATGATTTCCTCAAACTATGACATCCCAAGCAGTAGAACAGCTGAAATCCTGAACATTGGAGGACCATGTCTTACGGCAGTTGTTTTCTCAGACAGGCTCTATGTAAGACGTGGGCCAGGGTTGGATGCTGGATAGGTCCAGGCAGATAGAGAGTCCCATAGGGCGGTGCACAATTGGCCCAGCGTCATCCGGGTTAAGGTTTGGCCGGGGTAGGCCGTCATTGTACATAATAATTTGTTCTTAACTGATTTGCCTAGTTAAATAAAGGTTCAATAAAAATCGAATAAATAAATTAAGAGAGAGATTTATTTTAGAGGGAGGTGTGGTGGGTGTTTGACCTTTATCTCCTGGCTGGCCCAATGTAGCCTGGGTAATAGCAGGGATCTAGCCTGGGTGGGAGGGGAGGGAGGAGGAAGCTAGGAGCCTGACAGTGCACTGGGGTGGGTTGTTTATAATTGTGGATTAGTGAGAGAATTCCTTGTGCTTTAGAGCTGATGGAAAATGATCCAGTGCCTGGCGTAAATAACACTGATCTGCCAGGCCAGACCACGGACAAGACTAACCTCCCTCTCTCTCTCTCTCTCTCTCTCTCTGATTAGAAAGGGTTTTCAAAACATTCATGCTTGATGGGTGAAAACATATGTAGTGTCAGTTTATCTGCGAGAGTTTTTTTTATAGTCACTGATGGTTAGAAATAAAGGAGGGCATAACAGAATCAACATGAATCTGGAATGTGTTCAAGCAGTAGAACATTTAGAACAGAAACCTTTTCTATATGGCAGTCAAATATGTAGAGCTCAATGATCATCCAAGTGTACAATGTTTTGTTTTCCAAACATCCCAGGGTCTACAGAATATTGTGGCAAGCCGTCAGTTAATGTGGAGAATTCATGGTTCATTCATTACATCAAAGTGAGCTTGACTAACCGCGTTTGCCATGTCTCAGAGCAGAAGTCAGACTATCTTTTCATGTTAGCCCACTCCCCATGTTACAGTACAGTAACATACCTTATATGATGCAATCCTATACCTTATATGATGCATACCAGCTACCCCAGTGTCCCTACAGACAGCATGTACTGGGCGAGCTTCCTGTTTACACACACTGTCGAGTTTATGAATCCATGCCTTACTACAGTGTTAACCGCATACTGTTTGGGAAACCCTTGAGAATATGGCCATCAAATCATCCTGCCATCATATTTGTCTTATATCTCCACTCTAAACCCAAATAAACCATCACAAATAAACCATTACAAATGTTCCTCTACATGTATTTGTATACAGAGAATCAATGTGTTGCTTACAGTTTATGATGAGTAACATCTGGAAATCAGTATTCTTCAGTGAAATAACCCTGTTCCACTGTGCTGAATCCACTGT
The DNA here is from genome assembly GCF_002021735.2 of Oncorhynchus kisutch. Classification (NCBI taxonomy): domain Eukaryota; kingdom Metazoa; phylum Chordata; class Actinopteri; order Salmoniformes; family Salmonidae; genus Oncorhynchus; species Oncorhynchus kisutch. The sequence continues at coordinate 34,840,694 of NC_034180.2, forward strand.
CTGTATGAAGGCTGGCCCTGCCTGAATGTGGTGGCGGGAGAGGAGACAGGTCCCTTTTGACCTGGTAACTGGACAGGAAGCCAGACTGGACAAACAGCGCTGACATTAACAGTAGGATCTGCTTCTGTCTAACCATCTTAACACAGGGTGCCAAATACAACAGGTGTAGACTTTACCATAAAAGGCTTGATTACGAGCCCCAACAATGCAGAGTTGGTGCAGCTGTAGAACTTTTTCAGGATCCGAGAGCCCAAGCCAAATCTTTTCAGCCTCCGGATTGGGAAGAGATGCTGTCGTGCCCTCTTGATGACTGTGTGGGAGTGTGTGGACCAAGATCCTGGTGTGCCTTAGCAGTTATCTGATTAACACAGATGATGGATAGGAAAGCACCTTTTGGTGGTAATTTGCTGTGGTAATTTGGTGGTAATCTGTTGTGCAGTGTTTGCACAGCCCTTCCTCGACAGGGAGCCAGGTTTTCCTGTGTCTACCCTTCTCAATGGCAAGGCTGTGCTCACTGAGCCTGTACTTTGTCAAGGTTTTTCTAAGGTTTTGATCAGTAACCATGGTCAAATAGTCACGGTGTACTGTCGATTTAGGGCCAGATAGCACTGCATTTTGCTTTGTGCTTCCCAATAAGCAATGTAGTTTTGTTTTGACTGTATTGTAATTTGTTTTATTCTGATTGATTGGATGTTCGGGTCCTGAGGCTTCTTCAGTGTGTTAGTAGAACAGGTTGGTGAACTCAGCCCCAGGACCAGCTGGATGAGAGTCCTGAGGTTTCAGTGTGTTAGTAGAACAGGTTGATGAACTCAGCCCCAGGACCAGCTGGATGAGGGGACTCTTTTCTTTGCTCAGCTCTTGGCATTGCAGGGCTGGATAATGATATGAGAGGGGGTCACTAAATTTGAGATGTTTCCAAAACTGAATAGCTTTTTTTTCATTTTATTATTATTGGATATTGACCTAATTCTGCCCTGCATGCATTGTTTGTAGTTTTCCTCTGGATATGTAGGAGAATCTTATAGAACTCTGCATGCAGGGTTTCAATTGGATGTTTGTCCCATTTGGTGAAATCTTGTTTTGCAAGTGGACCCCACACCTCGCTGCCATAAAGTGCAATTGGTTCAATGACACATTCAATTAGTTTTAGCCAAATTTTTATTTCAATTTCAATCTGAATTTATTTCAATCTGAATTTGTTTTTTAATGGCGTAGAATGCCCTGCTTTCTCTGCCTCATTAAGGTGTCCAGTTGAGCTTATTTTTAAACCTAAGTAATTGTAGTGTGTGCAGTACTCTATATATTTTGTACTAATTGAGAACTTTGGTCTAATTCCCTGAGATCTGGATCTTCTCTGGAAAATCATTATTTTTGTATTTTTGGGTTGCCAGGGCCCAGGTCTCTCTCTCTCTCTGTCACTCTCTCTCTCACTCTCTCTCTGCTGCTGTAACCCCAGGGGAATTGACACGGCTGTTTGGGCACAGAGGACCCAGATTAACACTCACTGGCCAATTAGAGAACAGCATGGACATATTTACAGTAATGGGATTAGGTGGCTGTGGGGAGAGCAGGCCTCTGGGAGAAAAGTGGGCCTTCAGTTGACCTGTATCACTGTGGTAATACAGTTTCACTGTGGTAATACTGTTTCACTGTAGTAATACTGTTTCACTGTGGTAATACTGTTTCACTGTGGTAATACTGTTTCACTGTGGTAATACTGTTTCACTGTAGTAATACTGTTTAACTGTGGTAATACTGTTTCACTGTGGTAATACTGTTTCACTGTAGTAATACTGTTTCACTGTAGTAATACTGTTTCCCTGTAGTAATACTGTTTCCCTGTGGTAATACTGTTTCACTGTGGTAATACTGTTTCACTGTAGTAATATTTTTACACTGTAGAAATACTTTTACACTGTAGAAATACTTTTACATTGTAGAAAATACTTTTACACGGTAACTGTAGTAATACTTTTACCCTGTAGCAAAACTTTTACACTGTATTAATACTTTTACACTGTAGTAATACTTTTACAGTGTAGAAATACGTTTACACTGTAGTAATACTTTTACACTGTAGTAATACTTTTACACTGTAGTAATACTTTTACACGGTAACTGTAGTAAGACTTTTACAGTGTAGAAATAAGTTTACACTGTAGTAATACTTTTACACTGTAGTAATGCTGCTTCACTGTAGTAATACTTTTACACTGTAGTAATGCTGCTTCACTGTAGTAATACTTTTACACTGCAGAAATACTTTTAGACTGCAGTAATACTTTTACACTGTAGCCTGCATATCCCCAGGAGACTGCTTTAGAAAGGGCTCCCTTGATCCTCTTCCAGCTCCTCCTCCTCCTCCCTCTCCCCCCACCCCTACCCCTCCTCTGTGCCTATGTATTGTCACTGTAGGACAATGTCCTAAACCAGAGCCCACTGGGTTTTTATTTCATGCAGCTGCTGATGTTTTGGGGGTTTCCTTCTTGTGGCCTACACTGTCTGGACCACATTTAGAGGAGATCCGCCTCTTAATTGTAGTCTTGCTGTTTTGAACACCCTTTAATGTGCCTGTTTGAGACAGGGGGGTTTTATGGAGCCAGGGATCTAAGACTTTACTTTTCAGTGGTGTTTGAGCTGGCTCACCTGTTCAGGTTTGGGTCATGGTTGTCCCTCAGCTGTAGATTATGTATTTTCTTACTCAATTAGTGTGCAGTAGTTCAAGTTTAGTCCCTCACCTTTCAAGAGCAACTACTCCTGAGACCCTGGAAAAGGATTGTGGGTATAGCTGGGCATATTCACCTATTCTTAATACATCCCTCTGGATTCTTCTGGAAACCAGTGAAGCAGTCTCACACTCTGACCAGCCAAGTGTTCCTGTTGTGTTGTTAAGACATTTAGCTATGCAGTAATAACCAACACAAGGTATTTACTGCACTCATTAATGACTTGCAGGTTTGAGTGAAGTTGCAAAAGTTATTCCGGCAGGCCGCTCTGTATATAACGTCCCACGCTGATTGTTAGGAGAAAATGAAATAGTTTGACTCATGTTTGCCCAAGTCATCATTGTTTCCTTTGAGCCTGTGTGAGCTAGGTGGTTTGGCAGGGCAACAAAGACCCACAACAAACAAGGCTTCGACATTCAGCCGTCACCCACATGTCCAGTTCCACTGGAGAGAGCCAGAACAGGACAGGCCCATCTACTGCCACCATGTCATATCTAGCTAGTGGGCCAAACGCTCATGGTGTTGGTTGGATGACTGTCTTACCCCAGTATCTGTGGCGTCGACATGTGTTATATCCTCACATTCTTTGAGAGTAACAGATTGAACACCCTACTCACATTCAAAGAACAGTCTGTGTTTATGAAGATTTATAATACATTTTTCATTTTGAATGCAGACCAAGCTCATTTAAGTGATTGCAAGGTCTTTTCAATAGCCATCTGGTTGGGATGTTTTGGAGGAGATTCACACACATTTCCCCTCAAATGTTTCCCCCCGGCAGGCTTTGGTTAACTCACTTATGAAAGTGCTGGAAATGTGCTACATTTGCTGTTTGGGCACGCTTGTTATTGTTTTACAGCTTAGCCCAATAATAAATGCCAAATTCACACAGTACAACGCAGTATACAGTCTACTCTCGCTCCCACGTTCTCTCCCCCACCCAACCCAGGCCAGAGCTTTTTTAATCCATTCCTGCTGCGAAATGTCAGATATTTAACATTTCCCGCTCTCTCTCTCCCTCAGTGTGTGAAAAGGCTGTTCAGAAGGTGTGTGCTAACTCCTCTGAGAAGGACCTCCAGCCCTTCAAGGAGAAAATGGAGGCCTTCGTCTCGACCGGTGAGTAAAACAAACCATAACCAGAGAGAGGGGAGGAGAAGAGACATGACTAGGACAGTAGCGGTGCAGGGGGTAAAATCACTGGGGAAGCCAGGGGAAAAAAGCCATATCACAACCTGCTGGATGTGTTGTTTTAATTGCTCTATAACCTGTTAGTTCATATGCCTTGCCAGCGTGATATATAGGCATAAGTCTGAGACAATAAGAAGATACAGTGGCAGAATAAATTCAACAAAACCTTTGTTTCATCACAAAACTGGAGAGCAACCTCTGTCCGCTGAAGTCCACAAAGCATATTGCATGTACAGTGCATTCAGAAAGTATGCAGACCCCATGACTTTATATCTACCTTAAATGCCTGATTGGTGGAGTGCTGCAGAGATGGTTGTGAGATGGTTGTCCTTCTGGAAGATTCTCCCATCTCCTCAGAAGAACTCCGGAGCTCTGTCAGAGGGACCATCGGATTCTTGGTCACCTCCCTGGCCAAGGACCTTCTCCCCTGATTGCTCAGTATGGCTGGGCGGCCAGCTCTAGGAAGAGTCTTGGTGGTTCCAAACTTATTCCATTTAAGAATGATGGAGGCCACTGTGTTCTTGGGGACCTTCAATGCTGCAGAAATGTTTTGGTACCATTCCCCAGATCTGTGCCTCGACACAATCCTGTCTCGGCGCTCTACGGACAATTCCTTCGACCTCATGACTTGGTTTTTGCTCTGACCTGCACTATCAACTGTGGGACCTTATATAGACAGGTGTGTGCCTTTCCAAATCATGTCCAATCAATTGAATTTACCACAGGTGGACTCTAATCAAGTTGTAGAAACATCTCAAGGATTATGAATGGAAACAGGATGCATCTGAGCTCAATTTCGAGTCTCATAGCAAAGGGTCTGAATACTTATGTAAATAATTTTAAATGCATTTTCAAACATGTCTAGATACCTGTTTCCGCTTTGTCATTATAGGGTATTGTGTGTAGATTGATGAGTAACATTTTTTTATTTAATCCATTTTAGAATAAGGCTTTAACGTAACAAAATGTGGAAAAAGGGAAGGACTCTGAATACTTTCCGAATGCACTGTATATATATTTATATTATTATTTCTTTTTGACTAAATCAATATGTATTGGTTGTCAATGTTTTGGCGTCAAACTGATGGCAGTTGTGAAGAAAAGTCAATAGTTGGAAGAGTTGCAGAGTTGATTAGATAATACATTTTTACAGGAATTAGGCTATTTTCTCTTCAACCATTCAGTCCATCTGCTAGAAACTTATGGACAATATCAAATATAGATATATAGATATATAGATATATAGATATATAGATATATAGATAAAACGTTATGACTATATATGAATTTTTTTTTTAAAGTTATTCAAGTATAAATTACCAAAGTTACAATTGATTGACCAATATTTTCTGTTAATTAACAAAATTACTAAAGATTCTGGTAACTTTGGTAAATCACCGGTAGCTTTGCAACCCTAGACATGACCCCATGTGTTGACCTCCAGGGGGTGCTATGTGTTGTTTTTATATGTTGTTTTAGTAAATACTGCTCCAGCAGACTCATAGCGTGTCACCTAACCCAGGCTGGGCAGGGCAGGCTGTTTGAGCCCCAGTGGAAGCTAATAAAGCCAGAGGCCAGAGTGGCTGCACTGGGTATGGCCTGATTGGGAGTTTAGATGTGTTTACACTCCCCTTGTTCTCCGTAAGCCACTTTTTCTCTACTGATTATAATGGCAGCTCTTGGAAATGAGGATCCTCGATTTTTTGATATCACTCACTGTATCTGAGGCAAGCAGAGGCCTGTGTCAGAGCCCATCCACTGGACTGAGTGATGAGACGACCTTCCCCCTTCTCCTACCGCCAAATCATACTCTGTGACACACTCCCAAGTTCTACCAGTAGATAGTGATGATGTATATTCACCCCCTCAGTCATGTCTCTAAGCCAGCCTGTCATCTCTCTGAATGGAGAATGAACCCACTGTTCTCCAAATCTGTCTTCAGAGATGAAATATTCTCCACATAGACTATTTATTGCTGAGGAGAATGTCATGTAAAGAAACCAAACTCAGAGAGAAACTAGAAAGATCCTGTTTTCCTTTCTCAAAAACACTGAGAGGAACCATTAAAGCCCAAAGCTGTAATTTAGCTCTTCACTATATTTTTTTGCCTTGTCAGGCCGTTAGTTGGGTGGTGGTGGAGCCCATGGCCAGCGTTAGTTAGAGACAGAGCTGCCTGTCAGGGACAGGAGTCTAAAGCCTAAGCCTGTAGAGAGGATCGCATTGCCCTTAACATGCTGCCTGTACTCATGGCTGCTATAAAGCAGGCAGGACATCCCTGGCTGAGGCCTCGTAAAGGCTGGTTGGACAGCTTGGGGACCACTGTGTTAGCCAGGGACACACTGCACCGAGGTGGAGACGCTCTGATCCCTTCTACCTCTCCCCCCTCCACTAGACATCTTCACCCCAGATGCTTCCTACAGCCCCCTCCAGTGCCTTGCAAAGGCAGCCAGTCAGCCAGTAGAGCTGCTGCCATTGAAAACAGAAAGCTTTTTCACGTCCATCATGCAGACACGGGCTCCTGTATGGTTTCTGTGGTATGCAGCATGAGGAAACACAGAGGTCATAGTGTTCCTAGAGAGAAAGTGGACATCCATCTCGGAGCGTTCCTCCAAAGGGCCAACGTGTTCAACTGTGATTACTATTGATCATAGGGATGTGAGAGGCAGAGGGAAGGAGTTTACAGAGACGCGGTGTGATCCCTGATTTACTGGAAATTACTGTGTAAATATTCCCAGGAGTTATTGTTCACATAGCAGAGACACATCTGATCCTAACTTGCATTACAATGTGTCTTGCAGACAGAGGGAGAGGCCTTGTGTCAGGCTTATGCAGAGTGGGTGCCAGGCTTGTGTCGCTAAAGCATCATAATACATACAGAAGCTCTTCCCCATTTGAATGAGTGCCAACTAGGACTCCCATACAGTACGTAGGTGTGCTTCTGCCAATGTTCTCACACAGTTCACTGGTTTTAAATGATCAAGCTCTCAACAGTCTCGCAGTGGGTAAACATAAGTGCAACCAAACAGAATCCATCTCAAAGCAACTTGGCAAGACAACAACCACCTGCATGCAATCTCGCCACCTTCACCATCTTCACATAGCTGCCACAGGCGAGGCGAGGGCCTTCACATTTCTGCATGCTCAAAGAGCCACAAAGAGCGGGCTATTAACAAAACACACTGACTCAGGTCTATAAACCTCTATAGGTCTGGTAGAGCATCAGAGGTGCCTTAAAGTGGACCACCTCTGAGGCCAACATCCACAACAACGTCTTTTATCTCTACAAAGTACTAGTGACAGACAAAAGTGTCAGCGTCACGCAAGGCCATCTAGATTTTACTACATTAAAGGGCAAATTGCACACATTACTTGTGGCGGACAGAGAATATTGTTAAACAATAGGCTCTTTCTATAAAAAATGCAAATGAGGTATCTCACAGAGAGATTGCATCCACATGTTATTGGAGGTACAGAGTGAGAACTGGAGGCAGGGCAGTGTTTTCAGCATAGAAATGATTAATGTACTGTATGTGTTGCAAACAAAGTCTGCCTTGGTATGTTTGTCTCCTAGTTACACATTGCAAATGGAAATGTGTTGTAGAATGTTTACTCTTTTTAACATTCCAGTGTGTCAAACCTTTATCTGTATTATTGATCAATATCACAGAATATTTGAAAGGTTTTTAAACCATGATGGTTGCCACGGGCTACAAAATGGTATTGGTTAACAAAAACACATCTTAAACATAAACCTTCCAGTGGGAAACATATAAACCATTCTTAATAAACAGAGCTCCTCCAGAAGTTGCCCTTACTTGTGAAGCAGTGCTGGTTTAGTGCTGGTGGCAGGTCCCTTGCATTGAGGATGATTCTATGACATTAATATACAGAACAAAGGAACAGTTCTCACACAAAAGAGTTGTGGAGGATCTAAATATTTCATTGACTGAACAGTATTAGTGTTGTCCAGGCGTGCACGTGTGCCGGTGTGCTTCTGGGAGCAATCTCGTCATCGGTATTGATGGACAGTGATAACCATAAGCAAGCATGTGTAAGAAGGGAGACAGTATTATCTCATACACACTGTATGCTTTTTTTTATGGAGGAGGGAGAGTCTGTTGGTCATAGTGCACTCCATGCTTGCTCCTGTGCGAGGCAGGGGAGCAGAGCAGCTCATGTGACCGTGTCTGTGGAGCGCTGACCCAGAACTGCCTGGGAGACTGTCGGGAGGCTGTGAGGAAGCTGTGGGGGCTGTGACCCACCCCTGCTTCCCATCCATCCATACAGTACTGCTCTTCCTCATGTTTCATCTGCTCAGATTTTAGACATTTTTGATAGAATGCTGAAATGTTGAGTACCTAACTTCAAATCCAATCCAATCAAATGTTATTTGTCACATGCGCCGAATACAACAGGTGTAGGTAGACCAGTGAAATGCATACTTACAAGCCCTTAATCAACAATGCAGTTTTAAGAAAATCCCCCCCCAAAAAAAGTAAGGGTTAAGTATAACAAATAATTTAAGAGCAGCAGTCAATAACAATAGCGGGGCTATATACAAGGGGTATTTTAGCCATTTGATTAGATGTTCAGGAGTCTTATTGCTTGGGGGTAGAAGCTATTTAGAAGCCTCTTGTACCTAGACTTGGTGCTCCGGTACCGCTTGCTATGAGGAAGCAGAGAGAACAGTCTATGACTAGGGTGGCTGGAGTCTCTGACAATGTCTTTGACAAGGTCTAGGGCCTTCCTCTGACACCGCCTGGTATAGAGGTCCTGGATGGCAGGAATCTTGACCCCGGTACTACCCTCCGTAGTCCCTTGCGGTCAGAGGCCGAGCAGTGATGAAACCAATGCTCTCAATGGTGCAGCTGTAAAACCTTTTGAGGATCTGAGGACCCATGCCAAATAGTTTCAGTCTCCTGAGGGGGAATAGGTTTTGTCGTGCCCTCTTCACGACTGTCTTGGTGTGTTTGGACCATGTTAGTTTGTTGGTGATGTGGACGGCAAGGAACTTGAAGCTCTCAACCTGCTCTACTACAGCCCCGTCGATGAGAATGGGGGCGTGCTCGGTCCTCCTTTTCCTGTAGTCCACAATCATCTCCTTTGTCTTGATCACGTTGAGGGAGAGGTTGTTGTCCTTGCACTACACTGTCAGGTCTCTGAACTCCTCCCTATAAGCTGTCTCCTCGTTGTTGGTGATCAGACCTACCACTGTTGTGTCAATTCAAATCAAAGTTTAATTGTTACGTGCGCCGAATACAACAGGTGTAGAACTTACAGTAAAATGCTTACTTACAGGTCCTAACCAACAGTGCAATTTTTAAGTAAAAAATAGGTATTAGGTGAACAATAGATAAGTAAAGAAATTAAGAAGACACTGAAAAATAACAGTAGCAAGGGTATACACAGTAGCGAGGCTATAACAGTAGCGAGGCTATAACAGTAGCGAGGCTATATACAGACACCGGTTAGTCGGGCTGATTGAGGTAGTATGTACATGTAGATATGGTTAAAGTGACTATGCATATATGATAAACAGAGAGTAGCAGTAGCGTAAAAGTGGGGTTGGCGGGTGGTGGGTGGCGGGTGGCGGGACACAATGCAGATAGCCTGGTTAGCCAATGTGCAGGAGCACTGGTTGGTCGGCCCAATTGAGGTAGTATGTACATGAACGTATAGTTAAAGTGACTATGCATGTATGATAAACAGAGAGTAGCAGCAGTGTCAAAGAGGGGTTGGGTGGGGGGATGACACAATGCAAACAGTCCGGGTAGCCATTTGATTACTTGTTTAGGAGTCTTATGGCTTGGGGGTAAAAGCACCTATCAATATAACGCATTGTCAAATTTTTTAAACAAGAAACTTGTTGCGTCTGGTTTGTTTCAATATAACTAATTTTATATGTATGGGCTCCTGAGTGGTGCAACGGTCTAAGGCACTGCATCTCAGTGCAAGAGGTGTCACTACAGTCCCTGGTTCGAATCCAGGCTCTTATCACGTCCGGCTGTGATTGGGAGTACGTTAGGGCAGAGCACAATTGGCCCAGTGTCGTCCGTGTTTGGCTGGAGTAGGCTGTCATTGTAAATAAGAATTTGCTCTTAACTGACTTGCCGAATTCAATAAAGGTTAAATAAATACATATTTTTTAAATATATATATTTATATCATTTCGTTTAACTTTGAACTTTTACTCAAGTATGACAATTGAGTACTTTTCCACCACTCTACTTAAGTACTTTTAAAACTAGATACTATTAGATTTTTACTTTTAGTTTAGTCAGTTTCGATAAAGGGGTTTTTACTTTTACTCAAGTATGACAATGTATTACTTTTCCCACCACTGCCAGGGGCATACTCCAACAGTCAGACATCATTTACAAACGAAGCATGTGTGTTTAGTGACTTCACCAGATCAGAGGCAATAGGAATGACCAGCGATGTTCTCTTGATAAGTGCGTGAATTGGAGCATATTCCTGTCCTGTTAAATATTCTAAATGTAACGAGCACTTTCGGGTGTCAGGGAAAATGTATGGAGTAAAAAGTCTTTAGGAATGTAGTGAATTAGAAGTAAGTTGTCAAAACTATACACTGAACAAAAATATGAACTAAACATGTAAAGTCTTGGTCCCATGTTTCATGAGCTGACATAAAAGATCCCAAAAATATTCCATACGAACAAAAAGCTAATTACTCTCAGATTTTGTTTTCAAATTTGTTTACATCCCTGTTAGTGAGCATTTCTACTTTGCCAAGACAATCCATCCACCTGACAGGTGTGGCATATCAACAAGGTGATTAAGCAGCATGATCATTACACAGGTGCACCTTGTTCTGGGGACAATAAAAGGCCCCTCTAAAATGTGCAGTTTGATCACTCAACACAATGCCACGAATGTCTCAAGTTTTGAGAGAGTGCGCAATTGGCATGCTGACTGCAGGAATATCTACCAGAGCTGTTGCCAGAGAATTTCATGTTAATTTACTACTACTTCATGGTCTCAGAGCAAGTGACGTCACCGATTGAAACGCTATTTAGCGCACACCACCGCTAACTAAGCTAGCCGTTTCACATCCATTACACAGACATAAGCTACTGACAACGAAAACAATTGCATTTTATTGATGCCAATTTGAATGCACAGAGATACCATGACGAGATCCTGAGGACCATTTCCGTGTCATTCATTCGCCGCCATCACCTCATGTTCCAGCATGATAATGCACGGACCCATGTCGCAACGATCTGGAATTCCTGAAAGCTGAAAATGTCCTTCCATGGCCTGCATACTCACCAGACACCAGACATGTCACCCATTGAGTTTGCGATGCTCTGGATCGACGTGTACGACAGCGTGTTCCAGTTCCTGCCAATATCCAGCAACTTCACACAGCCATTGAAGAGAAGAGGGACAACATTCCACAGGCCACAATCAACAGCCTCATCAACTCTATGTGAAGGAGATGCAGTGCAGCATGAGAAAAATGGTGGTCACAACAAATACTGACTGGTTTTCTGATCCAGGCCCCTACCTTTTTTAAAGTTATCTGTGACCAACAGATGCATATTTGTATTCCCTGTCATGTGAAATCCATAAATTAGGGTCTAATAAATTATTTCAATTGACAAATTTTCTTTACTGTAACTCAGTAAAATCTTTGAAATTGTTGCATGTTGCATTTATATTTTTGTTCAGTATAAATAGTCAAGTACAGATACCCCCCAAAACTACAAAGTATTTTTACTTAAGTACTTTACACCACTGGTCGTGAACAGGGCCCGACGACGCCTCTTCCCCCTCAAGAGGCTGAAAAGGTTCGGCATGGGCCCTCAGATCCTCAAAAAGTTCCACAGTTGCACAGTTGGGAGCATCTTGACTGGCTGCATCACCGCTTGGTATGGCAACTGCTTGTCATCTGACCGCAAGGCACTCAAATTTTAGTATTCTAGAATGATCTAGAATGTTTATTGCTTTTAACATTCCAGTGTGTCAAATCTCTATCTGTATTCTTGGTCAATATCATATACTGTCCTGCAAAGGGTAAGGTCAGTCCTTCACTAAAGATCCCATTGTACACTGGTTTCCACCAGGCCAAGTTCCCAGCCTTTCCCCACCAGACTACCACCTGACGTCTTCACTGTGTTGGCAATCAATTGTCTTGGGCAGAGGCTTTGAAAACCTGTATATTTGTTTGTGCCATGGTAATAAGAGGCTGTAGGCTCCCTCTTGATTGGACAACAATATGAACACCAGCACAGCTTAACAAAGTTCAAAGATTGAGGCTGGCAAGGAACAAGGTATATTTATCGTTTCCGAGAACGAGAGATTTATCCACACAGACACACACACTAACGTTCACCTTTTGATGTTTGATTGAGTATGTATGGAAATGAGATACAGTTGAAGTTGACATACCCTTAGGTTGGAGTCATTAAACGATTTTGTCAACCACTCCACACATTTTTTGTTAACAAACTATAGTTTTGGCAACTCGGTTAGGACATCTACTTTGTGCATGACACAAGTCATTTTTCCAACAATTGTTTACAGACAGATTATTTAGTTTATAATTCACTGTGTCACAAGTCCAGTGGGTCAGAAGTTTATGTACACTAAGTTGACTGTGTCTTTAAACAGTTTGGAAAATTCCAGAAAATGATGTCATGGCTTTAGAAGGTTCTGATAGGCTAATTGACATCATTTGAGTCACTTGGAGGTGTACCTGTGGATATATTTCAAGGCCTACGTTCAAACTCCTCTTTGCTTGACATAATGAGAAAATCAAAAGAAATCAGCCAAGACCTCAGAAAAACAATTGTAGACCTCCACAAGTCTGGTTCATCCTTGGGAGCAATTTCCAAACGCCTGAAGGTACCACGTTCATCTGTACAAACAATAGTACGCAAGTATAAACACCATGGGACCACACAGCCGTCATACCGCTCAGGAAGGAGACGCGTTCTGTCTCCTAGAGATGAACGTATTTTGGTGCGAAAAGTGCAAATCAATCCCAGAACAACAGCAAAGGACCTTGTGAAGATGCTTGAGGAAACAGATCCAAAAGTTTCTATATCCACAGTAAAATGAGTCCTATATCGACATAACCTGAAAGGCCGCACTGCAGGGAAGAAGCCACTGCTCCAAAACCGCCATAAAAAAGACAGACTACAGTTTGCAACTGCACATGGGGTCAAAGATCATACTTTTTGGAGAAATGTCCTCTGGTCTGATGAAACAAAAACAGAACTGTTTGGCCATAATGACCATCGTTATGTTTGGAGGAAAAGGGGGAGGCTTGCAAGCCGAAGTACACCATCCCAACCGTGAAGCACGGGGGTGGCAGCATCATGTTGTGGGGGTGCTTTGCTGCAGGATGGACTTGTGCACTTCACAAAATAGATGGCAACATGAGGCAGGAAAATTATGTGGATATATTAAAGCAACATCTCAAGACATCAGTCAGGAAGTTAAATCTTGGTTGCAAATTGGTTTTCCAAATGGACAATGACCCCAAGCATACTTCCAAAGTTGTGGCAAAATGGCTTAAGGACAACAAAGCCAAGGTATTGGAGTGGCCATCACAAAGCCCTGACCTCAATCCCATAGAACATTTGTGGGCAGAACAGAAAAAGCGTTTGCGAGCAAGGAGGCCTACAAACCTGACTCAGTTACACCAGCTCTGTCAAGAGGAATGGGCCAAAATTCACCCAACTTACTTGTGGAAGGCTACCCAAAACATTTGACCCAAGTTAAATTGTGAAAACTGAGTTTAAATGTATTTGGCTAAGGTGTATGTAAACTTCCGACTTCAGCTATACATACATTTAAAAAAATGTATAACAGTGGAGATGTTCACCGATGCAGTAAAGATTGTGTAATTTTCTTTCACAGAAAGCTTCCAGATCCTTAACACAGCTTATACTGGATATGTAGTTCCCTAGCCCTTCGTTATCTGAATGCTTGGTAAACCAGTGGTTTGGAAAAGTGTGTCAGAGTTTTAAAGGCCTAATTTATTGTCCCTCTCAACATGCGTGTCTCATAACTTTCTAGTTAGCCACTACTGGTTTCATGTTTACACAGGTAGCGGAGAAAGAGAAACTTCACACATCCTCTTTCTCACTCACTCTCTCTCGCTCTCTCTCGCTCTCTCTCTCCCTGTCTCTCGCTCTCTCTCTCTCTCTCTCTCTCTCTCTCTCTCTCTCTCTCTCCATGGACCACTCTCTCTCAGAGCGCCGGCCAGCCTGGTGCCACCTCCACACAGAACCATACCAGAGAGGACCTCAGGCGCCAGCTCGACCCCCCCGCTGTGACTAACGCCATTGGTCATGACTCTCCCCCCTCCTCCCCCATCCCAGCCATGGCCACCCCTTCCTTTCATTAGGTTTATCTCAGACAATCAGCCTGCTTATGTAAAAAAAAAAATGGGGTGGTAGCAGCTTAAGCTCACCCTCTCCCAAAAGCCCTGCAAACCTGCCTTTGAACAATTTTTGGGAGACTTCCCCCTCTTAAATCTTCAAGTGGGAAAGGTCCCCCATCATTGTAAAAAGGATGAATCTGGAAAAATGCAATAAATCTGAGATCACAGGCACTCTCTGGCCCTAGATAAATTCTTGCACCTCGCCCTGGCCGGCCGCACACATCTGCCTTGCATTTAGACACTTTTACATGGCAGGAGTACACAGGAGCCTCCAGTTCCCGAGCCTCATACATTCACTCCTCAGCCCAGCTCTGTGCTGCCTGTGCCCCTGCTCTGCGCCTCTGCTCCTTTCCCCTCCTCAACACAGTCCACTGAGACCTCTTCGACTACAACCACACTCCAGACATCACCAACTCACACTCCTCATCAACACACTGTATATATATATACTGTACAGTATCAGTTAAAAGTCTGGACACCTACTCATTCAAGGGTTTTTCTTTATTTTTACTATTTTCTAGATTGTAGAATAATAGTGAAGACATCATAATTATGAAGTAACACATATGGAATCATGTAGTAACCAAAAAAGTTATCCCAAGTTGGACGGCAGAGTTGAGGTCGGGTGATTTTTGAGGCCAGGTCATCTGATGCAGTACTCCATCAATATCCTTCTTGGTCAAATAGCCCTTACACAGCCTGGAGGTGTGTTGGGTCATTGTCCTGTTGAAAAACAAATGACAGTCCCACTAAGCGCAAACCAGATGCAGAATGCTGTGGTAGCCATGCTGGTTAAGTGTGCCTTGAATTCTAAATAAATCACCGACAGTGTCACTAGCAAAGCACCATCACACCTCCTCCTCCATGCTTCATGGTGGGAACCACACGTGCGGAGATCATCCGTTTACCTACTCTGCTACTCACAAAGACATGGCAGTTGGATCCAAAACTCTCAAATTTGGACTCATCAGACCAAAGGACAGATTTCCACCAGTCGAATGTCTATTGCTCGTGTTTCTTGACCAAAGCAAGTGTCTTCTTCTTATTGGTGTCCTGACCTGATTCACGCAGTCTCCTCTGAACAGTTGATGTTGAGATGTGTCTGTTACTTGAACTCTGTGAAGCATTTATTTGGGCTGCAATCTGAGGTGCAACTAACTCTAATGAACTTATCCTCTACAACAGAGGTAACTCTGAGTCTTCCTTTCCTGTGGCGGTCCTCATGAGAGTCAGTTTCATCATAGCGCTTGATCGTTTTTGCAACTGCACTTGAAGAAACTTTAAAAGTTTGAAAATGTTTGGGATTGACTTACCTTCGTGTCTTAAAGTAATGATGGACTGTTGTTTCTCTTTGCTTATATGTTCTTGCCATAATATGAACTTGGTATTTTACCAAATAGGTCTATCTTCTGTATACCACCCCTAACTTGTCACAGCACAACTGATGGGCTCAATCGCATTAATAAGGAAAGAAATTCCACAAAATGACTGTTTACAAGGCACACCTGTTAATTGAAATGCATACCAACTGACTACCTCCTGCAGTAGGTTGAGAGAATGCCAAGAGTGTACAAAGCTGTCATCAAGGCAAAGGGTGGCTACTTTGAAGAATCTTCACTATTATTCTACAATATAGAAAAAAAGTACAAATAAAGAAAATCCCTTGAATGAGTAGGTGTGGTGACTGGTACTGTATATATATATACTGCGTGCATTTTATGTATGGGTGGTCCTGGGAATCAAACCCACTAACTATCCTGGCGTTGCAAGCACCATGCTCTACCAACTGACACACAAATATCTTACCTCTTACAATCAATCTCAGTGAAATGCACAGACACCTCTATCACATGCTCTTTCACCCTAGACATGTCAACCTGGTGACCCTCCACCCTGACACTCATTCCACCCCCTGGGAGAGGAAAGGTCTGTTCCCACAGTGTCCCCACCTGGGCTCCACCCAGTGTGACCCTGTATCAGTGGAACTGTATGGAGTCTCATTGTTGTACCTCAGTTTCCCTCCCATTGGAAATATCTCTTCCCACTACTCTATGTACTTTGACCTCAATGCCTCGACGAATACTGCCTCACACATAGGTTTGTTTACTCCATGTTGTTTTTTGTCTTTTCCAGCTCAAAAGGACCACACTGCTGAGGATGACAGGCTCAATGCAGCACAGAAAAGGTATGAATCGTCTCTATCCATTCTAATATGATAACACAACACGATTTACCTAGAGGTCTTAGACCAAACAACATGTCATCTGTGTAACAGAGGAGTTCTTTATTTTCTGACCTGGCTGGTTGCATACCTCTGGAATACTCTAATGTTGGCTTTTATAAGACCTTTCGACATTCAGAAGGGAACCCAGCCAAGTATAATGGATGGTGGATTTCATGAGGGCATGATGGTTATTTAACATGTTTCAAATAGCTAACATGGCTTACATCAGATAAAAGTAATGCAGGTCATTTGTAAAGCTGTCTGTAGTAATCAGATACGGATTGTGATAAGACAGAGGCTTCAGTAGTGGGGCCTTGCGGTATCCAGGCTCTTCAGTCATGTAGCAGAAAACCCAGGTCATAACCTGGCCCACTGTAGACTGGCCCCGAGACAGGAATGGCTGCCTATGTAGACACACAAAACTGAACACAACACCTCCCTATACACACACTGCTCCCGCACCGATACTTTTACATACACACACTGTGCTCACTCCACTCCAGTTGTTGTCAAGCCTTATCTTCCGTGTGTGGTATTGCAAACTTCAAGAGTCACTGTAAGAAGCGGCCCATCTGATTTATGGAGATATGGTCAACTGGCAGACGTTTAACGAGTGTCAGAGCGAAACCATATCTGGAAAATGTCATATCGGAAAAACACACTAGAAAGAGCAAACAAAAAAATATTTTTACTTGTTTAGATAGAGACCAGAATTGTTTGCTTTAAATCATAACTCTCCCAATTCCAACATAAATCATGAAAAGCACATAAAGGAGAAAGTTTCCAAACGTCCCTGTTTCATGTTTCCATTTCAAGCCAAGAGAAGCACTCAGCTTGGGTATGCATGGGTCTCTCCATCTCTCTCTCTCTCTGTCTCCTTCACTCCTCTCACTCGCTCTGTCCCCTCTCCCTCTCTCTCTCTCTCTCTTTCCACTATCCCTCTCTCTCTCCCTCTCCCTCTCCTGGTGGTATTGTGATATCTCTGTCTGCGGCTGTGTGACTGACACCAGTGTAATGAAGATGTTGAACTTGGGGATATTGATCAAAAGGGTCCCGCGGCTAACAGCCCCCAGCCTTTAATGAAGTTTGCCTTTAATTTCACCTAAACGAGGCCGGGGGCTGCCTGGCGCTGGGGGGGGGGGGCTCTCAGGTTCCCAGGGACGCACCTCATAAAAGTGACACGCTGGTGATGAATATGGGCAGTGGGCCGTGGTGTGTGTGTGCTGTGGTGTGTGTGCTATAGTGTGTGTGTGTGTTCTTTGGGCCCTGGGTGGGCCCCGACCCTCACATTAGGGCCCCGTGTTAATAAGGCTCATAGACATCACCACAGTTAGCTACTGAAACGCTGGGCCAACCCTGGGCCAACACTGGGTCAACCCGTCCAGGAATGGGATTGCGGTTGTTTGTTATGGTCCATGTGGTCTCAAGACAACAACCATCATAGGACTAAATAGGTTGTAGTGAATTTGGATACTTGGTTGGTAAAATGACTTTATGGGAAGCTGATATGATACACAGTTTATGACATCAGTTTTGGGGGTTTGTTATAGTTTTCCTGGGCATCCTATGCAGTGAGTAATGAGGTCCTCTCCAGAACACGCAATCCTAATTTGTTCCTTTTATTTTTCAGTTTCCCTGAGGTTTCCTGATACGTCCACAGTTAATGGACCATTACAGTTCCCCTCCCTCATCATGCTCAATTTCATATGACACGACTGCAGCGTGTGTGCTGCTTACATACGTATGTGGTTACAGGGTGATTCGCTGGAGGGATATTTGAACTGTCCCAGCTTCCGCTATCCAAAGTATATTGAAGATGTCTTATCTCTGTTAAAGAAACAACAGATGATCACAAAAGTGTGTTTACCGTTCTAATCTGTTTTTGTATGGAATGTTTTTAGCGGTCCAAATATCCTCTTGATATACCCGGTTTCCCAGGCTTTTTTAACTGGCCTATTTTACAGCCGTCAGTGAGGAATGCTGGACATAGGTACAGTAATAAACCGTCTCATGGTAGTTGCGTCGTAGCCCTCCAGAAGTACGTGATATGTGTTTGTAGGATGTGTCCTGTGCATGTGCGTGCGTGTGTGTGTGTGTGTGTGTGTGTGTGGTGCATCTTTGTGTTAATGTGTGTGTGTGAGAGAAAGAGGAAGAAAATGCAAGGGAAAGAGCTAAGCTCACCACACTACAGACTGTGTGTGATTTGTGTGAGCTCTGACACCTGACCCAGGGTCAGGGAAGGAGCCAATACAAAAGCGGCCTAGTTAATCACGCTGGACCGTGCTGGTCGGGTCTACAAAGGCTTCCAGAATTGATTCCCGGCTGTCTTCTCTCTGTTGTGTTCCTCCTGGGTTCTGCTGGCCTGGTCTGTTCTGGTTGTAGAGCGAGGCAAGGCGAGGATGATATACTGCACCATCGGAGGAGGAGCACATGACAGTTATCTGAGGAATTGGGAGCAGCCGTCTGCCGCGCACATTGCCCCGGCCCCCAACATGTCTTACATTAGCGTCGCAACAGCCACCTACCATCTGGAGGTCAAAACCTCTGTGTCAATCTGGGAACATCTCCTGAATCATGACTCCTCTATATCAGGCATGTGACAGACAGGCCTAGAAAATGCCTTTAATGTTTGGGTTAGAGAAAACCCCGGAGCAGCAGGCTGCTTTTCAAGCCCTGCGAGCACTGCTGAGAGCCTTGTGAAGAATTTAGATTTGGTTACAATTGAATTAGTCTGAGGATCTGCCATACACAGGGTTGTGGATTCTCTTCTCATAAAGACTGAGAATCTTGAATCTCTTCAAGTAGTTCTCCCTTCTATTTGTGGATTTGAAGACCTAATCCACAACATATTTGCGTCAAGCATGTCTCAGAGTGCAGGATGATGAACGTTACAAACGTGTGTGTGTGTGTGTGTGTGTGTGTGTGTGTGTGTGTGTGTGTGTGTGTGCGTGCGTGCGTGCGTGCGTGCGTGCGTGCGTGCGTGTGTGTGCGTGTGTGCCAGCAACATGCTGTGTTTTGATGTAACATTTACACATTCCTGTGATCATCTTGCATATTGTCTGCCAATAACTATTGTTCCTGGATCGAAACAACGTGTGTGTGTGTGTCAGCCAGATCTTGGCTAGATCCCCTGGCACTGTTCCCCTTCAGGCTGTAGTAGAGGTCAATGTGATAACGGGACCTCCGTTACCGGCTCTCCCCTGTGACCCAGCAGGATGTCCTCTCACTCTATCTCTCTTCCCTCTCTCTTCTTCCCTCTGTTTCTCCCACACAGCTTCCTGGACATGGTGGGCTACTTTGGGCTCAAGCCAAAGTCTGGGGAGAAGGAGGTGGCCCCTGGTTACGTCTTCATGCTCTGGTATGAGTTCTGCAGTGACTTCAAGAACACGTGGAAACGGGAGTGTAAGAACATCTCCAAGGAGAGGTGAGTGGAAGAATCCAGGCTTGCATCAGAGATCATATTAAATCACACAGCTTGTGATGAAGGGGACAGTTCTACAGCTCCTTTCCAACTGTATCTATTTCTAGAAGCCTGAGTGTTCTTTTTTTGATGACATAAAAGGGGGATTTTTTGTGACTGGGTCAAAGTTCATTCTTCACACTTTAAATATGTTGAACAGTACCTTTAGTCGCTCTTTTCTTACCCATCTTTATTAACACGTAACAGATTGTTGGTGTCCATCACATTTATGTGTGGTACAAATACCCCAACAGGGCATTATACATTCTGTAGAAAGTGTGGAGTGGAGATGCTTTTACCAGTTCTTATTAAAGCACACGGGCATCAAAGAGAAGGTAGGCAGGCCGAGACCAGGGCCTGGTACAGAGTCAAAGCCTGGGACTGGATTTAGGGTGTTTCATCTGACCCGATGCGTGGTCGGATGGGAGTCCAACAGCTGGACAGCAGCTCTCCTGGAGTCCTCCTGGCTTTACTGGCAGGGGACAGAGGCTCGTTAAAGACTGTGTGTTCTGGGAGGACTGTTAAACATTGTCATGATCTGACCAGTCCACAGAGCTTCAGGCTTACTGCATATGGAGACATGCAGCACTGCACATGGAGACATGCACACATACAGTCACCATACATACAGTAAAGCAGGGCAGCTATCTTGAACTGGTGAGTTATGGACAGAGGTAATGCTCTCCCAGCCATTCCATGGACCCATGTGCTCTCTTAATTGTTTACTAGGCAATCATGTCCCGTATTACACACAGCTGATTGTGCTTATGTACAATTAACTTTATTTGAAATACGGTTTGCACACCCATAAAACACAAGTGTTTTTAAGTCTAGCTCATTATCTCATTGGCCCACTGTCATTCTCCCTGCTTTAAGCAGTGGGCTTCACTACCTGCTAACTCCAGAAGGCTCAACAGAACAGAGTGGGGCTGTGAGGGAGGATGAGGACTCTCTGTGCCATGCTTACATGCAGTGTTCGCGGTAAACTATAACATGTTGCGGCAGTGCTTCGCTGTGCCACATACAATAGTGCCCAGGGTGGATACGGTAGGCAGGGTAGCCTAGTGGTTAGAGCGTTGGACTAGTAACTGGAAGGTTGCAAGCTCAAACCCCCGAGCTGACAAGGTAAAAATCTGTCGTTCTGCCCCTGAACAGGCAGTTAACCCACTGTTCCTAGGCTGTCATTGAAAATAAGAATTTGTTCTTAACTAACTGGCCTAGTTAAATAAAGGTCAAATAAATGCTGCTATTACAGTACAAATAACTTCTGGAGGGACTGAGGCTGTTGTTAGCGAACTAACTCATGTACGCCAATGTTATTAACAGACATCAATATGTTTTCTGTCTTAGACATGACAGTGTTGTGCCACATGGTCAGATATGTGAGGGAGCTGTTATGGTTTATGTACTATTATCAAAGGTTATTTTAACCTAGATAGGTTAATGTTAGGTTGATGTTTTCTCTTTCTTCCAGGCTGAAGGAAGCGCAGGAGAACATGAAAAAGATCACTGCTGAGAAGAGGGTGGAAACCAAGAAGATCAATGCCAACAGTCTGGTAAGAACTGGACTCCCTTCAACCTCCCTCAAATATTTTGATCAGTAACATGGTTGCTATTACCTTAGCTACTAACACAGTCGATCATGGTGGATCATATCATATAACACAATGCTTTAAATCTCAGCTATCCCTTTTTCTCCTCTGTCAATAGAAAGAGAGACTGCGTCAGAAGGAAGCCAGCGTGTCCTCCAGCTGAAGAGGATGACCAATGAAGGACAGAGTGGAGAGAGGAAGTGAAGAGAGATGGCAGATGGGGAAAGTCTGCTGGCCTCGCCACTTCTCGCCTTCACCACCTGCCCCTTACCCAACATCATACCTCATATAGCCCTCCGAGCCCCCACGCTGTGGACCTCTCTACTACGGCCAATTCTACCGTCCCTACTGACTGGACCATCTCCACCACTCTCCATGGGGCACCCCTCTTTCACCTCAACCTCGTTCCCAGATGAGAGGCACCTTGTGTGGCTTCCATCACTGTGTATCCCTAGGACTACCATCCAGACCACTTACACAATGGGAAATAAGAACCTGTCTGCCTGACACCCTGCTGTAGATATGCCGACTGCTAAGTCTAGGTAGGCCCCTGACCCCTGACCGCTAGGCTTCCTAGGCCTGCTGGAGCTGAGGACCTACATTCATTCCCCAGTCTGGGTTTCTTTAAGGACAGCATCACACATCTTGATGACATAATCCAATGTATTGTAGCTAGGTTATACAAATACAATAAATACATCAAAAATAAAGAGGAGGCCTCATTGTTGTTGGGCTATGTCAGCAGATATGGCTACCAGGTGATGTTCACTCAGAGAAACTATTACGTTTGAATGAGTAAGACATTCAGGAGTTGTTATTCTAACAATGATTCAGAATATGAAAGCAATATACAATGCTATCATGTGGAGAATAGCTGTTCATCTGCTGTGGCCCATTTTTGAAGTGTGTCTTGTAAATGCCTTTCATATGGTGTTTGTTTTCATATGAGCAGAGACTGAAACATTTGACCTGATGTTGTATTATGAAGAGAATCAGTAGTCTTTATTGGACTGAGAGTCCTGTTGAAGGCATAGCGATGTGGGTCCTGGTCAGAAGGTAGAAACTGGATGTAACAGTGTTAACTTTCTCACTGCACCAGACTGACCCCTCCTGGGTGATAGCCAGAGAATGCCAGACCTTGGCAGCAATGCTTTGCTCTCATCCCCCGAGTCAGACATCACGCTCTGAGATGAACAAACAACCCTGCTATAAGCTACGCTGAGAAAAGCAACAGGTCTTCTGAGTATGGCTGCCCTGACACATTTTTTAAGTGTATATGATAGAATCGTTAGTTGTTCCCAATGAATGTCGTTCATGACATATGTATGTCACAATTCTAAGCACTTTCCTTCTTGCATCAGCTGTATTTAGTAGCTAAGCTACATCCCCTGTTCTTCTCAGAATGGTACTTAATCAAATGTATTGCACTTTTTTTACACCTCAGTTTAAACTCCTATGCAATTCTATGGCTTGCGTGCTATGATAAGAACATTTATGAATTAATGTTGCAATGAAAATTGCATCATCCATTTCGAGTTTTTAGAGAAAACTATATTATATTTATTTAACAAAATATTTGTCATTTAACTCTGGAAGATTTAAACGTTGTTTTGGAAAACTCTAAATGTGAAAGATGTATTTTATGCCAAAACATTAACTGTTTAATACAACCTCTTTGAGGCTGTATTTTTGTGTATTATTTGTTTCCTACCCTTAGCTTGAGGAGGATACATGAATGGCTCAGTAGTCAGGTGAAAGACGTGTTTATTTTAATTTGGATGTGACATATTATGTAGAGCCTTATTCATTTACCCCAAATGATCTTGTTTCATACCTGATCCAAACTGATAGGGAGAGTATCATTTGGCTAAATATATTGCCTTTTGATTTATTTAAATCAAGAACATTTTTACTTTGTTTAAAAAATAGAAACGATTACTCATATCAAGCCATGTGTATACTTCACCCCTGTCAGAACCTATTGAGTGTAAAAAATAACATCGTTGTTTCATAATCATTGAATGTGCCATTATTTTGCATGAAGAGTTTTCACAATCTTACAATTGCAAATTGTCTGTTTACTTTACATTTTTTTCAAAACCAAATTAGTAGGCTAGAAGTGAAATATTATGAAGGCCTATCTATAATGTAAATTGGTTCATTTAGTTACAGGCCGATATATGTTTCCACGTTTTTTTTTACATGTTTATCGTAAAATAAATAATTTGCGCTAGGTCAAATAAATAGATGACAGACACCACAAACATCACAACATTTCAGTCACCGAAGTCTTAACTGGAGTCTATAGATGAGGAACTTTGCAGCTTTGGAAAGGAACGTTTAAGCATCCTTGTCAATTGTTTCTCTACTTTCAGCACTCCCTAATAGGCTTAACATTCAGGCTCAGTAATGATGCAGTAACTAAATAAAGGTGAAAATATGTTCATTACAATGACTCAAGTAGCCAAATTGTTTCATTAATATATATGATTAATTTAGGCGCAATTATTTATTAAATTACACCTGTTCCTCTCAAAATGCATATTTTCATTATGAATGAATAATTGAAACGTGTTAGAAAGCGCGATAATAATGGGAGGAAGTAGACCTAAGTTAAATGGATAGGAACAATCAATTTCCCTGAAAACATGACTTGTGTATTTGCCTACAATTGGCCGCAAACTTGATTATTCTGCACTACATTAAGTACAGTGAAGGCATGGCAAGGTTAAATCGAAGAAAAGCGAGGCAACTGATATGTTCTTAGCCTAAAACCTTGCATTTCCAAGCAGATGTATTTTTTACGCATGGGGTGGCAAATGACCATTTGCCAAATGCTCACGAGGCTTAAACAACTGGACAATAAAGATTTGATGAAGAAAACTCGGCCCGGTATTACATTTTTAGCGAAGGGCTATTGATTGATGTATTTATTTTTAGAGAACCGTGTAGAGAACCATCTACAGTACACTGTCTGAACAAAAAATAGTAATGCAGCAATGGTTTTACAAATTCGTCATAGCCCGGTTTAGCGTCAGATTGTCCACAGAAAGACATGGGCCTGTGGCTGTGAGCCGAGGTAGAGGCTATTGTAAACTCTGATAACATCGTTTCAATGGGGTTCTTGAGAAGGTTGTTGTGCCTGACATGTAATTGCGTTTCTTGTGGTCTTTCCTCATAAATTATATTCGTTTTACGACGAAATGTAAGCTGTCCACGGGTCTAAGGAACGTATAAATGTCCCAGCAAGAGGTTGGCTCCAAGCAACAAGGAAATAACCCCATCGCTGGAGAGGATGCTTTTATTTTGTGTTTCGGGTTAACCTGATGCATCAAATGTTCTGTATGAAATTGGGAGTCTTTGCCGTTTGGGTGTGGGTTAATTTACTGCAACTTTCAGACAAAGAATGTGAACAAAAAACAAGCACGTTCAGTGAACACTGCATCAATGTCAATAACTGTTTATTTTGTTTTGTGGATCACTTGCTTTGATATAATTATCAAACCGGTTGCATATACAATTGGTGTATGAATAACATTTTAAAACTAAAAGAAACGCTTCCATCTATAGCATTATAAACAATTATGTACACGGAGTGTACAAAACTTTAAGAACACCTTCCTAATATTGAGTTGCACCCCATCCCCCTCCAATTCTTCCCACAGTTGTGTCAAGTTGGCTGGATGTCCTTTGGGTGGTGGACCATTCTTGATACACACGGGAAACTGTTGAGCGTGAAAACCCCAGCAGCTTTGCAGTTCTTGAAGCAAACCGGTGCCCCTGTCACCTCCATACCCTGTTCAAAGGCACCTAAATAGTTTGTGAATGGCAAACAAACACAATTGTCTCAAGGCTTAAAAATCCTTCTTTAACCTGTCTCCCCCCCTTCATCTACACTGTTTGAAGTGGATTTAACAAGTGACATGAATAAGGGATCATAGCTTTCACCTGGATTCACCTGGTCAGTATGTCATGGAAAGAGCAGGTGTTTTTAATGTTTTATACATTCAGTGAACATCGACCATTTTTATTTAAATGTCAAACTAATACAAACATTTTGTTTGTTTCGATTTATAGCGTGGAACATAGGTATAGGCCTAGCATACTTTACAAAAGCTATCTTTTCTCCACTAGGCTATATTGAACATTGGAGTCACAAATCAGTGGAGCATTCTTGCCACATTAAATAGTCGTCACTTATCTTCAAATTCCACATAGTGGAAACTAGTCTTCAACCATTATTTAAATGCATTGTCCGTCATATTCCCTTCCATTGAAATTTGTTGTGATTGCCTAAGGATGTTTCTGTCCAAAAGAGTGTAAACATCCTCTGTGAAACGGTTCTGCAGTCCTATTTGCGGAGGTTGGAAAAGCCGTGCGCTTGGTTACAAGTCAATCGGCAGCTTGTTGTGTTCATTCCATGTTATTATACCATGAAACGTTGCTTGCCACAGGCTGCTATTGGAATTTGATTAATACAACATTTGACACATAAAAGTATATGGTACAGCAGGCTTTGTTTACAAAATAGTATGCCCACGTATAGGCCTATCTAAACAAGCCTATATATAACATGGGATGCACATGTTTTTCATTTATTACTTTCCTTGCAGATTGAACATTTTCCCATATTTGGAAGAGGGAAATATGCTCCCAGTCAGTCATATGGGTTTTTTCGTTCATGTGAGCAATCCAATAGCGGTTTGATGAGCAGACTTATTGGCTGCATCCCGGTCAATCACACCACATGGCTAGTCCAATTCTATGGAGATGCAGCGGCACTGCTTTACGCGCTGGATGCGCTTCTTCTTGGTGGGCGGCTGCTGGTCCGGGCAGTTCAAAGTGTAGGTCATGGTTGTAAATCGTTTCGGCTTGCAGAATGAACAAGACTGGAAGGCTCCCTCTTCCCTGCGGACATGTCTGGGGATGTAAAAAGAATTACACTGTCCGTAGCAGAACCTGTTAATGATGGTGCGGCTGATGCAGCCCTCCTCGTGGATGGTCTGTTTGAGTGGCTGGGTCTTGCACCAGTCGCGTTTCAGATAGCGGCGCTCGGTGACATGCAACGCTTCTTGGCTGGACTCCAGCACCTCCTCAGCCGGTGCAGCAGAGCTCTTTCCCCGCCCTCGGGAACCAGAGCCCGCCTGCGGTGTCTGTGGTTGCTGCTCCGATTCGTTTGGGTTGTTTTTGTCAGGATGAGGGATGGCGCCTTGGGAGCCCCTGATCCTTTTGGAATCCACTGGAGATGACAGCAGCCCAAGAACGAAAACCATGCCACAGAGGATACGCGCCGATCTGGCCATCCTTGAACAGGAAAGATACGTGAAGGTTGAATCATCATCCATAGCCTAGCATTTTAATATTTGTTGTTACAACCCAGATTTACGCTGCGTAATTAATGCATGGGCTTTCTCGTCTGACTCACGAAACATTACACATAACTTGCGATTTAAGAGGAATAGAAACATTAAAAATGGCCTTTAATTAACATATTTATTTTCTTGTTTTTACATTCACAATATAGTCCACATTACCCAACTCAATCGTCAAACCAGAAAGAAGATAAAAGCTATCAGAATACAAATGTATATTTTCTGGATTTTGCGGTATAGTTATAAGGCGAAAGCCATTGAGTAAAACCGAATAAAGAAAAACTATCGTTATGCATGAAAGTAATAATTTAATTTCACATGTATATTTACAATAGCCTACAACAATCATTGAGATATGTATTCTAACGACAGAATAGGTATACATACCACGTGTGACATGATAAGGAACCTAATTCGATAACATGCCCAAGTTTTACGCACATACTTTCTCAGATGTTAAGCGTTGAACTTCACCTCACTCACCTGTCAAAAGCTCCAAGTAGCCGCAAATGAAATGATCAGTGGTGGGTGTTTTTATGAAATCTCCCGAGGCAATAGGCAGCTAATGGTGGAGACTGTAGTACTGCAGACGGGGCGCGCGTTGGTGGGAGTCTGGAGTCGTTAACGATTCCATAGAAAGCGGCTGGAGTTTCAATACAAAATGCTGCAGCGCCGGACTGTCTCCTTTTTAAATGTCTGCCAGCTGAGATGTGCACAACAGACCCCTCAACATTATTGGCTAAGCATGATGCAAGGAAAATCAAAACTATCCGCCCCCTCAACACTTCCCCGAATACACTTTAAGAAAACAGACAACCAAGGAATATCATGGGGGAGGGGGTGTAGGAGAACTTTGGCACGAAGTTCATGGAAACCATGCAGACTTCAGTGCTGAACTGGGCACACATTTGGGAATTTAATGCATGTCATAAATATAAAGTAAGTCTAGCCTATTTTACTCATCTGCATGTTATCTCTAATATCTAACATTTTCTATAGGCTATGTTTACAGAGGGGAGAGAAGAGAGGGGGCAGTTATGGTTTATTTTACATTCTGCTTTTTACATGATAGAAATTACATGATAATGATAATTACATATTAGTCAAAGCTCATCTTTAAGCTCAGGGCCCTGGGTCTGAACCCTGCCCTGTGCAACTGGGTCCTATTCCTGACTGGCCGACCCCAGGTGTTGAAGGTAGGCAACAACACCTCAGCCACGCTGATCCTCAATACAGGGGCTCCACAGTGGTTCATGCTCAGCCCCCTCCTGTACTCCCTGTTCACTCATGACTGCGTTGTCACGCAGGTCTCCAACTCAATCATCAAGTTTGCTGATGACACAACATGGGTAGGCCTGATTACTAACAAAGACGAGACAGCCTACAGGGAGGAGGTGAGAGCCCTGGCAGAATGGTGCCAGGAAATTAAACAAAACGAAGGAGCTGATTGGGAACTACATGACAGGAAAGAGAACACGCCCCATCCACATTGACGGGGCTGTGAAGAGGGTCAAAAACTTCAAGTTCCTCAGCATGCACATCATTGAGGACCTGAAAATGTCCCTCCACACTGACAGCGTGGCCCCTAAGACCCTCACAAACCTCTACAGATGCACCATCAAGAGCATTCTGTTGAGCTGCATCACCG
Organism: Oncorhynchus kisutch; assembly: GCF_002021735.2. Lineage (NCBI taxonomy): Eukaryota > Metazoa > Chordata > Actinopteri > Salmoniformes > Salmonidae > Oncorhynchus > Oncorhynchus kisutch. The sequence goes on from NC_034180.2 coordinate 34,869,321, forward strand.
CCTGGTATGGCAACTGCAAAGTCCTACAGCCCGGTCAACCTTACATATCACCGGGGGCACACTGCCTGCCCTCCAGGACATCTACAGTGCCCAGTGTCACAGGAAGGCCAAGAAGACCAACAAAGGCCTTAGCCATCAGTACCATGGCCAGTTCACCCCACTACCATCTAGAAGGCAGAGACAGTACAGGTGCATCAAAGCTTGGGCCAAGAGATAAACAGCTTCTATCTCCAGGCCATACATTCACCATTAGCCGGTCTCTGCCCAGTTTCCTGCCTTGAACCTTAGTCATTGTTACTAGCCGGCAACCACCCAGTACTTTTACCCTGAACCTTAGAGACTGCTGCCCCATTGAACACTGGTCACTTCAATAATGTTTACATGCTGTTTCCCACTTTATATATATATAGTAAATTCTAGTCATGTCTCATCCTATATAACTACTGCTGTATACACCTTTTCTTTTTATATATTTGAATCAAATCAAGCTTTATTTATACATACTGTCCATACATACCAATATATATATATATATATATATATATATATATATGTACTGTTCAAAAGTTTGGGGTCACTTAGAAATGTCCTTTTTTTTGTGCATTAAAATAACATTAAAATTGGTCAGAAATACAGTGTAGACATTGTTAATGTTGTAAATGACTATTGCAGCTGGAAACGGCAGATTTTTTATGGAATATCTACATAGGCATACAGAGGCCCATTATCAGCAACCATCACTCCTGTGTTCCAATGGCACGTTGTGTTAGCTAATCCAAGTTTATCATTTTAAAAGGCTAAATGATCATTAGAAAACCCTTTTGCAATTATGTTAGCACAGCTGAAAACTGTTGTTCAGATTAAAGAAGCAATAAAACTGGCCTTCTTTAGACTAGTTGAGTATCTGGAGCATCAACATTTGTGGGTTCGATTACAGGCTCAAAATGGCCTTCTAGGCAGAGTTCCTCTGTGTTCTGGCAGCGTCATTAAATAGTACCCGCAAAACACCAGTCTCAATGTCAACAGTGAAGAGGCGACTCCGGGATGCTGGCCTTCTAGGCAGAGTTCCTCTGTCCAGTGTCTGTGTTCTTTTGCCCATCTTAATCTTTTATTTTTATTGGCCATTCTGAGATATGGATTTTTCTTTGCAACTTTGCCTAGAAGGCCAGCATCCTGGAGTCGCCTCTTCACTGTTGATGTTGAGACTGGTGTTTTGCGGGTACTATTTAATGAAGCTGCCAGTTGAGGACTTGTGAGGCGTCGGATTCTCCAGCTAGACAATGTAAATGCTGATGCTGCAGATACTCAACTACATTGTAAAATAATAGTGAAGACATCAAAACTATGAAATCATGTAGTAAAGAAAAAAGTGTTAAACAAATCAAAATATATTTTATATTTGAAAATCTTCAAAATAGCCATCCTTTGCCTTGATGACTTGCCTCAGCTATCTGAGCAGCTAACCGATCGCTGCAGCTGTACATAGTCTATTGGTAAATAGCCCACCCTTTTTCACCTACCTCATCCCCATACTGTTTTTATTTATTTACTTTTCTGCTCTTTTGCACACCAATATCTCTACCTGTACATGACCATCTGATCATTCATCACTCCAGTGTTAATCTGCAAAATTGTAATTATTTGCCTACCTCCTCATGCCTTTTGCACACATTGTATATAGACTCCCCCTTTGTTTTCTACTGTGTTATTGACTTGTTAATTGTTTACTCCATGTGTAACTCTTTGTTGTCTGCTCACACTGCTATGCTTTATCTTGGCCAGGTCGCAGTTGCAAATGAGAACTTGTTCTCAACTAGCCTACCTGGTTAAATAAAGGTGAAAAAATAATAATAATTTTTTAAAAAAGACAGCTTTGCACATTCTTGGCATTCTCTCAACCAGCTTCAACTGAAATGATTTCCCAACAGCCTTGAAGGAGTTCCCACATATGCTGAGTACGTACTTGTTGGCTGCTTTTCCTTCATTGCGGTCCAACTCATCCCAAACCATCTCAATTGGGTTGAGGTGGGGTATTGTGGAGGCCAGGTCATCTAATGCAGCACTCCATCACTGTCCTTATTGGTCAAATAGCCCTTACACTGTCTGGAAGTGTGTTTTTGGTCATTTTCCTGTTGAAAAACAAATTAAAGTCCCACTAAGCGCAAACCAGATGGGTTGGTGTTTCGCTGCAGAATGCTGTGGTAGCCATGCTGGTTAAGTGTGCCTTGAATTATAAATCACAGAGAGTGTCCCCAGAAAAGCACCCCCACACCATCACACCTCCTCCTCCACGTTTCATGGTGGGAACCACACATGCTTAGATCATCCGTTCACCTACTCTGCGACTCACAAAGATACGTCAGTTGGAACCAAAAATCTCAAATTTGGACTCATCAAGGACAGATTTCCACGGGTCTAATGTCCATTGCTTGTGTTTCTTGGCCCAAGCAAGTGTCTTCTTCTTATTGGTGTCCTTTAGTAGTGCTTTATTTGCAACAATTCAACCATGAAGGCCTGATTCACACAGTCTCCTCTGAACAGTTGATGTTGAGATGTGTCTATTACTTGAACTCTGTGAAGCATTTATTTGGCCTGCAATTTCTGAGGCTGGTAACTCTAATGAATTTATCCTCTGCAGCATAGGTAACTCTGGGTCTTCCTTTCCTGTGGTGGTCCTCATGAGAGCAAGTTTCATCATAGCGCTTGATGATTTTTGCAACTGCACTTGAAGAAACGTTCAAAGTTCTTGAAATGTTCCGGATTGACTGACATTCATGTCTTAACGTAATGATGGACTGTCGTTTCTCTTTGCTTATTTGAGCTGTTCTTGCAATAATATGGACTTGGTATTTTACCAAATAGGGCTATATTCTGTTTACCACTCCTACCTTGTCATAACACAACTGATTGGCTCAAACGCATTAAGAAGGAAAGAAAATTAACAAATTAACAAATTACACAAATTAACTTTTAACAAGGCACACCTGCTAATTGAAATGCATTCCAGGTGACTACCTCATGCAGCTGGTTGAGAGAATGCCAAGAGTGTGCAAAGCTGTCACCAAGGCAAAGGGTGACTACTGTCAAGAATCTAAAATAAATGTTGATTTGTTTAACACATTTTTGTTGACGACATGATTCCATATGGGTTACTTCATAGTTTGATGTCTTTACTACTAGAAAAAAAAGTATAAAGAAAGAAAAACCCTTGAATGAGTAGGTGTGTCCACACTTTTGACTGGTACTATATATATATATATTGCCAAAACAGGTTTTCAGAAATGTTTGCAAATTTATTCAAATAAAAAACAGAAATACCTTATTTACATAAGTATTCAGACCCTTTGCTATTAGACTCGAAAATGAGCTCAGGTGCATCCTGTTTCCAATGATCATCCTTGAGATATTTCTACAACTTGATTGGAGTCTACCTGTGGTAAATTAAATTGATTGGACATGATTTGGAAAGGTACACACATCTATATAAGGTTCCACAGCTGACAGTGCATGTCAGAGCAAAAACAAAGCCATGAGGTTTAAGGAATTGTGAGAGCTCAGAGACAGAATTATGTCGAGGCACAGATCTGGGGAAGGGTACCAATACATTTCTGCAACATTGAAGGTCCCCAAGTGGCCTCCATCATTCTTAAATGGAAGAAGCTTGGAACCACTAAGACTCTTCCTAGAGCTGGCTGCACGGCCAAACTGAGCAGCCGAGGGAGAAGGGCCTTGGTCAGGAAATTGACCAAGAACCTGATGGTCACTCTGACAGAGCTCCAGAGTTCCACTATGGAGATGGGAGAACCTCCACCATTCGGGCCTTTATGGCCAGACCGAAGCCACTCCTCAGTAAAAGGCACATGACAGCCCGCTTGGAGTTTGCCAAAAGGCACCTAAAGGATTCTCAGACCATGAGAAACAACATTCTCAGGTCTGATGAAACCAAGATTGAACACTTTGGCCTCAATGCCAAGTGTCACGTCTGAAGGACACCTGGCACAATCCTTATGGTGGTGGCAGCATCATGCTATAGGGTTGTTTTTCAGCAGCAGGGACTGTGAGACTTGTCAGAATCGTGGGAAAGATAAATAGAGCATAGTACAGAGAGATCCTTGATGAAAACCTGCTCAAGAGCGCTCAGTACCTCAGACTGGGGCGAAGCTTCACCTTCCAACAGGACAACGACCAAAAGCAAGACAACGCAGGAGTGGCCTCGGGACAAGTCTCTGAATGTCCTTGAGTTACCCAGTCAGAGCCCGGACTTGAACGCAATCGAACATCTCTGGAGAAACCTGAAAGTTGCTGTCCAGCGACGCTCCCCATCCAACCTGACAGAGTTTGAGAGGATCTGCAGAGAAGAATGTGAGAAACTCCCCAAACTTGTAGCGTCATACCCAAGAAGACATGAGGCTCTAATCGCTGCTCAAGGTGCTTCAACAAAGTACTTGAGTAAAGGGTCTGAATACTTATGTAAATGCAATATTTCTTTATTTTTTTTTCATTTTTAATAAATTTGCAAACATTTCTAAAAACCTGTTTTCACTTTCTCATTATGGGGTATTGTGTGTAGATTAATTAGGAGGAAAAAACATTTATTCCATTCTAGAATAGAAACCTGCTCCTTTAACTCTCTGTTCCGAACGTGCTAGACGGCCAGTTCGTATAGCATTTAGCCGTACGCTTCTCCTACTTCTCCTCTGTTGAGGTAGAGGTTAATCCAGGTCCTGCAGTGTCTAGCTCCACTCCTACTCCCCAGGTGCTCTCATTTGTTGACTTCTGGAACCGTAATAGCCTTGGTTTCATGCATGTTAACATTAGAAGCCTACTCACTAAGTTTGTTTTACTGCCAACCATGGTGTCTTAGCCGTGTCTGAATCCTGACTTAGGAAAACCAACAAAACCCCTGAAATCTCCATCCCTAACTATAACATTTCCCGCCAAGATAGAACTGCCAAAGTGGGCGGTGTTGCAATCTCCTGCAAAAATAGCCTGCAAAGTTCTGTCTTACTATCCAGGTCTGTACACAAACAATTCGAGCTTCTACTTCGAAAAATTCACCTTTCCAGAAACAAGTCTCTCACTGTTGCCGCTTGCTATAGACCACCCTCTGCCCCCAGCTGTGCCCTCAACACCGTATGTGAATTGATTGCCCCCCATCTATCTTCTGAGCTCGTGCTACTAGGTGACCTAAACTGGGACATGCGTAATACCCCGGCCATCCTACAATCTAAGCTTGATGCCCTCAATCTCACACAAATTATCAATGAACCCACCAGGTACAACCCCAAATCCGTAAACACGGGCACCCTCATAGATATCATCCTAACTCGCCCTTCAAATACACCTCTGCTGTTTTCAATCAAGATCTCAGCGAGCACTGCCTCATTGCCTGCATCCGTAATGGGTCTGTGACCAAACGATCACCCCTCATCACTGTCAAACGCTCCCTAAAACACTTCTTTGAGCAGGCCTTTCTAATCGACCTGGCCGGGGTATCCTGGAATGACATATCCTCATCCCGTCAGTAGAGGATGCCTGGTTATTCTTTAAAAGTGCCTTCCTCACCATCTTAAATAAGCATGCCCCATTCACAAAATGTAGAACCAGGAACAGATATATCCCTTGGTTCACTCCAGACCTGACTGCCTTTGACCAGCACAAAAACATCCTGTGGCATTCTGCAACAGCATCGACCAGCCCCCGTGATGTGCAACTTTTCAGGGAAGTTAGGAACAAATATACACAGGCAGTTAGGAAAGCTAAGACTAGCTTTTTCAAACACAAATTTGCATCCTGTAGTACAAACTCAAAAAAGTTCTGGGACACTGTAAAGTCCATGGAGAATAAGAGCACCTCCTCCCAGCTTCCCATTGCTCTGAGGCTAGGAAACACCGTTACCAGCGATAAATCCACTATAATTGAGAATTTCAATAAGCATTTCTCGACGGCTGACCATGCTTTCCACCTGGCTACCCCTACCCCGGTCAACTGCACGGCACCCTCCACAGCAACCCACCAAAGCCCCTATTACTAGCCTGTTCAACTTCTCTTTGGTATCGTCTGAGATTCCCAAAGATTGGAAAGCTGCCGCGGTCATCCCCCTCTTCAAAGGGGGTGTCACTCTAGAGTCAAACTGCTTCAGACCTATATCTATCCTACCCTGTCTTTCTAAGGTCCTCGAAAGCCAAGTTAACAAACAGATTACCGACCATTTCGAATCCCACCGTACATTCTCCGCTACGCAATCTGGTTTCAGAGCTGGTCATGGGTGCACCTCAGCCATGCTCAAGGTCCTAAACGACATAATAACCGCCATCGATAAGAGACATTACTGTGCAGCCGTATTCATCAACCTGGCCAAGGCTTTCGACTCTGTCAATCACCACATTCTTATTGGCAGACTCGACAGCCTTGGTTTCTCAAATGATTGCCTCGCCTGGTTTACCAACTACTTCTCTGATAGAGTTGAGTGTGTCAAATCGGAAGGCCTGTTGTCCGGACCATTGGCAGTCTCTATGGGGGTGCCACAGGGTTCAATTCTAGGGCCGACTCTCTTCTCTGTATATATCAATGATGCAGCTCTTGCTGCTGGTAATTCTCTGATCCACCTCTACGCAGACGACACCATTCTGTATACTTTTGGCCCCTCTTTTGACACTGTGTTAACTAACCTCCAGACGAGCTTCAATGCCATACAACTCTCCTTCCGTGGCATCCAACTGCTCTTAAATGCAAGTAAAACGAAATGCATGCTGTTCAATCGATCACTGCCCGCACCTACCCGCCCGTCCAGCATCACTACTCTGGACAGCTCTGACTTACAATACGTGAACAACTACAAATACCTAGGTGTCTGGTTAGACTGTAAACTCTCCTTCCAGACTCACATTAAGCATATTCAATCCAAAATTAAATCTAGAATCGAATCTTCCCACATTGCAACAAAGCATCCTTCACTCATGCTGCCAAACATACCCTCGTAAAACTGACCATCCTCCCGATCCTCGACTTCAGCGATGTCATTTATAAAATAGCCTCCAACACCCTACTCAACAAATTGGGTGCAGTCTATCACAGTGCCATCAGTTTGGTTACCAAAGCCCCATACACTACCCACCACTGTGACCTGTATGCTCTCGTTGGTTGGCCCTCACTTCATATTGACCATAGCAGCACCCACTCGTAGCACGCGCTCCAGCAGGTATATCTCACTGGTCACCCCCAAATCCAATTCCTCCTTTGGTCGCCTTTCCATCCAGTTCTCTGCTGCCAATGACTGGAACGAACTGCAAAAATCACCAGCTGTCAGAGCAGCTCACAGATCACTGCACCTGTACATAGCCCATCTGTCTACCTCATCCCCATACTGTATTTATTTATTTTGCTCCTTTGCACCCCAGTATCTTTACTTGCACATTCATCATCTGCACATCTACCATTCCAGTGTTTAATTGCTATATTGTAATTACTTCGCCATTATGGCCTATTTATTGCCTTAACTCCCTTATCTTACCTCATTTGCACTCACTGTATATATACTTTTTGGTTTCTTTTTTCTATTGTATTATTGACTATGTTTTGTTTATTCCACATGTAACTCTGCGTTGTTGTGTGTGTCAAATGTCTATGCTTTATATTGGCCAGGTCGCAGTTGCAAATGAGAACTTGTTCTCAACTAGCCTACCTGGTTAAATAAAGGTGAAATAAAAAAAGTTCTAATTTAAAATAAGACTAAGGTTGCCAAATGTGTAAAAAAGTCAATGGGTCTGAATACTTTGTTAATGCACTATTCCGGACATTTTTATTATGTGTTTATTGTTTTGTATTTACAGGCATTACTGCACTGTTGGACCTGCAAACACAAGCATTTCAGTGCATCTGTATGAGACCAATACACTTTGATTTGATTCATCCCTTTTGGGGATGCCTATTGATACAGTGCCATGTGATAGGACTGTAGGCTATAAGAAAGTTTACCACAAATAGGCTAACAATGCATGTGGCCCAACTGGATTGCACGCTACCATTTATTGATTCAATTTATAATGACAGAGCTAGTTTTGGCAATATATTCATGAGAAGTAAATGGTAGACTCTGAATAAATTGATCACATTTCATAGCATAGGCATAGTTCCACAAGACTAAATTGCAGTTAAATTCATTTTCCAATAGAATAAACGTATTTACTGAATTATTCAAACTTTCCCCAATCCAATCATGATATTAGCATTTTAGGCTAGGTAGTATGGGGTGTGTTAATACGAAATGTATCATGTTCTGTATCCTGAAATTATAATTTCAGTGACCTGTTCCCGATTTGGAGAAATACAAAATTTAAAAAAAGATTTGTATTTATTTGGATGCATTATTTTGCCAAAACCCAAATTGTTATTTACGATTGCGAAACGAATAAGCCACAAAACATTAGGTTAAATTAAATCACAAAATGTTCTGACCGAAGTGTTTGTCACCTGTCTCGCCAAATTGAGAAATGTTTGATTTCAATTAGACGTATGTTTAGCCTTATAGAAAACAGACAAAAGTTGATTTTTTTTAGCTCTTGCTTAGTGCGTTGGAAACTGTCATGGACACGTGTGCTGTAAAGAAATGCTGAGAAATGAGCATGGCGTTTGAATATCTATTAGAGAAAAGCCCGACACACCCCACGGCAAAAATGGATTGTTTCGAAATGAAAACATAAGCCCCACAAGACAAGTCACATTTTATTCCTGACATTTCCGCCTATAGACTCCTTTGTCTCACTTGATTCCCGTCCATTTACACCTTTTAAGACCGTTTCATAAACAGTACTTTTAATGATTATGGGGCAAAGACAGTGCGTCAATATGTTATGTTTAAGCTTTAGTAGGCCTATAGTTTAGAGCCTACACGTTGTTGAGGACAGGAACGATCCATATTTCACCTTGGCAAATAAACTGCTAGCTATGCATCTTAGAATATAAAAATAAAACAAATGTGTTTTTCTATCGGATAAACCAGTCACAGTAATCTACACCTTTGATTATTTTAGGAAACTTTACTTCATATTCGGTAGTCAGGCGTTTTCCTGAGGCATATATATCCACACCCGTGTGCCAAATGACTGGCACAGCGCCTACGCTGAAGGTCTGCACAGGATATGTTGAGTTCTGAAAGGAGTGGATTTGTTGATTAGGCCATGTTTGTAGTTATAACCGTAATCCTGAGTATTTCCACTCTGTTGCTCGTCAGAGTAGTGCATTATTTGTAGGTCTACTGGCCCCATCTGCGCAACACATGGTTGGCGGCCAATATTCGCAGCAACGTCAACATAATGCAAAGCCATGATAATATAAAGGGCTTTCAAACAAAAAGACATGCAGCGCACATTACGATTGTGCACAGGACTGTGGTGAATGTGGTGTGAAGGCAATTAATTGACGTGCCAGCAATGCGATGGTATTCCTATTGCTGAATCAATTCAATTAGTTGACAAGACCTCGTCAGGATGCATTGTGTGCAATTATTATTTTCAGATTTAACACGCCATCATGGCTTGATAGCCTACTGATAATCTAAACTAGTGAAAAATGGTCTCCCCTTTTAACCCAAATTAGTCTCAAATAATAAAACAATCTACAAATGTCTATTTTTAATTGGATAACAGACCACATAGCTGATGTGTGTAGTGGGTCGTTAGGGACATCTTATGCACTACATATGCACTTTATCCAGGATTTTTATTCCAGATAGTGACCATTGCGCAGTATTCAATCATATCCACATATCCCCTCCCCTCTGTCTATAATGTTTGAGGTCTAAACACCTAAATAACAACTATAGTTTATTTATTGATGTCCTCATGAATATTCCATGACCAGTGCTAAATGTGTGCAGTGGTAAAGGTCATTTGCCTGAGGTTATCAGACAAGCTTTTGATTCAACTGAGAGGAATAGTGATATCATGTTGATCAAATTTTGTTATCCAAATTCCGTTACATTCCTATGGATCAATAGTGATATGCCTTCACAAGCTTCTCTTTACCTTGTAGGTGAGAGTAGTGTCAGCCTGTGGCACAGACATTCTCAAAAAGACAGACAGGGCACCATCTGCTGGATTAAGCAGTCACATAAATCACAGACAAATCTCATATGAAATACAGTAGTGCTGCTACACTGAACAAAAATATAAACACAACATGTAAAGTGTTGGTCCCATGTTTCATGAGCTGAAATAAAAGATCCCAGAAATATGCACAAAAATCACATTTCTCTTTAATTTTGTGCACAAATTTGTTTACATCCCTGTTAGTGAGGATTTCTCATTTGCCAAGATTATCCAGCCACCTGACGGGTGTGGCATATCAAGAAGCTGATTAAACAGCATGATCGTTACACAGGTGCACCTTGTGCCTGGAACAATAAAAGGCCACTCTAAATAAAATGTGCAGTTTTGTCACAAAACAGATGTCTAGTTTTGTTTAAATCTTATGAACTTGAATATACTCTCTTTTTTTCTAAGCAATTTATGTTGGCTAACAAACTAGTCGGCAATGCGTCTCTCGCTTCTCTTCACCGTCTATCGCTTAGTAATGTTCATTCTACCTTTCTTAGGGTAAGGGCCAATGCTCCAATTGTTTTCTTTGTCTATATGTCTATTTAGAAAGCAATACGCTACGATATGGACTGGTCATTGGGTTTGATTTTCTACTGCACTGTGCAGTTTGGGTTTTGCATTATATTGTTAATGTTTACTCAGTTCTAGCACCAGGGATATTTTTTCTACATGTGCACATAGCAATATAGCAACAATACCTGACAGGGATAACCAATACAGAACTGCCAAATGAACAGATGTTTTACCAATGGCATTATCAAATGTCTGGAATGATCACCTGATGCCACCACATAGTCACTTTCATAGCATATTGTGGTCCAAATTGTTGTTCCACCATTTTTATATACTCCAAAATGTATACTGAACAAAAATATAAAACGCAACATGAAAAGTATTGGTCCCATGTGTCATGAGCTGAAATAAAAATGATCCCAGAAATGTTCCATATGCAAAAAAAGCTTTTGTCAATTTTGTTTACATCCATTAGTGATCATGTCTCCTTTGCCAGATAAACCATCCACCTGACAGGTGTGGCATATGAAGAAGCTGATTAAACAGCATTTAAAGGTATCCTGACCAACAGATGCATCTCTGTATTCCCAGTAATGTGAGATCAATAGATTAGGGTCTAATTCATTTATTTCAATTGACCAATTTCCTTATATGAACATTAAAAAAAATATATTGCATGTTGCATTTATATTTTTGTTCAGTATACATTGCAGCTGCCCCAACAAGTGATTTTAGTACACCCCCTTCTGGAAGTAAGTTGCAATTACCAGAGGTGATTGGCTCGATTCAGCCTCTGGACAATTCTTCATGAAGGATGGTCAGGTGGCCAAACAGTTTTAACATTTGACTAAAACAATCATGTCAAACCTTTCATTATTTACATGATCACATCTCTCTATTATGCATGGGAATAGTTTGGAACAGATTTCCAAAACTTCTAATCACGTGGAATGGATTTACTGTTTTTTTTAAATGCGTCTTTTAAAATCTACCAGTTTGGGAACTCTGCCCTATATGATATGTCCTAAACAGCATGTGTGCAGACAGTATTATGAATTGTTCCCAAGTTAAGAAAAACATATTTTTCTACACTGCTCAAAAAAATTAAGGGAACACTAAAATAACACATCCTAAATCTGAATGAATGAAATATTCTTATTAAATACTTTTTTCTTTACATAGTTGAATGTGCTGACAACAAAATCACACAAAAATTACCAATGGAAATCAAATTTATCAACCCATGGAGGTCTGGATTTGGAGTGTGTGGTGTGGCCTCCACATGCCTGTATGACCTCCCTACAACGCCTGGGCATGCTCCTGATGAGGTGGCGGATGGTCTCCTGAGGGATCTCCTCCCAGACCTGGACTAAAGCATCCGCCAACTCCTGGACAGTCTGTGGTGCAACGTGGCATTGGTGGATGGAGCGAGACATTATGTCCCAGATGTGCTCAATTGGATTCAGGTCTGGGGAACGGGCGGGCCAGTCCATAGCATCAATGCCTTCCACTTGCAGGATCTGCTGACACACTCCAGCCACATGAGGTCTAGCATTGTCTTGCATTAGGAGGAACCCAGGGCCAACCGCACCAGCATATGGTCTCACAAGGGGTCTGAGGATCTCATCTCGGTACCTAATGGCAGTCAAGGCTAACTCTGGCGAGCACATGGAGGGCTGTGCGGCCCCCCAAAGAAATGCTACCCCACACCATGACTGACCCACTGCCAAACCGGTCATGCTGGAGGATGTTGCAGGCAGCAGAACGTTCTCCACGGCGTCTCCAGACTGCCACATGTGCTCAGTGTGAACCTGCTTTCATCTGTGAAGAGCACAGGGCGCCAGTGGCGAATTTGCCAATCTTGGTGTTCTCTGGCAAATGCCAAACGTCTTGCATGGTGTTGGGCTGTAAGCTCAACCCCTGCCTGTGGACGTCGGGCTCTCATGGAGTCTGTTTCTGACCGTTTGAGCAGACACATGCACATTTGTGGCCTGCTGGAGGTCATTTTGCAGTGCTCTGGCAGTGCTCCTCCTTGCACAAAGGCGGAGGTAGCAGTCCTGCTGCTGGGTTGTTGCCCTCCTACGGCCTCCTCCACGTCTCCTGATGTACTGGCCTGTCTCCAGGTAGCGCCTCCATGCTCAGGACACTACGCTGACAGACACAGCAAACCTTCTTGCCACAGCTCGCATTGATGTTCCATCCTGGATGAGCTGCACTACCTGAGCCACTTGTGTGGGTTGTAGACTCCGTCTCATGCTACCACTAGAGTGAAAGCACCGCCAGCATTCAAAAGTGACCAAAATATCAGCCAGGAAGCATAGAAACTGAGAAGTGGTCTGTGGTCACCACCTGCAGAACCACTCCTTTATTGGGGGTGTCTTGCTAATTGCCTATAATTTCCACCTGTTGTCTATTCCATTTGCACAACAGCATGTGAAATTTATTGTCAATCAGTGTTGCTTCCTAAGTGGACAGTTTGACTTCACAGAAGTGTGATTGACTTGGAGTGACATTGTGTTGTTTAAGTGTTCCCTTTATTTTTTTGAGCAGTGTATTTAACAAAAATGACAAGTTTTGAAATGGTCAGACTGCAATACAGAGGTGCTTTAAATAAATACGGCTTGACAAGTTTTATTCATAAATTCCCCCCCTGAAGGTGTCTTGGTCAGTTCACATGTTTAATCCAAAGCAAATTAACACAGTAATTATAGAAAATAAAAGCAGGGAAACAGTTTCATAGACCTTTACCAAATTAGGACCGCAATGAAAAAATAAATAAAAGCAAAAATAAAACCTTCACGGGCAAATTTGGCACTTCTAACATCTGGGTTGTTATGAAGTCTTACAGTTTGTGTAACTTCATGATTTCATGTATATTGACTGTTTAGTGATGCGCAAAACCAGATTATTTACTGACTAATAAAATAAATGGACAGTCATTTTCAGCTATCGATATAACCCATCTAGTTCTGATCATATGTTGATCGGTTGTCTTCGTCTAATAACATCTGTAAATAAATAGACGCTCAAAAACCTACAGATATGTATAGCTAGTTTACATCCATGTGTTTCTGTTGTTCAAGGCTCAAATTGCCATGATTCCATTTGGCAAAACCACTCCCACCACCAACAAAGTTGCAGCTCCAAATAGACTAGATTCTCATTAGTTCCAATAGGCCTAATATTGTTAGATGGTTGCTAAGGCTATATTTGGCAGCTATTGTTGAGCACACTACTTCCAATGGAACAGGGTTAGCTACTTAGCTAGCATTGCTAATGTCAGCACAAAATATACAGGCTTAAATGAGAGACTAGGATTCCATAGTGCTTTGCTTGTAAATGTCATAATTAATGTGTTGTAACAGGCCTACATGTTGTTTAAGACAGTAGCTAAGATTAAACTCAGCTGTTATGGTTGCAAAAACCTATTTCGGATGTAGCAGTCAGGCTAGCTAGAATGCTAGCTAACCATCAGATACAGTAACTTATGCTTAGCATTCGTTAGCATCTAAATGCAGTTGATTGGTGACAGTGGGATGAACATATATTCAGCATGATATACATGCAAGCATTATAATATGAAATGCACTCAGATGAAGCTTGTAAAGCTAACTGTCGACTAGATGGAGCATTGCATCCTGGTAGGTGAAACGCAACCTGGGAATTGCAGTATACTGTAGATGAGGGCAGTGCAGAAGCTTAAATGACAAAAACTAGGAATCATGCAGTATGACAGACAAATTAGTTTCAGATCTTATGGTGGGGCATATACGAACAGCATAATAACTGGTTATAAAGTGGTGTTGCCCTTTAACTCTAACACCTTCAAGCCATACACCCAACCGTTCAGCAATTGCCTTTCACACTAGTCTAACAGACTACAAACACCTTAAAAAAAAAAAACACATTCCTTTACACTGATATGCATGTGCAAAACTCTCTTACCAACAGAGTAAACTAGTAAGGCAATGCAACAGATCAGTCACCCCAAGCACTCAAAGAACAGCATCTAAGAAGCAAAATAAATTAAATCCCTGAAAACAACTGAAGACACAAAAATTGAGGGAATGTTTTGAAGCTATACAATGAGACAGTATATATATCCAGATAGGGAGACCTGCATAGTGAAGGGTGAGTTCTACTAGACTAGAGGTCTATGGGCTTGGTGGCTGACAGCAGTCTGCCCTCGTTGAGGAGGTTCCTGGGGGAGCCTCTGTAGTAATACACATCCTTCTCAGCCACCTGTTGTACCACAGACCTCTCACCTTCACCTCCTGGGTCTTTAACAGGTGTCACACCTTTGGTCTTCAGTTGTACCTTGTTGGTCACATCGCTTAGAGTGTAATTCCTGGGTTTGCCGGCGATGCTGGCTGGCTTCTTGGGTGGGACTGGAGGAGAGCAGGTTTTTGTGGAGCGGACCTTGTCAAGTGTGGGGCCTCCCTGAACGTTTGGCTGGCGCTGAGCCCCAGCAGACAGGCCACTCTCCAGGCTGACAGCCTCTCCCACAGGGATGGTGGTTATCTGGCTGGAGGAGGTGATACCAGCCAGGACAGGCCACCTGTCCCCCAGCAAGGAGTTGATCCTGCGGATAGACTGACGCACAGGAGTACGCTGGAACTTGAGGGGGGACCTGACTGCTTTGGCCTGTGATTTGGGTGAACACAGGGTGAGCTTATTGAAGCTCTGGATGTGGTCTACCACCCTTAGCCTGCGGGTCTCCAGGATGCCTGGGGAAGGCAGCTCCAACGGCTGCTGTTCCTGCCTCTGGGGGTGGGAACTGGGTTCTGGGGATGCCATAGCCTCAACATGTACCATTACAGGCACTGTACCCAGAGGGGGAAGAGGGGTCTTGAGCTCCTGAAAGTACTCCAGCCCTGAAGCTCTGTATGGAGTGGACTGGACCCCAGCAGCAATGCTGCGTGTGAAGTGAGCAGGGCTCTGGATGTCCAGGGCATCGATCAGCTTGCTGCAGTTCACCTGCTCAGCCACAGTATCTGCCTCTCCCGCTATAGACCTGTCACCAGCACACAGTGACCAGTCACAGGCCTTCTCTGACAGACTGCCACATCCTCCCACTTCAAACAGGGCACTATCTATATACAAGGGAGACAGAGGAACAAACTCAATCTGACCAAATGTGATGTTCTGGTCATCAGCCAGATGCCTCCAAGGAGTAGGCATGCCAGAACGCTCTTTGTTTGGTGACACACCTTTGAGTGTAGAAGATTCAGAAGGAGTTGAATCTGTTGAATCGGTTTGAGTGTTCTCAGGCTGTGTTGCCTTGCCCCCTTCAGAGGGGGCACAGTCATCCCTCAGTACTCCCTGTAGGTCGCTGCCGGACTCAGTGAAGGCTCTTTTGATCTTGAGCAGGGTGGGCCTGGTCAGAGTCTGGCTGAATGAGCACTCACTCTCGAGGCTCTCAGCTCTGGAGGCACAGCACAGCTTCTTGGGGAAGCTGGCCACCATGGGGGGCTTGGCCACCACGATGGCAGGCTCAGAGTAGTAGTTGTTCTTCAGACACATGTTAATGGGGGTGTCGGTGAAGCAGCCTCCGCTGAAGACATGGCCCTCGTCAGGGGTCTCCCCACTCCAAGACGTCCGGAGGGCACTGCCGTCACACTGGGGGGTTAGCAGGTTGTCCTCTGACTTACTGTAAAACTTGGAGCCTGTGGAGCAGTGGGCATTAGCAGACATCACTTCCCACAAGGGACAACAAACACTGATCCATTTCATGCATTACTTTAGCACAAATTATGAAAGTACATTATAAATAATGTTAGTAGGTTTTTAAAAAGCGACTCACCCTTTGAGGCACTCTTGTTTCGCAAAACAGTAGGGCTAAATTTGGCGTCTTTGAAGCAAAAACTGGTGGTGCTCTCTGGAGTGGCAAGTCGCCAACCAATGAACTCTGAACCCTCTCTCTGAATCGCCAGCATGGAATAAGAAATTACATTGTTGGGATGGAGTCATGTACTTTTTAGTTAATCATATAATGTTGCCTTACACTAAAACCTTGTTAAGTTATGTGAAATATTTTCTTAACTCTTCTTGAACTGCACTGTTGGTTAAGGGCTTGTAAGTAAGCATTTCATAGTAAAGACTTGTATTATTCAGCGCATGTGACAAATAAAGTTGTTTTGAAAATCTGATGCATCATAATTTAAGGGTCTTCGGTGTATGGTAAAAAGTTACTCAGATGAAATTAGTGTTGGTCAATATTGTTTTATTAAATTGCAAATATACATCAGTATGCGCATTATAAAGTGGCCCATGCATAAACCAAGTTACAGTTCAGTATAGGTAAATATAATATTTGGTTAATATATTAAAGTCTTAAAATGTTAGATTTCACTTATATTAAATATTTCAGATCCTAGAATTGAGAATACAAACATCTTGGTTCACTAGTTTATCAGTATCAACATTCCATTAAATGTTACAGAACAGTCATGCAAAAATAACGGAATTCTCGCCTTGAAAACAAGAACGTTTGATTTACGTCAAGTAGAAGCTCACAACCTCAAAATGGTCTCCAGTCAATTTATTAACTGAGCATGCATTACTGAAAGTAAACATATGCCCAAACTGTTATAAAATCAACAGCCAAAAAAAAAGAACCTAAAAAGATTAGAAATAAGTGCTACTGTGCAAAATTGTACCCCAAGCATAAATGTAGATGATTTATTCTGATTAATACAATTAGTCAATTTGCTAAGGGGGGGGGGGTCATCGTCAAGACTGGGATTGAGAGCAGTCTTTTCCTCCCATTTGAGGGGCAGATAATCAGTGTGAGGTCATACATGGGTATCTGCACTTACAGGATCTCTGCTGCTCTTGCCCAGGCTGAAGCGAAGGCGCAGGGACTTGCGAACATTTTCTTTCTTGGTGACCTTGGGAGAGAAGCAACCAGCCTTCCCTGACTCTACTCTGAAAAACAGCCAAGAACATACTGTTTCAACCATTGTCAAGTTATAAATATTATACAATATAAACATTTAATAAGAAGGCCTCTCCTCCGATGCAACAGAGAGAAGTGTGACATGAAAAAGTTGGTGTATTTGAGATCGTTATCAGCTTAGACATAAGTTGTCATCTGCTTGAGCAATACATTTTCAATTCCACATAGGATCAGGAAATAGCCTTTGATAAACCATATGATGTATGTACCTGTCGACAAAATGTCGGCGACTCAGTCGTTTGCTCTTTCTCCTTGCAGAGCTGGCAGACTGCCCGCTGGACCTCCCAACTAAGGCCAAAGCATTATGGGAGGAGTCGAGGGATTTTGAGGCACTTGGGTCAAGGTATCCTGAAAAACGGGAGCAACACACTCAATGCACATGAATACTTTTTTAGTAAAAAATGTAAAAAACTTTGATTAAATACAGCTGTGAGTCCTTGTGGAGTTACCTGGTCCAGGAGTGGAGCTTCCACCGAACAGAGAATTAGGAAATAATTCTACACCAAGGTTATTTTTGATGGATCGCCGTTTCTTGTTGGAGAATCCATAACTATGACCAGATTCCAAAGGAATTTCTCTCTTGGAGCTGGGAGTAATTATCACAGGAGTTGCAGAAGAAAAGACTGGTGGGGTAAAAAATAAAAAAAATCACAAGAATGAATTCACTATTAGGTCATAGTCTCCCACAGATAAATATTCAGAACAGCTGAAATAATTAGCTAAAATTCTTGATTAGCGTCGATTAAGAAAATTAAAGCCAAAAACAAGCACACAGACAGAGTAGGCAAGACAATTTGGGCAGGCATCAAATCAGTAATGTAATAGCGGGGAAAAAAACTACGCATTCACTACATAAGCGCAAATGAAAAGAAAATCTGAAAACAAATTTAAATTAAGAGTTGCATTTCTGTGAAAGACAAGCAGCTGATTCCATGTTGCAGGCTGGATTAAATGAATGTGTCAGAGCTACGGGGCATTGATGCTCTCATTCGACGGCAGGAGGCGAAACATGACCTCGGTACCTACCATATCTGTCTGACTGGGGAGTATTTGTGGGTGTTCTATTTGTTTTTAACTTATTCAGAGCTCCATTGACCATATCTGCAATGCAAAAACCATTCCATATCTTGAAATTCAATGGAGATTTACAGAGGAGGAAGAATAAGCCTATAACATTGGATCGTTTAATATAATTTCAAAGACAACCCAATGCTGGAAAAAAAATATATATTCTACGAGCAATGTTCATCCAGGGTATCTTACCCCCTAGACTGCGCCTGCATCTCCTCTTGGCCCCTGAATTTGTGTCCAAGTCCTCTAGTCGCTCAAGAGTAGGGAACAGAACATCTGCCTCACAGCCCAGCATGGCTGGAATCTTCTCCAAGATGAACTGAGGTACCACACCTACCACACAGAGACACATTTAGACACAGTTTGCTATGAACATTCCCTTTTAACTTTCAATCACCAGTTGATTGATGACACTACAATAACAAGGCTTGAACTGCTACCGAAGTCTGAAGCATGTTCTATAAGGCAGTGGACCACAGCTGCCTGTTGCTTGAGGCGTTTCTCTGTGCTGGCGTTCATCTTGTCTGCCCCGTCTCCAGCGTGTAAGAGGTTGGGAGCCAGGATCACAGACAGATTACTGCTGTCCATCTTATTCACACTACTCCTGAGAGAAAAAGCAAAACCAGATTGAGAAATAATGATTGACCAAGTCCAAAATGGTACAGTGTGAAATGATACTATTTCATGAGACAAACTTGTGAAATCATACCTTTCCGAGACTTTGTTGAGGAAGCCAAAAAAGTAACGTAGAATGCTCATGTTCCGGTCAGGCAGTACACAGGACAGCAGCAGGGTGGCATAGGTCCTGTCCTCCTTTGTGGGCAGCTGCTGGGCCTTGAGGAAGGCATCATGCAGCTCTGTAGGCATAACGGGATCCGGCAGCTCCCTAAAGAACTGCTTGACCAAGCCAGCCACATCACATGGCAGGGCAGTGGACAGGCACCTCTCACCCTTATCCAACTTCACCTGCACAGAAAAAAAACAATCCGGCCTTGTGTTTAACTATTCGAGCAGCCAGGGCCTTCCTATTCATAGCAAGGTCAATCTCCAGCCATCACTCACCCGGAGTGCTTTCAGACGAACAACAGAGCCAGACTTTCTGAACAAGCCCTCTGTATCCACATGCTCCAGCAGACTTGCACATGCATCTATGAGAAAGCTGGAGAACAAGGGGATGGGAGAAACATTAGACCAAAAAAAAAAGGACAGAGAATGTTGGCCTAACACGCACAAATGAAGGACGACAAAATATTTTGTTAGAAAGTACAAGTTCTAGCTAAGACAGGTGTTTATCTTACCATGGTATATTCGCATTCTCCACATTGTACTGCAGAAGGCTCTCCAGCGGTACACCAAACACTTTCACCTGGAAAACATGATAAAACAAGTTCATGTTTGATTTCAACAAGGAAGGCTTTGCATGGTAGCTGGTCAAATTATCCTACATAGGCCTAAGCTCACTAATAAGCTTCGACTTGGTATCCCATCCAACTTCCCGCCACGGAAATGTCTGTGAAAGGACACAAGTTTTTACATGGGATTTGTCCCCATTTAACAGAAGGCCCTGAAAGCTGTTTTACAACAGTTAGCGTTCCCCTACCCAAGGAAGTAGTTAGTAACTCATCACCTGATCAAATACAAGCTAGCGCTATGTTGTGGCTGCCAAGCGTCAAACATTCCGCTAAGTATTTTAGAGGGAGACTGGAAAATAGGTGCCTAGCTGTGCTTTTGAAAAACAACAGCCTATAGCCTACTACAGTACAATGACAGCCCTGTGCCTTTTACTTGGTACATTTTCTGCCAGTAATTTTCACCTGTCCCATGGAAAGTACAAGTTTAATGGACCAAACCAATTGCCTGAAATCAAATCAGGCTAACTGCCTAAAGGCAAGCATGTGCCTTGTACTACCGTCTCAGCACCAAGCCCAATTAAACAGTCCACTGCACTATTATGTATGCCAAATGTGTCTACTATTGTCAATCATTTGAATCATTTGCAACAATTCACTTCAAATCAAATTTTATTGGTCTTCTTCACCACACCGTGTGGGTGGACCATTTCAGTTGGTCTGTGACATGTACACGGAGGAACTTGAAGCTTTCCACCTTCTCCACTGCTGTCCCTTCGATGTGGATAGTCCACGATCATCTCCTTTGTTTTGTTGACATTGAGTGAGTTGTTTTCTCCAAAAACCACACTCCGAATGCCCTCACTTCCTCCCTGTAGGCTGTCTCGTCGTTGTTGGCAATCAAGCCCACTACTGTTGTGTTGTCTGCAAACCTGATCATTGAGTTTGTAGGCGTGCATGGCCACGCAGTTGTGGGTGAACTGGAGTACAGGAGGAGGCTGAGCACGCACCCTTGTTGGGCCCCAGTGAAGTAGAGATGTATCCTACCTTCACCCCCTGGGGTAAGCCCTTCAGAAAGTCCAGGACCCAATTGCACAGGGCGGGGTTGAGACCCAGGGCCTCCAGCTTGATAATGCTTTTGGAGGGTACTATGGTGTTGAATGCTGAGCTCTAGTCAATGAACAGCCTTCTTACAGAGGTATTCCTCTTGTCCAGATGGGATAAGGCAGTGTGATGGCGATTGCATCGTCTGTGGACCTGCGGTATGCAAACTGAAGTGGGTCTAGGGTGGCCAGTAAGATGGAGATGATATGATCCTTGACGAATCTCTCAATGCACTTCATGATGACAGAAGTGAGTGCTATGGGGATGTAGTCATTTAGTTCAGTTATCTTTGCCTTCTTGGGTACAGGAAGAATGGTGGCCATCTTGATGCACTTAACTAGCTAGTTATGAACCCCCAACACAATTCAGACGGACAGACTAATCCAACAATGAACGTGAATTACAATGACAGGCTAACAAAAGTGCTCAGACTGAATGCAAATTAGCTAGTCAGCCAGAATGGTTCTCAAAAGGACTCTTTTCACACCACTTCGTTACCATTGTTATAACCTGAGACGTGAATTATCCTAACCTGCTGCCTAAATTACACTAATCTGTTACAAAAACAAACCACTTCTGTAACAATGTTTCTAGCTACTTAGCCCACCAACTGACTCATTCAGGCACTGTTTTACAACCAAAGTTTGACAATTCGGTCTAAGAGTAACGTTAAGCATTTGAGTGTTTATCTATCTTGTAAGCTAAACAAAAATAGACTTAGTTACCTTGTTGTTAGCTGTCAACTTGCAGCTGGTGCGTGTTTTGTTTTTGTTCCAATTCTTAGTCTTTATCCCATAAGCAGTACGAAGGTGTTGCACAATAGCCAGGCGCATCACATTTCTTTCCATTACCTTCATCTTTAACTTTACAAATTACTTTCACTGTACCTTCTTAAACTTTCAACACATACTGTACCAACTTAGCCAACTTGCAGGTCTATGCTTACCTACTATTATCCCTCTTGAATCTAACGCGTCAGTATAACAGCTAAATGAGTTATCGTAACCCACGTCCGCACGTCTCCTTCCTTTTAAATCGCCAACAATTCTTTGCGTATGCCCTTCTCATTCAAAACAATCTCGCTAACTTGACATACCAAATCATTCTACACGTAACTTACAACTAGCTAGGTCGACCTAAAAGCAACCGCCGAGTCACTGCCAATTATCCAGTCCCAGCAGAATCGACCCAGCTAGGCGCGATCATTCTCATGTGACTAGCCCACGTTCGATATCATCTAACGTTAACAATTCTCATAGCTAGCTAACCATAACTCATTTATATTACCGTATGTCTAAATCTGTATTCTAGCATTTACCTGAATACATAGCTATTCTCTTGTTTTTATATAATCTGATATGCCTTAGCTAGCTATATTGCTTGCAGACTACGTTCCCCTGAAATATTTTTCGGCACATCTTTTAAACGGCAAAAGCGTTTCTACATGCCCCGCTCTGATTGGCTAGAGTGGGTTCAAAATATTAAGACCCACACAATGTTATTTTTCTTCTTCGTTGGGGTTTATCGGCTGTTGGCATCCAACATTATGGTGCATTACCGCGACCTAATGGACTGGAGTGTGGGCCAGAGACTGAGAAACTAAATCCTAACTCAGCCCCTTTTCTATTAAAACATCATACAGTAGACATATGTTAATAATTATTTAATAAATATAAGTTGACATGCAATCATAACTGACTGTGGTGCATATAAAGCACCCACAAGCTACTGTAAAAATACATGCTCCCCTGTCTCTGTTTCCTGGCAATAATCACACTTTCCTGTCAGATTATTTCCTATCATATTTAAAGTCTTACTCACCCTTAATCTTGTAACAATGGCCTCTTCTATTCTGCCCCTTCCTGCTGTCTGTTTCAATATGCTTTGCGTTGTAGTCAAGACAGACAAAGATATATAAGCAAACTTTACTAGGCATGTTGTCAACCAGCACATTACTATAGTAAGTAACCACTGGTTTCCGTTTCCTGTGTAACATCAATATGAGTAACATCAATATTGCTACATGTTCTTTTTTTTTTACAAGGGCAGACTCCATCTAACTTTGGCTTGTAGTCCATGTCTGCAATAAACTTAAATGTGAACTGAATGTTTGTTTACTGTCTGACTGTCCATTCATTATTCAGGTGTAGGGCCATCAGAAGACCTATACAATACCTTGTGTTGATTACATCAGGAGGTGCTTGACCTGAGATGTTTGGATCTTCTTGTTGATGTGCAGTGTTCACCTCCAGGTTGTGTTCACTACCCTGCTGGGCGTCAGCTGGTGCCCTGTTTACTGGCTATGTGCCAGGCTCCTCAACAGTGGGGAAATCCTCCTCTATTTCTCCGCTCTTCCACAGGTGTCACCTGTTCCTCCTGAAGACTTGTCCTGGTTCTGTCTTCACCTCATAGGACCTTTGCTCCACAGGTCTGACTACTGTGGCCCTCTGCCACCACTGTTTCTGTCCTGTGAGTGGCTGAACTCTCCCCCTGTCATCTCATTGCAGCTCTGTGAGATCCTTAGCAGAGGTGTCGTAGTACTTTGCCTGTTTCCACTGTCTTTCTTTGAACTTCTCCAGCTGACAGTTTTCCATCCCCGGTCTCAGAAGATTTTCACTCATTATAAGTAGTGTCTTTGTACGTCTTCCCATGAACACCATTGCAGGGCTGCTGTCTGTTCCTTGTGACGGGGTATTTCTGTGATCCAGCATTACCAGGTATTTGTTATTTTTATATTTCACCTTTATTTAACCAGGTAGGCTAGTTGAGAACAAGTTCTCATTTGCAACTGCGACCTGGCCAAGATAAAGCAAAGCAGTTCGACACATACAACAACACAGAGTTACACATGGAATAAACAAACATACAATCAATAATACAGTAGAAAAATATATATACAGCATGTGCAAATGAGGTAAGATAAGAGAGGTAAGGCAATAAATAGGCCATGGTGGCAAAGTAATTACAATATAGCAATTAAACACTCGAATGGTATAATGTGCAGAAGATGAATGTGCAAGTAGAGATACTGGGGTGCAAAGTAGCAAGATAAATAAATAACAGAACCGTCCAGAGAAGTGATGCTGGACGGGCGGGCAGGTGCGGGCAGCGATGGATTGAAGAGCATGCATTTAAGAGCAATTGGAGGCCATGGAAGGAGAGTTGTATGGCAGTGAAGCTCATCTGGAGGTTAGTTAACACAGTGTCCAAAGAGAGGCCAGATGTATACAGAATGGTGTTGTCTGCGTAAAGGTGGATCAAAGAATCACCAGCAGCAAGAGCGACATCATTGATGTGTACAGAGAAGAGAGTCGGCCCGAGAATTTAACCCTGTGGCACCCCCATAGAGACTGCCAGAGGTCCGGACAACAGGCCCTCCGATTTGACACACTCAACTCTAACTACTCTAGAGAAGTAGTTGGTGAACCAGGCGAGGCAATCATTTGAGAAACAAAGTCTATTGAGTCTGCCAATAAGAATGTGGTGATTGACAGAGTCGAAAGCCTTAGCCAGGTCGATGAATACGGCTGCACAGTAATGTCTCTTATCGATGGCGGTTATTATGTCGTTTAGGACCTTGAGCGTGGCTGAGGTGCACCCATGACCAGCTCTGAAACCAGATTGCATAGCGGAAAAGGTACGGTGGGATTCGAAATGGTCGGTAATCTGTTTCTTAACTTGGCTTTCGAAGACCTTAGAAAGGCAGGGTAGAATAGATATAGGTCTGTAGCATTTTTGGTCTAGAGTGTCTCCCCCTTTGAAGAGGGGCATGGCCGAGGCAGCTTTCCAATCTTTGGGAATCTCAGATGAAACGAAAGAGAGGTTGAACAGGCTAGTAATAGGGGTATTGAGAAAAACCTTTGTTATTGACCAAATACTTATTTTCCACCATAATTTGCAAATAAATTCATAAAAAATCCTACAATGTGATTTTCTGGATTTCTTTTTCTCATTTTGTCTGTCATATTTGAAGTGT
Organism: Oncorhynchus kisutch; assembly: GCF_002021735.2. Lineage (NCBI taxonomy): Eukaryota > Metazoa > Chordata > Actinopteri > Salmoniformes > Salmonidae > Oncorhynchus > Oncorhynchus kisutch. The sequence goes on from NC_034180.2 coordinate 34,894,389, forward strand.
ACCTATGATGAAAATTACAGGCCTCTCTCATCTTTTTAAGTGGGAGAACTTGCACAATTGGTGGCTGACTAAATACTTTTTTGCCCCACTGTATGTATCTTAAAAAATAGTCTACTAAATGCAAACAATCAGTCAAAGGAAAATATGAATACAAAAAATCGTATTTACTTTTTCAAAATTCAATTTCTATGCACATTTCAGATAGATATATAGATGAATAGATAAATTGATTAAAGTTGGCGTATGGCATCTTGATAGGCCTATAACAATGCCGAAAACAGTTTAGAACAAATGTACTTAAAAGGATCTATTTTTATTACAACAGTACATGTATATACAGTAAACAACACAGTATGAATGTATGGGTGAAGGGGGGGGGTTGATTGTTTAGAAGCACTTCCTGTGGACAATGGAGGGGCCTGCCTCATCGTACTCCTGCTTGCTGATCCACATAGCCTGGAAGGTGGACAAGGAAGCCAGGATGGAGCCACCGATCCAGACAGAGTACTTACGCTCGGGGGGAGCGATGATCTAGAAGATAAACAGAGTACAGGGAATTGCTTAGTTTCACGTAGACCCACTGTAAATCGGAACATGACAATTAACTTGAAGGTTAACTTCATGAAGGTTAACATGGCGGGATTGTCCCTCACCTTGATCTTCATGGTGCTGGGGGCCAGGGCTGTGATCTCCTTCTGCATACGGTCAGCAATACCAGGGTACATGGTGGTACCACCAGACAGCACATTGTTGGCATACAGGTCCTTACGGATGTCAATGTCACACTTCATGATGCTGTTGTAGGCGGTCTCATGTATACCAGCAGACTCCATACCTGGTAGAAGATATTACAGAAGTCCATTAATTGACACGGCAACACAAAAACATTCACTGTAATAACACATTGTATTGCAACCATAATGCATAATGCATACTGTAGGTATGACTTACCAATGAAGGAAGGCTGGAAGAGGGTTTCTGGGCAACGGAAACGCTCATTACCAATGGTAATGACCTGACCGTCAGGAAGCTCGTAGCTTTTCTCCAGGGAGGAGGAGGAGGCAGCGGTGGCCATCTCATTCTCAAAGTCCAGAGCCACATAGCACAGCTTCTCCTTGATGTCACGCACAATCTCACGCTCAGCTAAGGGGGGCACGTTTCAATGATGAGAGGGAGAACATTTACAGAACTGCACAGCAAGAGATTGCTCTAAACACACAGAAATTACAATGATATAAAAAATGAGGCATAACGTCATTGACAGAAGTTAGCTCTCCTTACCGGTGGTCACGAAAGAGTAGCCACGTTCTGTCAGGATCTTCATCAGGTAGTCAGTCAGATCGCGGCCAGCCAGATCCAGGCGCATGATGGCGTGAGGAAGAGCATAACCCTCATAGATGGGGACGTTGTGGGTCACACCATCACCAGAGTCCAGCACAATGCCTATAGGGAGCAGACAAGGCACGCTAGTCAGTCAGACATGACTGACAGGAATGACTGACAGGAATGGTCGGCTGTAATATGGGAATCACTCCAAGCATTCGTCACATCATAAACAAACAATGCCACTGACATCAATGGCTACAGGTGTGCCACACACCCTGCCAAACAGGGATTAACATGTCCTTGACAACAGAGGAACAATTAATCTAGCTATCTCTGACAACTAAACAGCTCACTTACTCAACACTATAGTTATTCGTGTGCATCACCTTGATTTGAGCTGTCTCCTGTTGTTATGTTGACCACTAATGTGTGGAAGCGACCTACATATTGTTTCAGTAATATAGCAACTATCCATGGTTGACATTGGTACATATAAAAGGCAGTGTCCTGGAATACTGACCAGTGGTACGACCGGAGGCGTACAAGGACAGGACAGCCTGGATGGCCACATACATAGCAGGAACATTGAAGGTCTCGAACATGATCTAAAACACAAGAATAAGAGAGACATTTCAGAAGTTTGCTGGACTGTTATGCTCTAACAAAAGACTTGGATTTGAAATAAAGTGGGGGGAATAATGGAGTTAAAAGTACCTGTGTCATCTTCTCTCTGTTGGCTTTTGGGTTTAGGGGAGCCTCTGTCAGCAGGGTGGGGTGCTCCTCAGGGGCCACACGCAGCTCATTGTAGAAGGTGTGGTGCCAGATCTGCAAGGATACGAAAGAGTTCCCTGTTTATTATGTTATTATGCTGCATGTGTTTATCTTGCTCTCTTGGCACTCTAGTCTTGTGCCAAAGCCAATGCCAAAACTCAGCAAGATGTTGTAAGAAGTGTGTAGTAATTTAGGACCCACCTTCTCCATATCGTCCCAGTTAGTGATGATGCCATGCTCGATGGGGTACTTCAGAGTCAGGATACCCCTCTTGCTCTGAGCCTCATCACCTACATAGCTGTCCTTCTGACCCATACCCACCATCACACCCTGGATGAGAAAGAAGAGAGGTTAGGAGTGACACAATCATCACTGTAGCCTAGATGACAGACTGCATACTAACATACTGCACCCTTTTTGACAGTTTCCCCCTATAAATGTGTGTCCGTACAATGGCACAATCTATACCCGCCCCAGTTACATTATGGTACAGTACCTGGTGACGGGGCCTTCCAACAATAGAAGGGAAGACTGCACGGGGAGCGTCATCTCCGGCAAATCCAGCCTTGACCAAGCCAGAGCCATTGTCGCACACAAGGGCGGTAGTCTCGTCGTCGTCACACATGGTTAGGCTTTACTGGGATGGTCTGTGTGTGACAGAGAGACACAGGGGTGAGACTGAGTGGTGGGAACAGCTGCAACACCCCCCCCCCCCCACCACCATTGAAAGAATTTCAAGCAAGCCTATCCTAATTGGTTTGTTCACAACCACAGATTTATTACTGTACTGACATGAAAAATGTTCGCATCCGATATACAGCATTTCTTGGAATAAAAAATCTTTTGGAATAATATATTTATTTTACTACTGTAGTCAAATTCGTACAACTTGTCTTATAACTATTTTGAAAATGTTATCAATTCCTTGTATTTCAAATATCAGCTATCTACAATGTTTCCCATGATATTTTTGTCCCAAACATGTTGTGAAGTTACTGATACTATGTATCAGCTGTCATGATTGTTCCTGGGACATTATAGGGCTGCCTAGGTAGCTCCAAAAAGGGGCATATCAGTGGAAGCAGGAAGCAAGACCAGCTATCTATTTTAAGCTCCACCTCCTGGCTGCTCCATGCACAGCTACACCAAGTGCCACATTGACCTCCATGGATCCCTATCTGGAACTATTTCAGACATGGGAGAGTTGGAGCCAACCCAGAGAGCAGCTGTCGGCACATTGTAGCACCTCTGTTTACAGCATGGCTCCTTGCTCCATCTGCCTATAATGGCTTCATTCATTAGACACAATTTAGTTCTGTCTCAATGTTCCTGACCAAACCAGCGTTGGTCAGTGTATCGGTAACTGTTATTATACTAAGTTATTACACTGTATTTGCCGGCACCCTCCCCACCAACACCTGATGATAAATCATTTATTTCTGAACAGCTGAATGTCTTGTATTATTTTGGAGAGATAGCATGAATCCATTCCAATAAGCAGTTACTTCAGTTTGAAGTGTATTTCTAGTTCATGCTTCAATAAAGCTACAAACAACCCATCCAGGTAGAAAACACTATGTCATCCAATGTCAGAGACCAGCTCTGTCTGGTCAGCGCCAGGTTAAGATGTACTCATATAACTAAAATGTGGACACTTAGTCCCCACAAAGTCTGATGTTTTCCATAGAAATAAGTAGTAATATACAGAAATATGCACTCACCAAGTTGTAGCGCAAGACTGATGCTTCCACTGGGACAAAGGAGGAGGGTGAGAGGACCCCTTAAATAAGAGTGGGGTCTGGGGACCAGGGGTGGAGCCTGGAGTTCACACAATTCCAAATAAGAGCTGCTAGAAAAAAGGAAAACAACCTACAAGTCAAATTATGCGATTGGTTGAGATGGAACTCCTCAAAAATGGTGAGATGCTTCCTGAGAAATGCCAGACTGATATGCTTTAGAGATGAGAATTGAAAAGGAATGTTTTGTTTTATTAAGATGTCTGGGTGTTACAAAGGTGTCAGACCATTAAAATGCAATTACAATGGTCTTCTTTATTTAAATACTTTTCTGTAGGTAAAGCTTTCATTTAAATTGTTTGTTTTTTTACAAACAGAATAGTTTAATTATAGCAAGTTCAGTGCATCCATTTGACACTAAATAATTCTGAATCAAGGTTCTGATCAGTCATGATTTCTGAAATCACACAAAAAGGTGCATTGGTCATTGTAAATTTAGATTGATGGTGTTGTTGTTTTAAAGGACAGGGTTTGTGAGAAATCTGAAAAGTGATTAAGACATTTACTGAAATTGTACATCATACAATTCTCTCGAAAAAAATTGAGCAGATGTGTCACAGTGTTTTCGTTGACACTCACTAGGTAAGAGCGGAAATAGTAGACTTGTGGGCCTTGTTAAGGAGATGAAAAAGAGAGGCTTTGGTCCAGTCAGTAAAACACTGTATATGTCAGTGGGCCAGGCTGCTGCTGGAATGTGAGCTGAGCCCCTAAATGTGGTGAACAGCTGAGGGTTATGACGTCTCGTCCTTCTTCCGAGCTGGCGGTCTGACTGGTCTGCGTCCACCGTGCTGAGCCCTGATTGGTCCTGCTCTCTCCTTTTAGGGTCATGGTGTGTAACAGGTGTCGTTAATGTCCATCCAGTGGGGTCCCCCCTTGTTGAGTTTGCAAACTGAGATCCTTATTCATCCCACCCCCTTCAACAGCCTTTATTTTTTCTCAATGTACCTTATGAGGAAATAGTCTTTCAAGTTTCACCTTTTCAAATGTATTGAGAAAATCAATCACCTATTGAATGATCCAAATGATTATTTTCTATAACATGTTTTACCCATATTACTGAACTGAGCACTATTGGCACAGTGCATTATCAATGGCAGTCGTCCATCTGATGTTGTCAGGTATATTTGGACTTGTAAGGCAGGTATAACAGACAGGGGACACTGTAGCAGATGGTTGTCTTTGGACTCTGTTAGTTTATATCCATAGTTGGATTATATGAGAGCAGTTTTCCCTCTAGGCTGTCCCACTGGATGTTAGGCCTGCCTATTTATAGGTGTTACTTTCTCTCTATGTCCACAGATAGATAGGTGTTGGATGCTATGGTTTAGAATTCCATTGCAGTGTAATTATGTTCTTCTGCCAGCCAATGAGTGATGGGAGTTAACAGTTAAACTCACACGGATGTTATCTGAAAGATCATTTTCAGAATCTCACACAACTCAATGTCACACAGCTTGTTCTGAGCATAGGCATCTCTTTGAACTCTCATATCACACCCAGAGCCTTTTACACCAATAACTTATACCATTGAATATCTGTTATAAAAATATTTTAACCAGAATATTTGTTTTTTATTACGGCCTGTTTTCCCTACTTAGCCGCTCGTTCTCCTCATCACCATCATCCAGAGTATTGAGTCACGTGAGACAGGAATTATTGGCCTTGATAATTACACAACAAATTGTGGTTGCAAATTGTGGTTGATAATAAAGAAGTCAGGTGAACAGATGTGTGATGAATTGCATAACTTCCATTTAATGTTTTATTTCATTTTTCTTTAGCGATGTGCATTACTGCCATCTACAGTTATGTTTTGGAAATGTTACGTAAATGACGTTACATCTGCGACGGCACGTATGACGCATGCCATGCACCAGCGTTGCGACTATGTTGTGATTCCGTGGTGCTGTCAATGCTGGAAGTTCAACGTTTTGGAATCAGATACATTATTGATCGCGTAACTTTATCCAAGGTTGATATTGTAATGTTACTATGTAACAAAAGACGAGTGTTACAATAGGTTGTAACTAATTCGCCTCGATATTAAGACGGGTGTATGCGCGAGACATGTGTGTCCATGTAGCTCAGCTAGTAGGATGAGTTGTCATCAGACTTCTGCAGCTGGGAGTGGAACCGACGACTATTCTGTTCAACAGGAAAACGAACTAGAAGCGCTTGCATCCATTTTTGGAGATGATTTTCAGGATCTGCGGAATAACCATCCATGGAAGGTAGGCCTACTTTCAACACATTTGTTTGATGAATAGAGTTCCTCATTGCTGACTTGCTAATGCGACGTGGTGTTGATTACACCAACAATAATTCCTATATTTGTGTCCTTCTGTGTTCTGCTTTCTCCTCATTCAGATCAAAAGGCCACCCGAGGTATACCTGTGCCTGCGACCTAACGGACTAAGCAATGGGAAGGAAAGTTATGTGACAGTGGACTTGCAGGTCAAAATCCCACCAACGTACCCAGATGTGTGAGTATCATTAGATCAATCCATCGATGGAATGCATGTCATACAGTATATCTTTCCCTAGATTCAGATGTATAATGTTAGATAATGTTCCCTAGTATACACCATTGGGGCCACGTGTAGTCAGGCCAGCTGTTGCTGTCTGATGAAATATAAATAACAGCTGCCACCTCTGGCATTAGGAATACTGTGCCTGATTTGTAGTTCAACGTGTTTTTCGGGTTGATACAATCGCCTAATCATTTAATCTGTCTGGAACAAAATGGTATATGTTTTTAAGCATTCATTCCTTTGTTTGTTTGGGAGACAGGCCTCCAGAGCTTGACTTAAAGAATGCCAAAGGTCTCTCCAATGACAACCTCCAGAACCTCCAGACAGAGCTCACTAAACTGGCTGCAGAGCGATGTGGGGAGGTGAGATAGTCTTTTACAGGCTGGCAGACAGATGACCAACATCTCCACTGAACCCTTAGACACTACAATTATAGTTTTGCTTTGGTCACGTCATTGTGTAAGTCTCAAAATGACATATTTTCTCCATCACCTCCCCCTCTCTTCCCCCAGGTGATGATCTATGAGCTGGCCGACCATGTTCAGGGATTTCTGAGTGAACACAACAAGCGTCCGTCCAGCTCCTTCCATGAGGAGATGCTGAAGAACCAGCGGCTGCAGCAGGAGAGGCTAGCCCTGGAGGAGCAAAAGCGACTGGATCAACGCCTCTGGCAGGAGGAGCAGACGGTGAGGAGGAGACACGCACACACACACACACACGCACACACACACAAATGTACTATATCTTTAAACCCTTTCACCTCTACAGAAATGTGAGATCATGGCTGAAATCCAAAGAAGAGAGGAGGAGAAACGAGAGGAGAAGAAGAGGAAAGAAATGGCCAAACAGGTGCCTTCATAATCTTCAAATGTTTACATTTAGCCAACTCACTTTTTAGAACCAATACTTACTTATCCCTCTTTGGAAAAGTGACGGACTTTAGGTTTTTAGGATACTGATCATCAATTAATATAATATTGTTTGAAACCAAATAAATTAAAATCATGCTTGACTTGACCTACATATTAAAAATAAACCTCCATACAAAACAGAGCATGAAATGTAAACAGATTCTGGCTTTGTGATTGCCCAGGAACGCTTTGACAGTTTGGACCAGCCTGCCATAGAAAGTTGTTCTGTATTGGGCAGCTCACCTTGTTCCCCTGGACCTCCACCTGAGCTCACTGAACCCAGAAAAGGGGCCAACCACCGGAGACGAACCAACTCGAACACCCGCCACAGGCACGGACCAGCAACATACATTCCTAAGATATAGCTCTGTCCCTGAACTACACGGAGCTAACTTTGCATGTTGTTTTTGTTGTCACCAGACGGGACACATACAGCGAGGATAGCCAACGCTCACAGGAAGTGCTTCACTTCAGCAACAGTACCCTGGGGGACATCGTAGTGCATAGAGGGAAGTGCCTGGGTAAGAGATTATAATTTCCTGTAAATCTCTCTCATTATGTTGTTTTGTATTGTAGTTTACTGTACTGTCAGTGTTGAGTTGTGCGCCTCAGTATGCTATGTGTCTGTGTCTCTGGCAGGGGAGAGTGAGAGGCTTGGCCGTAATGTTTATAATGCATTCGATGCGACCAACGGAGAGTTTGCTGTAGTATACGAGTGGATCCTACGCTGGAACAAGAAGATTGGCAAGTTCTTCACCAGCGAGGAAAACGGGAAGATTGACAATTGTAAAAAGCAGGTGAGTAATTCCTTGCTGAGATCCTTCCTGACTTCAGATGCTATAGTCATAGATTTAAAGATATTGTAACACAGATGCCTACACACGAAGTAATACCCTCTGTCCATGTCTTTATAGATCCATGGAGCAGAGAGTGAGCTGAACTCCCTGCTGAAGCTGGAGCACCCTAACCTGGTGCACTACCAGGCCCTGAGCTCCAGTGAGAGGGATGACTGCCTGGTGGTGGACCTGCTGGTGGAGTATGTCGGGGTCAGCAGCAGTCTGAGCCAGAGCCTGGCCAGCCAGACTGCCATCCCCCTAGAGCGCCTCCGCCTGCTCACCACCCAGCTCCTGGCTGCCCTCGACTACCTCCACTCCAACTCTGTTGTCCACAAACAGCTGGGCGCCTCTAGTGTGCTGCTGGACCACCAGGGCAATGTGCGTCTCACAGACTACAGCCTCTCCAAGAGACTGGGTGACATCTGCAATGAGGACATCTTTGTGCAGGCCCGCGTGCACTTCTGTGAGGACATGCTTCCCACCAAGGCTGGGAAGAAAGGGGACGTATGGAGCATGGGGCTTATGCTGCTGGCACTGAGCCAGGGGAAGGAGGTCAGGGAGTACCCTGTGTCTGTGCCCACCAGCCTGCCAGCTGACTTCCAGGACTTCCTTAACAGGTACGCCTGCCTGACAATAACCATCAACTCAGTTTGGCCAGACAGCTAGTCTCAGTGACAGCTAGACAGCCCAGTCTCAGCCACTTCTTCCATGCCTGGACCTTCTCACTTTTTTATGGTGTCAGTCAATTAAAACTTGTATTTTTCTGTGGTTAAATTAAAATGTGTTTTACAGATTATGACTCATTAGCACATGTTTTTTGGTATATCTAGCTAGATGATTTAGGAAACATGTCAGCTTTATTATTCTTGTGATAGAAACCAGGCACACTGCACATACAGGTTCAATTGGATGTATTTAACTTTCCTGTGCCTTTTGGCCTATTGTCCTCCTATCATGTGACAATGTGTTAATCAGCGGTTGGTTGTCAGAGTTCGTCCTCTGTGTTTGGGTACCAGTGTTAGTGTAGTGTGGATGCAGAGTAACACGGTGTGGACCAGATGTTGATGGCCACAGTGGGCCTTGCCAGGAATGTTAGCTCTATTGGAAGTTTCCATGCGTAATGCAACGTTCACTGTTTGTGTGTGTGGTAGGTGTGTGTGCCTGGATGATGCTGACCGCTGGAACACCCAGCAGCTCTTGGACCACCCCTTCCTCAACCCTCCACTTCCAAAGACCCCTCTACAGTGCCAGGATGCTAGTCCAGAAGGTGACAACTTCTCTTTACAAAGTTCAGAACAGAGCCACTAGATATTTTAAAGTCACACACTAAGAGTTCAGACTTGTGATTCACCATATAGAGTCCTGACTGGTGTATTCTGTCCTCTCCCAGACAATGGGGATGACTTTGCGTCGTCGGTCATCCCTCACAGTCACATCCTCAATGCTCCGTTCAGCACTGGGCTGCAGAGGCAGTTCTCACGCTACTTCAATGAGTTTGAAGAGTTACAGCTGCTGGGGAAAGGAGCTTTTGGTGCCGTTATCAAGGTAAACCATGTTTAATATAGCATAGCTGACAGTAGCTTTCATAGCCTTCCCCTTTTCTTTTAGGCCATGGTTATTGTTCACATAATGTTTGTATTCACTTGTCTCCCCACCCATCTTTGTTTCTCTTTCTCTCTGTCCATACCGCTCTCTTTGTGTGCAGGTCCAGAACAAGTTGGATGGCTGTTACTATGCTGTGAAGCGTATCCAGGTGAACCCAGCCAGTAAGCAGTTCCGTAGGATCAAAGGTGAGGTGACGCTGCTGTCGCGCCTCAACCATGAGAACATCGTCCGCTACTACAACGCCTGGATCGAGAGGCACGAGACCCCCTCCACGGGGGTCCTGAGCTCAGACAGCTCCGAGCCCAAGAGCACAGCAGAGAAACTGCCCCAGGTCCGAGCCCCCTCTCTGCGACTCAACGAGCTGGGCTTCAGCATTCTTGACAACGTGGAGGACAACGCCCCTCCCCCCGCCCTAGCCAGCTCGGTGGAGTGGAGCACCTCCATCGAAAGGTCCTCTAGCGCCAAGTGTAGTGGCCACGAGACCAGCGATGAGGACGATGATGATGAAGAGGATGTCTTCTGTGCCTCGTTCCTGTGAGTTCCTCTAAGGGTACATCTGATGCAGTGCCCTGTGCACTTGATATACTGAAATAAAATGCACTTCTTGTTATCTGTTTTGTTTGCGTGTAGCCCGTCAAACAGTGACTCAGAGAGTGACATCATTTTTGACAATGGGAATGGCAGCATATCTCAGGTTAGTGTTCACATTATTGCCAAAGTGTGTGTTACTAGTGTGTACAATTTCACCAATTACATTCAATGTAATCTCCATTCCTTAGGAGGAGCCAAGCAAGAGAGTGGGGGATGACACGATAGATAGCACAGACTCGGAGAGGCCACAGCTCATAGCACATTACCTTTACATCCAGGTAAGGCTCAGTTCACTAGCACTGAACTATTACCATACTAGAGGGCACTGTTTTATGTCTGACATCTAACCCAGGGGTTCTCAAACTTTTTGGGCTGTGACACAAAATGAATCAGGGACCCCCTCATAATCAGAACACAACTTATATATATGTGGTATGTATGTATTATTATTATTATTATTATTATTATTAAAAAAAATGTTGCTCTGACCGTGGACACCCTGACCCACTTTGAGAACCCTGATCTAACCTGTGTTCTCTCCTCCCTCCAGATGGAATACTGTGAAAAAAGCACTTTGCGAGACACCATTGACCAGGGCCTCCATCAGGACAACAGTCGCCTGTGGAGGTTCTTCAGGGAGATCCTGGATGGCCTGGCTTACATCCACGAACAGGTCTGTCTGTAAAGCCCCATCTCCCCTAATCAGAGTGCACTGTAGGGTTCAGTGTCTGCTTCAGGGTGTGGAAAACAGATATCATGTTGAGATCATAGAGTTGGAGAAGAGTGGAGCGAGAGAGGGTCACATTCGGTTAAGAAGTAGGAAGTCCAGGACAGTCACTGCTTCTGATTATGTTGTTCCACTCCAAGTATCTGCTAAGTCTTCAGATCCCAATGTCAAAGAAAGGTTTTGCTAGGTTCACGGTGGACATTGATATGGGATATAATTTGTGCTGTATGAAGTGTTTTGAAATGTGTTTGATGCAAAACGGTGTTTTAAAGGATCCTCTTCTCATTTCTTCAAACGCTCAAATCTTCTGGCATACATGTTCCTTCCTACCTCTACACCAAGAAGCCAAGCTGTCACAGCATGGCTCAGAACAACTATGATTACCCGCATGACATGCTTCTAGACACGGTTCCAATTAGCACTAATTGATCACCTCCCCATCACCCTTCCAACAGGGGATGATTCATCGAGACCTCAAGCCTGTCAACATTTTCTTGGACTCTCAGGACCATGTGAAAATTGGAGACTTTGGCCTGGCCACAGACCATCCTGCTAATGTGGTATGCCTTAATGTCCTCCGCTTCGCTGTTTCCTGGTGATAGAGATTAATTAACTGATACCTTGAAGTTCATGTTGAGGTCTATAAGTGGAATTTTGACGCTGTATCAAGTTGATGTATTTCTTGTGTTTTTTGTCTTGATGTCAGAATTGTAATGTGTTATTGCCTTCTCTGCAAGCCCAAGTAAGTCAAGAATCAACAAATAAGTGGTTTTGACTGTACATTTAATCTCCTCATAGGCTGCAGCAGGTAAACTGGATATTGAGGAGAGTGGCTCTGTTCTGATACTCAAATCGGACCCAACAGGTACTGAGAAGCAACCTCCTTCCACGTCAAACTGCCCCAAGTGTTTCAGGCTTTGTGACTCTGTTAAGCTCATATTTTGTTATTTCTGAACAGGGAATATGACTGGTATGGTTGGTACTGCCTTGTATGTCAGTCCAGAGGTGCAAGGAAATACTAAAGCCACTTACAACCAGGTAAGAAATACAGTATGAATGGAACAAGCACCAAAGTAAATTCAGAGGAACAAAATAAGGAGGTATTGTCTCAGTACAATCATTCATAAAATATCTCAAAAGAAGTCTTAAAATAATTATACTATCTTATAATGACTTTTTAAGGCCCTTGACTCCTGGGTGGAGCACAGACTAATGTCCTCCGTCATTTTAGGCAGTTCAAGGTTTTCCCAACGGTGTTACTGTATTCTCACTAGGAAATATATCATTCTGAATGGACTGTATGAACCTGATGTAAAAGGGGAGAGGGTTCAACCCACGATGTCTTTTTATCCTCAGAAAGTGGATCTGTTTAGCTTGGGTATCATCCTGTTTGAGATGTCCTACCGGCCCATGACCACCGGATCTGAACGCATCTCAGTCCTGAGTCAGCTGCGCATGGTGAGTCTGTCCAGCAAAGGGAACACGGGGGGGGTCTCAATCATCTTTCATCACCGTCACTCTGTCATTCCACTCTGCAGGAGGACATCCACTTCCCTGAAGACTTCCCTGAGTGTAAGAGTGGAATGCAGGTGACTAAGGACATATTCTATTCATGTTACACAAGTTATACTCTCAGCTCTGTGAGTTTTTGTGAAGCTATGTATAAAGTAGAAGTAGTTCACATAGTTTGACGATGGGAGGTTTAGTGACGTTACACGGTATGGGCCGATTGACTGATCCTTAGCCCTGTGTCTATCTCAGAGGAAGGTGATTGGCTGGCTGTTGAACCATGACCCGGCCCTGCGTCCCACGGCCCAGGAGCTCTTGAAGAGTGATCTGCTGCCCCCGCCCCAGATGGAGGAGTCAGAGCTCCACGAGGTCCTGCAGCATACCATGGCTAACGTCAATGGCAAGGCCTACCGCACCATGGTCAACCAGCTGTTCTCCCAGAACACCTCCCCCGTCATGGACTACACCTACGATATCGACCTCCACAAGGTACTAGGAAACTGCCCTGGCCAACACACCGACACATTGGACCAGACCCCTCAAACCTAGCCACACAAACACAACACAAAGCCAACCAGACGTTAAAGCTTGGGTACGATTATTCTTTCTGCCGTTTCATAGCGTCTCAAACCACTGTTTGTGACAGACAAGTATTGGAGAATTTGTCTTGAATGCTCAGAACAGAATGGTCCAAAGTGGGAAGAGCTACCCATCTCCTCCTGTAGGTGTCACTGTAGACACAGTAATGATGCTGGTCCTGTGTTCCGTTGCAGTTCTCCCGTCATCTGTTCCACATAATGCTGGGATTGTTTAAGCTTTAATCGATGCCTTTTTATTCATAACAGACTGCGTTTGTTTTGTTTTGCTGCAGGGTAGTTTTAATTTCAACAGTGCTAAATTGCAACAGTATGTGTACGAAACAATTACCAGGATCTTCAAGAAACACGGTGAGTCCGGACTTTTTTGTCCCATTTTAAGAGCTGAAGTCATGTTTACTCTCTTGTGCAAACGACTTGACCCATTCCACTCTAACTCGCTGTTATGAAGACCTCACTGGGGGCCTTGACTTCAACATCTGCTCCCATATATACTGTTGTCTCTAGTGACTATAATTCTAGGCAGATGTTTGGTTATATATACATGTTATAGACCTTTATACAGCTGCGATTCTTTATTTGAGTTGTTTATTCAGTTTATATATTTTATATATTATCTGCTTCGTCCAGGTCAAATATATATATATATATTTATATATATTTCAGTGTGCCACTGGTTGAATTTGAACTTCCATATTGTGTTTGAGGTTATATTTTTATGTACATTAAACTTATTAACATACATTAAACATAGTGTTTCTGTGGCTGTCTGTCCAGGGGCTGTGCGTCTCCAGACCCCCCTGCTGCTCCCCAGGAATAGGAAGTTGTATGAGGGCAGTGAGCTGGCCTGCTTGATGGACCACAGCGGTATGCTGGTCACCCTGCCCTACGACCTCCGGGTGAGCATCAAGAAGCAGGAAGTACTACACCGTGATCGTGGCACGCAATCAGAGTGGACTAGAGCCAGGATAACCTCAGGACAACCCTGGAACATCCTAGGGACTAACTGTCTGTTTCCATATAGGGAGTTATTGTAGTATTGCATGCACTGTTTATTGAGTCTCTCTTTTGTCTCCATTCCAGATGGCATTCGCAAGATTTGTGGCCAGAAATAATATTACCCATTTCAAGAGGTAAACCTCATAGGAGTCAATCACTGAATTCTTGAGTCTATGCATGTTCAGTCTTTGCATGTCATCCGAGCATGTGTTTATATCCAGCATAATGTAACGGGGTGTGTGTGTGCGCAGGTGGAGCATCGAGCGTGTGTTCCGGCCCAGGAAGCCAGACAGGGCTCACCCCAGGGAGCTGCTGGAGTGTTCCTTTGATGTCATTGTCCCTGTCACCAACAGCCTGCTGCCTGACGCTGAGACCATCTTCACCATCTCAGAGATTATCCAGGAGTTCAGTGTCCTGCAGGTACGAGTACTGGACCACTTCCTGTCTGGCTCACTCCTTTCACCGTGGTACTACCCCTGTCACAGTCTAGTTCAGGTCACAGGCCTGTTCACTCCCTGGACACTACACAGGGATTTTTCTGCCATTTAAATTCTTGGGTGGGAAAAACACTTTCGGTGTAAACGTAAATGACTAAAACCAGATATGTAGAAAAGATAAATTGCCTATGTATTTTTTAAGAATATAATCTTTGAAAACTAGCAATCACCTAAATATAATCTAGACAGTCAGGGAGAATTGAAAATTCAAAAAAAGAATTTACCAGTGTAGTTAGAACACAGCATTAGCCATTGCAAAATGCTTAGATTTGCAGGAAATTAGCTTTAAAACTTTAAAATATTCTCTCAGCTCCATGGCAGAATATGTCAAATCACACTAAATTTGTTTTAAAACTGCAACATTTCTTCTCTGTTGCATGGAAAAATGTGTAGAATTGCAGGAAATTGGCTTATAAAAGCAAAAATGTCTCTACAACGTCAAGATGGGGGCCTCTAAAATGTTCTCTAAAATTCATCCAGGCCGACCGCAATCCCTGCCACGCTCACCACCTAAGCTCCATTTTGATCCAGAAAAAACTCTGGTACAGTAGGCCCAGTTCACTCAGCATGAGCCCAGTCCCCCCCAGCCCTGTTACAGCCAGAGGACCCCCGTGGCTCCAGGCCCACTCTAAAAGGCCCTCTCCCTGATTGCACCATTTACTGTATATTCCCTCTCTCTGTGTGAGAAAGCTGTTAAGAATGTGTGAGTCACTGAATGAGAGAGCAGCAGCCAGCCTCTGTGGCCATTTCACTGAGCAGTCCTCCTACAGTAGTGGTTTAGGGATGAGAAGTCCTCCTACAGTAGTGGTTTAGGGATGAGAAGTCCTCCTACAGTAGTGGTTTAGGGATGAGAAGTCCTCCTACAGTAGTGGTTTAGGGATGAGAAGTCCTCCTACAGTAGTGGTTTAGGGATGAGAAGTCCTCCTACTGTAGTGGTTTAGGGATGAGAAGTCCTCCAACTGTAGTGGTTTAGGGATGAGAAGTCCTCCTACAGTAGTGGTTTAGGGATGAGAAGTCCTCCTACTGTAGTGGTTTAGGGATGAGAAGTCCTCCTACTGTAGTGCTTTAGGGATGAGAAGTCCTCCTACTGTAGTGGTTTAGGGATGAGAAGTCCTCCTACAGTAGTGGTTTAGGGATGAGAAGTCCTCCTACTGTAGTGGTTTAGGGATGAGAAGTCCTCCTACAGTAGTGGTTTAGGGATGAGAAGTCCCCCTACAGTAGTGGGTTAGGGATGAGAAGTACCCCTACAGTAGTGGGTTAGGGATGAGAAGTCCCCCTACAGTAGTGGGTTAGGGATGAGAAGTCCCCCTACAGTAGTGGGTTAGGGATGAGAAGTCCCCCTACAGTAGTGGTTTAGGGATGAGAAGTCCTCCTACAGTAGTGGTTTAGGGATGAGAAGTCCTCCTACAGTAATGGTTTAGGGATGAGAAGTCCTCCTACAGTAGTGGTTTAGGGATGAGAGGTCCTCCTACAGTAGTGGTTTATGGATGAGGATTGTATTTGTGCTCAGGTGTATTGGTTGTGTGGTGCGGTGTGGTGTAATGGTGTATTGTGTGTGTTGTGTTAGGAGAGGAACTACCACATCTACCTGAACCACACCAGTCTGCTGAAGGCCATCCTGCTACACAGCGGAGTCCCAGAGGACAAGCTGAGCCACGCCTCCAGTATCCTTTGTGAAGCCATGGTTAGTACTCCGCCCATCGCACTCGTGCAAATGAAACATACACCATGCATGCGTAGATTGTGTGGTAGAAGTTTTGTCCGTAACATATTTGTTCTACCAGTGGAACTATAAAATGGTATTCTGTCTCTGTTCATAGAGTGAAAAGCTGACCAGGCGAGAGGTGGAGGCCAAGTTCTGTAACCTCTCTCTGTCCAACAACAGTGTAAGTATCTACTGTTGCATGACATGTCTGGTGAAATCATCAGTGTGTCCACTGTGACTCTGCTCAGAGAGAAGATACTGGTCAGCTTTTCTTGAACATTGCCTTGCTCTCAGCTACAGATACTGTATTTTCTCTCTGTTCAGATCTGTGTCTGATGTTGTCTGTCTTTCCCTGCCAGTTGCAGACGCTGTATAAATACATAGAGCAAAAGGGAGACCTTCGGGACCTGGTCCCCCTCATCACCTCTCTGACCAAACAAAAGACTGCCGTAACCCAGCTGGCCAAGCAGGGCCTCAGAGACCTGGAGGAGCTCACTGGTCTGCTCAGGAGACTGGGCGTCAAGCTGCAGGTACTGCTACTCCCTCTCACCCTCCATCTTGATTGTTACCACAGGTGTATGAAGTGCATGGAGAGAATGGTATTGAAATGTGTTTTGCTGTTGAGTGAGTGAGTGAGTGATTGATCGATTGATTCTCTCGTGTGTGTGTCTTTTAGGTAGTGGTCAATCTGGGTCTGGTATATAAAGTGCAGCACCATTGTGGGGTCATCTTCCAGTTTGTGGCCTTCATCAAGAAACGCAGACGCACAGTGCCAGACATCGTGGCTGCAGGAGGGAGATACGACCACCTGGTAATGCCCCCACCCTACCCATGCCGCCAACAGATTATGTCCCAACTTAGGTCCTTGGAAGTGTTGAACTATCAGGGTTTCTGGTTCTCTTCCTGTAGATCCTTGAGTTCCGTGGTCCAGCGTCCTCTGCTCCTGTCCCCTCGGCAGTAGGGGCCAGTGTGGCTCTGGACAAGGTCTGTGCTGCCCTGGCCAACATGGAGGAGCCGGTGAGAACACTTCATCAGTGATAATGACCCACAGACACAGAAGGTCATATTTGAGGATGGCTTATTACTTTCAGCCTCCGTTAAAGTTTTCTGTTATTATCCTGCCTCTAAAATGTTGCTGTTTTGGGAAAGGCTCGACTGTATATTTCTATACTGTAGAATGACAGTTGATGGGTTTACCCCCGAACCCTCTGTAATCAAATCAACTGAATTTGTGTGGAGCTCTGTGTGTGTGTTTAAACCTAACTCCCTGCCTCCTAGCCCTCTATCAGTTCGTGTGATGTGCTGGTGGTGCCTGTAGGCCACACCTCCATGGGCAGGGCCATCAATGTGATCCAGAAGCTGTGGACAGCAGGGGTCTCTGCTGACATCGTCTATGATGTGTCACAGGTAAGTGATGAGCAGCCTGTAGCACCTTCTGCTGTGACAATATCTAACCAACAGGGGGCAACACCTCTATTCTCTTCTACCCAACATGGACAGGGAGTCCAAACTGCCCGAGTTATTTACCTTGACAGTGTCTGGGCCTGTAAACACTCAGGGGAATGGGATCCATTTTGAGGTTACTTGTATAAGCCTTTTAGTGTAGCTTGTTTTAGAAATACGATGAAATATATCTCTGTTACTTTATAGAGTTTTCTACACAGTTTTTATTTTCAGTTTGTAGTTGAAGTCTGACCAACTTTATCTTGAGAAGAGTTTCAATGTGTTTCAGTGTACTTGTTGTCATCCTGTTGCATGTGGGTGGTGTAGTGTGACTGCTGTTCTGGTGCCATGCCTCGTCCCATTCTTCATGTTTATGTGACAGCCTGATCTCAGGCCAGGAGCTGTATGTCACTACTGCTGTGTGTCTCTCTCTGCCTGGCCCCCATAACCTGGCGTTAGCGTGCAGCTGACAGCTCTCCTCTCTCTCTTACGTTGAAACTTCCCCTCTTGTTCTCTTCTTTTATCCTCTTTTCCCTCTGTTTACCTCACCCTTTTCTCCCTTGTCCTCTCCATCATTCCTTCCACCCACTCCAGTGTCCCCCCTCTCTTCTCTACTTTTCATTTGATCTCTTCTGTTTCTGTCTCGGTGACTCTCTGTAACGTCACTGATTGCCCAACTCCATCCCCCTGAGCCCCAAGCAGCAATTAAAAGCTTTGCTTTGTCTGAGCTCACGCTGCTTTGCTGGAAAGGAACAACATGTCACTCCAAGTTGTTAGGGATGCCTGCCTTATGGACCAGCCAGCCAGCTGGGGGGAGGGTGAGAGACAACATCCAGTGTTCAGAGTTTATTAAGTGCTGTGATACTCCCCTCCTAACACCTTTCACATGCACTGCTTTTACTGGACACATCTCCAGTAAATGATCATTTATGGTCCGGAGATGGTTCCTTTCTTTTTAGTTTTTCTAGCCAAATATGGTGAAACCTGAGGTCAGCTGGGAGGCATATGGCCGAAAGCTGGTCTACCCTCAGGCATCCACAGTGGCAGAGCTATAGCCTCGGCGGTCTCAGTGAGAGAGCTGCTGTGAGGAAGCTGGTGGGGAGAGAGACCGCTGGAGAGCAGAGCGATGATATACAGTACAGGGATTGTTCCTCAGCAGAGTCCGTCTGCTGCTCTGTTCTGACTCAGCATTGCCTGCCAGTTGAAACCTGTCTGTCTATATTTGATTAGGATAAATCAGCTCTGCTGCTCACACACAGCCACGGGTGAGTGCACTACCCGGACAGGACCAGGTGTGTGCAATGGGCAGAGTTGCTCTCCGTTCCAAGCTAAACTTGGTTCTCCGCCACTCTGGAGGAATTTATGAGGCACAAGTGAAGTGTTCCCCCAGCACGCATTTAATTTTCCAGGCTTTATGCTGCCGTGGCCCAGTGGTATCTCTGCCACCCCTGCTCTCTCTCTCTCTCTCCCACCACATCACTTGCTCTGATCTCAGTGTTAAATGGGGGCGTTTTCTGCTTTTATTATTACATTCCTGCCGTGTTGTCCAACACGTACGGCGCACACTCTCCGTTTGCTCGCACACTCTCCGTTTGCTCGCACACTCTCCGTTTGCTCGCACACTCTCCGTTTGCTCGCACACTCTCCGTTTGCTCGCACACTCTTCGTTTGCTCGCACACTCTCCGTTTGCTCGCACACTCTCCGTTTGCTCGCACACTCTCCGTTTGCTCGCACACTCTCCGTTTGCTCGCACACTCTCCGTTTGCTCGCACACTCTCCGTTTGCTCGCACACTCTCCGTTTGCTCGCACACTCTCCGTTTGCACAGGAACTGATGAGTCACAGGAAAGCCACTGAAGCCTGCCTGAACCCAGCTTTCAGCACACCACTAAACCACCAGAACTGCTTACAACTCTTACTCTTAAACAGACAGCCGACATTGATAAATACGCCACAAACTAACTTTCCCATAACCCCACTGTCATATTACAGGAGAAACATGGAGCTGAAGGAGAGCTTATCCTCAAATGAATTCACTGTATGGTGTTGAAGGGGTCCACTTGCTCACTGTAACCACTGAACTCTAGCTCACTGTTACCACAACTCTAGCTCACTGTTACCACAACCCCGCTGGAATCATCAACTAGATTCAGCTGAAGGCCAATTTTCTTTCTTGAGGGGATGGTTGGAACATAATTACAAATCATTTGTAGACTGCAAATTGACAGCATGAAGCCCAAATAGATGTAATATTTGACTAAAACATAATCATTTTAAACCTTGATTACATTTGTATATGATCACATTTGTAAACGATCTATCTATAATGTGTGGAAATACTTGAACAGATTTCCTGGTGTGTTTTTTATGTCCAACAATGAAAATGCAACTTTTTTGGGGAGGGGGGGGTTTCGGGGCCAAATAAAACCTTCCGCTGGCCCAATTCTGCCCGCAGGCCACCAGTTTGGGAACCCTGCTCTATTGTAAGTACATGCAGGTTACAATTCACCAAAACCATACAGTTGGTCAATCCACATATAGTAGTAGTAACTGTAAATGTTCATCTGGGTGTAGAAATAGGTTGCAGGATCTGGAGCCCATTGGGACATCATCATCTTGGGGGCAGTATATACCATATTTTCACTTGGCTATTACAAAGTAGTGTTTTCTTCCTCCCTGGATCTGACTGTGTTGTGTTCAGTCCCAGGAGACTCTGCTGGAGCACTGCAGACAGGCTGGCATCACCTGCATGGCCCTGGTCTCAGACAAGGAGGGGTACTACATCAAGGTAATAATAACTATTCATTTATATAAAGCTTGTCCAGATGCTCAAACTCTGAGGGCAAACGGGGTGGGGAAACTCTTTATTAGGAAGGTGTTCCTAATGTTTGGTATACTCAGTGTATATGGTATTGATATGAATTCCCCAAAATACGAGAATTTTGAGTGACCGTGTGTGTTGGAAGCAGGTCTGATTCCCCTCCCTGTCCACTGTGTGTCCCCAGGTCAAGTCCTTTGAGAAGGAAAGGCAGTCAGAGAAGAGGATTCCAGAGTCTGACCTTGTGGATCACATTGTTCAGAAATGTCGGACCAAATTCTATGAGGAGAGAAATGTCAGGTGACAACACGGTTTACTAGCCCACGCACAAACTCTGTTCCACACTTCCAGTGAAGTTGGGGAAAGAGACTGACACAGCGATGTTTGTCTCTCCTCCAACAGGGAAATCTCTGAGACTGTCTCTCTTCAGAATTCCAAGGGATCACTCGTCAGTACCTCAGGTACAGTTGAACAGCCTCTTGACCCTGTGTCCAAGGATGACCCCATTACCTTTGAGAGAGAGCAGAGCAGTAATTATGGTCCTCTGGTTTCCTATGAACCTACTTTGTTCTGGGTCTAAGTCCCTACATGGTGGCATGATAACATGGTTATCCATTTGTTAAATGGATAATCAAAGAGTGATGGTGAATATGTGAACTACAAAGTGATTAGTGGTAGTGTTACATTTCTCACCTCTGGCTCAGATGTACAGTAGATATAAACCTTAATACAACACACTGGACTTATTAGTCTGGCTAACAATGATGGCTTCTCAGTCGACTGGTGTCTGTGGGTGGTGGTGGGAGAAGGCTGTAACAGCTCTGACATATTGCCATGGTCTCATTAGGAGTGTGTGTGTGTGTGTGTTGTGATCTGACAGGATCATCAGAGCAGCATGGGAGCAGTGCCTCTAGTAACATGAATGTGAACCTCCTCACCCCGGAGAAGGTGTCCTCTAGCACCAGACGACGCTACGAGACCCAGGTCTGTCAATCAATCACATATGTCACTCACACCTCTCCTGGAGTAGGCTATAACAGACAGACGGACCGAGCCAAGTCATGCAGCCGATCACGAGACCGGGACAACCTCGCCCTCTCTCTCCCTCTCTGTCTGTGGTTCCCAGCTCTGTCTCACTGTAGCGTTCGTCACAGTCAGACAACGCACCGCCTTTTACACGCCGCCAGCCCAGGCTTAAACCCCATTGGCTCGCGTAGAGACGGATTGCATGTGAGGATGAAGTGGCTTTTGTTTCCCAGTTTCATTGTGTTCATGGGAGCAATTACTCCTTTTCCCCCTCTCTCTCTCTCTCTCTTTGTTCAGATACAAACCAGATTGCAGAATCTAGGTAGCAATTTACAGAGCAAGAGCAATGACATCGAAGTTCTGGCTGTAAGTCATTTTCTGTTTTCCCACCTCTACACCTTATCTGTTGAATCCATGTATGAAATAGATCTGTGCGTGAAACGAGGACGGAGGTTAGCCGATCAGTTGGACTAGTGGTCCTCCCCTCTGTTTTTCTCTGCATGCAGAGGGGTTACCAGAGCTCTCCTGGAGGTAGATGGCTACAAAGTGATTCCAGTCGCTCCAAAACAGAAAACGGAAGGAGAGAGCATGTCATTTGGAGCTAAATTGCTAGCATATTTTGTTTATTTGTGGTTTCGTAGTCAATTTGAAAGGAGATATTCACAGAGTAAATTATACCGTGTATTATTTACTGATACGACAGATACATTTGTCAGTCCATATGTTTGTGTCTGGTTCACATCAGAGGGTTAGATGCTGGAGCGTGAGTTATTGAAGCGTAACAGACATATTCACCTTGATGCTGGTATGTATTTACTGACAGCTAGAAGTCTGTTTCCAGGTTACATCAGCAGTAATGCTACCCGTCTGTCATGGGTAATACCCCTAACTAAAGAAAAAGGCAATTTAACCAACATTTTAATGCATAGATGGAAAATCAGCTCTGACAGTTCTATGATTTCCTGCAAAGGACATTTTACAGTAGTGCACTCAGTGGTGGTGAGAGCACCATGAATGAGTTACAGTAGTGCACTCAGTGGTGGTGAGAGAACCATGAATGAGTTACAGTAGTGCACTCAGTGGTGGTGAGAGCACCATGAATGAGTTACAGTAGTGCACTCAGTGGTGGTGAGAGCACCATGAATGAGTTACAGTAGTGCACTCAGTGGTGGTGAGAGCACCATGAATGAGTTACAGTAGTGCACTCAGTGGTGGTGAGAGCACCATGAATGAGTTACAGTAGTGCACTCAGTGGTGGTGAGAGCACCATGAATGAGTTACAGTAGTGCACTCAGTGGTGGTGAGAGCACCATGAATGAGTTACAGTAGTGCACTCAGTGGTGGTGAGAGAACCATGAATGAGTTACAGTAGTGCACTCAGTGGTGGTGAGAGCACCATGAATGAGTTACAGTAGTGCACTCAGTGGTGGTGAGAGCACCATGAATGAGTTACAGTAGTGCACTCAGTGGTGGTGAGAGCACCATGAATGAGTTACAGTAGTGCACTCAGTGGTGGTGAGAGCACCATGAATGAGTTACAGTAGTGCACTCAGTGGTGGTGAGAGCACCATGAATGAGTTACAGTAGTGCACTCAGTGGTGGTGAGAGCACCATGAATGAAGAATAATGAACAGAAGTCTATGTTCTGCTCTGACTAAATTGCTACAGCACAGTGGGCAAATGATCTTCATGACCTTGAGCTGAGGGAACTGAACCTTCTGTTTTGTGCCATTCTGGAATGTGTCTTGAATATTTATAGCTAATATTTGAGTGCTGTGGCTGAGGTTACATATACTTCCTAAGGAAAAGGACAGCATGCTATGTACAGTGTGGTCTGAGATTACATGGTGAGATACAGTAACAGCCGTTGTGTTAGTGGAGTCTAACGCACCTCCCTTTGTTGTTCCGTCCCAGGTGGACCTGCCGAAGGAAACCCTCATCAACTTCCTGTCTTTGGAGGTCTGTACCCAGCTCTGCTTATCATGACCTCCATCTGCACAACCAATAAAGTACATCTTGGCAGGATGGAGTAGGGGAGGGAAGGAAGGGGGGTCAGGCCTGCGGAGAGGAAACATTTGGGAGTCCTGACTCCTTCCTTAGCCTTGTCTGGGGAGGGGAGTAAACACCACAGATTTACCCAACTATCAGCTGGGACAAGGTGTGAACACTCACATTCCAAATTCCTGGCTGCAGCGCCTGCCAAACTTAAAAAAAAAAAAAAGAGAATGTAAATGATATGGTGTTAAAGATTTTAAAAACATGCTCCAAACACAAGCTTATATTAGCAGACAAAGCATAGAATGAATGGCAACCTTATACAGTTCCACTCTCACATCATACATGGCTTTGTGATTGAGTGTCAGAGAAAACAACTTACAATACACAGTGTGCATGCCCAGACCCATAGGAAACCCCCCATCACACTAATTACCCCACAGAGCATTGAGGGCCTGAGACTCTAAACTATCCAAGCAGCTTTACAGAACCTCCAGTCTCAACAGGCAAAAATATACAATGTGTAAAATCCACAACCCTCTTTTATATTTCCCCCCATTAACTGCAGATGGTGGAGTCTCCGACACGGTAACGACAAATACAATAACAACCGTGTTTGTTTGATCATAGTGGCTATGTTGAATGTCTGATCTCTCTCTCTGTCTGTAGTTTGATGGAGATGAGTCGTTCAATATCAGCGTTAAACATCTGCTGTCGCGTCTCCCCAAGCAGCGCTACCTCAAGTCCATCTGCGAGGAGATCCACCGCTTCAAAATCATGAAAAGGTGCGTAGTTGTACCTGTGGTTACTGGGCTGTTTTGAACAGCGTATGGGTGTCTCAGGGCAAGCGAGCCCAGCCAGTGTGAGAGAGCAGGGCAGTATACCCCATCGCCTCGCCCCTGTGTGCTCCCAGTGCCTGACTCAGGCCCAACTCGCCTTTTTATTAAAAATCATGAAACCCGAGGAAAACGGTAGAGACCATTAAAGGCCCTTTAAAAACCAGACTTCCTTTTGTGACCAGCAAACACCAGAAAACCCCAGCCCATACCCCAGGTAGGTGGATGTCAGTCAACTCTTCAAACAGATCAGGTCAGAGATAACTATAGTCTCTAAAACAACTCCTCAGATGACCAGGTCAGAGATAATTATAGTCTAAAACAACTCAGATGATCAGGTCAGAGATAACTGTAGTCTCTAAAACAACTCCTCAGATTATCAGGTCAGAGATAACTATAGTCTCTAAAACAGATGATCAGGTCAGAGATAACTATAGTCTCTAAAACAACTCCTCAGATAATCAGATTTCCATTTGGAATCTGGGGGAAAGATTTGGACTGCTTATCTGTCTGCTGTCTGGTTGTTTCCACTGTGAGTGACACCTAGAGTCCTGGGCCATAGGCCAGGTCACAGGCAGGGCTAAAGCCCCACTGCAAGCTGTCTACAGGAGCCTGGGCTAATATCAGACTCACTGCCTATAGCCCTGCTCAAAGACAAGGCTAAACTCTATTTTTTTTGCACTGCCTAGCTTCATTTGGATTTTCAGAACAAGGAACATGTAGGATTTGACGGATGTTCTCTTTTATGAATGGGAGAAAGCTAGAGCCTCTTTCTCTGGTTCCAGCTGGGCTCTTCGCAGACTGTCCAGAGCAGTTGGTTTTAATTTCCTGTGTGTACTCATTCACCGTTAAGGGAAAAGTGTTTACTGACAACATCATTTGGGCTCGCTAACAATGGAGATATTCACAGTGGGTGTTTTTGTGTTTGTTTTGGCTGGAACTAGGGCACAGAGAAGACAAGATGAGTGGGCCAAAGGCCACAGTAGTCAACAGTCACTTGGCTGCACTGTGCCTGTAAACTACCCATAGGGCCCCACAGTCATTGAGCTGCCCCAGTCTTACAGCTACAGCCACTATTTCATGTACTTCAAAACAGACTAGCTGCCCCCCCCAGGTCATCTGAAATGCCCTGTAAAAGAATGGAAAGCTAGGGCCAATAATGATCAAGGTGACAATGAATAGAAATAGTCCAATTAGGCTGTTTTTACACAATGAACTGGCCAGTTAAACAGCTAAACAGACTTTATCTGGTGTGGTACACTTACACAATAAAACAGTTATAGGTTATTGTCTGTTTTTGATCGCCATAGCAAGTGTTCTACTTCCCCTTTGCATATGGAAACATCAACAGTCTGCTAGTGGACACATGGTGGGGTTGTTTTGGACATACATTAAAGTTTTTGACTTGATGAGTGTGTTGTCTTTGCAGAGTTGCTGTGGTGGTTTTGTACAGCTACAAGGATGATTACTACAAGGTTCTTCTGTGAAACCGAAGATGTTTCTGCCCAGGACAAGCTCCAAGCTGCTCCCAGCACAACGGGCTTCCTGTGCTTTTGAATTTTGTGAAACAGTATCTGTTTGAAGAAGTTGACAGCTTTATTCTGTGACTTTCCTTTTCAGAGTGAACCCAAATTCAAAAGTAAGTGTTGAAATGTAATCCAGGTACAATCAGCTGTTACCCTGAAGCTCACAGCATTGTGTTACTCCCTACCACAAGACCAAGACAGTTTCTAACCTTACTGTACCTGCCTTAATGGAACAGCTCATATACATTCTGAAGCGGAAGTTTTTTTTGATTGCAGATAATGTTTTTGAAAATAATGTCCAATTCCATATTTTTTAAGTGACATGATTAATAATGGCAATAAATCCCATTTTCCCTCAGTTTGTGGTTCTCTTCTTTGAGAATGCCCCAGTCTGCGAAAACAATGAATGTGTTCATAACACAAAGTAGCTCAAACCTTGGATTTAGCTGACAAACTTGATAATTAGCTATGGACTGTGGATATTATTTTACTGAGATGGGGTGTTTGACTAGTACTCTGAATTTCACAAAATGTTCCTGTTGAATGTGATCTCTGATGGTATCAAAAAGCCATTGTGACCACACTAATAATTGGTTTAACCGTTATGCTGTAAGAAGCTAATCTTTGAGAAAAAGCTCCTTAAATGGTTGATTTCTTGTGTTTTCGGACCAATCTTCACTTCCTCATGTTGAGCTTTATCAGCAAACGGTGACAGACAAGTCAAACGGAATTCTTCAGGTTGTCTGTTCAAGCCTTTCTGGTTCCAAACCTTTCTGGTTTTCTGTCTGGTTTTATGAAGCTTACAGTGTGAAACTGAGATCTGGCCGCTGCATTCCCCACTCACGCCTCATCTGTATAGTCCTGTGGGCTGTGAGAAACACCAAATACACATCCCCGGTCTTCCCCATTTGCTAACACAACACGGATAAGGATATTAGAGCAACTATGCTTAAGAGAAAGGAAACTTTAAAACCTTTGGGAAACTTAAGTGAGATAAGATTTTTTTATTTAACAAGACAAGTCAGTTAAGAACAAATTCTTATTTACAATGACTGGCAAACCCGGACGACGCTGGGCCAATTGTGTGCCGCCCTATGGGACTCCCAATCACAGCCAGATGTGATACAGCCTGGATTTGAACCAAGGACTAGTGACACCTCTCCTTAGACCGCTGCGCCACTTGGGAGCCCAGGAAGCAGATCCCCTTCGGCAGCACTGGGCAAGAGTAGATAAAGGAACAGATGTCATATCTAACCATGCTATGATATGTTACCTCTTTTGATCCCAACTGTTGCTAAGTTGATATTTATTTTATTTGTTGGGATTTCCAGTCTTTTTTTAAAAGCACGATGCATCAGCCAGCTCCGTCACACTTTTCATTGCAAACATGTCACCATGAAAATGTCACAAGCACTGAAATGTCTTCCCAAATGTTAAACGTTAAAAGGTCATTTTTGTTTTTCAAAATAAGTATAAATGTTCCAGTTCAACAGCAAAGAAACATGTATTTACAGTTTGCAACAGTAAAATAAATAGGCTTGAAAAACAAAGCAGATGGAAATGGTAAATGGCTTACAATATCGAAAATGTACAGCAGCTTTGGCTACTAAGTTCATTTGCCAAAAACATGTCATGAACTCAAACTATACTTTAGTATTAATAAATAAAGCTATGTGAAAAAATAAATAAGGTACACTTCTGTCCTACTTTTATCTACCTTTTTTACACATAGGAAAAACAAATAACTTTTACAAGTCTCCTCTTCCCTTAATTTAAGCCACATGGTTGTGAATCAAACAGACCCAAATCTACTGAATTACTTTTGAAACTCTTCAGTAGAAATCTGTATTTGTCTCCACACAGTTTTGGCATCACAATGGTCTTTGTATCGAGAGACTGGCAATGTAACTATGAAATCAGATCCAACGATTTCCTATTAAACCCCAGTCTGTTTTGTAATGCTCTGAAGCACATCCATTTCACTAGGTTGATCAGATTGTTAAATAAGCCTAGAATTTGCTGCACCATTATGTTTACTTGAGTGATTCATCACCTCCATGTGCTAAATATGCCCATCAAATCCTTGATTAGGCCTTTATCCCGCCAGGAATCTCACCCACAGCTTTTTAAAACACTGGATCCTAACAAAAGTGCTACATTTTACGAACATGCGCTGTTGGAATGTACCATTATTTGCATTTCATAGCAGAGTCTCCTTGAGACCCTTGCCCCTGTTCATTGTAATATGTTATAAACTGGTGGGAATAGGGAGACCTTCAGTCAGGTGACCTTGGCATGGAATACATGGCACAAGTCATTACAGGAGAAACAAGGAAATATGAAAAACATTAAGGCTATAAAATAAAGGCTACTAATGTATGTTAACATTCTCTGGAAACAGTAGCTCATGTTTACGCACAGCTGTAAATGAAGTTATATAAGTGAGGCTTATTGTATGTTGACATTCCTCATGAGTAACTCCAGAATGTCTGGAACTGCTTCTGTAGTTTCCTGTAACGAGTCCTCTTATCTGCAAGCTATAAAATAACAGTCTGGATTAGTATTAATCCACCTAATCTTGAAGTCCATTCCCATTTGTAGATGAAGTCCAGCCAATGGGATGATTCCTTCTAAAGGGAGTTGTTGAGTACAGAAGGGTGAAGAACCTTACTGTATTACAGACAGACACGCTGGCTTCACAGCGGAAGCAGAATACATTCACACTGTTTTCCCTCTTCCCAGGGTGGTTGGTTGTTTTCAGAATGGAATGATTTTGGTCATCACCTTTGAGGCAGCCAGAAACCACTACAGTAAGTGGGAATAGAAGAGTTTCATTCCTTTGCATCGATGGGGAATGTTTAGTCTGGCATTTACAATGTTTTAATCTTGCCACCATGGAGACTTCCATAACAAAAACGAGGCTTGACCAAGAAAAACACTACAACTATTACACAGAAATATATATATATTTTTAAACTAAGATGGAAACCACACGTTCTAAAGCAGGAGTTTGGGTTTCTTTATTTTTCTGGGCCATAGTCTGCTGGGTTCTGATGCTGCTCAAAGTCATTGACTGGGGAGAGGAGCGAGTCATGGAACTAGCCATTCATCTGATAATTGACTTACCCTCCCATCCAATTTTGATTACAACTGGAAGACCGGCTAAATTGGCATCACTAAAACAATTGTTGATGAATTGATTGCTGTGCTGCGGCACATAGAAAACAGCAAACTAGAGACCCTCGACTAGAACCCAAACCCCTGTCCTGAAGCTGTTATATTCCTCCTATTAGTTTCATGTTCTAGTTCCAGAGGAGGTGAGAAGTGATGATGATCATGTTCACATTTCAGAGCTCTCTCTGGCTGACTAGTAGCCTCTCTGTCTGACTAGTAGCCTCTGACTGACTAGCAGCCTCTCTGGCTGACTAGCAGCCTCTCTGGCTGACTAGCAGCCTCGCTGGCTTACTGTCACTCTGTCTGTGGTGAACTGTATGGCAAAGTCCCATAATGGCCACATCCTCCTGCCTCCCCAGTCTCTCCTCACTGTACCAGCAGTATGATAAAGCAACAGGCAGTTGCATTGCATTGTTGTGGATCGATCACCATGAAAATGTGAGAAAGAGAGAAGAGGTGGTGCTTGGTAGCCCTTTGGGCAGTGTAGAGTTTGGGGGTCTGGTGAACGGGGGTTGGTGTTTAGGGGGAGGGGGGTCTAGCGCTGTCCCCTGCCCTGGCCTGTACTCAGCTTGGCCCGGGGGATGAGCATCCTCTCCCCACATGGTGAGCTCATCTCTGGGGAGAAGTTGATGCCACAGTCATTCTTCACGCTCTGGAACTTGTTCTCCTTTGAAGGTTCCATGTACACCACCGAGTTCTTATTCGCATGCTTCTTCAGGATCACAGTCTAGGAAAGGAGGAAAGGAAAAAATGTAAATATCAATTACTTTATTTTCACACAACAGGTCTTGTCAGCTACATTGATTGAATCCTACTGCTTTGTGTTATCATGTCTAGTTAGGACGGGAGAGACTTTTTCGGAAACCATGTGACGAATTACGATTTTCTGTGCTGCTCTAATCTCATTTCATGGGGGCGTTGTAAAACGATCACATTTTATGATAAACTTGACACAGTTCAAAGTGCTCCATCAGAATTAAGTGCTGGAAAAATACATTAATCCCTACTTTATGACACCCTGAACATGAATTGTAGCAGGAGCTGGAAGATCAAGGAAAACCCACGACCCACCCACAGATTAGATCCTAAAACAACGGCCCACCGCCCCGCTATGGTGCTATGATTTAGCACCATAGTGGTCTGAGTTTGGGCAGCAACCCCATACCAACATATCGGGCAGAATCATGAGGCATTTCGGTGCTGGGTTGCAATTCATTTGTGAATAGTCTTTTTCCGCAAGCTGTACGTACAGTACTGGGCCTAATGAGCGGCTTTACCCACAATGCCTCTCACCTTCTTGGGGGCGCTGTAGCACGACATCTGCACCCACTTTTTCTTCTTGTTAATGAGGACTGCCACAATGAGGAAGATGACGATGGCCAGGAGGAGACCGGCCAGTATCCAGGCAGCTGATTGGTAGATGAGAGCCATCTCAGTTTGACTGGGGATGTTCTCTCCCAGGTTGTTACCATCTGCAGGGAATATCAATATCAGCTCTCCCCCACAGACTGGACAACACATACTGCTGTCACACAGGCCAATATTTACATTACATTATTCCCCTTCTAATCAATTGAAATGAAAAAGCAGCTCATGTCCTTCCTAGGTGTTTGGCAGTTTTCCCTGGCCAATACGTTAGATACAGTCTCCAGATGAATGTGTGTCAGTGTGCATTTATCTCATTTGCATTCCCATTGCCCCACAACAATGTAAACATCCTCAACAGGCTGGCTGGGAAAGTATGGACAATGATACCAAGTCACAGGTCTGAAGCAGTTGTTACCTATCAGTAACCTATCATTTAACCATCTCTGTGGGCCATAGGAGGAGTGAGTGAGTGAGTGAGTGAGTGAGTGAGTGAGTGAGTGAGTGAGTGAGTGAGTGAGTGAGTGAGTGAGTGAGTGAGTGAGAGAAATAGTGGAAGAGAGAAGGTGAGCAAGAGAGAAAGATAGATGGACAGACAGACAGTACCTGTAGCAGCAATAATAGGAGGCAAAGGGACAGTGGTGATCCAGACTGTATTGTCCACTGTGGTAGTAACCCTGGTCTTGGGGGCCTTGGTCGACACCATCATTGGAACAGACGTGGTTGTCATTTCTGTAAACCAAAGAAGAAAATCACAAATAAGTCACAAAGCAACCCACGTACGTAATGTCAAACACACTTGAGCTGAAAACAAATCCCACATTCCAGATCAATGTAACAGAAGGTTATGGTTGGGTGGAGTGTCTGTAGATAAGGTGTGTTTACGGGATGTGTTCCCTAAGCTTCCATGACCTCCTTTTGTCAAGAGTCTTATGTAAAAGTGCTGTTTTCCACCGAGCAAATAACCAAAACAAAGCTGAGATGAAACGGTTACAAATCAGAGGGAACAATGTATGCCTGTGCCGAGGTTTTCCTCTATAGGAAAAGCTGACATGGAGCTTTGCCTTCCTGTGCCGGCATTGAGAGTGGCGGGTCGGCTCAGCCGGAGACAGGAAACACGTGTGAATGTGCGGATGCTTGGGGAATGTTTTCACTCTGAGTGAGTTGTGTCACATGGAATGTTGCTGTGAGTAACGGTGTTTGCCCAAGCAGTGCCAGCGAAACAGGCCCCCAGAACGCGACTCACACACGCTTGCTTTATTCTAGCTAGGTTTGAAAACTGTTCCTCCCTTCCTACAAGTTACACTGTGAATAATAATGTTCTCAATAACAAGCTGTACCTTGTCCCAAAGGAATAACTTGTTTTAATGCATACTTAATATGGGATTTTTCACAAGACACAAATATACTACACACTAGAATTACAGTGGATATCATTAGAGAGGCTAACAAGGCAGTGTGCTCTCACCCATCTAGACATTCCCAGGAGTTTAGTTCCACGGACAGACTCACTCTCACACATACACATTCACTTACCCAGACAGTGAGGGCAGCACTGGCCCTTGCGCAGGACGGGCACCCTGCAGTTGGCAGGCGGGCAGCGCTGGGAGAAACACTGAATGGTTCCATTGTTGCAGGTGCAGCTGGTGCAGGCATTGGCCTTCCAGGTGTCCCCAGCCAAAAGCACATCTCCCTCGCTGGAGATACAGTACTCCTGCTGACTGGTGCTCACCGGGAGCTGGGGACCCTGCTTGTCCTCTGTGGACGGAAGGATGGAGAGAGAGGCACACCAAGGCAGTATAACATGTTAATCCAGAGTGGTTATTAGGACTGTTCACCCGTGTTTGCAATAAGATGGTTTTACTGTATGGTAAATTCTAGCAGGAAGCTAGCTGATGACTAGGGACTAGGGAAGACATGGCTGCTGTGCTGAGCTGTGTCAGTTAACTCTCAGGCTTATCTCTGTGTCTCATAGCCATAGGCCCATAGATCAATGGCCTGTCTGTGACAAAAGCTTAGTTAGACTATACACACCTCAACACTAATGTAAATCAAATCAAATGTTATTCATCACATGCTTTGTAAAAAACAGGTGTAGACTAACAGTGAAATGCTTACTTACAGGCCCTTCCCAACAATGCAGAGAGAAACAACAGGTGTAGACTAACAGTGAAATGCTTACTACAGGCCCTTCCCAACAATGCAGAGAGAAAGAAAAAAGAGAAATAGAGTAAAACACGTAATAATAAATACACAATGAGTAACGATAACTTGGCTTTATACAAGAGGTTCCAGTACCGAGTCGATGTGCAGGGGTATGAGGTAATTGAGGTAGATATGTACATAGAACTAAGGAACAAAGTGACTAGGCAACAAGATAGATAATAAACAGTAGCAGCAGCCTATGTGATGTGTCATAAAAGTTTGTGCAGAAAGGGTCAATGCAGATAGTCTGGGAAGCTGTTTGATTAACTATTTAACTAATTATTTAGCAGTCTTATGGCATGGGCGTAGAAGCTGTTCAGGGTCATGTTGGTTCCAGACTTGGTGCGTCGGCACTGCTTTCCGTGCAGTAGCAGAGAGGACAGTCTTTGATTTGGGTGGCTGGAGTCTTTGAGAATGTTTTGTGCCTTCCTCTGAAAAGGCCTGGTATAGAGGTCCTGGATGGCAGGGAGCTCGGCCCCAGTGATGTACTGGGCCGTATACACTACCATCTGTAGCGTCTTGTGGTCTGATGCCAAGCAGTGGCCTTACTAGGGGGTGATGCAGCCAGTGGCCATACTAGGGGGTGATCCAGCCAGTTAAGATGCTCTCACTGGTGCAGCTGTATAACTTTTTGAGGATCTGTGGGCCCATGCCAAATCGTTTTAGCCTCCTGCCACCCACGACTGTGTTGGTTTGTGTGGACGACGATAGATCCTTAGTGATCTGGACACCGAGGAACTACAGCCCTGTCTATGTGAATCGGGGCGTGCTTGGCCCTCCGTTTCATGTAGTCCATCATCATCTCCTTTGTCTTGCTGACATTGAGGGAGAGGTTGTTGTGCTGGCACCACATGGCCAGGTCTCTGACCTCCTCCGTACAGGCTGTTTCATCGTCGCCGTGCGCATCCACGCAGTCGTGGGTGAACAAGGAGTACTTGTGGGACTAAGATCGCACCCCTGTGGGCCCCTGTGTAAAGGGTCAGCGTGGCAGATGTGTTGTTGCCTACCCTCACCACCTAGGGAGGCCCTTCTGAAAGTCCAGGATCCAGTTGCAGAGGGAGGTGTTCAGTCCCAAGGTCTTTAGCTTAATGATGAGCTTGGAGGGCACTATGGTGTTGAATGCTGAGCTGTAGTCAATGAACAGCATTCTCACATAGGTGTTCCTCTTGTCCAGGTGGGCGAGGGCAGTGTGGAGTGCAATAGAGACTGTGCCATCTGTGGATCTGTTGGGGCGGTATGCAAATTGGATTGAATCCTGGGTGTCTGCGATGATGGTGTTGATGACCAGCCTTTCAAAGCATTTCATGGCTACAGATGTGAGTGCTATGGGGCAATAGTCATTTAGACAGGCTACTTTGGATTTCTTGGGAACAGGGACTATGGTGGTCTGCTTGAAACATGTACTGTATGTATTACAGACTGGGTAAGGGAGAGGATGAAAATGTGAGTGAAGTCACCAGCTGGTCAGCGCATGATTGCAGTACACGTCCTGGTAATCCGTCTGGCCCTGCGGCCTTGTGAATGTTGACCTGTTTAAATGTCTTACTCACATCGGCTGCGGAGAGCGTGATCACACAGTCTTCCGGAACAGCTGGTGCTCTCATGCATGTTTCAGTGTTATTTGCCTCGAAGCGAGCATAGAAGTAGTTTAGCTTGTCTGGTAGGCTTGTGACACTGGGCAGCTCTCGGCTGTGCTTCCCATTGTAGTCTGTAATGGTTTGCAAGCCCTGCCACATCTGACGAGCGTCAGAGCCGGTGTAGTACGATTTGATCTTCGTCCTGTATTGACGCTTTGCATGTTCGTCGGAGGGCATAGCGGAATTTCTTATAAGCTTCCAGGTTAGAGTCCCGCTCCTTCAAAGCGGCAGCTCTACCCTTTAGCTCAGTACGGATGTTGCCTGTAATCCATGGCTTCTAGTTGGGGTATGTACAGTGGGGCAAAAAAGTATTTAGTCAGCTACCAATTGTGCAAGTTCTCCCACTTAAAAAGATGAGAGAGGCCTGTAATTTTCATCATAGGTACACTTCAACTATGACAGACAAAATGAGAAAGAAAAATCCAGAAAATCACATTGTAGGATTTTTAATGAATTTATTTGCAAATTATGGTGGAAAATAAGTATTTGGTCAATAACAAAAGTTTATCTCAATACTTTGTTATATACCCTTTGTTGGCAATGACAGAGGTCAAACGTTTTATGTAAGTCTTCACAAGGTTTTCACACACTGTTGCTGGTATTTTGGCCC
Organism: Oncorhynchus kisutch; assembly: GCF_002021735.2. Taxonomy (NCBI): domain Eukaryota; kingdom Metazoa; phylum Chordata; class Actinopteri; order Salmoniformes; family Salmonidae; genus Oncorhynchus; species Oncorhynchus kisutch. The sequence goes on from NC_034180.2 coordinate 34,929,424, forward strand.
ATTCCTCCATGCAGATCTCCTCTAGAGCAGTGATGTTTTGGGGCTGTTGCTGGGCAAACACAGATTTTTAACTCCCTCCAAAGATTTTCTATGGGGTTGAGATCTGCAGACTGGCTAGGCCACTCCAGGACCTTGCAATGCTTCTTACGAAGCCACTCCTTCGTTGCCCAGGCGGTGTGTTTGGGATCATTGTCATGCTGAAAGACCCAGCCACGTTTCATCTTCAATGCCCTTGCTGATGGAAGGAGGTTTTCACTCAAAATCTCACGATACATGGCCCCATTCATTCTTTCCTTAACACAGATCAGTCGTCCTGGTCCCTTTGCAGAAAAACAGCCCCAAAGCATGATGTTTCCACCCCCATGCTTCACAGTAGGTATGGTGTTCTTTGGATGCAACTCAGCATTCTTTGTCCTCCAAACACGACGAGTTAAGTTTTTACCAAAAAGTTATATTTTGGTTTCATCTGACCATATGACATTCTCCAAATCTTCTTCTGGATCATCCAAATGCTCTCTAGCAATCTTCAGACGGGCCTGGACATGTACTGGCTTAAGCAGGGGGACACTTCTGGCACTGCAGGATTTGAGTCCATGGCGGCGTAGTGTGTTACTGATGGTAGGCTTTGTTACTTTGGTCCCAGCTCTCTGCAGGTCATTCACTAGGTCCCCCTGTGTGGTTCTGAGATTTTTGCTCACCGTTCTTGTGATCATTTTGACCCCACGGGGTGAGATCTTGCGTGGAGCCCCAGATCGAGGGAGATTATCAGTGGTCTTGTATGTCTTCCATTTCCTAATAATTGCTCCCACAGTTGATTTCTTCAAACCAAGCTGCTTACCTATTGCAGATTCAGTCTTCCCAGCCTGGTGCAGGTCTACAATTTTGTTTCTGGTGTCCTTTGACAGCTCTTTGGTCTTGGTCATAGTGGAGTTTGGAGTGTGACTGTTTGAGGTTGTGGACAGGTGTCTTTTATACTGATAACAGGTTCAAACAGGTGCCATTAATACAGGTAACGAGTGGAGGACAGAGGAGCATCTTAAAGAAGAAGTTACAGGTCTGTGAGAGCCAGAAGTCGTGCTTGTTTGTAGGTGACCAAATACGTATTTTCCACCATAATTTGCAAATAAATTCATTAAAAATCCCTACAATGTGATTTTCTGGATTTTTTTTCTCATTTTGTCTGTCATAGTTGAAGTATACCTTTGATGAAAATCTCATCTTTTAAAGTGGGAGAACTTGCACAATTGGTGGCTGACTAAATACTTTTTTGCCCTACTGTACATACGGTCACTGTGGGGACGACGTCATCGATGCACTTATTGATGAAGCCAATGACTGATGTGGTGTACTCCTCAATGCCATTGGAGGAATCCCGGAACATATTCCAGTCCTGGAGCTTAGCATCTGCTGCATCTGACCACGTTTTTATTGATCAAGTCACTGGTGCTTAGTGCTTAAATTTTTGCTTATAAGCAGGAATCAGGAGGTTAGAATTATGGTTAAATTTGCCAAATGGAGGGCGAGGGAGAGCTTTGTATGCATCTCTGTGTGTGGTGGTCCAGAGTTTCTTTCCCTCTGGTTGCACATTTAACGTGCTGATAGAAATGAGGTAAACCGTATTTAAGTTTCCCTGCATTAAAGTCCCCAGCTACTAGGGTGAGCATTTCCTTTCTTATGGCGGAATACAGCTCATTCAATGCGGCCTTAGTGCCAGCCTCAGTCTGTACTGGTATGTAAAACAGCTCTGAAAAATACAGATGAAAACTCTCTATGTAAATAGTGTCTACAAATAGTGTCTACAGCTTATCATGAGATACTCTACCTCAGGCGAGCAATAGCTCGAGACTTCCTTAGATATTGTCCACCAGCTGTTATTTACAAAAATACATTGTCCGCCGTGGGGGGTTTATTCGATCGCCTATGAATTCTTATAAGGCAGCCTGCCCTTTGCCCCTTTTTCTCTGCCTTCTCTTCACGCAAATCACGGGGATCTGGGCCTTTTCCCAGGAGAGCAGTATAACATTCACGTCGAGCTCGTCAGACTCGTTAAAGGAAAAAAAGGATTCTGCCAGACCGTGGTGAGTAATCTCAGTTCTAATGTCCAGAAGTTATTTTCGGTCATAAGAGACAGTAACGACAACATTATGTACAAAATAAGTTACAAACAAAGCAAACAAACAAACAAAAAAACACAATTGTTTGGGGACACGTAAAACGGCAGCCTTCTTCTTCGGCGCCACCTTATTTATTTCACTTTTCCTGCATTAAAATCACCAGCCACTAGGAGTACCGACTCTGGATTAGTATTTGCTTATGGCCCTATACAGCTCGTTGAGTGCCGTCTTACTGCCAGCATCGGTTGGTAGTGGTTAATAAACTGCTACCAAAAATATTGATGAAAACTCTCTTGGAAAATACTATGGTCTCGTTCTCTTCCAAGTCTTTGGGACTGGGGGCTGGTCCGTGGTGAGCAGCATGTTCAGCGCCGCCAACTTCGACATTTTCATCAAAATCGACATTGGTGATCGTTTTTCTGATGTCCAGAAGCTCTTTACGGTCATAGATAATGATGGTGTAAACATTATACAAAAAAAATCCCACTCAAAATAGCCTGTAAAACGGCAGCTATCCATTCCAGCGCCATTCTTACTCTTCCACAATGTACACATACATCAAGGGGCCTGTCATTGAAATGTGTGTTATTCCCACATTCTTCAGAGACAGAACCATACATATATCAAAGGGCTGCCTCTTACAATCTGATTTTGTGGTGGGAGATGTGGTGATAACGCAACTAGACGAGCATTCCCAAGGAGGCTCTGTGGGTTTCAGGGGCTGTCATGCATTTCTGATTTGTGAGGCTCTTGCTTGGGGGGCTGGAGGGAGGAGTGAGGGGCGGGGGGAGGTGGTGGTGGGGGAAGGTGGTGATGGGACGGGGGGGAGGAGTGAGGGGTAGGGGAGATGGTGGGGGGGGGGGGGACAGTGGCCTACTTGGTCCAACTCTATTCTTCTCAGCAGCTGGTGAGGTCACATGACCTGAATAGGGTTGCGAAATTCTGGGAACCTTTAATAAATTGCCTGGTTTTAAAGAAATCCTGGTTGGAGGTTTCTGGATTTTCCCTCTTGATTCCAAATGGGATTTCTGGAAAACCAGGGAATTTATTGAAAGTGCCTGGAATTTTGCAACCCTAGACCTGACCAGGAGAAACTAGTTATAGGCTATAACTAGGGCCTAGAGTTTTTCCTAGTCATATCACATTGCCATGAAAAATACTGTTCTTATGTGTGACTAGTGGAAACAGACAGGCTTGTACCCATGTGTTCCTCTCTGGAGGATATATCCCCATGTAAAGCCAGCCGGTTTGGTCTGGTTTCTTTATTAGCCTGTGTGTACTGACATTAAACTGTGGGACAGATTGCAACATGCACCAAGACAAGGCAAGACCCTCAATCCACCACCACATGCTGCTGATAATGGCTCCAGATCAAATTTATCCCACTCTATACTGATCACAATCTGACATCGCTTCTGGAATCATTCCTGGATGTAAGTGCTTTTGATATTATCTGAAATTGCTCTTGTCAAGGCTAGTATGATGATGATAGAGTTCTACATTTACAGAGAAGAAAATGGCTTAGTACTAGAGGTTTCCTAGTAAAGCAGCCTATGACAGATGCGGGGGATGTAAGGTACTGTACCTGGGCAGACATGGCAACAGGTGTCCCTGTTCCTGGTTGGGGCCTGACACACAGCAGGGGGACACACTTCAGTGTCGCACAGGACGCGGCCCTTCCTGCAGGTGCAGCGTGTACACTCGTCCAGGTTCCAGGTCTCTCCCTCCACATAGAGTTTCCCCCCAGGGGCTCGACACACCACCAGGTCCATGCCCTCTGGCTGACCACTGCCTGACTCATCTGGACAGACAACACACAGGTTATGAGAGGCAGATAACAGTAACACAATAACACATGAAAGACTACTAAGAATAAGGTTCACATCTTACTAGAACTAAGCTCGGTAGTTACACAACAATTTGTGTTCGGACATACTTTCCTCTAGTCCAGTACAACAGTACAGATAAAACAATTGACTGCAATAGGGTTGATATCTGTAAGGAGTTAGTCTGAAAGTTGTAGACATTCTTTCACTTTTAAATATTTGAACAGTCCACTGAGTCACTCCCCTATAAATATCCCCAGTGACTCTGAGGGGTGTGGATGAAAAGGCGTGGGTGTGTAACTGTGTATCAGTGTGTGTTGCTCCTTACACCAACACAAAGTGTGAGTGTTCATGGAGCCTGAGACCTGACTGATGGGGCAGTAAGTGGACTGGGCTCTAGGGTGTGAGCTCCTATGGGACTGTGAACTGCCAGACGTGTGTGTGTTGATAGACCAGCCGGCTCTAGACAAGACGTACCTTCACAAGTGGGACAGCACTGGTCAGGCCTGACCACGGGGTTGGGACAACTGGGCACAGAGCAGGATATGAGCACACACATCTCTCTCCCAGCAAGGCAGTAGCAGTCTCGGCAGCCATCGTGCCAGCTCTCGCCCTCCTCATAGTGGTGCCTGTTGGAGTTCAGACAGTTGCTGGGCATGGGGGCGGGGGCAGTGGTGCGTGGCAGGTGGTCACTCTCTGGAAAAAAAAACATGAACACAGACAGACGTTAGGAAGGGAGGGAGACTGGTGACTTGAACCTGTGAGAAACCATCAACAGGGATGTTTCAGGGCATGGGAAACGCCCATGAATTCAAAGTGGAAATGTCATTCAGAATAATAATTTACAATGAATAGTAAAGCTATCCAATGTTATTGTCTTGGGTCCATTGGAGGCTAACGAGAAAGCTCTGCTAACCATCCCTGGTTCCTCCCAGCTCCACCTTCACCAAGCACCATTATGTGCTCTTCCTTTTAAAGTCTCTTTATTTCACAATAATCCATTTAATAAATAAAGTTTAATCATTTCCCTGAAGTTTTTGGGATCTGACCCAAAACTGAGGTGCTCTGTTTCTGTTGAGAGATAGGTTGAGGTTATGAAACCCCACATCTGCCAATAACTGGCCCCCAAGTGGGATATAAACCCAGTGTGGCTGTTAAGTCTGGGGAGAACAGTGTTTTTGATAGAACGTAGAATTTCAGTGAATCACATCATGTTTCCACATCCAGGGCAGATGTTTGTGTCTCTTCTCTCTCAACACACTGTTATACAAAGGGAAAAGGTACACTTCACAAAAAAGTTTCCTATCCATAAATATTTTAACAGTCCACTGAGTAACTGATCTAACAGTCTCAAAATAAGATAAACATGATGGGGTGCCACTGCACCGCCATCTTACTGAGCAAGAACCCCCAAATACATTCCAAGCTAAAATATTTATAATATTACTGGAAAAATTAAATAAACGCATAAAAAAGTATAAATAAGCCGTCCAAACTTGCTTTAACTTGTGTGGTTGGTGAATCTAATCCGACATGCACACACAGGCCTCAGCGGTAGCTAAATAAAACACAAGAGTCAAAACATCCTTCCATAACAGGCTTCACAGCAGATCAGCTAATGGTTCCAGCAAATCCAATCTGCTACATAGTGATAGAAAGTCAACACACACACACACCAACACACACGTGGTCACACAAACATGTGTACACACACGCTCGTTCGCACACACACACACACACACACTCGTTCGCACACACACACACACACACACACACTACTGTTATTGAACTGAAGTCGTGTGACCGGCTGACCCAGACGGATTAATATTGATGCGGACCAGATGAGACAGACAGACAGATGAGAATCATACCTTTGCACATGCAAATGGAGCAGCCCTTCCTGTTCTGCCGGTAGCCATCGCTGCAGTTCTTGTCACAGGTGAAGGGGGGACACTTGATACAGCGACACATCTCACAGCCGTGCTTATTCCTCCTGTGGGATAGATAGAGCACACATATGTCTATCAGATATGTAATGAGGGAGGGAACAATAAGAATGCCATTTTACATCTCAAATGGGGCATATTAAACTCATATTTGAATGAAAGCTCAATAGCCAGTGATCTTGTGATTGGTCTGGTGGAGTACTGCCATGGAACCAGATGGTCAGGTCTGGTATAATAGACATATGGTTCTGTTTTCCCCCTGCTATATTAGCTGGCTTTGAAGAGGCCTGATAAAAGCAGCACCCTGGAACACGTGAGAGCCCCATGGTGCACGGCACACACACCATACCAATGCTAGAGTCTAGGGCACTGGGTTTAAAGCAAATTCATATGCTTTCCATTTGATTCAACCTATTCAGATGGCTACTGTATTGCTACCAAAGCCTTTGGCTGACATGCGAGGTCCAGAGCAGGGCAAAGATGATATTAATGCAGCCAGGTTGATTAAGGAGACTGAAGGGCCCTGCTCTCCATTAACTACGAGCTCATCATGGTTGATTTGATGACAAACAGATTTGTAAATAGAGTAGACACAGGGATGACGCAGGAAAAACAAACCCGGAAGAGTTTGAGAGACGATCTACGCGGCTTCTGAAATAAACTAAACCTCCACTGAATGGCCGAAAGCTAAGGAAGATACACGCAGAGAGATAACAAACCATAGATGAGTTAGGAACGGACACAGAGCATGTGACCTAGTTGGATCCAAATATAGAGGTCATAAAACATAGACGAGCAGCAGGTTGAGAAATGCCCAATCCAGATGGGTTCATCTATTACAACTCCAGTCTCTCTGTCTCGTTCTCTGTGTGTCTCCCATACTCTCTTTTTCTGGAATCTGTAACCCATAAGGCCTTTTTCAATTAAACATGGATTCCGTTAGGTTGGATTAATTACACTATTAGTCTCTGTAGGCCACATGAATAAAACAGGAAATGAACCCAAATTCAAATGTTATTCATCACATGCTTCGTAAACAACAGGTGTAGACTAACAGTGAAATGCTTACTTCCCAACAATGCAGAGAGAAAGAAAAAAGAGAAATAATAGAAAAATAAAACACGTAATAGATACAAAATGAGGAGCGATAATTTGGCTATATACACGTGGTACCAGTATCGAGTCGATGAGCAAGGGTGCGAGGTAATTAAGGTAAATATATACATATAACTAGGAATAAAGTGACAGATTTTTTTTGGGATATCTGCATAACTTTTACTCCACTACATTCCTAAAGAACATATGTACTTTTTACTCCCATCCATTCCCCCTGACTCCCAAAAGTACTCGTTACATTTCAGGTATCCTAGTGGTTAGAGTGTTGGGCCACTAACCGAAAGGTTGCTAGATCGAATCCCCGAGCTGACAAGCTAAGAATCTGTCGTTCTTCCCCTGAGCAAAGCAGTTAACCCACTGTTCCCCCAGGCGCCGTGGATGTCAATTATGGCAGCTCCCCACACCTCTCTGATTCAGAGGGGTTGGATTAAATGCAGTAGATACATTTCAGTTGTACAACTGACTAGGTTTCCCCCTTTCCCAATATTGTCCAATTCATGCACCTATCAATATTATGTGTTGTCATCCCTACTGCCTCTGATGTGACGGACTCACTAAACACAAATGCTGTGTTTGCAAATAGTGTTGGAGTCTGTCCTTGGCTAAATTTAAAACAAGAAAATTGTGACTTCTGCTTTGCTTAATATAAGGAATTTGATATATAATATTTACTTTTACATTTTACTGAAGTATGACAGTTGAGCACTTTTTACACCACTGTTATTTGGTTAACTAACTAACTAACTAACTATTTAGCAGTCTTATGGCTTGGGTAGAAGCTGTTCAGGCTCCTGTTGGTTCTCTGCTACCGCACAGCAAGCGGTAGCAGAACAGTCCATGATTTAGGTGGCTGGAGTCTTTTACAATTTTTAGAGCCTTCATCTGACACCGTCTGGTATAGAGGTCCTGGATGGCAGGGAGTCCGGCCCCAGTGATGTACTTGGCCATAAGCACTACCCTCTGTAGCGGCTTGCAGTCAGATGCCAAACAGTTACCATACCAAGCAGTGATGCAGCCAGTCAAGATGCTTCCAATGGTGCAACTTTTTGAAGATCTTGACCTAGGACAAAATATTTTCAGCCTCTGAGTGGTGTTGTCGTGCCCACTTCACCACTGTGTTGGTGTGTTTGGACCATGAAAGATCCTTAGTGATGTGGACACCGTGTAACGTGAAGCTCTCGACCCGCTCTACTACAGCCCCCAGAGGCAGTCAGAGACAGAGCCCTGCCACTAGCAGTGGTCACATCTCTACTGATTCAGCAGTAATGACAATATGGAGAGGCCAGGCTGAGCTTTGAGCTGGCTGGGCCCTCAGTGTACAAACACAGAGACAGAGAGTCTGGCCATCTTGGTAACTGGGCTTTGTTTAAAGGTGGTGTGTGGAATTTCGTGCACAGCGCTGGGCTCTGGGGCTGGGACTGCTGGCTCTGCACAAATTCCAGCGTGCTGGACAACAGGAGAATTCCGTGCATTTCCTATCAGGTCCGATGATGATTTAGATCCATTGAGGAGGGGAAACGCTTTAAGTCCCCCTTTGTGTCCTTTTCGAAGGCGTTCAACTATGCCAAATGTCAATGTAAACACACCTTTAGGGCTCTCACCCACTCTGACAGCCCACTGCTCACTGCTTACATGATGTCCCCCTCTACCCTATGGAGATAAGAGAACTGGACTGTTCATACATAGCAAGGATAGTGTTTGAGGCAAAAAATGATATAGTTGAGTTCTCTGTTGAGGTTATAAATGCAGCCAATTTATTCAAAGCCGTCTCTGTGCCACCTCTTTGTATCTTCTCACTAGTCCATTATAGGATCACCACTCTGCTAGAAGATTGATGCTTTGCTTGGCTCATCGAGGATTCAGACTTCTGAAGCCGGCCCTGAACTGGTGCTTATGAATGCTTCCTGCTCCTCTTCCCCCTCGGGGGGACTCTCTGCTGGCATCCTGTGCAGACTTATCAGGCCCATCTTGAGCAGAGGCTCCAGAGAGCATGGTTCAGATACCAGAAGAATCCCACTGTATACACTTCATAGAGACCGCTTTTGTGCGGATGTGTTTTTGATCGTTGTTTTGAGACAGAAAGATGATTTATGAAATGAGAGTGTGGGGGGAGGGGTAGAGAGGCTGAAGCACCGGACACTGCACTGGTCACACAGAGACATAGATTGGCCCCTGATTGGCCCTGATTGACCCTTTAGATCTGAGCAGGTGGGGAGAAGGTGAGGCTGCCAGGTGTGTAACAGTATACTTCCTCTCTGCCCACTGAGACCTGTATCTGCACCCTGCCAACTACTCCACCTGGAGAATGATGATGTTGTCTGTACACACTGATCTACAGTCATGTTTTTACAGAGTCTGATAGTCCTGTCAGCCAAGACACGCTTGTGTTCCATTGCCAGAGCCAAAGATTTCACAGTGTGAGTAGTAGCGCACTTGTCAAATAACCAAAATCAAAAAATAAAAGTGTTTACACAGTTGAAGTCTGCATCATTACAAAATACACGACTGAACAAAACAAACAATGAGAGGAGGAGCCCTATTTATACCTACATAGTACAAACATAGAGTGTTTTTCCAGCTAACGAGAGACCGGATTGTATGTTAGGGCCCATGTCAATAATAAACCAGACAAATCACCATTACTTCAGGCTTTGGCCTTCAGTCGTAACCAATGGGGCTGTAACAGCCTTTGATCAGAGTGGAAACTAAGGGGTGAATAATGAGCAGTGCTTAACTTGAAGATGTGGAGACCATTCAGAGGACTTACACATATCCGTAGGGACAGGTCTTGCTGCAGGTCAGGGGTCGGCACTTGGGCATTGGAGAGCTGCATTCACACACCTCGCAGCCAAAGTTATCCTTCTCGTATCCCATGGGGCATTGCAGGGAGCAATATGCCCCCAGGTCAGGGCAGGATTCATCTGAAACAGTTCACATGGAGGTCATTTTACCATCAACACCATGTTAGTTTGCATTAGGGTTTTTCATTTGAGAATTCCTACAACTTAAAACGGCAAAATACTACACAGCCATGGAAACACATGAGGTGCGACAGATTTATTTTAATTTTATTTTACTAGGCAAGTCAGTTAAGAACAAATTCTTATTTTCAATGACGGCCTAGGAACAGTCAGTTAACTGCCTGTTCAGAGGCAGAACGACAGATTTGTACCTTGTCAGCTCGGGGATTTGAACTTGCAACCTTCCGGTTACTAGTCCAACGCTCCAACCACTAGGCTACCCTGCCGCCCCGCCACAGATATTTCTTAGTGTGTTTGCTTATGTCTGTGTTATGGAGATAACGTGCCAGGGAATCGTCATTTTAAGCAAGTTACATTATGTTTGTGTTTACGGTATGTGTGTATTTACAGTATATGTGTGTTTACAATATGTGTGTGTTTACGGTATGTGTGTGTTTACAGTGTGTGTGTGTGTGTTTACAGTGTGTGTGTTTACGGTATGTGTGTGTTTACAGTGTTTGTGTGTGTTTAAGGTATGTGTGTGTTTACGGTATGCGTGTGTTTACAGTGTGTGTGTGTGTTTACGGTATGTGTGTGTTTACAGTGTTTGTGTGTGTTTACGGTATGTGTGTGTTTACAGTGTGTGTGTTTACAGTGTTTGTGTGTGTTTAAGGTATGTGTGTGTTTACGGTATGCGTGTGTTTACAGTGTGTGTGTGTGTTTACGGTATGCGTGTGTTTACAGTGTGTGTGTGTTTACGGTATGTGTGTGTTTACAGTGTGTGTGTGTTTACGGTATTGTGTGTGTTTACAGTATGTGTGTGTTTACGGTGTGTGTGTGTTTACAGTGTGTGTGTGTTTGCGTATCCGGGTTTAACCCTTTACATCCAGTATGAGACTCACGGTTGAGGCACTGGCAGAGCAGGCAGCCGTTGTTGTCCTGCTGGAAGCCGTAGGGACAGTCTTTCCCTGATCGAGAGCAGTTTTCCAGACGAGGACACAGCATGGGGCTCACTGTCTCATACGAAGGCTCTGTGAGATAGAACAGTAGGTTATAACCTTCATATGATGCTGCTATAACTCTCTATGACATGCCATACTATACTTGACACTATGAAGCCTATAACACTCACAGACATGTCATACTATTCTGAAATGAGGCTTTATTGAGAGTTCAGAGTAAAGAAACATACATTTAGACACACGCAATGTTACACATCTATCTCCATGCCAACAGAAATAGTTCAGTGTTCACGTTGCTCCCATCAGAGAGTGCTGTGATAAGAGATAAACGCAGGCCCATTACAGAAGATGCTGTAGGTGCTCTCTATCAAAGGGCTCTGATGAATGAGCACCTCACATATTGTCTAAATGACCTGGAGTGCAGGAGCACGCCTTGCCTTGGTTCTCTCCCCTAACAGAGGAGGCCCTATGTGGGAGTCTGGTGTGTCAGAGGCTGGCGCTGGACAGACCCAGAGGGCTTCTGGCCCTGGTCAGGGCCTCATCCTCACTGGGGCCGGTCAGCGATGAGGTGTTTTGCTGGCCTGGGTCACACATGTATGAGCCACAACCAGAGGATGTTAAGGTGGGGTTTGGGTGGGAGCCCATTATCTTGCCACGTTCAGTGGGAGGAGCACCAAACAAGCTGTAACTAATTATGCTCACAAAAAACAGTGATCCACTCCAATTAAGCAGCCTTAAGCCCTCAGTCTAAGCTGCACCTCATGGAGGTGGGTCTCATTTTGCAGTCTGGACCAATAAAAAATAACAAAGGAGCCTGCAGTGGAAGAAAGCTGTGCGGCCTCCCCTTTAATGAGCCACCAACATGGCCTCTACATAGCTGCAGGGGGAGAGACTATCCCACAGTTCTGTTCCACCAGTCAGGTTCTAAGCTCAAAGTGACTGTGTTGTAAAACAGAACTGAATTGTAGCTTGGGCCAACGAAGTAGGAATTGTTCCATTTACAGATGAAGACGTCAATTGGCGGACGTACTGTACATTGATTTGTTGCACATCTGATATAGCTACATTGACATTTGAGGGGGTTGCATTAATGGGGGTGTTTTCCTGAAAATCATCTGCCGAGTTGTAAGTTGTTTATGACAGCAGTTTAGCAGATACACTACGTTGGCCATATGTAGAGCTCAATGAAATGACAGATACAATTTATGGTGCCCCTGATCCTTAAACATCAGAAACATTGAAGTTGTTGTGCTTTCAAAAATGTTATTAGATTAAAAACGGAGTATACATTATATTATACAGTCTTTACAGCCCTATTAGGCTAGATGAAAGGAACATTCAATCTACCATTAAAACCTATGGTATGTCAATTGCTTGCACATGTAATATTAAGCTTCTGGAGAAGTGCGACGTCAGATATTTCCTTATGAGGACATTGGTTGCTTTTGACAATAAGAGGTATGTCTAGAACATGCTAAAATTGGACTTGTTCCTTGCTGTTTTCAAACTTAAATCTCCAACTACTTCAACGCTGTATGTGATTAGGTACAATATGATCAGACATTTATGAAGCAGGTGTGTATGTGTGTGCGACTGTTTGTGTGTGTGCGACTGTTTGTGTGTGTGTGTGTGTCTCGCTCTCTCTCCGTACCCTCGCAGAAGGGGCAGCATTCTCCTGGGATCTTGACTGGGTTCTGGCAGCTCTGTTTGCAGGCCATGGCGGTACAGTGAGGGTCTCCATCCACACACTGACAGAAGGTGCAGTCATCCTCCTTCCACTGCTCCTCGTGGGCACGCAGCTTGTTGTTCACCCAGCAGCTGGCCTCCGTGCTATCCATAGACAGGAGCTCCACATCTGGACACACAGAGAGGGAGACACAGATAGAGGCTGGGATCAGAAGGAGAGAAGTGTGGGAACTATACTGTGCTCTTTGGTATACCATCCTTACTTGTAAATACTGTGTGGTACATATGCTGTATGACACACAACTGTAGGATTGTTTTGCAGCCTCAATTAGTCTGGGCATGGACTCTCCAAAGTGTTGAAAGCATTGAGCATGAAAAACCCAGCAGAGTTGCAGTTCTTGACACAAACCGGTGCACCTGGCACCTACTACCATACCCCGTTAATAGGCACTTAAATGTAGTCTTGCCAATTCACCCTCTTTTTTTTCACCTTTATTTAACCAGGTAGGCTAGTTGAGAACAAGTTCTCATTTGCAACTGCGACCTGGCCAAGATAAAGCATAGCAGTGTGAGCAGACAACAAAGAGTTACACATGGAGTAAACAATTAAGTCAATAACACAGTAGAAAACAAAGGGGGAGTCTATATACAATGTGTGCAAAAGGCATGAGGAGGTAGGCAAATAATTACAATTTTGCAGATTAACACTGGAGTGATGAATGATCAGATGGTCATGTACAGGTAGAGATATTGGTGTGCAAAAGAGCAGAAAAGTAAATAAATAAAAACAGTATGGGGATGAGGTAGGTGAAAAAGGGTGGGCTATTTACCAATAGACTATGTACAGCTGCAGCGATCGGTTAGCTGCTCAGATATCTGATGTTTGAAGTTGGTGAGAGAGATAAAAGTCTCCAACTTCAGCGATTTTTGCAATTCGTTCCAGTCACAGGCAGCAGAGTACTGGAACGAAAGGCGGCCAAATGAGGTGTTGGCTTTAGGGATGATCAGTGAGATACACCTGCTGGAGCGCGTGCTACGGATGGGTGTTGCCATCGTGACCAGTGAGCTGAGATAAGGCGGAGCTTTACCTAGCATGGACTTGTAGATGACCTGGAGCCAGTGGGTCTGGCGACGAATATGTAGCGAGGGCCAGCCGACTAGAGCATACAAGTCGCAGTGGTGGGTGGTATAAGGTGCTTTAGTGACAAAACGGATGGCACTGTGATAGACTGCATCCAGTTTGCTGAGTAGAGTGTTGGAAGCCATTTTGTAGATGACATCGCCGAAGTCGAGGATCGGTAGGATAGTCAGTTTTACTAGGGTAAGCTTGGCGGCGTGAGTGAAGGAGGCTTTGTTGCGGAATAGAAAGCCGACTCTTGATTTGATTTTCGATTGGAGATGTTTGATATGAGTCTGGAAGGAGAGTTTGCAGTCTAGCCAGACACCTAGGTACTTATAGACTTATAGACGTCCACATATTCACATTCTCTGAATGGCACATATACACAATCCATGTCTCAATTGTCCCAAGGTTTAAAAATCCTTCTTTAACCTGTCTCCTCCTTCATCTACACTGATTGAAGTGGATTTAACAAGTGACATTCATAAGGGACCATAGTTTTTACCTGGATTCACCTGGTCAGTCTGTCATTAAAAGAGCAGGTGTTCTTAATGTTTTGTATACTCATTGTATGTACATATCCACATAATTGAGTTAACAAAGTAGTGTGTGGAATCAGAGGTGTGAGAAGCAGGATATTGCTGGAGGGACCAGGAGAAACTGGTCACCACCAAGACCGGTGGAAGAACACTCCAAAGCTCTTTAAGGAGTCAGAGAGGATGTAAAGAAACTGTACAGGGATCTCATGTACATATAGTGTAGGTCTAATGTATAATGTATGTATTTCGAGCTAGATGGAAGAGCATGGTATCGGAGAATTTCATATTGGAGCGAGATTAGTTCATTAAAAGCAAGACAGACATATCTAATTTCCTGTCTCTGCAGTGTCCAGTCATTCCCTTTAAGAGGAGTTACCCTCAGCCATGTGCATGTCACACAGATCCAGTTTCACCAGTGCCCCCGAAGGCCAAAGGCCAGTTCAGGGTTCACCGTCAAAAATTTCACTCCAAAGCAAGAAATCCCATTCAAGAGCATTTCATGCATAACATGCGGTTTTACCCATTTGTTTGAAGTCTAGGAACAGCAACATAATAAAGCCAACTGTTTAAGAAGCAACCCAGAAAACACATTGTGCTTAGAATTCTGGGACCTGTTCTGATGACTTTAAGAGTTTAAATAACTATAATTGTTTTTTGTTCAACTGTTTATTGGTAACAGAGGCAGGCCATTACCACAGCAGCAGTGTGTGTGTGTGTGTGTGTGTGTGTGTGTGTGTGTGTGTGTGTGTGTGTGTGTGTGTGTGTGTGTGTGTGTGTGTGTGTGTGTGTGTGGTGAAGAAGGGGGGTATCCCTAAGGCCAACGTCCTATTTGTCAATTTTGATTCCAGCAGAGATTTGGCTGCTGTGATTCCTCCGTCTGGGTGTGATTACCACGAATATGAAGCAGTTCTGCTTTTCTCTCTATCTATCCCTCTATCTATCCCTTTCTTTCTCTTTCTATCCATCTCTCACACTATCAATGGTGAGTCTAAAAATACACATTGAACTCACACACAAGCCTTCAAGCACTTTTAGGGTTTTAGTTGACTTGACCAGCCTACAAAAAGGATTAGAACAGGTATACAGCTGTGCCTTGTAAATGAGACAGCTATCAGGCACAGAACCGGATGTTCCTCTTAATAACGACCATGAACCAGGTGCCACCCCCAGCTTACCACAATAACTCTGACTATAGCCTCCTCAATGACTGGAGCTTTGGCCAAGCAGGGGTACAAGATGAAAGCATTCCCCACCATCTCAGGGGCTGAACATTCCAGGTGTACCTCCGACACTGACCTCCAATAACCTCCCTGTCTCCCTCCCTCTCATGTGTCTGATCAATTACAAAAACACAGGCAGACAAATCTGGCTACCACCATCAGCATTATACACTGAACAATGAGCTGATATAAAATATCAAACATTTACATTTGTTTAAATCCCTGTTAGTAAACATTTCTTCTTTGCCAAGATAATCCATCCACCTGACAGTTGTGGCATATCAAGAAACTGATTAAACAGCATGATCGTTACACAGGTGCACCTTGTGCTGGGGACACTAAAAGGCCACTCTAAAATGTGCAGTTTTGTCACACAACACTAAATGTCACAGATGTCTCAAGTTTTGAAAGAGCGTGCAATTGGCATGCTAACTGCAGGAATGTCCACCAGAGCTGTTGCCAGATAATTGAATGTTAATTTCTCTACCATAAGCTGTCTTCAACAACGTTTTAGAATGTGTAAGTACAACCGGCCTCACAACTGCAAACCACGTGTAACCACCCCAGCCCAGGAACTCCACATCCGGCTTCTTCCCCTGCTGGATCGTCTGAGACAGCTGATGAAACTGTGGGTTTTCACAACTGAAGAATTTCTGCACAGAGACAGTCTCAATGATGAGTCTCAGAAACAGTCTCATTTGCATGCTCGTCGTCCTCACCAGAGTCTTGACTTGACTGCAGCTCGACGTCGTAACCGACTTCAGAGAGCAAATGCTTACCTTCGATGGCCACTGGCAAGCTGGAGAAGTGTGCTCTTCCTGGATGAATCCCGATTTCAACTGTACCAGGCAGATGGCAGATGGTGTTGTGTGGGTGAGCGGTTTGCTGATGTCAACGTTGTGAACAGAGTGCCCCATGGTGGTGGAGGGGTTATGGTATGGGCAGGCATAAGATACGGACAATGAACACAATTGCCTTTTATCATTTGCATTTTGGCAATTTGAATGCACAGAGATACCGTGACGAGATCCTGAGGCCCATTGTAGTGCCATTCATCAGCATGATAATGCACAGCCCATGTCGCAAGGATCTGTACACAATTCCTGGAAGCTAAAAATGTACGACAGCGTGTTTCAGTTTCCTCCAATATCCAGCAACTTCGCACAGCCACTGAAGAGGAGTGGGACAACATTCCACAACATTCCACAGGCCACAACAGTCTGATCAACTCTATGCGAAGGAGATCTGTCACGCTGCATAAGGCAAAATATGGTCACCAGATACTGACTGGTTTTCTGTTCCACCCCCATACTTTATTTTATTTTATCTGTGACCAACAGATGCATTTCTGTATTCCCAGTCATGTGAAATCCATATATTAGGGTCTAATGAATTGATTTAAATGGACTGATTTCCTTATATGAACTGTAACTCAGTGAAATCTTTGAAATTGTTACGTTGTGTTTATTTTTTTGCTCAGTGTACTTCACCAGACAATGTACTTCACCAGACAGTGTACTTCACCAGACAGTCATTTGTTGTCCACATGCGCTGCCCAAACCCTTTCAACAGCTCCAACCGCAGGTACCAGGGTTTTTGCCTGCCTCTGAGGACATGTGTTTTAGTGAGGAGATCAGGTACAAACATGTCAACCTCCATTAAGGCTACCAGATATAATGAAGCCAAAGCAGTCACTCAAAGGAGGTTTATGTTCCTGACTTCCTAGACATTGCTAATTCTTTTGACCGGTCCTTGTATGTGAAGCATGTTAATGATTCGAGTCGAGCTGGATGTAAACGGAAGCGATTAAGGTAAGGCCACTAAAGCCTTATGTGCTCGATACGTCTGCCCCCCTGCCTCCCTAGTTCCCCCCTTGCCAGTCTGGCCACAATCAACACTAATCACAAACGGCCTCCCTGACTGTGTCAGCTCACCTCCACAAATCTAGTTGTGTCATACAAAACCTCACTTATCTATAAAACATCTATATCTGTTATAGATACTGTTGTTTAACTTTTGATGTGTGTACCTGTAACGGATGTGAAACGGCTAGTTTAGTTAGCGGTGGTGCACGCTAAATAGCGTTTCAAATCGGTGACGTCACTTGCTCTGAGACCTTGAAGTAGTAGTTCCCCTTGCTCTGCAAGGGCCGCAGCTTTTGTGGAGCGATGGGTAACGATGCTTCGAGGGTAACTGTTGTTGATGTGTGCAGAGGGTCCCTGGTTCGCGCCCGGGTATGGGCGAGGGGACGGTCTAAAGTTATACTGTTACATACCTATGCATACTGGGCAGCATTCTCCCTCCGGGATGTAGAAGTTCTCACAGTCGAGTTCCGCACATTCTGCTTTGGAGCAGAAGGATATCCCTCCTCGGCACTGGCAGAGCCAGCACGTGTCCATACGGTACACCTCCTCCTCTGAAAACTCCTTCCCGTTGTGGACACACTTGGGAGAAACTGGGAAAGTGGAAGAGGAAACAGATTCTGTCAACCTGAACGATATGTAGGGCTCTTGATGGCTAACATACACTAACGGCTGGCTCATTCATCCCCCCTCCTCTCCCCTGTAACTATTCCCCAAGTCGTTGCTGTAAATGAGAATGTGTTCTCAGTCAACTTACCTGGTAAGATAAGGTTTAAATAAATCAATAAAATAAATAAACATACTATGCTTAAACCATCCCATTTGGTATGTATAAAATACATTATCCACCCCGGGACAGAATGAGTTTGTTGCTTCTGTATCCGTGTATTAACTCAGAAGCAATAATTACAGTGTACTTAGCTGTGGATGGAAGAGCATTGTGTTGTGGTAAAGTCGTGTGGAGCTAGGCACTTGGGCCAAGAGCCCTGTGCACTGGGCTCCAACAGCATTAGACAATGAAACCAGCTCCATTAGGTGGAATTCAGCAGAGATTTGTGAAGTCTTGGTGGAGACAGCACTCGCGGCGTAGCTCAGCTCAGCTCATCCCAGCGCTGGGTAAAAGAAAACAGCAGCAGACTGTGCTGGTACAGTGTGGTCTGCAGAGCTGGGATGCAGAGAGCAGACAGGCCCAGTAAAGCCAGCGTAAGTACCGGAAACCTCAGCTGTCTGTCTCCAAACGCCGGCCCATAGAACAATGACTACCGTACGGATCATTAGAGACTCATAACAAGCCCGAGCAGCCGCCTCGCAGACACAACTGTCCACTCACTGCACGCGATACTCCTGGAACACTCCGGGAGATAGTGTGTGTGTGTGTGTGTGTGTGTGCGTGCGTGCGTGCGTGCGTGCGTGCGTGCGTGTGTGTGTGTGCGTGCGTGCGTGTGTGTGTGTGTGTGCAAGCGGTGAAGGACAAGCCCATTCTCTATTTAGTTTATTAAAGTTCCATCAATTAAATTTCCATAATTTCATTAAAATGGATTCTGTATTATTGCCAAATAAACAAGAGGGGATGTTGACAAACTAACTCAGTGATTACCACAGCCATTTGTCTTTGACACTTTCACTGACAATGCCTATGACTCAGGGTCTTGAAAGACCACATTAACTTCTCATCAAAACCATGATGATTTAGCTACTGCAGGAGAGTGATTATGTAAACAAGTCATGGTTTGATATGCCATGGAGGAGAAGGATGGGTAAATAACTGCCCAGATGCTAACAGATGTAGCTAGCCCCACTAAGGTTTCCATCTGTATACCATACCCTGGTAGAGCACTGCTCTGACCCCTGGACCAGCCCTGCACTTTAATACAAAGCAGGTGGGCCAACTGAGTTGAAAGTAAAGCAGGGATTCTCTGCCTGCCTGCCTGCCTGCCTGCCTGCCTGCCTGCCTGCCTGCCTGCCTGCCTGCGAGAAAATACAATAAGCACTTTGCCAGACAGAAATGTAAATGCATGGAAAAAATAGGAAGTCAAAAGGCAGGATGTTCACGTGATTTCCACAGTATTTGTTCATGGTAATCCCTAAAACAAACTGGAGGCTGGAACACTAAATTCCATTCATGCTTTTATCCGACTGGACGAAAAATTTAAAAAAATATCAGACTGAATTCACTTCTAAAACCAAAGTTGCGCCCCTGCATGAAACCCTGACTTTGGCCCACCCTAAAACATTCATTACATTCAACATGGTGTGACCGTCTCTTCCAGCAAACAAAAATGTAAAACCAAATTATAAACAAAAAATCTGAGGGAATTTTCTCAATGGAGCAGAAAGGTCTCAGCATATTAATTCTGGTGAATCCAATTTCCTCCCATATAATGCACATCAAGACTTCTAACCATGCATTCTTGATTAAAATTGCTAGACACTTCGTGTGGTTGTAGAGCTTGATTCAAGTTCACAGCTTTAATGTTCTTGGAAAGCAAGTACCATACTAGTCTACATCAAGTTGTGGTTAAACCTAAATGCTACATGCGATGAAGTCCATACTGTTTGCTCGTCGAAGGGCTGATAAACAGTAGGCTGCTGTTAACATGGTCGTTTGGAACCATCTGTAATATCAGATGACATCAGGTCAGGAAGGCCATGCCAGCTCCTGCCCAGCCACCCAGACCCATTCTTCAGCCAGAGCTAGAAACGTCTTGTCAAACATGGCCAAAACACACAGGTCAGACCCATTGTCATAGTACTCTGTACACTGACCCTGACCAAATACCCACCAAAAGCCAACCTCAGGTCTGTAAAAACATTTGTTCAATGCCTTAGGTCACTGAAAGTTGGGTACTATTATGTGTTCCATTGCAAAATACTCTAGGAATCCCAAACTTTGTGACTAATGAATCGGATTATAATTTGTTTTGTGGATGGGCTTTAGTGTTTGTGAGTGACCCAACCATTAGCGAACAGTCATTCATTTTGAGCCCCACCTGTTTAGCAAAAAATAACAAAACAAAAAACAATTGTTTTGTTGTTGTTGCCTGTTTTGTATGTTATTTTGGCATTAATACATGCCACATATCAGTTTGCAAACCATGTAAAAATAAATAATTGAGTTAATAAAGCCACATAAAAAAACATTTCATCCTAGCTCAGTGCTTTCTGAGGTGGTGGGGCAGCCAGCGGAAAATACAGAACATAGATGGTAATGTTCTCTAGTTGCATCATGATTGGCTCAGTGTTCTGTCACTCATGGGGACACTACGTCACCACAAAATCTACTGGGTAGAGACCGAAAATTTAAGCCCCTTGGGTGCTGCCATAGAGTTACATTAGAAGTGCTATTCCAAGAAGGCTTAAGGTCATTGGCCACAGGTAAAATGACATCAAATCACGTTATATCTACCATAGCTTTGATTGGACTGATCATGTCAACATCATACTTTCAAAATCAAGCCAGACAAGCAGTCATCGTAAAGAATCAAGTTGACAATCTACTGGAAAATCATTTTCAAGCCTTGTCATATGAAGAGAAATTATAGACAAAATATATCGGTGCTCATCGGCCATTGGACATAACCATTACACAACAAGTTGAAAATTGCAAATTGGCTAACTGCAAGCATTGCAAAGCAATCACTAGCCTGATATTCAGTGGAGTGGGTGTGTGGTCCACGTCTGGGTTTAAGGGTCTCTTTTCCAAGCTTAAAAGGATAAACATTCACATGCAACACCAAAGGTTGAATACATTGGGCATGCTATCAATCCAGCATGACTTCTGCCATGTTCAAAACCAGTGGGAACTGTGAAAAAAACGAGCTCAGACTGGGAAGATACGTTTTGAATGGTCATCCAACTCAGAATTCCACGGCGGGATCTCTGGCCTCTTTTTAGAGCTCTGACCTGAAGATCATTGACGTCCTGATTCAACCTTGTTTTTTCAGAGTTCCCAGTTGTCTTGAAAGCACCATAAATCCAGAGAATGTCAGACTTTGATGACAAAGTTTGATGACAAAATTTGCCCACAAGAAAGACCGCCGCACCACCGTACTGTTCAAGTGAAGACAGCACAACAAGGTGATTCCAAAAATGTATTTTATGCTACTGAATAAATTATGTAATATGCCAGGGAGATATGTATACTGTAGCTAAGAAATTCATTCTAAGTGTATGTTGTGTAGTAAGATGTTAGTAGGCCATGTGCCTCACTCTAATACTTTGGTCTCTTTCTCCCTGACAACTTCTCATACTGTACTAACTTGGTGGTGTACATGTAGCCTACAGCCTGTGTTAGAGAAATGTCATCCATGATTATTGTAAAAGCTTTCATTGTCTGCTTCTATGCCCCATTTATTTATCCTATGGTTCTGACTTGGTGTACAAGGAGATTTTTTAAATATATTTTTTAATTTAACCTTTTTTTAACCAGGTAGGCAAGTTGAGAACAAGTTCTCATTTACAATTGCGACCTGGCCAAGATAAAGCAAAGCAGTTCGACACATACAACAACACAGAGTTACACATGGAGTAAAACAAACATACAGTCAGTATTCTGCCCTTGAGTTGTAATACAGTAGAAAAAATAAGTCTATATACAATGTGAGCAAATGAGGTAAGATAAGGGAGGTAAAGGCAAAAAAAAGGCCATGGTGGCAAAGTAAATACAATATAGCAAGTAAAACACTGGAATGGTAGATTTGCAGTGGAAGAATGTGCAAGGTAGAGATAGAAATAATGGGGTGCAAAGGAGCATAAATAAATAAATACAGTAGGGGGAGAGGTGGTTGTTTGGGCTAAATTATAGATGGGCTATGCACAGGTGCAGTAATCTGTGAGCTGCTCTGAGCTGGTGCTTAAAGCTAGTGAGGGAGAGAAGTGTTTCCAGTTTCAGAGATTTTTGTAGTTCGTTCCAGTCATTGGCAGCAGAGAACTGGAAGGAGAGGCGGCCAAAGGAAGAATTGGTTTTGGGGGTGACAAGAGAGATATACCTGTTGGAGCGCATGCTACAGGTGGGTGCTGCTATGGTGACCAGCAGGGTCTTGTAGATGACCTGGAGCCAGTGGGTTTGGTGACGAGTATGAAGCGAGGGCCAGCCAACTAGAGCGTACAGGTCGCAGTGGTGGGTAGTATATGGGGCTTTGGTGACAAAACGGATGGTACTGTGAATGACTGCATCCAATTTTTTGAGTAGGGTATTGAATACTGTATAATAGTAGGGTATAAGAATACTGTAAGAATGGCCCATGTTCTGAATTCTGTCGCTGTACATTTCAAAAGTGCTGAACAAATAGTTATATTGACTACGTACGTCTTAGCTCAAGCATTAATGTCTTAATCGAAATTACAGATTGCCTCTCATCCGCTCATCATTCCCTTAAGCCATAGTTTGTACATCTCAATTGTCAGTAGAAATCATATTTGTTTAAGCAAGTCAGCCATATCATCTTTTTTGTAAAGGCATTAAGTGAGGCTGAATGAAGTGTTTCGCTACCAAACAAGGCTCCGTTGATAATCAGGTGTGGCAGTGGTAAGGATTCACTCCATGATGCTGAAAAGAAAGCTCTGCTTTTGGGACAGCTTTATATAGGCCCTAATAGTTTGTGGGAACCGTTTGTCACCGTTATAGTGCAATTAATGTATTGTTTAGTGCTGTGTTGTGAGGTGGCTTTGCTGGCATGCATATTTGAATTTGCCCCACCAATATTTACATGCTAAAGTCACCACTGCACCCAACACATATCCCCAAAGACCTTCTGGGGAGGTCTTGGGGGATACTAAGGGGGTATGTGCCATATCTTCATCCTCAGTCCCTCTCTGTGTGATTTCTAATGTGGACGCAGTCATGCAGAGCTAACTGCCAGTAGGGGAGGCACAAAAGGCGTCCAGTTCAGACCCAAAGAGCAGCAGACACTTGTTATCAAAACACTGATTCCCTAGCCTCTGCAGCCGCCATTCAGCTCCTGCCGGCCTGCCTGACTCGACTACACTCCCCCTGGAAGACTGGAGCACATAAAAAGCATTCCCATTAACTCACTCTCTCTCTCTCTCTCTCTCTCTCTCTCTCTCTCTCTCTCTCTCTCTCTCTCTCTCTCTCTCTCTCTCTCTCTCTCTCTCTCTCTCTCTCTCTCTCTCTCTCTCTCTCTCTCTCTCTCTCTCTCTCTCTCTCTCTCTCTCTCTCTCTCTCTCTCTCTCTCTCTCTCTCTCTCTCTCTCTCTCTCTCTCTCTCTCTCTCTCTCTCTCTCTCTCTCAGAGAGAGAGAGAGAGAGACGCACACACACACACAGAGGGTGAGAACACCAGTTGTGAGCACGCTTCATGAGATCCATTATGTTTAATATGCTTTGTGGCGTTGAGATTATTTGCGGCTACACCCCATAAAAATGTATTTGGACAACAAATGACTCTCCTTTTCATCACAGAACTTAAATTTCACACCAGCACCACTTCTCTCATCAAATTCATGGCTTGCTATGGTTATATATGTTACCTTTCTGGCACTCGAACATGTCACAGCAGTCTCCTGGCTTGCCGGTGGCCTGACTGAGTGGTACAGTCTTCTGGCCGGAGGGGCACTGGGGCTTGTGGCACGCGCGGAGGTCACAGGTGCACTGGGGGGGCACAGTGGGGCAGCAGCCAGCAGGGGGAGTGTAGCTCTTGGTCAGAACCGAGCCCTCGGGACAGGAAGGTACCGGCAGAGCAGGACATGTGGTCGCGGCACACTTCAGCTCCTCTGAAACACACACACACACACACACACACACACAGAGTCAGTCACATACAATAACAAGCCTCTGTAAGGCATTCTGTAGCACCACCTTCAACCCAGCTCCAGGCTACAACAGTGCCCACACTGTTTGCTAGGTGGCAGGGGAAAAGGGGAGTGGGAAAAGGGGAGTGGGGCTCCCTGGCCTGCATACAGTGTTAGTGGAACAGTGTTGCTCATGTTGCAGTCATCAGATCCCCTTCACTCCGTGACAGCTTTACAGCATCCTGTTAGGACGGAGAGTGAGAGCTATGCTCGTCTCTAGACACGACAAACATCTCAGCACATCCTGTCTAAGACCTTTCCTGATCCCTGCCTGCCCACCCACTGGATCCAGCTCTCAATCCAAATAGGCTCTCCATCTCACCAGCCATTAATACAAGGCCATGTTTTACTCAGACTTTTAGATTTTGTGTCATTGGCCTACACACAATACCCCATAATGTCAAAATTGAATAATGTTTTTTGAAATTTGTACAAATTCATTCAAAATGAAAAGCTGAAATGTCTCGAGTCAATAAGTATTCAACCTCTTTGTTATGGCAAGCCTAAATAAGCTCAGGAGTAAAAATGATCTTGACAAGTCACATAATAAGTTGCATGGACTCACTCTGTGTGCAATAATAGTGTTTAACATAATTTTTTTAATGACTACTTTGTCTCTGTTTCCCACACATACAGATAATTGTAAGGTCCCTCAGTCAAACAGTGAATTTCAGGGCCTCCCGGGTGACGCAGTGGTTAAGGGCGCTATAGTGCAGCGTCAGCTGTGCCATTAGAGACTCTGGGATCGCGCCCAGGCTCTGTCGTAACCGGGAGGTTCGTGGGGCGACGCACAATTGGCCTATCGTCGCCCGGGTTAGGGAGGGGTTGGCCGGTAGGGATGTCCTTGTCTCATCGCGCACCAGCGACTCCTGTGGGGGGCCGGGCGCAGTGTGCGCTAACCAAGGTTGCCAGGTGCATGGTGTTTCCTCCGACACATTGGTGCGGCGGGCTTCCGGGTTGGATGCGCGCTGTCTTAAGAAGCAGTGCGGCTTGGTTGGGTTGTGTATCGGAGGACACATGACTTTCAACCTTTGTCTCTCCCGAGCCCGTACGGGAGTTGTAGCAATGAGACAAGATAGTAGCTACTAAAACAATTGGATACCATGAAATTGGGGAGAAAACAGGGTAAAAAAAAGAAATTCTAACACAAATTCAACCACAAAGACCAGGGAGGTTTTCCAATACCTTGCCAACATGGGTAAAACAACTATTAATTACACTTTTGATGGTGTATCAATACACCCAGTCACTACAAATATACAGTGCCTTGCGAAAGTATTCGGCTCCCTTGAACTTTGCGACCTTTTGCCACATTTTAGGCTTCAAACATAAAGATATAAAACTGTATTTTTTGTGAAGAATCAACAACAAGTGGGACACAGTCATGAAGTGGAACGACATTTATTGGATATTTCAAACTTTTTTAACAAATCAAAAACTGAAAAATAATAGTACATTTTTTAAAATTAAATTCTAGTAATGAATACAAAGTGTTATGTTTGGGTAAAATCCAATACAACACATTACTGAGTAAGACTCTCCATATTTTCAAGCACAGTGGTGGCTGCATCATGTTATGGGTATGCGTGTAATCGTTAAGGACTGGGGAGTTTTTCATGATAAAAAAGAAATGCAATGAAGCTTAGCACAGGCAAAATCCTAGAGAAAACCCTGGTTCAGTCTGCTTTCCACCAGACACTGGTAGATTAATTCACTTTTCAACAGGACAATAACCTAAAGCAGATGGTTTTTTAATCGATTTTGAATTCAGGCTGTAACACAACAAAATGTGAAATAAGTCAATGGGTATGAATACACTCTGAAGGCACTGTAATTGTCGATGGCTAAATAATTTCACAGATCTCCTGTTTGTAGGATACCGGGTTAGACCTGTGGCTGTTACGAAGGACTGGGAGAGAGTGTGAGGAAGGGAGGAATAAAGCACTGTATGATTGATGACAGTGGAGAAAATTGGTAATTACGTTTCTACTTAATGTCTTCCCTTGGGCCTTTAGGAAAGGAAATGCCATGAAGCTAATAAATAAGTAATTGCCTCATAAGAGAGAGAAATGTAATGGCTATGATTGCGTATGGGAAGAATACTTTACAATCTTTGCATGCGTTATGGTTTTGGTGGAAAGAGAATGAAATAGAATGAAATTGTGTAACAAGGCTTGGGGTTTGTGGCTCTTTCAGAAGCTAGTTTGTTGATGTCCTTCCCAGACTTTTGGCGTTCCCTGGTGCAACACAACTCTAGCAGAGGATGTGTCTCATCCCTGACATTTGAGGGCCTGAAAGAGGATCCCTGAGGCTGTTCCTACCAGATGGGAAACTGAAATGGCAAACAGAGGGACTGGAGCCCAGGTTCTGCTCCACAGACAGACAGTTCAACTCCACATACAGCGATGATTGCAGTATTACTTTCAATAGTCAAACCCTCAAGGGTTGAACACATCGGTGCGACCCAATGCTCACCCGGCATGTTAATCTTCCATCTATGCAGTCGTTTGAAGTTTGCCTGAACCGTAAAAGTTAAGTTGTGACTTGAGCAGGAGAGTCATATTTGGGGGAGATATCTGACAGATGAAATTGAGGATGAAGGAAGTGTTGGAGTTTTTCTTCCCTGAATAAATAGTGCATGGGCATGAGGTATCTGCACTGTACTGTTTGCTCTAGGAACCTGTGAACAGTCGGGGCAGGCACAAAGCTTGTATTGATCAACTCTGTTACTGAATAGTGTCAGAGAGAAGGGGGGAAATTCCCCTGAATTAGACCCATTTAACGTTGTTTGTCCTAATTCCTGCATTTGAGTTAAATAAACTTCAGTTACAGGCTGATGTCAGAGGTTTTATATCAAATAGCAGTAACACAGAGCGTGCTGCTGTCTAACAGAGTGATGTGGCCATAAATAAAATGTTGTGCAACGTTTGCATTGAATAAGACTTTCTGTGTGCCCCAGTCAAAGAAAACAGATTGCTTACTCATGTCTAACAATGGGGGGACTGGAGTACGCTGGGAAAAACCAGCTGCCAGACACTCTATTGTCATTCAAATGAATGATATTGTAGCCATTTCTGAACATAATAGGGCAGACACAGAGCATGGAAACAGTATGGTAAACTCAGAGGATGGATTTCAGCACATTCTGTTTGTGTTCCATCTCGAAGCACCAATGGGGTAATTAGCTAGTCAGTGGTCACAAAAGCAATCTCTGTATTACAATGGTGGCTATTCTCCAGCTTACGCAAACAAGAACACAAAGACCTAATTTGGCATGCTTAATAAATTCAGTTTGTAGAATGGTCAAAACGTTCTCTTGTTGTGGTGGTGAGATAGTATGGAAAACCTAGCCACTCCTTAGGGAAAGCCTTAATACGCACACAAACACGTACACATGCGCACACACACCCACACGCACCCTGAAGTTGGGCTTGAGGTAGGATTTAGAAATTGGTTTATTACCACAGAATGGGCTATTGTAAACAATGCATATTTCTGGCATCTCCGAGAAGCCCATTCGGGAAAGGAAAACACCTCTATGTAAATGAGCTTTTTTTCTACACAGAGCACAAGGAGCACAGTATTCATCTGACTGAAGCAGCTCTGGTAGGCAGAGGAGGCTGTGTTGACAGCCTGAGTTTACTCATGGAACAAGTGCACAATGTGACTTTTGTTCAGTGACTGACTTTGGAAGCAAGTCAGTGGAGAACAAAGCTGTCTTAGTACAGCGGCCCTCCATGGGCCTCTGGTACATCCTCTGGTTTTATACAGTTTGTCCGCAAAGGGACCCATCAGGCTCATCTCTCACGTAAGCTGTGGAGGACTGGCCGCTTGCCCACTGGTGGTTGAGGCTACAAATGTCTGTATTGTTCTCTATTTTAAAGAACTAAGTCTGGGAGGTGGTTCAGGGCAAAAGGCACAGGGTCACAGGAGAGGGAAACATAGACGTGTGATCATCACACTCTGGTTAGGGCAGTGTGTCAGGAGAGAGAGCTGCAGCAGCTCACAGTCCACACACACACGCACACACGCACACACGCACACACACACACTTCACAGCTCCTCGCTCTCTCACGCTCAGGCTAAATATTTGAGGATGAAAAACGTGATCCTGGTATCCCAGGATCACGGGTCGAGTGTTCTCTGCTCAGAGTAGCTCAACACAGCCTTCTTCGTATTGTCAGATGAGATTGGGCCAGGGAGAGTGAAAGTAGAGGCTGAGCTTTTATCATGCTGAATGGGCTGAACAATGTTGCAGAGAATACTTTTCTATGGACAATTGTCTACTACAGAGCTGGCACAAAATGCATGGGAGTGAAAGGATGGCACAAGTATGGTCCAAGTTGAATAGAACAGTAACAAATTGGCCATGAGGGAACCTTCAAAATGAGTTAAAGGTCTCTGGATCTGCCTTAGAAGAAACTGAACATAAAATATGAATTGGGCTGTACACATAAAAGTCAGTCCAGGGGAGTATGGGGCTACGCTCTGCAGCTGCCCAGTCAGTCCAGGGGAGTACGGGGGCTACGCTCTGCAGCTGCCCAGTCAGTCCAGGGGAGTATGGGGCTTCGCTCTGCAGCTGCCCAGTCAGTCCAGGGGAGTACGGGGCTACGTTCTGCAGCTGCCCAGTCAGTCCAGGGGAGTACAGGTATACATTCTGCAGCTGCCCAGTCAGTCCAGGGGAGTACGGGGATACGCTCTGCAGCTGCCCAGTCAGTCCAGGGGAGTACGGGGCTACGCTCTGCAGCTGCCCAGTCAGTCCAGGGGAGTATGGGCTACGCTCTGCAACTGCCCAGTCAGTCCAGGGGAGTACGGTGCTACGCTCTGCAGCTGCCCAGTCAGTCCACGGGAGTACGGTGCTACGCTCTGCAGCTGCCCAGTCAGTCCAGGGGAGTACGGTGCTACGCTCTGCAGCTGGGGCTTGGGTTGGGGCAGGGCTTGGGAAAAGTTGTGGTGCCTGGTAAGCAGAGCTATCAGCTGGGTGACTGGGAGCAGTGAGAGGACAACAGGCTGAGACAGCGATCCCACTTTGCCTAGAGCTATCAGCTGGGTGACTGGGAGCAGTGAGAGGACAACAGGCTGAGACAGCGATCCCACTTTGCCTAGCGGGAAGTTCTTTGTCTGAGCCAACAGATAAACTGTGTTTTGTTTCCCCTCTGAAATCACTGCCAAGAGACACAGACACACACACACACACACAGGAACATGAGCAGGCTCGCTGGGCATGACAGAGGCCATAGCCTCTGCAGATGACACACAAACACAGAGACGTCTAGCACCCCTGCCAGCTACTGGCGGTCTGGACTGGCGAGTAATAGTGATGCCACAAAGAGGCTGCAGCCAAGCAGAACTAATGATGCTTTCAGGGGAAGGAGACGGGCGGGAGGGAGTGTGGTACTACTGGTGGGCCAACTCTGTGGTGGCGAGGTCTGTTTGCACCATGGCATCATGGTGGGCACGGCTCCAGTGTCTGACCCACCTCAACTCCATTTCCTCCCTTGTAATGTTCTTTTAAAAAGTATACACTTATACTAAACATTAATACTGCCCCATTTCACCCATATTAACCTTCTGAGGTTAGCCATGAGGACCAGTCACATGTTGGGAGTTTAAAGTACATCGATGTAATATGACATACAATAGCTGTGTAACAACCCACAGGCTTAAATCTGCATTCTGTTTTCCCAGAGCCGCTCTCCGCAGGGCCATTACAACATCAGGTCATATCAGCAACATCAATCAAAGTATTACAGAACAAGCTCCTCTTCTGAAGGCCACATGGGGAAACTCCTTGTGCACAGCAGCTCAAAGGCGTATAATTCATCAAAGCCATAAATGTACACACAGGGCCGGAGAACTAAATACAGGCCCCAGACCATTTCCTGCACTTGACACAAATAACTTGTCAAAATGGCTTCCCCTAGCTGGCTCCCTGGCCTGACCTCTTCCTCCTCTTCCACTAATTTGATCAATCCTCAGAGATTCAGTCTAATACTTCCTCATCAGCAACACAGTGTGCCTGTGTTCATGTCACCTCCCAGCACCCAACATGACATTGACCCCTGTCTGAAGTCCAACGATGTGCGTCAGCATACTGACAGTACATATATAGAGAGCCCTTAGCGATACTAAGAGATGGCTGTTGGTGATCAGGCGCTGCAGACAGTGAAGCTACAAACGAGGTTTGTGCCCCAAGTCTTCGAACAAACAGTAAACAGGAACACAAGCCAGGACAGTTGGCTGGCCTCAGAAGGCTACTCTACTCTCTGAGTCAGAGCGAGGATTAAGAGCCAGTCCCAAACCACTACCATGTGTGAATGAATGTACAAGCCCCAAGCAGAGGCAGAGGATGTTATGTTCAAATGGATGGCTGAAAAAGTGCTTCAAGTACTGGCAACAAGGTCCGCTTTCATCTTCAACTGCATGTGAAGATTGGAATCACTGTAACTCTCATGCAGTGAAAGCAGAGCTTTCAGTATGTTTAGACATCACAAGCTAAGGGACACATTGACCCAGACCTAAATCAGACCTTGATCAGATGGGTAGCTCCATGACCTCTCAGGAGCACTGCACTCAGGGTTACTCATCATAACGGAAGCACTGACGACAGACAGCAAGATCTCCGCCAAGCCAGTCAGACAAAACAAGTTCATTATCACTGCCCTGAACACACACACACCCTCCTTACTTAATACATGGCCATTTGAAGGGTGTGTGGAGAAGCGACAACACATGAGCTGCAGAGAAATGTTGTTTACTGTTTTCAGTGTTGTGATTTCACGCTGTGGTCCTCTCTTGGCTGCTCTAGACAACTGGAAGTTGAGAAATGCAGCAGAGGACTTGTATATTATTCATAGGGACACAGGAGAGGGCAATGACACTGTCTCTCAATAATACAGTATGTGTACTTTTCCACACTGCTAGAGGAATGTACAGAACAAACAGCTCAGTACAAGTATCCAAATACACAGCCAAGGGACTGTACATGCTCTGTAACAACCCTGTTTGTTTGTAGATCTTGTTTGCAGATCATATAACTGAAGATTACACATTTTGTGGTCCTCTCTAGCTCAGTTGGTAGAGCATGGTTCTTGTAATGTTAGGACGGTGGGTTTGATTCCCGGGACCACTCATATGTAAAAGAATAAAAAAATAATCATGCATGACTGTAAGTCGCTTTGGATAAAACGTCTGCTAAATGGCACATCCTACAATACTATCAGACCTTTCATTATCAGGAATGGTACACATTTCCCAACTGAACTATCAAAGAAAAAAAGGGATGAAAGCACAAACAAAGCTAAAACAAATGTCTTAGTTGTGGATCGAGTCACTTGTCTTGAATTGGGCCTCCTAAACTCAACAAATGTTCTTAGTAAACTGACGTGAGTCTAGCTTTTTGGCACAACATGGCTACACAGTATTATGAAGCGGATGATGAGATCTTCCCACTAACACAGCAGGAGAGAATCTGTGAGTTCACTCACTGGCACTTTCTCAGTGAGACCAATGTTCTTTATACATACAGAGAGCTGCCATGTTGGTTTTATGCATCTCTCACACAGTTCTGTCAAAGGGGTGAAATAGAACCCACCTCAATAACAATTCTTACTTAGAAGTGCCAGTCAGAGAGGCAGCTACATGGGTACTTACCCTTAGTGTGTGTGTAAAGAAATAAAACAACAGTAAATAGACATTTGAAAATAAGAGTAGCAAGGCTATATACAGACACCGGTTAGTCAGGCTGATTGAGGTAGTATGTACATGTAGATATGGTCAAAGTGATTATACATATATGATGAACAGAGAGTAGCAGAAGCATAAAAAGAGGGGATGGTGGGTGGTGGGACACAATGCAGATTAGCCAATGTGCGGGAGCACTGGTTGGTCGGGCCAATTGAGGTAGTATGTACATGAATGTATAGTTATAGTGACTCTCGGTGTTGACATGGAAAGGACTTTGGAATAGACTGACTGATTGTCTACTACACCTCTGTGATTTTTCACAGGTTGTGCTGACTCGCTGTACTGTAAGGGTCTAGGTTGAAGAGAAGGTTAAGACAATGTAATCATTCCATGCAGAAGTGTTAGAAAATAAACAAATTCATTGGACCAGTGCTAGACTGGAAGTGAATGTTAGCAGTACAGAAAGTTTTCCATCAAAGTGGAGAATAAACACCATCGTAATGAATTTCAGCTAACTACTCAGCAAACACACATCATAACTGTTTTACTGTAAATCTACTTATTGAAACGTTTTTCAGATGATCTACAGACACTTTGTTACTTGATTTCCCGACCACTGGTCACATTATCAATGCTAATCCTGTATAATCAGCAACAGTGCTGGCACAGTGAATGTGCTTATTTTTGAATGCTCAGCATGGAATTATTACTTTGTCTTAAACTGTATTTTTTCAACCTAGACATGAGTCAGGTATAACTCAAGCTATATATTTGATATATTTGATTTGATTATAGATTTGATATATTAGGGTACATAGGGT
Organism: Oncorhynchus kisutch; assembly: GCF_002021735.2. NCBI lineage: Eukaryota > Metazoa > Chordata > Actinopteri > Salmoniformes > Salmonidae > Oncorhynchus > Oncorhynchus kisutch. The sequence continues at coordinate 34,962,090 of NC_034180.2, forward strand.
ACATATGCTTAATAAGCTGAGCTCAACTCAAATAGAGATAGTGTAAAAGACAGGGATTTTGTAGGATAAATAAGGTCAGCTCTGTTCTTGAATATGCATTTTCTGTATCACTGTATCAGCCACTGTATCAGCCACTGCATCAGCCACTGCATCAGCCACTGTATCAGCTACTGTATCAGCCACCTTTGTGGAACATGACTTGAGCAGTTGTTGGTTAGTTTTAGGTTAGTTCTAGGTTACCTGCGGCCTCCTGGCACTGGCTGTGGTTGATGTAGGAGGAGTGATAGTGGCAGCTCTGGGATTCACACACACAGCCCTGTGCTGTCAGGTTGCACCCAGAAAACATGCAGGCTGGGTCGGAGGGTCCCACAAACTTCTCCCTCTGCCTCTCCTGGTGCTCATGTCTATGGCCTTCTAAAAGAAAGAGAAGAGGGGACAGGACGTAGTCCGTCATCATGAGTCACTGACAATGGCACCACACAGATCCATGCTGGGGCCACCCTCAGACTGAGCCTGTGTCATCACTATGACATGTTAATAGCATTAGTCACCAGCGTCCAACATCTGGTATGGATTAGCAATGTTCAATGGATTGTATTTTTTGCTCCTGACGGCTATCTGTGGGAAACTCACCCGTCTTGCTGGCCCTCATGCAGGATTCCATGTCAGGGTAGCTGAAGGAGCCCAGGCAGGAGTGACGGGCGTCACACACACACATGGCCCCGGCCCTGTCACAGCCTGTCTGCAGGGGGCAGCGCTCATCCTCCAACCCAGCCTCCGGACTGTGAGGCAGAACTGTGGAAAGGAGGAGATGAGATATTAAAGGAAAAGAAAGAAGAGGGAGAGGGGAGGGGCTGGAGAGGGGGGGGGGATATGAGAGGAATGGGGGGAGAAGAGAAGCATCATCAAAGCGATCCAGAGCAGACATCTCTGTTCTGTTCCTGCCATGCATTACCTTGCTACTGCCATTTACCGTATGTATTCTACCCCTACCTCTGAGATACTGTAGCTAGCTCCTCCAGGCTGAGCTCAACACAAACAAACACATCTAATGACAATGGGGGGTGGAGGATGGAGGGAGACAGGGGACCCACCACGCCAGCTGCCTCTCTGCTCCTCAGGGATCCCGCAGGGTGGTCGTGTTCATAAACAGGCTCAAACAGAACACAACACACCGCTCCTCTCCTCTCCCTTCAACAGCTTGTCTTCCAGGCCTCAATCAACAGAGTAGTGATTACTGCTTATCAAAATACTCTGGCTTCTCTCACAGACACATTTAGAAGTATGAGTAGTAGTGTTCCCATCAGAATGTATTACAGGAGCTGGGCTAAATAAACTGGTAAAACACTATAGAGCGGTAATCGTTGAGTAAAGGTGTACTTCTTCTTTCCTCTCAGAAGGGGAAGCCTTGCTTTCATACTCTGCTAGGGGCCGGGAGACAATGATGATTAAAAATGATGGTATATGAATGGACATCTAGGCTGGCGATAATGAAAATACTTAAGAAAATGTATGTTGTTCATTTATTAATACCAAACAAAGGGAAAGCAGGGATGAACTTCTATTATCGTACAGCACATTCAGTCATTCCTTTCAGAAGTGGTGCTTGAGAAGTGCTCTGTATGTAGCCTATAATGGTCACCTATACAAACCCACATCTCTCTCTGGTGTGCTAATTCTGGAGACTCTATAAGTGATCTTGGGTGGCAGACAGTCATGGTCCCTGTGAGTTAAACCAGCCAGGACATTGGGTAGAGTAGAGGGGCAGGCAGGCTTTTCAAACGGAGCTCCCCTGCCACGCCAAAACTCTCCCTCTTATTTCCTGTTACTTTAAAATGATCCCCACCTCCACATTTGTTCCATCTCTGGGCCTTTCTGTGCCTGGGAGGGTATTTTTAAATAGCAGTCATTGAAGGTGGGTGTCTGAGTGTGTCTGTGGGGTGCTAAAGGGGGCCTCCAGGAGTAGGAGGCAGGAGGTAGACAAAGCAAAATGAGAGGTTAGGGGGGGTGAACCTCTAATTACTGTAGTTAATTAATGATTAGGTTGACCCTCTGGCTGTGATATGACCCCACTCAGCTGGCCTGGATCACTGCTGCGTCTCTCAGCCATGGAGACTGCTTGTCTTGGCATCCAGAGCTGCGTTGGGAAAGTTGACCTCTGAGGCTCTTTGGCTGATAGCAAGCTCAAAAGGAAGTCTTTGAAACATTAGATAATGCTGGAGGAAGAGGGAAGTGGACAGGATTAGAAGGAGTAGTGGACTGGACAGGACGCAGAGTCCAGTCTTTGCGCTTGAGGACAGACATTCTGTGAGGTGGTATTGTTAAGTGCTCTGGAGAGGGAAGAGGTGGCACTAACACAGTGAGACAGACAAAATAAAAACACCCTGGGCCAAACATCGATATCACTCAAGTGGTGAAAAACCCTTTGGGGATTCAATTAGTTACGTGTTTGGATTCACAGGCAACTTTCCCTAATCATAGCTGTCATAACAATACACAACCACTTTAACTGGCTGCACTTGACATACAGTATGCACATAGTATAAAAGTCCTCATAAGCATACACTTACTGGATATTTAGCATTCTGTTCAATATCATGTGCATCAGCTATTTTCTCACTGACTGTACACATGTTTGTCTACTACAGATCTCACCTGAAGACATGGTCTACCTTCTTCGACCTCCCTTCCATAGTGTGCGAATTACGGGGGGAACACAGAACCCCCAAATCAGACATGAGATCCCATAAATGTAATGAAAGTCCAACTTTGGGGGTAGGGGGTCTCTAATTGAACCATTCTCCTATTTAGAAAAATGTAATTGTGTACTGATACAGTGACAGTTGGTTCAGGTTCTTTCAATCGCATTCATCTCTCTTCTCCGCCTACTAGCGAACTTACAACATTGTTTCAACGGTGCCTTACAGTTTTCCGCACCGATGAGCTTGGGACAGACACAGCTGTATGTATGTCCCGTATTTCAGCCCCTTTCAGGTTTCCAGACTTTTCTTTTTACAAAAAAGGTCAATTTCTCAGCAAGACACATCGCTGAATTCAGGCTAAAATAGTATAGGCCTAATGTCAATTCGCAATCTGCCCTTCCATATTGACCACCCAGAACAACAAGGCTTAGAGCAGAGGAGCGGAGAGAGAAGCAGGGGTCAGAGACTGGAAACATTTACCCCCTACTCCTGATTGCGACCCTAATCACTTTAAGACCCTACCCCCCGGCTTGTGAGGGAAATCCCAGATCAGCCTGGCACTCGTGGCCTCTGCAAACACACAGGGAGGTGTTGATTTAGCCAACCCCACCGGGGGGCGGGCTCTGCATGTGCTGGGTCCCGCAGCCACGAGGACCAGAGGCACGACTCAATCATGGAAACCATTAACTTTTACATTAGACATTTTAGTAATTTAGCAGACCCTCTTAACCGGAAGAACTTACAATTAGTGCATTCATCATTTAGAGACGTTCAAAGCTGCTAATTTGACAGAGGGGGTAGCTATGGGTATGGAGGGGGATTAAGGCCTGCAGACAACAGTCACCCATGAAGCATTGTTACCCATCGCTCCACAAAAGCTGCGGCCCTTGCAGAGCAAAGGGAACTACTACTTCAAGGTCTCAGAGCGAGTGACGTCACCGATTGAAACGCTACCAGCGTGCACCACCGCTAACTAGCTAGCCATTTCACATCCGTTACACCAGCATAACCTGTAATCAGGGACACTGTCTCCTGGGACACCCTGGAGACCCAGGACCACTAGACCCCTCCAAGTGATGATGGAGGGCAGGATCATGAAGATCTGGCCCCAACGTGGGACTGTTTTTCCTCACCTCTGGTAATGTCAGTCCCATGCAATTGCTTTGTTTCAGCCTGGACAGAGTCCAGGTGAGGGACTGGCTGGTGCTTGATGTGATCCTGACCATGCCCCATGCCCAGCTCTCTCAGAGGGCAACTCCTGTTCTGCCTTTTAGAATGCTACATACACACGCGCGTACACACACAGACACAGGTCATGGATCGGTACCCTTGAAGCCCTAAAGGATTTAGAGAGCCATCCTCTGGAGTATAATTTTCCTGGGAGCCAGGGATATATTGTGTACAACAGCTTAATAAACTGTCAGAAAGGACTGGTATAGGACATGGATCTGATAGGAGGGAAGGCAGGGAGACCACAGTGGGATTCATGGTAAGGTCATTCAGATAAATCTGCCAATGAAAACCTGCTGGTGAGTCTTTTGCCATTTTGCCTTGACCCCAAGGAAGCCCTCAGAGGCACATCACAAGCCCATTGATTGTGCAACCACATAACTTTCTACAAGGACAGCTAACCTGTTTCAGGATCAAATGAAGACAGAGTAAAGTGTACACGCACAGATACACATTTCCCATTATTAGGCTGCCCATGCTTTTTACATCAGACAAATGAAAATAGTCATTAACTTTTAAGAGGTTCAAATTGGGCCCTGGCAGGGAAGCCTGAACTTAAGTAATACTGACGTGGAGGCATGGTGCAAAGGTTTGTTGCCAAACCTATTGTCATGCCTGCAAGGGAAGAAACCTGAGGTTTCAAGAGGGGAAATGAACAGTCTACCATGAGGTCCTCTGTTGGCAGTCAAGAGCTACTTAAACCTGTAGACCTGCTTCAACCAGTCCACAGAGCTTAGAGACAATGTCCAGCACAGTCAATGGAATCATGAACTAGCTGGCCACTGTGGTGTGCTCAAGCTAAATTAGAATAATCACTTACTATGGAGACTTTTCTGCCCAGAGCTGAGAGTGATGTTTAATGAATAACCGTGTTGCTGAAACCTCAATGTCAAAACCTCCCATTCTTCTATCAATTTAGTTTTTTTTCTTCCATTTTTAAATGTAACCTTTATTTAACTAGACAAGTCAGTTAAGAACAAATTCTTATTTACAATGACGGCCTACACCGACCAAACAAGGACGACGCTGGTCAAATTGTGCGCTGCCCTACGGGACTCCCAATCACCGCCGGTTGTGATACAGCCTGGATTCAATCAATGAGAAATAATTACCTAGAAGCCTGAGGGCAATTCCACAATAACAAAATTATGATGAGGCTCTGAATTTTCACTGTAAAATGTATGCCAAACAAAAACCATTGACAAAGAAGTTTAACAAACCATACACCTCTATGCACAATGTCTACTTGCTGAAAAATCTCTGCGTAATTCCGTTATCATGGAATTGTCCCTTTAGCCTACTATAGAATAAAGATGTTTGTGCCATTCCAGGTCATGCTTACATTTCAGAATGGGAAACAAGACCAACATTAAATTGAGCCTATTTTATTCATACGTGAAGTCTTATTTTAGACATAGGCTACCCACCTTTACAAACTCCTGTATCAGGGAGCGTTACAGCTCCCGTTTGGTTGACAGCCGCGCAGGTTAGTCCCAAGGCGCAGTAGCCCAGTGCCCAGTCCTGGCCGGCGCATGGCTCCCACTCCATCCGGGTACACTGATCGCAGCATCCGCAGGGGTCCCTGGCCAGAGTCCGACCGCTCTCGCAGGCTTTCGGGGGACACGTCCGGAGATCACATGGCGTACATTCATGAGACACCAACACACGCACCAGAATTGAAAATTTCAAGAACTCGACCAAACACTTCCTGAACATATTTCAAATATGATGATGAGCCCAAGATCGGTAGCCTATGCTAAAAATTTAGGTCTAAGCAAACAATTTCCTTCTGTCAAGTAAATCGCCAAATTAAATCCGCGAGGTCCGTTAGATGTAATTCCAGAAGTTATAACGTTACGGTTAAAATGGAATGAGAAAAATTGTTGGTGCCTGCGCTGTCAGTGCATTTACAATAGCCTAGGCAGCATGCTGCCCGAGAATAGGCTACCTCGGAAAGTGCACGGGAAAGTGCACGGATGCTCCTGGTTTGGTCTCTCCGGTAGGCTGGCTTGCCTTTTACTGGCAATGGGCTATCCTCAGAAAAACTGATTCAATGCCTACTGTAGGTAGGTGCACTTTCATTGTTGTTTCAAGTAAAATAATAGCTGCGTCCTACGACAACCACATAGTGTGAGTCTTCTGCGTTTGGAGAGGAGTGAGGATGCCCTAAAACCGAAACATCGGGATGCAATCTGAGACCCAAATTGACATTACAGGCATAGACATTAGCTGCACCCATTCCTCTTGAATGACATGTACGCCCAGCCTGGTGTACGCCATCCAATCACAAGTAGCGAACGGAGGGAGGATTTGAATTGAGATATCCTCTAATCGTTCCGCTGGTCCTCTCATTTTGTTGCGCAATAGGTAGCGTATTCGCAATAACCTTGAAATTCCGTTGAACGAAATGTTCTTTCCGCTTTTTCTTTTCATATACTTTTATTTCAACGACAAATTAATTGTAAAAAAAGTATCACATTTTCATTTGAGAAAAACATGCTATTTTCGATTTCAATTCAACTGTTGATTATGTTCGGCCTACATGCTCATTGTAACTGATTCTGAAATATCAAATAGATTTTTACATTTGTATGCACTTCAACATATAAGCTATTGATCAATCAGTAGGCTGCACACTAGGGCATCTCATGAAAGAAGCCCGTAACTTAACTGATGTAGCATTTAGATGTGATCTCAGTCAAACATAAACATAACAACATGCTGGGCACATTGCTTCATTTCTGGGATATCATTTCCATAGTTGCGCACTGGACATCATTCAATACCGATAATTCTAGTTAATGGCCAATGTCAACGCATTATCTGCCTATCCAATAGCCCTTGACCACTTCAGAGAGCTGTTAAGCAAGGTGCAGCCACATCTTGAGTTTTCCCTGCCCGAAAGACAGTGCAGTGACCCGTGGAGACCTCTATCAGTGGTGCCAATGACCAGCAGACACCAAGGTCAGGTGTATATGAGGTAGGTCATATTGTGTCGTTCACAATACTGTTTACAAAGTATAACATCCCCTGTTAGCTGTTTAACTCACTAGAGTTAAGACATGTACTGTATGTTGGCTACAGGCCCTAGTCATGTGCATTGTCTTGAGATGTTCAGTATGATTTAGCTACCGTTAAAGATAACTCCTTAAGACTGGACATTCGGTGCTTTTGATACATGGTGGGTCTCTCTTAGAGGGTCCACTGCTGCAGCTCAAAGTGGGGTTCCTGATGGCCGCTGGAGACCCCAGCTCCATGTCAGACAGTCAGGGTCATGGACTCAGACCTACTCTCACTGAGGACAGGCAACCTTCAGATAGGCTATCAGTTGTTTTTATTCACATTATTACAACGACACACACCAGATATTGGGCCAGAAAAGGTCCCGTAACACACAATATTTCCACATTTGTTTATGTTCCTTGTAAGGAAAGCACCAAAGATGATTGAATATTTTTCAGCTCACTGTCACTCCTGGAGAGCATCTGTTTTGTGTATACAGTATGTCTCCCTGCGTATGGTCATGATCAGAAAACAGTGCTACTCACTAAAACTCTACTGGGGATTGATACTGGATTTGGCAAAGTATAAACGAGTCCTTGTGTACACATTTGTTCATTTTCAAGGGAAGGTGTTCATACCAGTAGCGTTTCTGTTAAAGAGGTAACATGCTTACAGCATGTCATTATGTTGTCATCAACAGTGAGTTATGTATTATCATTCAGTAAGCAAAGATGAAGCTATCTATGATTTCAGTCATATTGTAACACCCTGACCGTAGATTGCTTTGTATGTTTCTATTTTTTGTTTGGTCAAGGTGTGATGTGGGTGGGTATTCTATGTTGTATGTCTAGGTGTTGTGTTTCTATGTTTAGGCCTGGTATGGTTCCCAATCAGAGGCAGCTGGTTATCGTTCTTTCTGATTGAGAACCATACTTAGGCAGCCTGTTTTCCCACTAGGGGTGTGGGTAGTTGCTTTCTGTCTCTGTGTCTGCCCCAGACAGAACTGTTTCGGTTTCGTTCGTTCACGTTGTTGTTTTTTTATTTTTCAGTGTTCTATTAAAATACTTTTGAACACCTACCACACTGCACCTTGGTCCTCACCTTCTTCCACCTACGACGTTTGTTACACATATCGCTTCCTCTGTCTGGCATTCTATATTGTTTAGTTCCCATAAACACTCATGCTTACCAAATCTTTGTCAAACAGGCACTATCACTCCTAGATTAATACATTTGCTTCAGACAGTGTGTGTATGTGTGTAGCCTAATAACGGACTCAAAATAGCCAAGGGAGATGTAGGAAGACAACCTTGCAAAAGGTCTCCAAGTGCAGAGTGCAGGAGTGCAGGACGTCAGTATGTAGTCCTACAGTGAATAAATGACTAAAAGAAAAAAGGAAATTGACTTACAAACAAGTCTTAATTGAATATACTTTTTCAAGAATAACAGGCTAAGTATAAATGCTTAAAGTGGCATGGCACAGCAGCATGTGCATCAGGACAACAGCCCCCTATGCTCCATAGCCGATAGCAGATTGCTATAATCCAAAAGGCAATCACCTATCTTTTCTCTTCTCAATGACATCACACCAGTGGTGTAAAGTATTTAAGTAAAACTATTTTAAAGTACTACATAATCTTTGGGATAGGGGGGCAGCCTTTTCACTTTTGGATGAATAGCGTGCCCAGAATGAACTGCCTCCTACTCAGTCCCAGATGCCAAAATGTGCATATTATTATTAGTATTGGATAGAAACACTCTGAAGTTTCTAAAACTGTTTGAATGTTGTCTGTGAGTATAACAGAACTCATATGGCAGGCAAAAACCTGAGAAAAAATTCAAACAGGAAGTGGGAAATCTGAGGTTTGTAGTTTTTGAACTCAGCCCCTATCGAATTCACAGTGGGATATGGGTTATTTTGCACTTCCTACGGCTTCCACTAGACGACAACCGTATTTAGAACGTTGTTTCAGGCTGCTCCTGTGAAGGGGGGCCGGATGAGAGCTGTTTGACTAAGGGGTCTGGCAGCAGCCTCGTTCTCAGTCATGCAAATTTCACGAGAGGTATCTCTCGTTCCATTGCATTTCTACAGACAATGGAATTCTCCGGTGGAACATTATTGAACATTTATGATAAAAACATTCTAAAGATTGATTCTATGCCTAGTTTGACAAGTTCCTGTAACATAACTTTTTGAACTTTTCGTCCTACTGGACAAGAACGCGCTTTTGGATTTGTTTACCAAATGCCCTAACAAAAGAAGCTATTTGGACATAAATGGTCATAAATTATGGACGTTATCGAAACAAAACAAGCATTTATGGTGGAACTGTGATTCCTGGGAGTGCATTCTGATGAAGATCATCAAAGGTAAGTGAATATTTATCATGCTATTTATGACTAATGTTGACTGCGCAAAATGGCGGATCTTTCTTTTGGCTGGTTTGGGCTCTGAGCGCCGTTCTCAGATTATGCTTTTTCTGTAAATGTAAATGTAAAAAAAAATCTGACACAGCAGTTGCATCAAGGAGAAGTGTATGTAAAGTTCCATGCATAACACTTGAATTTATATCAACATTTATAATGAGTATTTCTGTGAATTCATGTGGCTCTCTGCAATATCACTGCATGTTTTGGAACTACTGAACAGAACACGCCAATGTAAAATGAGATTTTTGGATATAAATATGAACTTTACCGAACAAAACATACATGTATTGTGTAACATGAAGTCCTATGAGTGTCATCTGATGAAGATCATCAAAGGTTAGTGATTCATTTTATCTCTATTTGTGTTTTTTGTGACTCCTCTCTTTGGCTGGAAAAATGGCTGGGTTTTTCTGTGAGTTGGTGGTGACCTAACATAATCGCCTGTGGAGCTTTCACTGTAAAGCATTTTTTTTTAAATCAGACACTGTGGCTGGATTAACTAGAATTTTATCTTTAAAATGGTGCCTAATACTTGTATGTTTGAGAAATTTGATTTCTGAGATTTCTGTTGATTTGTATTTGGTGCCCTGCAATTCCGCTAGCGGAACCTCAGTCCTGGATAGGTTAAATCTGTTTTGGAGGTATCTGTACTTTACTTCACTATTTATATTTTTGACAACTTTTACTTTTACATCACTACATTCCAAAATAAAATAATGTACTTTTTACTCCATACATTATATAGAATGGTGACAGAGGGGATGGCTGCCGTTTTACGTTCTCCAAACCAATTGTGTTTTTTCGCTTAAATAATACATAGATAATATACAGTTAGCAGGGTTTTCCGTGCATCGACAAGACAAAACAACTACCTCTGGTAAGACGAGGGGTGGTGGTCTGTGTCAGTTTGGGGCATGAAATCTAATATTAAGGAAATCTCTAGGTTTTGCTCGCCTGAGGTAGAGTATCTCATGATAAGCTGTAGACCACACTATTTACCAAGAGTTTTCATCTATATTTTTCGTAGCTGTCTATTTACCATCACAACCGATGCTGGCACTAAGACCGCACTCAACGAGCTGTATAAGGCCATAAGCAAACAAGAAAATGCTCATCCAGAGGCATCACTCCTAGTGGCCAGGAACTTTAATGCAGGAAGACTTAAATCCATTTTACCTCATTTCTACCAGGAAGTCACATGTGCAACAAGAGAGAAAAAACTCGAGACCACATTTACTCCACACACAGAGACGCGTACAATGCTCTCCCTCACCCTCCATTTAGCAAATCTGACCATAATTGTATCCTCCTGATTCCTGCTTACAAAAAAAACTAAAGTAAGAAGTACCAGTGACTCGCTCAGTACGGAAGTGGCCAGATGACGCAGATGCTAAGCTACAGGACTGTTTGCTAGCCCAGACAGGAATATATTCTGTGATTCATCCGATGGCATTGAGGAGTATACGACATCAGTCACTGGCTTCATCAATAAGTGCATCGATGATGTTGTCCCCACAGTGACCGTTCATACATACCCCAACCAGAAGCCATGGATTACAAGTAGCATCTGCACTGAGCTAAAGGGTAGAGCTGCTACTTTCAAGGAGTGAAACAGTAATCCGCTATGCCCTCCGACAAACCATCAAACAGGCAAAGCATCAATACAGGACTAAGATTGAATCCTACTACACCGGCTCCAATGCTCGTCAGGTGTGGCAAGGCTTGCAAACTATTACAGACTACAAAGGGAAGCACAGCCCCGAGCTGCCCAGTGACACAAACCTACCAGATGAGATAAAGAAATTCTATACTCGCTTTGAGGCAAGCAACACTGAAGCATGCATGAGAGCATCAGCTGTTCCGGATGACTGTGTGAACACACTCTCCGTAGCCGATGTGAGTAAGACCTTTAAGGAGGTCAACATTCACAAGGCTGCAGGGACAAACGGATTACCAGGACGTGTACTCCGAGCTTGCGCTGACCAACTGGCAAATGTCTTCACTGACATTTCAACCTGTCCCTGACTTAGTCTGTAATACCAACATGTTTCAAGCAGACCACCACAGTCTCTGTGCCCAAGAACACCAAGGTAACCTGCCAAAATCAACACCATTATCCCAGAAACACTAGACCCACTGCAATTTTGTATACCGCCCCAAAAGATCCACAGATGATATCTTCTCTATTGCACTCCACACTGCCCTTTCCCACCTGGATAAATGGAACACCTATGTGAGAATACTATTCATTGACTACAGCTTAGCGTTCAACACCATAGTGCCCTCAAAGCTCATCACTAAGAATAGGACCTTGGGAATAAACACCTCCCTCTTCAACTGGATCCTGGACTTCCTGACAGGCCGACCCCAGGTGTTAAGGGTAGGTAACAACACATCTGCTACGCTGACCCTCCCATAGAGTGGATCTGGCTGTTGATTGTGGCCTGTGGAATGTTGTCCCATTCCTCTTCAATGACTGTGCGAAGTTGTTGGATATTGTCTCGAACTGGAACACACTGTCGTACACATTGATCCAGAGCATCCCAATCATACTCAATGGGTGACATTGGGTCGGGTGAATATTCAGGCCATGGAAGAACTGGGACATTTTCAGCTTGCAGGAATTGTGTACAGATCCTTGTGACATGCATTATCATGCTGAAACATGAGGTGATGGATGCAGATGAATAGCACGACAATGGGCCTCAGGATCTCACATGATGCCGTCTGCCCGGTACAGTTGAAACCGGTATACATCTGTGAAGAGCACGCAGATGAGCTTTCCTGAGACAGATTCTGACAATTTGTGCAGAGATACTTTGGTTGTGCAAACCCACAATTTCATTAGGTGTCTGGGTGGCTGGCTGGTCTTAGCTGGTTGTGGAGGTTCTGGGCTGGAGTGGTTACACATGGTATGCGGTTGTGAGGTTGGTTGGACGTACTGCCAAATTCTAAATAAAAAAAAACGTTGGATGTGGCTTATGGTAGATAAATAAATATTAAATTCAGCTCTGGTCGGCATTCCTCCAGGATGCATGCCAATTGCATGCTCCTTCAAAACTTGAGACATCTTTGGCATTGTGTTGTGTGACAAAACTGCACAAAACTGCACACAAAACTGGCCTTTTCTTGTCCCCAGCACAAGGTGCACGTGTGAAATGGTCCTGCTGTTTAATCAGCTTCTTGATATGCCACACCAGTCAGTGTAACGGCTGTTGGAAGGAGTGGAGGACCAAGGTGCAGCGTGGTACGTGTTCATCTTTATTATTTGAACTGAACACTGATTAACAAAAATAACAAAGAGAATGAACGAAAACCGAAACAGTTCTGTCTGGTGCAGAAAGACACAAAACAGAAAATAACTACCCACGAGATACAGGTGGGAAAAGGCTACCTAAGTATGGTTCTCAATCAGAGACAACGAAAGACAGCTGCCTCTGATTGAGAACCACACCCGGCCAAACACACAGAAATAGAAAACATAGCACACAAAAACATAGAATGCCCACCCCAACTCACGCCCTGACCAAACTAAAATAGAGACATAAAAGGATCTCTAAGGTCAGGGCGTGACAGTCAGGAGGATGGATTCTCTTTGCAAAGGAGGAATGATCACTAACAGGGATGTGAGAAAACTTGTTCCTAAAATTTCAGGGATCTTTTATTTCAGCTCATGAAACATGGGACCAACACTTTACATGTTGCGTTCATATTTTGTTCAGTATACATGGAACCCAAAAGAGTTATACCAGGAACCAAAAATAGTTATGCTATGGGGACAGCCGAAGAACCCTTTTGGAACCATTTTTTCTGAGTGTAGTGAGTAGATGTACGTGTCTGTGTGTGTAAATACCAGGGCAGGGAGCAGAGAGCAGGGTGGGTTACCATACATTCTCAGGTACTGAATGGGTGTAGTGTGCTGGTGGACTGACTCAGGGGCACTGCTGCTGTGACTAACTCACCCAACCTCCAGCGTGTCCATGAGGTCAGCTCCCTGACTCCAGGGTGTGGACACGGTCCCTGGTGGTAGGCTCGTCATCCCCTACATGAGGAGGCCTACAGTACAGCTGGAAGGGGTTATTAGGGTGGGGGGTCTCAGGCCTGAGTGTGTCTCTGCTTGCCCCTCACACTCCCTCCATTGTTATAGCTGTTGGATTTACACCCTGCTGCTGTGGAGGGCTTGGCTGGTGTGTGACTGACTTGCCAGGGCCAGAGGGTGTTTCTGACACAATGGAAGGGCTTCCACAGACCCACAGTTCAGGGCCTATGGTGAAACAGTGAGCCACCTCCATGGCCACAGCTTACAGGGCTATACAGTGGCTATGTTTTACAGCTTAGAGGGGCTATGTATTGAGTGTGTATGGAGTGGACAGTGTGGGGCACACCATATTACAGGCCTGAGGATGTGTTTCAGGGGTTTTACTGTAAGGACGGACATATGGGCTTGCTATCGCACATGCTAAAAGTATGTGAACACCCCTTCAAATTAGTGCATTCGGCTTTTTCAGCCACGCCCATTGCTGACAGGTGTATAAAATCTAACAAACAGCCATGCAATCTCCATAGACAAACATTGGCAATAGAATGGACTGAAGAGCTCAGTGACTTTCAATGTGGCACCGTCATAAGATGCCACCTTTCCAACAAGTCAGTTCGTAAAATTTCTGCTATGCTAGAGATGCCCCGGTCATCTGTAAGTGCTGTTATTGTGAAGAGGAAACGTCTAGGAATAACAATGGCTCTGCAGCGAAGTGGTAGGCCACACAAGCTCACAGAACGGGACCACCAAGTGGTGAAGCATGTAGCGTGTAAAAATCATCTGTCCTCAGTTACAACAATCCCTATCGTGTTCCAAACTGCCTCTGGAAACAACATCACTACAAGAACTGTTCGTCTGGAGCTTCATGAAATGAGTTTCCTTTTTTCTTTCTTTCTGTCTTTCTTTCTCTCTCTCTCTCTCTCTCGTAGGCTACCTGGCCTGATGACTCCATGCTGTCCCCAGTCCACCTGGCTGTGCTGCTGCTCCAGTTTCAACTGTTCTGCTGCAGCTATGGAACTCTGACCTGTTCACCGGACATGCTGCCTGTCCCAGACCTGCTGTTTTGAACTGTCTAGAGACAACAGGAGCGGTAGAGATACTCTGAATGATCAGCTATGACAAGCCAACTGACATTTTACTCCTGAGGTGCTGACCTGTTGCACCCTCTACAACCACTGTGATTATTATTATTTGATCAGGCTGGTCATCTATGAACATTTGAACATCTTGGCCATGTTCTGTTATAATTTCCACCTGGCATAGCCGGAGGAGTACTGGCCACCCCTCATAGCCTGGTTCCTCTCTAGGTTTCTTCCTAGGTTCTGGCCTTTCTAGGGAGTTTTTCCGAGCCATCATGCTTCTACACCTGCATTTCTTGCTGTTTGGGGTTTTAGGCTGGGTTTCTGTGCAGCACTTTGAGATATCAGCTGATGTAAGAAGGGCTTTATAAGTACATTTGATTGATTGATTGATTGAACCCCATCGAACACCTTTGAATTAAAACGTTGACTGTGAACTAGGCCAACATCAGTGCCTGACCTCATTAATGCTCTTGTGGCTGAATGGAAACAAGTCCCTGGCTATATCAGTCTGCTAATACAGGACTATTAAAGACCCAGTGCACTACGTTGTTTTAAAAAAAAAAAAATCTTATTTTTCAGGGGGTGCTGTGGTACCCTCAGAACCCCTACGTCCCCCGGCTATGCTAGGGAAGGATTTTTCGCCTGGTCACAGATAGCTGATATGTTGTGCACTGAAGTCCACAAGCGAAGAGAAAGGTAAGAGAAGGAGAGCGTGTGGATGCTGGAAGGATTTAAACAATAATCAAAGGGATCATGCTGTTTGTATGGGTCTGCTATGAAAGTGAATTGTTTGCATGTGATCAGGGGTGTATTCATTCCACCAATTCTGTTGAAAATGTTTCTTAAATGTAAGCAAACGGAACGAAACAGGGATAAACATACCTGAATTTGCAACTGTTGGACTAATGATTACACCCTACTGTAGGTCAGCTAGATGCAGGCAAGAGTATGCAAGGCCCTATTGAATGTGTCAATGCCTGTCACTTTGTAGCAACCTCATGATGGCGAGAAGGAAAATTCTAAACCTATCGATGTTACATTCAGCTGGGTGAATGGAATATGAATTACAGTCATCCAATATGCTGTAATAGAAATAAGGCCTGCTCATTAAAAATAATAATCGTCCCCCCTAATCTTAAAGGGGGGCGGCAGTTAGCCTTGTGGTTAGAGTGTTGGGCCAGTAACTGGAAGGTTGCTAGATCGAACATCTGTTGTTCTACCCTTGAACAAAGCAGTTAACCCACTCTTCCTAGGCTGTCATTGTAAATAATAATTTGTTCTTGACTTGCCTAGTTAAATAAATAAAGATCAAATAAATAGGGCAACTTTCATCTGTATTTGGCACTGAGGCACTGAATACCACTGGTGGGGACCAGGTGTCCAAGTAGCCTACAGGTATCTATGTGTGTGGAAAACATTTAATCACAAGTTAGACATTTAACTTGTTTAGTATAGTCTGTTTGTAACTCCACTCACTACTTGTAGCTGCAAAGCCTGTTTGTTTGTGTTGTTGGCCTTGGGTAGGTTATTGTTCTAGTCGGTAACACTTATTCATGCAGCTGCTAGCACCGTCATGAAAAGGGGCATGATGGAAGCCTTACAATATGAAGTGTTTTTAAGTAGTCAGAATGCTCGGTATCAGGCAATGTTGAAAAATAATCTTTAGACATGTTGGACTTTTCTTCAACGTATTTTTGTAATTGATTTAAACAAGCAGACAACAAGAAAATTGAGTTTGAAAAAGGTCAACATTTTGCTGTGAGCCAATGGGGAAACCTACAGTAGGTAACCACAATTGGTTTTCCCTACTGGTGGGTAGGGCTGCAATGTTCTATCTAATATCGACTGGGACTATATCAGTTAGCATCATTTGAATGAACATTCTACATTACCATGGACATTATTGCATCACAATACCAGGCAGTCATTGCGAGGGTACCCATGAGCAGTAAATCAGGCCTGACCCTTGACAACATGTGAGAGGTAACCCCGTCAACACTGTTAAACCGTTAAGATAATGGGCATGTTTTAATCCCTGCTTTCTCAGGGGCGTGTATAGGGATACATGAAACATTACTGGGAAACAGACTGGGCATTTCAAAAACTTTAAATGTTGCATCAAACATTCATTACAACATGAAGCCAGGCTAGCAGTATCCTCTTGATGTTTATAAACATTTCAATCAAGATTTACGTATCACTGAATACTTAAATGACATCAATCCAAGAGGCAAGCTTTGTTTTTCCATCTGGGGTCCATTGGCTGGCATATGAGTGCAGGCCTTACCGCATGGCTTACTTTACTAGGATTTGTTAGAGGCCTGTGTAGAGTTGTAATGGCATACACTAGGGCCTTACACTCGTGGTATTGCTGACCTTGACTATTAATTCAAAAAAAGGACCAACAGCATCACTCACACTAATAGAGATGTAGTGACACATAGTGGTTCTGGGTTTGGTGGTTGGCACCTCAGACCTGTTGACTCACTCACTCATGTAGAGTTGGAGTAAGGAGTAAAGCTTTACTTACAGTTCTGGCTGAGCTCCTCTGGACCTGGACCATGCCTGTGACAGACGGCTTACAAACTTATAACTTACCGAACATTACTGTTAAGATGAAAAAGGACCAGTTCATTTTTGTTTTACTCTGGGTGACTCCTTTAATGTCTAGAGAGTTAGGTAAATCAGCCTTTCATTTCCTTGCCACTTACGTTTGGAATGGTTTACAATACACTTAAACATTTTAGGAATTAGTGCCTTTAGGGCATTTCAGATGGTTGTTTTACTGAGAATGTCTCTGTTTTTTATGATTGTCTTTTGTTTTTTTGTGTATTTTTGTGTATAATGATGTGTATTTTATTGTGTATATGGATGTGCAGTGGTGGAAAAAGTACCCAATTGTCACACAAAGTAAAGATGCCTTCATAGAAAATGAATCAGTCACCCAGTAAAATACTACTTTAGTAAAAGTATAAAAGTATAAATCATTTCAAATTCCTTATGTTAAGCAAACCAAACAGCACCATTTTCTTGTTTTTTTAAATGTATTTACAGATAGTCAGGAGCACACTCCAACACTCAGACATAATTTACAAACTAAGCATGTGTTTAGTGAGTCTGTCAGATCAGAGGTAAAGGGGTGACAGGGATGTTATCTTGAAGTGAGTGAATTAGACAATTTTCCTGTCCGGGTAAGCATTCAAAATGTAATGAGTACTTTTGTGTGTCATGGTAAATATATGTAGTAAAAAGTACATAATTTTCTTTAGGAATGTAGTGAAATAAAAGTGATATTAAAGTAAAGTTCAGATATCCCCAAAAAAGACTTAAGTAGTACATTAACGTATTTTTACTTAAATACTTTACACCACTGTGAATGTGTGTATTGTATTTTAATGTTTATTGTGGTGCTATACAGGGCTCATCTGGAAAAGACACCTTGGTCTCAGCATTGACTCCCTGTCAAAATAAAGGTTAAATAAAATAAAAAATACTATGAGCTTCTCACCCTTCACTACCACTGGGAAAATATGACCTTGGAGAGGGATGGCCATGAGCTTGTTTGACATTTGTAAGTGGCATACTAGCTCACCCCTGTAATGTTTGAATGGAACTTTAAGTGGGACCTCTCAGAAGCTTAATCTGTAAATCTTTGTGTTGATGGAGAATTCCAAAGCGGATTGGGAACTTAAAAGAAACATTGTGTCCAATTCCCACAACACCTGCCCATTATAATCTGTCACTTCATATGTGGGATCAGGGACACTATGGAACCAGCATAGCTTGTAGAGGATCCGTTTACATCAGCAGGAGTCAGAACCCAGATAGCCTGCTAGTCTCCCTCCCTGATTGTAAACATATCTGGAAACCTCTCGCCCTTTCTGAGTGTCCGGCTGGTGGGAGGCAGCCATCCCAGGTAACTGAGGCTCTAGATTTATAGTCAGAAATCCATCTGGCTCTGGAATGTCAATGCTCCCTGTTTCAGCTGTACATTCTCCCGTAATTACAGTGTCACAAACTCAAACATTAAAGTGAAACAACCACCTTACTGGCGGAAAATAATTGTTGCTTAATGTTATTTCTAAGACATGTGTACATGCAGTTTGCTGATTTTAATATTTAGAGTTAGGTAGGAAATAATTTTTATTTGACAAGAATATAGAGGAAGAAGCCTTGAGGCTGGACTCTAACATGTTTGTATTATCTTATATAAGTCCTATGCTTTGATCATGGCCGGCTCCAGGCATAAGCAACATAAGTGGAATGTCATTCACCTTTTAACTTCAGCCTATGAGCATGGCTCACTAAGGCAATTCCACCACACTTGCTGATTAACCTATGGGCTCACTCGTACAATAATCACTTTCCCTTTCTTCAACCAATGGGCATGAATCTAGGGGAGTATTTATATGTCAACTTAAACCTTGTGTCTCCCACTTGCTGTTTTACAGGTAGCCTAGTGGTTAGAGCGTTGGACTAGTAACTGAAAGGTTGCAAGATTGAATCGCTGAGCTGACAAGGTAAAAATCTGTCTTTCTGCCCCTGAAGAAGGCCGTTAACCCACTGTTCCTAGGCTGTCATTGAAAATAAGAATTTGTTCTTAACTGACTTGCCTAGTTAAATAAATAGGGGAACCTGTCATTTGGCAGTGAGGAGCATTTCTCAGAGATGAGGCCTACCCCAAACTATTCAATAAAATTCTCTGAATAAAATATGTTCTAAAATTGCAACATTTTCTCTTCACCCCATTGCAAAATGTGTAGAATTGCAGAACTTTTGCTTTTAAACGGCAACATTTTCTTTACACCCAATGTCAGAATGTGTAAAATTGCAGGAAATGAACTTTAAAACAAACAAAAAATCTCTCCGCCGTCAAAATTGGAGACGCTAAAATGTTTTGCTGCGAAAGGCAAGAGGGGGGTACTAAAATGTTTTGCTGTGAAAGGCAAGAGGGGGGTACTAAAATGTTTTGCTGTGAAAGGCAAGAGGGGGGTACTAAAATGTTTTGCTGTGAAAGGCAAGAGGGGGGTACTAAAATGTTTTGTTGCTTAGCCCTAAGCCTTTTGCTGTGAGTGTCTGTTTAGTGAAGGCCAGGATGTCTTATCACCATTTTTGGTAAATTAACCCGTACTTATTACGCTATGTGGTGCTGCCTCCCAATGGTATACCATAGGCATTGCCTGCTCAACCACTTTCTCTCTCACCCATTCATGCATTAGGTTAAAAAGATACCAGTGTGTGTGCTGAACCAAACTGATGAATATTAAGATGTTGCTCAGAGATACAGCATCATCTTGCCTCTAAATTCAGGACTACGGACAATGTGTCATGGCTGCCAGTCTCTAGCCTATACCCTAAGGCCTGCATCCTCTCACCTCCGTCCTCTCTCGCCTCCTTTTGAAAAAGGTCAAAGCAATCTAGGAGAGGCGGCGAGGAGAGTGAACGTGGACGAAAATGCACTTCTATGAGATGAGAAGCTCCTTCTCCTCTGGCAAAGAACGTTTACAGGGGTGGATCTCAAAATAAATATTTAAAGTAATAAAGGCAAATTAAGTTAGTTGTGCAAGACATTTTATAGATAAAATGATAAGTAGCCTAATGTTTTTAAACGTGTGCACGCTTTTCTCCTCCAACAATGCAGCTGATTCAAAGGGGGTGTGACCGATATTACAACTCTTCTGCGGTAGTAAACGTTTGTGATTTCTAGCCGAAAGGTGGCTATCGAGGAGGACCGTCTTCCATTTGCCTACTAACAAATTAACACTCCTCGACCACTTGACCACTTATCGGTTTCTGGGTCACGGAGGAGCGAGGATGGAGGAGAGAGGATGGAGGAGAGAGGACGGAGGACAGACTTTTCACCAAACGAGAAAAAGCCAGACTCTACTGAGGAGCGATCTAAAGCAGGAAGCTGTGTTGGCTCACAGTTTTTATTGGCCGGACTACAGATCACTTCCTGTTTTTCCTTCTGTGAAATGCCAACAAACAATGATAGGAAGGGCCTTTCTCTCTGTCTAGACATGAGTCTGTCAGGCCAGGGGATGCTGCTCTCTCTGTTGTCTTGTCTGGCTCGTGTCAACATGTCCCAAGGCTGATTCGTATCAGCATCCAATGCCTTCAGAAAGTACTCACACCCCTTGAATTTTTGCACATTTGGTTGTACTACAGCCTGAAATTGAAATGTGGTAAATTTAGATTTTGTGTCACTGGCCTGTACACAATAGCCCAAAATGTCAAAGTAAATTAAGTGAGTGCTCAATAAGTGCTCAACCCCTTTGTTATCTTTATTTTTTTATGTTTTATTTTACCTTTATTTAACCAGGCAAGTCAGTTAAGAACAAATTCTTATTTTCAATGACGGCCTAGGAACGGTGGGTTAACTGCCTGTTCAGAGGCAGAACGACAGATTTGTACCTTGTCAGCTCGGGGGTTTGAACTTGCAACCTTCCGGTTACTAGTCCAACGCTCTAACCACTAGGCTACCCGGCAAGCCTCAATAAGTTCAGGAGTAAAAAATAAAAAAATAACTTAACTAGTCACATAATAAGTTGCATGGACTCACTCCGTGAGAAATAATATCATGATTATTGAATGACTATCTCTGTACTCCATAAATATGATCAGTGGTGGGAAAAGTACCCAATTGTCATACTTGATTAAAAGATACCTTAATAGAAAATGAAACAAGTAAAAGTGAAAGTCACCCAGTAAAATCCTACTTGAGTAAAAGTATAAAAGTATTTGGTGTTAAATATACTTAAGTATCAAAAGTAAATGTAATTGCTAAAATATGCTTAAGTATAAAAAGTATAGGTATAAATAATTTCAAATTCCTTATTGTTTTTACTGATAGCCAGGGGCACGCTCCAACACTCAGACATCATTTACAAACAAAGCATGTGTTTAGTGAGTCCACCAGATCAGAGGCAGTAGGGATGAGCAGGGAGGCTCTCTTGATAAGTGTGTGAATTAGACCATTTTCCTGTCCGGCTAAGCACTCAAAATGTAACGAGTACTTTTGGGTGTCAGGGAAAATGTATGCAGTAATAAGTACATCAGTTTCTTCAGGAATGTACTGAAGTAAAAGTTGTCAAAAATATGAATAGTAAAGTGTAGTAAGTAAGTAGCACTTTCAAGTATTTTTACTTAAGTACTTTACACAACAGCATATGATTATCTGTAAGGTCCCTCAGTTGAGCAGTGAATTTCAAACACAGATTCAACCACAAAGACCAGGGAGGTTTTCCAATGCCTCGAAAAGAAGGGCACCTATTGGTAAAACAAATCAGAATAAATAGACATGGAATATCCCTTAGAGCATTGTGAAGATATTAATTACACTTTGGATGGTGTATCAATATACCCAATCACTACAAAGATAGAGTGGGGAGAACAAGTATTTGAGACACTGCCGATTTTGCAGATAGCATGTAGAGTTAAGTTCTGCTTTTCTGATGTATCAAATTCTTATGTCATGCAATAAAATGCAAATGAATTACTTAAAAATCATACAATGTGATTTTCTGGATTTTTAGATTCTGTCTCTCACAGTTAAAGTGTACCTATGATAAAAATTACAGACCTCTACATGCTTTGTAAGTAGGAAAACCTGCAAAATTGGCAGTGTATCAAATACTTGTTCTCCCCACTGTCCATGGGTCCTTCCTAACTCAGTTGCTGGAGAGGAAGGAAACAGCTCAGGGATTTCACCATGATGCCAATGGTGACTTTAAAACAGTTAGAGTTTAATGGATGTGATAGGAGAAAACTGAGGATGGATCAGCAACATTGTAGTTACTCCACAATACGAACATGAATCACAGAGTGAAAAGAAGGAAGCCTGTACAGAATACAAATATTACAAAACATGCATGTTGTAAAATAAGGCACTAAAGTAAAACAGCAAAAAATGTGTCAAAGAAATTTACTTTATGTCCTGAATACAAAGCGTCATGTTTGGATAAAAAGTAACAGAATAGAGCTAAGCACAAGCAAATTCGTAGATGAAAACCTGGTTCAGTTTGCTTTCCAACAGACACTGGGAGACAAATTCACCTTTCAGCAGGACAATAACCTAAATATCGAGGTCAGATATACACCGGAGTTGCTTACCAAGACGACATTGAATGTTCCTGAGTGGCCTAGTTACAGTTATCACTTAAATAGGCTTGAAAATCTATGGCAAGACTTGAAAATGGCTGTCTAGCAATGATCAACAACCAACTTGACAAGGCTTGAACATTTTTTAAAGAAACATGTGCAAATATTGTACAATGCAGGTGTGCAAAGCTCTTACTGATAGCCAGGGGCACGCTCCAACACTCAGACATAATTTATAAACAAAGCATGTGTCTATCTAGAAACAATCACAGCTGTAATTGCTGCCTAAGATGAATTCAGGATGTAATGAATGAGTCAAGGGGTCAAGGGGTATGAATACACTCTCAAGGGGTATGATATGTTGAAATCACCTTGGTCTCTCTAATCAGCTACTGGCACTACTTCACAGAAGTCTCCTGATGGTTGTTGTCACCGGGAAGCTACCACTTCTCAGCTGACCTCTCCATACTGACCTCTCAGCTGATCTCTCCATACTGACCTCTCAGCTGACCTCTCCATACTGACCTCTCAGCTGATCTCTCCATACTGACCTCTCAGCTGATCTCTCCATACTTACCTCTCAGCTGATCTCTCCATACTGACCTCTCAGCTGACCTCTCCATACTGACCTCTCAGCTGATCTCTCCATACTGACCTCTCAGCTGACCTCTCCATACTGACCTCTCAGCTGATCTCTCCATACTAACCTCTCAGCTGACCTCTCCATACTGACCTCTCAGCTGACCTCTCCATACTGACCTCTCAGCTGATCTCTCCATATTAACCCCTCAGCTGACCTCTCCATACTGATCTCTCAGCTGACCTCTCCATACTGACCTCTCAGCTGATCTCTCCATACTGACCTCTCAGCTAATCTCTCCATATTAACCCCTCAGCTGACCTCTCCATACTGACCTCTCAGCTGACCTCTCCATACTGACCTCTCAGCTGATCTCTCCATACTGACCTCTCAGCTGACCTCTCCATACTGACCTCTCAGCTGATCTCTCCATATTAACCCCTCAGCTGATCTCTCCATATTAACCCCTCAGCTGACCTCTCCATACTGACCTCTCAGCTGACCTCTCCATACTGACCTCTCAGCTGATCTCTCCATATTAACCCCTCAGCTGACCTCTCCATACTGACCTCTCAGCTGATCTCTCCATATTAACCCCTCAGCTGACCTCTCCATACTGACCTCTCAGCTGACCTCTCCATACTGACCTCTCAGCTGACCTCTCCATACTGACCTCTCAGCTGATCTCTCCATATTAACCCCTCAGCTGACCTCTCCATACTGACCTCTCAGCTGACCTCTCCATACTGACCTCTCAGCTGATCTCTCCATATTAACCCCTCAGCTGACCTCTCCATACTGACCTCTCAGCTGACCTCTCCATACTGACCTCTCAGCTGATCTCTCCATATTAACCCCTCAGCTGACCTCTCCATACTGACCTCTCAGCTGACCTCTCCATACTGACCTCTCAGCTGACCTCTCCATACTGACCTCTCAGCTGATCTCTCCATATTAACCCCTCAGCTGTCTTCTCCATATTGACGTCTTATCTGGCTTCTCCATATAGAAAGTCTAAAAATATGAGATATAGAACGTATCAGAAACATGTCATCTAACTATATTTTGACCTGTAACTGGTTCCATTGTGACAGATATTTAATGACACCTGCTGTTCCCCCGAAATGTTGCTTGTTTCTTTGTTCACTGTACAATGCCATATGTTACATAACTACAGTGGTGGAAAAAGTACTCAATTGTCATACTTGATTAAAAGTAAAGATACAGAAAATGACTCAAGTAAAAGTGAAAGTCACCCAGTAAAATACTACTTGAGAAGAATTTAGATGTATTTTATTTTAAATATACTGAAGTATCACAATAAATGTAATTTCAAAAATATACTTAATTATTAAAAGTAAAAGTATAAATCATTTCAAGTTCCTTATATTAGGCAAACCAGACGGCACGATAAAATGTACGGATAGTCAGGAGCACACTCCAACACTAACAATTTACAAATGAAGCATTTGTGTTGAGTGAGTTCGCCAAATCAGAGGCAGTAGGGATGAGCGGGGATGTTCTCTTGATAAGTGCGTGACTATTTTCATGTCCTGCTAAGCATTCAAAATGTAAGGAGTACTTTTGGGTGTCAGGGAAAATGTAAGGAGTACTTCTGGGTGTCAGGGAAAATGTAAGGAGTACTTCTGGGTGTCAGGGAAAATGTAAGGAGTACTTCTGGGTGTCAGGGAAAATGTAAGGAGTAAAAAGTACATTATTTTCTTTAGGAATGTAGTGAAGTAAAAGTAAAAGCAATCAAAAATATAAATAGTGCAGTAAATTATAGATACCCCAAAAACAACTACTTAAGTAGTACTTTAAAGTAGTTTTACTTCAGTAAAATACACCACTGTAAAACTATGTTCAACAGTCACTTTGGTACATCTTGTAGTAGACATTTTTTAATTTACGGGCTGCAGTAGATTGAATCAGCCAGCCGAGGGCAGAATTACCCAACTTTTTATGTTGCCTTCTCTCAGGTCGATGGATAGCGTTAGGCCTTATCTAATACAAGGGTGTATACACTGGTGTAATACTGGTGTTACAGCCGAAAAGCAGGGCATAGTATCTCTTGTGGAATGACAATGTGTCTTGGCCTTGGAAAGCTTGCAGTTGCAGTGGGGAAGATATCACATCAATTTGGATTAAGATACAAAGTTACAAAACAGACATGCAAGCTACTTTAAGTGTTCATGATTACTGCTTGTCTGAGATATATCACCATTTTTAACAAATCAGTTAGTTATGTGAGTGGATTGGCCCTTTGAGGCTTAGCAACACACTTCTTTTGAGACTACAAGGCTCCTTGACTACATCTTGACCATAGCTGTCCTGTATCCTGCCAGCCTGCACTAGATAATAAGACACTGGGGGCCTCCAAAATGATTCCCTATGCTCTATATACAGTAGTAATATATGCCAGATTCCAATGGGCCTTGGCCAAAAATAGTGCACTTAATAGGGATCAGGGTGCCATTTCAGACACAGCTGTCTTTATTAGAGTGTTGTTTACACTTAGGTGGCGTGTTGCAGCCAGGGCCTGGGCAGCACATCACAGTGAATCAATGTTTCATACTGACTCTGCTGAGGTAGGCAAGGGTAGACTCTCTGGAGCCAGCTCCCCCATGCCCTCTGTCTCTACCTGTCACTTTAGAGACCAGGAGGGAGGGAGGGAGAGAGAGAGAGAGGGAGAGAGAGAGATAGGAAGAGGGGGAGAGGGAAGGAAAGACGAAGAAAGAGAGGGGGGAGAGAGAGACAGAAAGAGTGAGCGACCACAGTAAGCCTTGTCCTGAGGGGATGAGTATGTCTGAGCTTGGTGTGGAAAGGAGAGGCTGACAGTGTCATATACTCAGCTTTAAACTGGCTTACGAGCAACACATCTGGGTTTGGTATCATGGGATGCAGTGGGCTGAGGGGTTGTCTGCAAGTTTGAAAGACTCACTCTGAATGCAAACTTTAAACCAGAAACGTTCTCTTTAACTTGTATTAATGTGCCTGTGTGCAGCCGTGCACGCACAAATGCACCATATACCTCTTTTTCACTTCACACTTCTACTATTCTCAGGGTCATTAATGACTGTATCAGAGGGATTCTTTTCCCTGGAAGCAGTGTGTCTGACTGTTCTACAGCCAGCCTTAGGGTGGAAGCCTGTCTATTATTACATGGTCTGATTACACATTTACTGCTCCCCAAAACACCAGCCTTTTACAGAACACACGCACCTCTGTCGTCTAACCTGCTCCGTGCAACATATCTTCCTCTTTTCTCTCTCTCTCTCGATCTCTCTCTCTTTTCAGCCTCCTTGCACAATGAAGAAAGTACTCTTCCTGAGCCAAGGCTCTGATTACACATTCAGGTTGGACCTCTCCATTGCTCCCTTGGGCTGTTTGGAGACACAAGGAAAAGAGGAGTTGATGGAAGGAAGGCCCACAAAAGCAATGTGTTTCCTGGCATGTCAGAGCCTGCAGCCTTACCACCTACTGCACCTGTTCTGGAGCCTCACACTCACTTACTGACTGACACACGTAGTACTGGAACTCTGGTGGCACCTGCAGCATGGCCCCAACCCAGCTAGGGTGAGGCCCAGACACATCACCACCACCAGCACCTCCCTCCCTACACCCCCTCCACCTCCTCTATCCACACTACACAGACACTAACCTCACACACGTGTTTGTTTCTCCCATCACCCCTCCATATATCCCAGACCCCAATCATAGCCTTGCAACACTAGATAATTGAGTAAGTGTGTAATGAGGTTGGTCATTGGTATCTGTAGGTAATCCAGTTTAAATGTGACCCAGGCCACACCACCGCCCAGCAGGTTCACTGGTTCTGTGTGTAGTACAGGGTACTGTATAAAGTAGGAGGAACAGTGCCATTAAATGGAATCAAGTTTGATTTGTTGATGGCTCAGTGTTGATAAGTAACTATTCCTCATGACAGTGGTTCTCAGTGGTTTCCTCATTTGCCAATCTCTTCCCATCACTATTTATTTAAAAAAAACTGCCTGGGTATAGATAATATCTCACACAAAATGTGGCATACGAGTCTCCATGGACAACCAGCACTGGCAGTAATATTTTACGACAGACTCTTTTACATTTGAGCTAGTTTCCAAACTGTGATGCCACACCAAATACGGTTGGTGTAATTCTCACTTTAAACTCTCATCAAGCTCTCAATCGTTTCAGCATTGTATTCTGTTGTCTTAATGACAGGTTTTGAACACACTGGGCCTCTGACTTTGGTGTTGAATAAACACTGGTGTACATCCTAACTTCATCCCTGCTGAGATACTATTTGGCAGCCTGGGCATCCCTCTCTCTGGCTGTGATTGGTTGAGCTTGGTTTTGTTGCTGTGGCAGCAGAGGTAGTGTGACCTCATGGTCAGGGCCAGTGAGTGTAGCGTTCTGCTCATTTCCTTCAGTACCAGGAGCGGGCTCAGGAAATGAACTAACCAGTGCTACAGCTGGGGGCTGCTCCACCATGATACCACCTCCCCCAGAGTCCACACAGGAACCCTTAAACAGCATATGCCTGTGTTCTGTATGTAAAATACATTTGCCTGTGTTTGCTAGTTCATTGCACTTTATCCAGCATATGACATTATGCCGGTCATGACTGAGGTGGTGAAGAGCAGTGGAAAGAGAGATAGAGCTCTGAGGTCAAATGGTTACTGTTTGCAGAATCTGGGAGGGCCTACAGCAGCACCTAGAAGATCTGCACCTAGAAGAGCTGTACAGATTCTTTCAGACTTGGGGCCTGACAGTAAATCTCAGTAAGACACAAATAATGGGGTTCCAAAAAAGTTCCAGTTGCCAGGAAAACAAATACAAATTCTATCTAGACACTGTTGCCTTAGAGCACACAAAGAGTTGTACCTACCTCGACCCAAACCTGTAACCCGCAAGTAACTTCCACAAGGCTGTGAACGATCTAAGAGACAAGGCAAGAAGGGCTTTCTCTGCCATCAAAAGGAATGTATAACTCAACTAGGATCTGGCTAAAAATACTTTAATCAGTTATAGAACCTATTGCTTTCTATGGTTGTGAGTTCTGGGGTCCACTCACCAACCTATAATTCACAAAATGGGACAAACACCCAATTGATATTGCATGCAAAATTCAGCAAAAATATGCCTTCATGTACAACACAAAACCCCAAACAATGCATGCAGAGCAGAATAACGGCTATATCTGCCAATGATCAAAATTCAAAAAGAGCTGCTAAATTCTACAACCACCTAAAAGGAAGCGATGCCCAAACATTTCAGCACAAAGCCCTCACCTACAGAGAGATTAACTAAGAGAGGAGCCCACCTCAGCCAGCTGGTTCTGGGGCTCTGTTCACAAACACAAAAAGACAACACAGAGCCCCAGGACAGCAACACAATTAGACCCAACTAAATTATGAGAAAACAAAAACATTGCTATTTGACACATTGGAAAGAATCAACCAAAAACGGAGCAAACTGGAATACTATTTGGCCCTAAACAGATTATTCACAGTAACATAATATGTGACTACTGTGACTGACTCTATATAAGTAAATCCTTGACTATGTACAGACTCAGCGAGCATAACTTTGCTATTGTGAAAGGTCGCCATAGGCAGACCTGGCTCTTGAGAGAAGAAAAGTGCCCATTGCCCACAAAATGAAGTAGAAACTAAGCTGCACTTCTTTACCTCCTGCCAAAGGTATGACCATATTAGAGACACATATTTCCCACAGAAAACACAGACCCACAAAAAAATGGAAAACAAATCAAACATTGATAAACTCCCATATCTGTTAGGCAAAATATCGCAATGTGCAATCCCAGCAGTAAATTTGGGACACCTTGCCATAAAAATTGGGCAACCAGTGGAGCACAAACAACATTTGTGTTATTATCTTTCTATTCTGTTTCTATTTTTTTCCTGCATTGTTGGGGAGGGCCTGTAGTAAGCATTTCACTGTTAGTCTACACCTGTTGTTTCTCTCTGCATTGTTGGGAAGGGCCTGTAGTAAGCATTTCACTGTTAGTCTGCACCTGTTGTTTCTCTCTGCATTGTTGGGAAGGGCCTGTAGTAAGCATTTCACTGTTAGTCTACACCTGTTGTTTCTCTCTGCATTGTTGGGGAGGGCCTGTAGTAAGCATTTCACTGTTAGTCTGCACCTGTTGTTTCTCTCTGCATTGTTGGGAAGGGCCTGTAGTAAGCATTTCACTGTTAGTCTGCACCTGTTGTTTCTCTCTGCATTGTTGGGAAGGGCCTGTAGTAAGCATTTCACTGTTAGTCTACACCTGTTGTTTCTCTCTGCATTGTTGGGAAGGGCCTGTAGTAAGCATTTCACTGTTAGTCTACACCTGTTGTTTCTCTCTGCATTGTTGGGAAGGGCCTGTAGTAAGCATTTCACTGTTAGTCTGCACCTGTTGTTTCTCTCTGCATTGTTGGGAAGGGCCTGTAGTAAGCATTTCACTGTTAGTCTACACCTGTTGTTTCTCTCTGCATTGTTGGGAAGGGCCTGTAGTAAGCATTTCACTGTTAGTCTACACCTGTTGTTTCTCTCTGCATTGTTGGGGAGGGCCTGTAGTAAGCATTTCACTGTTAGTCTACACCTGTTGTTTCTCTCTGCATTGTTGGGGAGGGCCTGTAGTAAGCATTTCACTGTTAGTCTGCACCTGTTGTTTCTCTCTGCATTGTTGGGAAGGGCCTGTAGTAAGCATTTCACTGTTAGTCTACACCTGTTGTTTCTCTCTGCATTGTTGGGAAGGGCCTGTAGTAAGCATTTCACTGTTAGTCTACACCTGTTGTTTCTCTCTGCATTGTTGGGGAGGGCCTGTAGTAAGCATTTCACTGTTAGTCTGCACCTGTTGTTTCTCTCTGCATTGTTGGGAAGGGCCTGTAGTAAGCATTTCACTGTTAGTCTACACCTGTTGTTTCTCTCTGCATTGTTGGGAAGGGCCTGTAGTAAGCATTTCACTGTTAGTCTGCACCTGTTGTTTCTCTCTGCATTGTTGGGAAGGGCCTGTAGTAAGCATTTCACTGTTAGTCTACACCTGTTGTTTCTCTCTGCATTGTTGGGAAGGGCCTGTAGTAAGCATTTCACTGTTAGTCTACACCTGTTGTTTCTCTCTGCATTGTTGGGAAGGGCCTGTAGTAAGCATTTCACTGTTAGTCTGCACCTGTTGTTTCTCTCTGCATTGTTGGGAAGGGCCTGTAGTAAGCATTTCACTGTTAGTCTACACCTGTTGTTTCTCTCTGCATTGTTGGGAAGGGCCTGTAGTAAGCATTTCACTGTTAGTCTGCACCTGTTGTTTCTCTCTGCATTGTTGGGAAGGGCCTGTAGTAAGCATTTCACTGTTAGTCTGCACCTGTTGTTTCTCTCTGCATTGTTGGGGAGGGCCTGTAGTAAGCATTTCACTGTTAGTCTGCACCTGTTGTTTCTCTCTGCATTGTTGGGGAGGGCCTGTAGTAAGCATTTCACTGTTAGTCTACACCTGTTGTTTAAGAGGCATGTGACAAATATTAGATGTATTTATTTGAAATACAACCAATATTTATCTGTTTACTTGTCTTTCCCTACTACTATTTGTACTACTACTATTTGTACTACTACTATTTGTACTACTACTATTTGTACTACTACTATTTGTACTACTACTATTTGTACTACTACTATTTGTACTACTACTATTTGTACTACTACTATTTGTACTACTACTATTTGTACTACTACTATTTGTACTACTACTATTTGTACTACTACTATTTGTACTACTACTATTTGTACTACTACTATTTGTACTACTACTATTTGTACTACTACTATTTGTACTACTACTATTTGTACTACTACTATTTGTACTACTACTATTTGCATATTGTTTAAAAAAGCTTTACGTAGCTGATAATATAACATTTGAAACCTTCTTGAGTGCAATGTTTACTCTAAATGTTTTATGTTTTTTGTTTTGTCTCACTTTTGTTTGATTATTTCACTTGCTTTGGGGAATGTAAACATATGTTCCCATGCCAATAAAGGCCATTTAAATTGAATTGAAATGAAATAGAGCAGGCATCCAGCAGGGACCCAGCCTGCCACAGCTCTGCGCTGCAGATAAACATGTCTTCACACTGTGGCCACTATCTGACAAGGCTGTCTAGGGTGGTTAGCAATTACACCTACCCCCCCCCTCCTTGGTATTTAAAGCACCCTCTCTATCTTTTTACTGTTTCTGTCGACCATGTCCCCTTCTATTTAAATATTTTTTTGAAACTTTCGATCACTCTATAGCTCTTGATTTATCTTTCTCTCTTTCTTTCAACTTTCTCCTCCTCCACCACCACTCCCTCCCCTCTCTCTCCCTCTCCTCAGAGAGTTGACTCACTCTGCTCTGTGGGGTTGTCAGACAAGGCGGCCTCTGTCTGCTGGAGCTGCAGTCAGGCTGTGCAGGGCCAGCCTCCCCTTTGTCCTGGACATCTCTGGGAGATGGATGTGTCTCCAGGGGATTGGCCCTAGAGAAAAGCACATCCAACTGACTCATATTAAATTCTGCTGAGCAAATACAATCCGCCAATGTGTTTTTTCTCTCTTTTTTAGTGGAAGGGCTCATTTAGAGAGAGAGAGAGAGAGAGAGAGAGAGAAAGAGAGAAAGAGAGAGAGAGAGAGAGAGAGAGAGAGAGAGAGAGAGAGAGAGAGAGAGAGAGAGAGAGAGAGAGAGAGAGAGAGTGGGGGAAGGGTACAGTATCACAATGAGAAAGTTAGAGGCAAATAAAACATCAGTGAAAGACAACGATATTGTCCATGTTGATTTATTTGAAATATTTATTTCTCTCACTTCTTGGAAATAATTATGGAAAACGTTAATTGTGGCAGAAGATGCTTCGGATGTCTTTAAAAAGGTTCAGTTCTTTGGGTCCCTGGGACCAGTAGTTGAGAAGCATAGCCTTCTAACAATGTTCTTTAAGATGTCTGAAATTTTTTTACTGTATGAAGTCATCTTAAATTGTAAACCATGAAATGTGTATGAAATATTAAAACTGAACAACCTGAATATATATATACTGTTGATGTCGGAAGTTTACATACACCTTACGCCAAATACATTTAAACTCAGTTTTTCACAATTCCGGACATTTAATCCTAGTAAAAATTCCCTGTCTTAGGTCAGTTAGGATCACCACTTTATTTTAAGAATGTGAAATGTCAGAATAATATTAGAGAGAAGGATTTATTTCAGCTTTTATTTCTTTCATCACATACTCAGTGGGTCAGAAGTTGACATTCTCTCAATTAGTATTTGGTAGCATTGCCATTAAATGGTTTAACATGGGTCAAACATTTCGGGTAGCCTTCCACAAGCTTCCCACAATAAGTTGGGTGAATTTTGGCCCATTTCTCCTGACAGAGCTGGTGTAACTGAGTCAGGTTTGTAGGCCTCCTTGCTCACACACGCTTTTTCAGTTCTGCCCACAAATGTTCTATAGGATTGAGGTCAGGGCTTTGTGATGGCCACTCCAATACCTTAACTTTGTTGTCCTTAAGCCATTTTGCTGCAACTTTGGAAGTATGCTTGGGGTCATTGTCCATTTGGGAGACCCATTTGCGACCAAGCTTTAACTTCCTGACTGATGTCTTGAGATGTTGTTTCAATATATCCATATAATTTCCCGCCTCATGATGCCATCTATTTTGTGAAGTGCACCAGTCCCTCCTGCAGCAAAGCACCCCCACAACATGATGCTGCCACCCCCATGCTTCACTTTTAGGATGGAGTTCTTCGGCTTGCAAGCCTCCCCCTTTTTCCTCCAAACATAACAATGGTCATTACAGCCAAACAGTTCTATTTTTGTTTCATCAGACCAGAGGACATTTCTCCAAAAAGTATGATCTTTGTCCCCGTGATCAGTTGAAAACTGTAGTCTGGCTTTTTTATTGCGGTTTTGGAGCAGTGGCTTCTTCCTTGCTGAGCGGCCTTTCAGGTTATGTTGATATAGGACTCGTTTTACTGTGGATATACATACTTTTGTACCTGTACCTGTTTCCTCCAGCATCTTCACAAGGTACTTTGCTGTTGTTCTGGGATTGATTTGTACTTTTTGCATACAAAGTATGTTCATCTCTAGGAGACAGAACACGTCTCCTTCCTGAGCGGTATGATGGCTGCGTGGTCCCATGGTGTTTATACTTGCGTACTGTTGTTTGTACAGATGAACATATTACCTTCAGGCGTTTGGAAAATGCTCCCAAGGATGAACCAGACTTGTGGAGGTCTACAATTTTACTTGAGGTCTTGGCTGATTTCTTTTGATTTTCCCATGATGTCAAGCAAAGAGGCACTGAGTTTGAAGGTATGCCTTGAAATACATCCACAGGTACCCCTCCAATTGACTCAAATTATGTCAATTAGCCTATCAGAAGCTTCTAAAGCCATGACATTTTCTGGAATTTTCCAAGCTGTTTAAAGGCCCAGTCAACTTAGTGTATGTAAACTTCTGACCCCTGGAGTTGTGATACAGTGAATTATAAGTGAAATAATCTGTCTGTAAACAATTGTTGGAGGAATTACTTGAGTCATGCACAAAGTTGTTGTCTTAACCGACTTGCCAAACTATAGCTTGTTAACAAGAAATTTGTAGAGTGGTTGAAAAACAAGTTTGAATGACTCCAACCTAAGTGTATGTAAACTTCAGACTTCAGCTGTGTATATATATATATATAAACACACTGTATATTTAAAAGGTTCAGTTCCTTTTGTTGACATATCCTCATGTCACGCTATCCTCAAAGGCTCATACTGTCAAGCCTCTGAGCTCTGGCATGAGCTGGGTCTCTCTGTCCTGTTTTAAACCTGTGTTTGGGACTCATTATATGTGTGCTGGCCTGGCCCTAATTTACCCATCTTCTTCTTAGGAGAATAACAGGTGAGGTTTGGAGGAGAGTGGAGCTGCTGTGTCCGAGCTTGTGCTTCTGTCAACCCTCCTCCCTCAAAGCCTGCTCCCCCCTCCCCCACTTCTCTCTTCCGCTCCTCCCCCGGGCTGAAGCATGAGCACCTGCAGAAGCACTGGGCTGTGGGACTCTCTCTCTCCCTCCCTCCTTTTCTCTCATTCTCCATCTCTCTTTGGCAGGATGCCAAAAGCTTGTGTTGACAGACTCACACCCCTGTGCGTGAGAGTGTACCTCTGTAGATGGCTGGTTTGTGTGTAGGCTTGATTGTCTGCGTGTAATGCTAGAGTTTATGGAAGTTTGACTGAGGTGAATTCTGCCTCTTTTCATGGGGTTGATTCACTATGACAGAAAACACATTTGGTGATAGAGACTCAGCTCTGAGTTATACTGACCCATAAACTCCTGAGGTTACTCATCCACTCCTCCACACCCTGCTTCTTCTCCTCCTTCTCCCGCCTTCATCCTCTCCTCCCCTGCTACTGACCGTGTGTCTCTGGCTCTACTATTTACATGCCCATGCTTTACTACTCTATATTGATGTAATTTTACTGCAGGGATTTTTAATTAGCTTGCACCTGCTCTATTGTATATTGCACTATGAAACAGCTGGGGATGTACGTTTATTTCCAGATCCCCATGACTAATGCTTGCCAGGCCTTCCTCTTCTCCTCGCATTGGTTTATTCCTTGTCATTTCTCTCCCTGATTGAAACCAGGCTGAGCTCTGGAGCAGCCCAGTGCCAACGCACAGCCTGGCAGCATCTCTGCCACCTCTCCCCTGGCCTGTCTGGCACCCACACACATGGCACTGCCCCAAACACATGGTTTTAATAGATCTTCTTCGTCACTCTTTCTCTCTCTCTTGCTTTGCCTCCTCTTATGTCTTTCTGACACATATGCAGTCAAACACACACACATACACACCCACACACTCTCCCTCACAAACCCAATGTTATGTCCTTGAAATGAAGACTTGAAATTAAGATATTATGGGGTCTCCAATTGCATGCATTTTCTCCTTGGCTGCATGTGGTATTGATTGCTGTATTTTGATCCAGCTGTCGTCCCAACAGTCCCCAAGGTTAGAAAGCAATGTATCACTCACGGCCTGAAGCACATACTCTTTTCCCATTGAACATATTTCCCTGGCCAGAGGGATTCTACATGATTTTCATTAGCTGTGTGATTGCTAGAGAGTCATCCTTCTCCAGTCAGATCTACCATCATGCACTGACCAGGATCAGTATCAGGTGCTCTGCACGTTTCTAGGATAGTAGATGAGAGCTCAGGGGAATTCATCTGGCACTAGAAACATTAGAGAGTTATCACTACACCAGCATCATACTGACCAACTGTCCACTTCTCGCCCACATCACACCAAAGCACAGCCTTGTTGATTTTTATTTTATTGTTGCTTTTCCTCCTTTTTTGTAGAAGTAATAAAGGTTCTGGGGCTCATCAATATGCTGTATAATAAACCATCACTCCATATATGAGGGTTTAGTTAAGAGGGAAGAAGAAATATCATTCAAATCTTAGATGGATTTGAATTGTAAGATTGATTGAAAATGTAGAATCCCTTTGAGGAGTGAAGCCTCGTTTGTACAGGTAACTGCCAAAATAATGGAAACACTTGAGTAAATGAGGGATACAAAGTACATTGAAAGCAGGTACTTCCACACAGGTGTGGTTCCTGAGTTAATTAAGCAATTGACATCCCATCCTGCTTAGGGTCATGTATAAAATGCTGGGAAGGCCATTGTTTTGGCTACCATGGCTCGGGATGACAATGCTCGTATCCACAGGGCACGAGTGGTCACTGAATAATTTGACGAGCATGACAACGATGTAAATCATATACCATGGCCATCTCAGTCACCAGATCTCAACCTAATTGAACACTTTTGGGAGATGTTGAATCTACGCCTGAGACAGAGTTTTCCAGCACCATCAACAAAACACAAAATTATAGAAATTATTGTGGAAGACTTGTTTTATTTGTTTATTTTTTATTTCACCTTTAATTAACCAGGTAGGCTAGTTGAGAACAAGTTCTCATTCACAACTGCGACCTGGTCAAGATAAAGCAAAGCAGTAGGACACAAACAACAACACGGAGTTACACATGGAATAAACAAACATACAGTCAATAATATAATAGGGAAAAAGTCTATATACAGTGTGTGCAAATGAATGGTGTAGCATCCCTTCAATATAGTTCCAGACACTGTAGAATCTATGTCAAGGTGCATTAAAGGTGCTCTGGCTGGTGGTGGCCCAATGCCTTATTAACAGGCTTTATGTTGGTGTTTCCTTTATTTTGGCAGTTACCTGTTTATCTGTGGGATCCTAGAGCTGTGGTCTTGACTGTGGGGTCACATGGGATAAGAGATTTCATAATCCTAATCATGTGACCAAAGAACCATTTCAATGAAACTTGAATGGAAGCCTAGTAATTACTGCAGTGAAAGGGGCTGAGATGACTGGTCTTGAGTCATGCTGAGACGTTTAATCTGCCTCTCTAATTACTACCATGGGAGAAAATTAAGACAAAATGCCAACATGGTTGTTTTTGAAAATAACTGTAAGGAAAGTCTGAGTACTCCTTCAATTGAGTGATTCCATTTATTTAAAATATAATTGTGGCCCAATACATTGTACTGCAGCAAGTTTTCAGGTTTGAAAACAGCAAACAATACAAAAGCTGTCTTTTTGCACAAAAGACTCAACAGGCAATGCCAAGAGCAGTCAGCTGGCCTCGTTCCAAAGGGAGCCTTTGTGTGTCCCCCCTCCCAACCCCCACATAACCTCTGTTACACCCCCCCCCCCCCCCCCCGTATCGCATCACCTGGGTCCTGGGCCGTGGCCAGCAGAGTGAAGCCCCCCGGAAGGGACCAGGGATTATGGGTCTTTAAACAGGCCGTCTATGGCCAGTAGACCCAGCAGCCTCCTAAAGGGAATGTGTCTGCTGCTCTGCTCTATAGTATCAGTGCTCTGGTGTAGCAACACTGAATCCCTCCAGTCTGACTCTACCTCTGATATGATACTCATGCTGATACAACTGTACAACCCTCCCTGAGGTACTGTATCTATAGCGCACCTGTCTGTCTGTCTGTCTGTCTGTCTGTCTGTCTGTCTGGCTGGCTTTCTGCCTGTCTGCCTGCCTGCCTGTCTGCCTGCCTGCCTGTCTGCCTGCCTCTCTGCCTAGCTGTCTGTCTGCCTGTCTGTCTGTGAAGCAATCTCAAGATAAATAGCCAGTTTTCTGTCTAGTCAGGGATACTATAATACTGTACTTAAGTGCCCCCTATCTCCATGACACAGGGACACCTGTGGAATAAAAGGATTGTTCATCTTATTCCTGCCAGTGTAACATTTATATCCTGTATCTTGGAGAACATTAAGTGCATACATAATATCCTCTCTCTGCTGCATGTCACATGACACATCTCTCCTCTTCTATCCATCCAATTGGCTTTTCAAAACCGCAAGCCCAGGTGCCCCAGCATTCAGAAGTCCCACTCCCAGGACTCCCCATTCTTGAGGCATCACTAGGCTTGTGACTTTAATTACATTATGTTAAGACGTGGCCTTTCCCATAAAGGGAAGACCTTGAGCGTTCTTGAAGACTTTGCCCAGTGTGTTGTCCACTCTGGGTCTGCATGGGGTTAGGGCTGCATGCCCAGTGCTGGCCTCTGGTCCCTATTGTGAAGCATGGCTTCTCATTAGAACTGTCCTCATGTGACTGGGCCACTAAAACACACACACACACACACACACACACACACACACACACACACACACACACACACACACACACGCACACACACACAAGGTACACTCATCACATGACCAGCTGAAGAAGAGCCATTGTTCTGCTTCACAGGGTCCATTCACACACAATTCCCTATATGCATGTGCCACAGCTACATACTGTAAATCCCTGTATTAGTATTCTGTGACTGCACACTTCCGCATGTGCATTGAAAGTTGCCACACAAATCATTCTGTGTTCAGGGTGTGTTCAACAATATAACTCTTGTATCCGTATGTGACAACTAACTACAGAACTCACTGTTGTTTATCATATATGCATGGTCACTTTAACTATACATTCATGTACATACTACCTCAATTGAGCCAACCAAACAGTGCTCCCGCACATTGGCTAACCAACCAACCAACCCCTCTTTTACGCTACTGCTACTCTCTGTTCATCATAAATGCATAGTCACTTTAACCATATCTACATGTACATACTACCTCAATCAGCCTGACTAACCGGTGTCTGTATGTAGCCTTGCTCCTTTTATAGCCTCGCTACTGTATACAGCCTGTCTTTTTACTGTTGTTTTTATTTCTTTACTTACCTATTGTTCACATAACACCTTTTTTGCACTATTGGTTAGAGCCTGTAAGTAAGCATTTCACTGTTCACCTGTTGTATTCAGCATATGTTACAAATAAACTTTGATTTGATTTGATTTGTTGTCTTGCACTAGTAAACATTCTGAAGTGAACAGGCTGTGGTAGAAGCACTCATAAGGCCAAAGTTTCAGGGTGAATAATTGTTAGAAGGGAGTGAATAAGGC
Organism: Oncorhynchus kisutch; assembly: GCF_002021735.2. Classification (NCBI taxonomy): domain Eukaryota; kingdom Metazoa; phylum Chordata; class Actinopteri; order Salmoniformes; family Salmonidae; genus Oncorhynchus; species Oncorhynchus kisutch. The sequence goes on from NC_034180.2 coordinate 35,000,782, forward strand.
CTAGCTCTGTCCCTCAGACCCCAGACCCCAGTCTCTGCCCTGCCCTTGCACCAGTGGTCCCAGTCTGCCCAGTGTGATAGGGACCCATGGCAGGCTGTGACAGTGACAGTGACAGGCCATTAGCTTGCTTTTTTGAAGGGGCTCTGCTGGGGTCAAACACCTGACCTCAGGGGCCTGGTGTCTTCAGGGACACAGGGTCAGGGTTAGTATGACCATGGCTGACCCCAATCTCTACTCTTTGGGCACAAGTCACAAGACAAACATTTTTAACTATGATTTATGAGCTAATGAACTTTTTACAGATATGACTTTGCACTGTGGGGAAGAAAGCACGTAGGCTACTGCTCTTATACCGCTAAGTCAACATGAACTGTGTGTTTTTTAGACAACTGTGTAATGGGTTTCTTTGGGCTTTGGTAACATTGTACATCGGTCATAGTAAAATACAGCTGTGTATGAACCAGTGCAGGGTGGTGAGAGTGGTGGTCACACTTTGCACTGAATAGATGTTGGATGAAATGTGAAGAGGGTCACACTTTGGCAGCTGCCTTGTCTGGTGTGTCTTTTTCACGGTATTAGATGAGACACAGCTGTGTGTGCTCACAGTAAACCACTGAAGCTCGAGGGAACTGCACCTGTGAACTGCACCATTTTGTTCCACGAAATGAGGGCCTTTTGCATCCCTTTGATATTTTAAGTAGAAATTGTGCACCAATATAGAATTTAAAAGCCTGTTATATTAAAAACTCTTTCCTGCAGTCGAATGACCAAATCTCACTCTAGTGGCCTAATGGGTGGAATGGTATTAATAGTTTTCATAATTGAAAATGGCAGTCTTCTGTGATGTATATAAAGTGTAATATTGGGATGCAAACTCAAAATGTAATACATTTCAACTCTATCTGACATGGTGTCTTATTTGTTTTAGACTCTTATCCATGTGTGTGAGGTGTAGACTTTTGTGTCATAGTAGATTAGTTTAAGACTACCATGAAACACTCCTGATAATTTAGCTCACTGCAGTAAAATGTTAAATTAAGTGCTCTTTAACATAGATAAATTCAATAAACCTTATTTTTAATATGAATATTTCATTTGATTAGTGATTCATTTACGTCTGTCCCTCATTTTACGGTCAACCTTGTTACGTGAACTGAAGACTCCTTTTAATATGGTGAAACTATTCCTTCATATATATATATATATACTATATACAGTATATAGAACAATCTTTAAAGAAAACAGTCAACATCTAATAGTGAAATCATAGAGTAGATGCCAGTGAGCTGGTTGTACTCTTTTTGAGCATTTTCTAGTATTCTGTGGTAGAAAAGTGATCGGGTCGAGCACAACACGTCAACCCTATTACCCATAGATAGAAAGGTTAGAATCCTTTTAACAATTTGTCATTTTATTTGTGAAGCTTCCAATCAATTGCCATTCCCTGTTCCACTGTCACATAAGGATTTAAGGCTGATTTAAGAAGAAATCATCAACCCTGTTACTTTATTTGACACTTAATAGGCACTTACTATAGTTCTTGAGATGTGACAACATGTTTTTTAAGAAGTTGAACATGTGCTCTTTATGACAGAATGTTAAAATTAGGTGAAATCAAACACTTTAAAAATATCAAGATGCACTTCTCAAAAGGCACCGAATTGGTGGAACGACACATCTCCTTCTCAGACCTGACCAAAGAACTTCACCCCCTCCCCAAAGCACATACACCAAAACCCTACACTACTACACTACGCCTGGGTCTCTTCCCAGCCCTCTCTTTCAGCAGAAATTCTTCTTCATCAATGGTTGGCAAAGATGTTGTAGTGTAGAGGTGAGACGCAGAGCAGACAGGAGAGAAAGGCTAGCTGGTTATTGTCATTAAATCCCAAAGGTCACACACAGAAATAGATAAGGTTGAGTGTAATCATGACATAGTTCTACAATAATTCAGTTGTTTGAAAGCATAGCACACTAGCTCAATGTTTAATGATATTGTGTAGTAAACAAATATTTAATAATTTGCCAATTGACAGTTCATAATAATAACCCCTTCAAACTCAAAAGTGTGTTGTCTATTCCGGTTTGCATTGAGGTATTTACGGACTGTATGTCACGACATATCCTCATTCCCTATGAAAACAACGCTGTGCCACACTGTCATTTCCTGTCTTGCACCATGACACCACTGTGGTATCCTGTGTTAGTGTGATAAGAAGTCCCCTGATACCCCCTCTAGAACCAGAACAAAAGAACCAGAGGAAGAGGGCAGGTCTGTTCAATGAGAGTCTGACAAAAAATGTCAGCCCCATATGGTTCAGATTGAACAAAAAAAAAATCCCTAACTGGGCTGCCAATTCATATGCAATTAGGACAATGTAACCCAATGATGTATGAGCAGGATCTTACTTACACTGCTCTCTAACAGAACAAACCAGGATATGGAGTTGAAGTAGGGAGTTTACATACACTTAGGTTGGAGTCATGAAGACTCATTTTTCAACCACTCCACAGATTTTCTGTTAACAAACTATAGTTTTGGCAAATCGGTTAGGACATCTACTTTGTGCATGACACAAGTAATTTTACCAAAAATTGTTTACAGACAGATTATTTCACTTATAATTCACTGTATCACAATTCCAGTGGGTCAGAAGTTTACAAACACTAAGTTGACTGTGCCTTTAAACAGCTTGGAAAATTCCAGAAAATGTCATGGCTTTAGAAGCTTCTGATAGGCCAATTGACATAATTTGAGTCAATTGGAGGTGTACCTGTGGATGTATTTCAAGGCATACCTTCAAACTCAGTGCCTCTTTGCTTGACATCATGGGAAAATCTAAAGAAATCAGCCAAGACCTCAGAATCTTTTTTGTAGACCTCCACAAGTCTGGTTCATCCTTGTGAGCAATTTCCAAATGCCTGAAGGTACCAGGTTCATTTGTAGAAACAAGAGAACGTAAGTATTAACACCATGGGACCACGCAGTCGTCATACCGCTCAGGATGGAGACGCGTTCTGTCTCCTAGAGATGAACGTACTTTGTGTGCGAAAAGTACAAATCAATCCCAGAACAACAGCAAAGGACCTTTTGAAGATGCTGGAGGAAACAGGTACAGGTACAAAAGTATCTATATCCACAGTAAAACGAGTCCTATATCGACATAACCTGAAAGGCCGCTCAGCAAGGAAGAAGCCACTCCTCCTAAACCGCCATAAAATAGCCAGACGACGGTTTGTAACTGCACATGGGAACAATGATCGTACTTTTTGGAGAAATGTCCTCTGGTCTGATGAAACTAAATTAAAACTGTTTGGCCATAATGACCATCATTATGTTTGGAGGAAAAAGGGGGAGAACTCCATCCAAACCGTGAAGCATGGGGGTGGCAGCATCGTGTTGTGGGGGTGTTGCAGGAGGGACTGGTGCACATCACAAAATAGATGGCAATTTAAAGGCAATGCTACCAAACACTAATTGAGAGTATGTCAACTTCTGACCCACTGAGAATGTGATGAAAGAAATAAAAGCTGAAATAAATCATTCTCTCTACCATTATTCTGACACTTCACATTCTTAAAATAAAGTGGTGATCCTAACTGACCTAAGACAGGAAATCTTTACTCTGATTAAATGTCAGGAATTGTGAAAAACGGAGTTTAAATGTATTTGGCTAAGGTGTATTTAAACTTCCGAGTGTGGTGTCATACAGACTTCCCCCAAGTTATGAAGTAAGGTTTTCTACAAGTGGCCTTTTCAACAGCCATACTCTCTACGCAAGAGTTCTCCAACATACAGTACCAGTCAAAAGTTTGGACACCTACTCATTCAATTGTTTTTCTTTATTTCGACTGTTTTCTACATTGTAGAATAATAGTGAAGACATCAAAAACTATCAAATAGCACATATGGAATAATTTAGTAACCAAAAAAGTGTTAAACAAATCCAAATATATTTTATATTTGAGATTCTTCAAGTTAGCCACCCTTTGGTTGGCTATTAAGGAACTTAAACGTTGTTCTGAGCAAGGAACTTAAACCTTAGCTTTTTTACATGGCACATATTGCATTTTTACTTTCTTCTCCAACAATGTGTTTTGCATTATTTAAAACAAATTGAACATGTTTCATTATTTATTTGAGACTAAATCGATTTTCTTTATGTATTATATTAAGTTAAAATAAAAGTGTTCATTGTTCATTCAGTATTGTTGTAATTGTCATTAATACAAATACATATAAAATTCTGCCGATTAATTGGTATCTGCTTTTTTTGGTCCTCCAATAATCGGTATCGGTATCGGCGTTGAAAAATCACAATCGGCCGACCTCTAATTCATACCCCATTACTTTTTCTACATTCATTTAAAATGGATTAAAATTAGATTTTCTTTCAGATTCAACCACAAAAACCAGGGAGATTTTCCATTGGTTCGCAAAGGAAGGTGCCTGTAGATGGGTAAAAAAAACAGACATTGCATATCCCTTTGAGCATGGTGCAGTTATTAATTATACTGGTCTAAGAGAATTTTGTATTATTCTGTAAGTAAATCTGAAACACTCCATTTAGTATGATACAGTATGCTATGTTTCGTATGGTATGTATCATTTTATGGGCTTCCATCACCCATTTAGTATGATGTGTTACAAATTACAATTCATATTATGTTACAAATTACAATTCATATTATGTTACAAATTTGCAAAGTGTACAATATGTTACAGATTACAAAATGTCTGATATGTTACAAATTACAAAATGTATGATATGTTACAGATTACAAAATGTATGATATGTTACAAAGTTTAGTTAGGTGGCTAGGTGGCTGACGTTAGCTAGGTTAGAGGTTAGGGTTAAGGTTAGAGCTTTAGGAGTTAGGTTCAAGGGTTAATGTTATGGTTCAGGTTAAGGGAAAGATTAGCTAAAAGGGTTAGGGTTAGGGTTGGCTAAAAGGGTTAATGAGTAAAAATGCTCAAGTTATCCGTGATGAGATTGAACTCGCAACCTTTGGGTTAGGGGAAGGGTTATCTAAAAGGGTTAATGTTAGGGTTAGGGGAAGGGTTAGCTAACATGCTAAGTAGTTGCAAGTAGCTAAAACATAGTAAGTACTTGAAAAGTTGCTAATTAGCTAAAATACAAAAATTGTCTGAGATGGGATTCATACTTGCAACATTTGGGTAAGTGACCATCTGTTACATGTAACGATATCAAACATATCATATTAATTTGAGTGTCCCGGATTTAAATTGACTATGTTAAGTCGAGTCTATGAGACCAGGCTGATACACACAGTCACTACAAAGATACGGGCGCCCTTCCTAACTCAGTTGCCAAGGAGGAAGGAAACCACACAGTGATTTCACAATGAGGCCAGTGGTGATGTTAAAATCAAATCAAATCAAATCAAATTTATTTATATAGCCCTTCGTACATCAGCTGATATCTCAAAGTGCTGTACAGAAACCCAGCCTAAAACCCCAAACAGCAAGCAATGCAGGTGGAGAAGCACAGTTAAAACAGTTACAGAGTTTAATGGTTGTGACAGGAGATAACTGAGGATGGACAATATTGTAGTTACTCCACAATACTAACATGAATGACAGAGTGAAAAGAAAGATGTCTGTGTAGAATAGTTTTTTTCCAAAATGTGCATCGTGTTTGCAATAAGGCACTAAATTAATACTGCAAAAAATATGGCAAAGAAATTGACTTTATGTCTGTCACGCCTTGGTCATAGTATTTTGTGTTTTCGTTATATATTTGGTCAGGCCAGGGTGTGACATGGGTTTATTTTGTTGTGTTTCGTATTGGGGTTTTGTAGGCATTGGGATTGTGGTTGATTAGGGGTGTGTCTAGTATAGTCTTGGCTGCCTGAGGCGGTTCTCAATCAGAGTCAGGTGATTCTCGTTGTCTCGGATTGGGAACCGTATTTAGGTAGCCTGAGTTTCACTTTGTATTTCGTGGGTGATTGTTCCTGTCTCTGTGTAGTTTCACCAGATAGGCTGTAATTAGGTTTCACGTTCCGTTTGTTGTTTTGTATTTTTGTATAGTTGTTTCATGTATCGTCATTTCTTAATTAAAGATCATGAATAACCACCACGCTGCATTTCGGTCCGACTCTCTTTCGACAAACGAAGAACGCCGTTACAATGTCCTGAATACAAAGTGTTATGTTTGGGGCAAATCCTACACAACACATCACTGAGTATATTTTCAAGCATGGTGGTGGCTGCATCATGTTATGTGTATTTTTCTTCCGCTTTGACATTACGGATGGATTATTTTGTGTAGATCGTTGACAAAAAATTACAATGAAATCCATTTTAATCCCACTTTGTAACACAGCAATATGTGGACAAAGTCAAGGGGTGTCAATACTTTCTGAAGGCTCTGCTTAGTGTACATGGCCTTACCTTAACTGTTGCCTTGTATATAGTGTAGATTATTGTGTGTTTTTATTTTATATGACTTAGTTTACTGCATTGTTAAGGAAGAGCTTGCAAGCAAGCATTTCACTGTACTCTTTACACCTGCTGAATCCCGTGCACGTGACAAATAAACTTTGATTTAATTTCATTTGTGTCAATGTTAAGATTATGGGAAGAGTTATGAAGGGCTCTTTTAACCCATTTAACTCTGCTCTTGGAGAGTCAAAATTGACCAGCCTAATGTTCTCAAGGGTCAACATGCCCCTGTCTGTCATACCCATAAACTTCCCTGGCTCCACCCCCCTGTGGCTTTGGAAAGATATGGGGTCACTCAGAGCCTGAGTCACACACAGCCTGAGGCACACCATGTCCATACATCATAGATGGAAAAGTGACCCTTGACATTGCTTTCTCTTGCTCTTGTTCTATCTGATCTAATCTGAGTGTGTGTGTGTGTGAGAGAGAGAGAGAGAGAGAGAGAGAGAGAGAGAGAGAGAGAGAGAGAGAGAGAGAGAGAGAGAGAGAGAGAGAGAGAGAGAGAGAGAGAGAGAGAGAGAGAGAGAGAGAGAGAGAGAGAGAGAGAGGTGGGGGAGTTGCCCACTTGGAAAGCTGTCTGCCCTTTAACCAAACGCCAGCCTGTTAAACATTAATCCAATTGCGTGCTAAAGAAAACAGCCTGGCAAACTCAGTTTTAAACTCCCCTATGGTCTCTACTATTAGGACTCTTTACTGCACTGGACCATAAATCACCAGGGTAAAGCGAATCGCTTATGAATCCTGAAAAACAGGTTTCTATTCAGTAGCTTTAGAAAAGTGTTTACTCTCCAGAGCAGACCTGTACCACTAGCCTTTTTCCACAATAGAAATGTTAGATCTGGAGTAAGATGTTAGATCTGGAGTAAGATCTGGAGTAATATGTTAGATCTGGAATAAGATGTTAGATCTGGAGTAAGATGTTAGATCTGGAGTAAGATCTGGAGTAATATGTTAGATCTGGAATAAGATGTTAGATCTGGAGTAAGATGTTAGATCTGGAGTAAGATCTGGAGTAATATGTTAGATCTGGAATAAGATGTTAGATCTGGAGTAAGATACTAGATCTGGAGAAAGATATCTGATCTGGAGTAAGATGTTAGATCTAGAGAAAGATATTAGATCTGGAATAAGATATTAGTACTGGAGTAAGATGCTAGATCTGGAGTAAGATCTGGAGTAATATGTTAGATCTAGAGAAAGATATTAGATCTGGAATAAGATATTAGTACTGGAGTAAGATGTTAGATCTGGAGTAAGATCTGGAGTAATATGTTAGATCTAGAGAAAGATATTAGATCTGGAATAAGATATTAGTACTGGAGTAAGATGTTAGATCTGGAGTAAGATCTGGAGTAATATGTTAGATCTGGAATAAGATGTTAGATCTGGAGTAAGATACTAGATCTGGAGAAAGATATCTGATCTGGAGTAAGATGTTAGATCTAGAGAAAGATATTAGATCTGGAATAAGATATTAGTACTGGAGTAAGATGTTAGATCTGGAGTAAGATCTGGAGTAATATGTTAGATCTGGAATAAGATGTTAGATCTGGAGTAAGATACTAGATCTGGAGAAAGATATCTGATCTGGAGTAAGATGTTAGATCTAGAGAAAGATATTAGATCTGGAATAAGATATTAGTACTGGAGTAAGATGCTAGATCTGGAGTAAGATGTTAGTTCTGGAATAAGATCTGGAGTAAGATATTAGTACTGGAGTAAGAGAATAGATCTGGAGTAAGATATTAGATCTGGAGTAAGATGTTAGATGTTAGATCTACATATCTATTATCTTACTCCAGTACAAATATCTTACTCTAGTTCTTATTCCAGATCTAACATCTTACTCCAGATCTAATATCTTACTCCATATCTAACATCTTACTCCAGATCTAACATCTTACTCCAGAATGAATGTCTTACTCCAGATCTAACATCTTAATCCAGATCTATTCTCTTACTCCAGTACTAATATCTTACTCCAGATCTTATTCCAGAACTAACATCTTACTCCAGATCTAACATCCTACTCCAGACCTGTACCACTAGCACTGGAGTAAGATGTTAGATCTAGAGTAAGATATTTTATCTGGAGTAAGATGTTAGATCTACAGTAAGATGTTTTATCTGGAGTAAGATGTTTTATCTGGAGTAAGATGTTAGATCTAGAGTAAGATATTTTATCTGGAGTAAGATGTTAGATCTAGAGTAAGATATTAGATCTAGAGTAAGATGTTAGATCTAGAGTAAGATATTTTATCTGGAGTAAGATGTTAGATCTAGAGTAAGATGTTAGATCTAGAGTAAGATATTTTATCTGGAGTAAGATGTTAGATCTAGAGTAAGATATTTTATCTGGAGTAAGATGTTAGATCTAGAGTAAGATGTTTTATCTGGAGTAAGATGTTAGATCTAGAGTAAGATATTTTATCTGGAGTAAGATGTTAGATCTAGAGTAAGATGTTAGATCTAGAGTAAGATATTTTATCTGGAGTAAGATGTTAGATCTAGAGTAAGATATTTTATCTGGAGTAAGATGTTAGATCTACAGTAAGATGTTTTATCTGGAGTAAGATGTTAGATCTAGAGTAAGATATTTTATCTGGAGTAAGATGTTAGATCTAGAGTAAGATATTTTATCTGGAGTAAGATGTTAGATCTAGAGTAAGATGTTTTATCTGGAGTAAGATGTTAGATCTAGAGTAAGATGTTTTATCTGGAGTAAGATGTTAGATCTAGAGTAAGATATTTTATCTGGAGTAAGATGTTAGATCTAGAGTAAGATGTTTTATCTGGAGTAAGATGTTTTATCTGGAGTAAGATGTTAGATCTAGAGTAAGATATTTTATCTGGAGTAAGATGTTTTATCTGGAGTAAGATGTTAGATCTAGAGTAAGATGTTTTATCTGGAGTAAGATGTTAGATCTAGAGTAAGATGTTTTATCTGGAGTAAGATGTTAGATCTAGAGTAAGATATTTTATCTGGAGTAAGATGTTAGATCTAGAGTAAGATGTTTTATCTGGAGTAAGATGTTAGATCTAGAGTAAGATATTTTATCTGGAGTAAGATGTTAGATCTAGAGTAAGATGTTTTATCTGGAGTAAGATGTTAGATCTAGAGTAAGATGTTTTATCTGGAGTAAGATGTTAGATCTAGAGTAAGATATTTTATCTGGAGTAAGATGTTAGATCTAGAGTAAGATGTTTTATCTGGAGTAAGATGTTAGATCTAGAGTAAGATGTTTTATCTGGAGTAAGATGTTAGATCTAGAGTAAAGATGTTTTATCTGGAGTAAGATGTTTTATCTGGAGTAAGATGTTAGATCTAGAGTAAGATATTTTATCTGGAGTAAGATGTTTTATCTGGAGTAAGATGTTAGATCTAGAGTAAGATGTTTTATCTGGAGTAAGATGTTAGATCTAGAGTAAGATGTTTTATCTGGAGTAAGATGTTAGATCTAGAGTAAGATATTTTATCTGGAGTAAGATGTTAGATCTAGAGTAAGATGTTTTATCTGGAGTAAGATGTTAGATCTAGAGTAAGATATTTTATCTGGAGTAAGATGTTAGATCTAGAGTAAGATGTTTTATCTGGAGTAAGATGTTAGATCTAGAGTAAGATGTTTTATCTGGAGTAAGATGTTAGATCTAGAGTAAGATATTTTATCTGGAGTAAGATGTTAGATCTAGAGTAAGATGTTTTATCTGGAGTAAGATGTTAGATCTAGAGTAAGATGTTTTATCTGGAGTAAGATGTTAGATCTAGAGTAAGATGTTTTATCTGGAGTAAGATGTTAGATCTAGAGTAAGATATTTTATCTGGAGTAAGATGTTAGATCTAGAGTAAGATGTTTTATCTGGAGTAAGATGTTAGATCTAGAGTAAGATATTTTATCTGGAGTAAGATGTTTTATCTGGAGTAAGATGTTAGATCTAGAGTAAGATGTTTTATCTGGAGTAAGATGTTAGATCTAGAGTAAGATGTTTTATCTGGAGTAAGATGTTAGATCTAGAGTAAGATATTTTATCTGGAGTAAGATGTTAGATCTAGAGTAAGATGTTTTATCTGGAGTAAGATGTTAGATCTAGAGTAAGATGTTTTATCTGGAGTAAGATGTTAGATCTAGAGTAAGATATTTTATCTGGAGTAAGATGTTAGATCTAGAGTAAGATGTTTTATCTGGAGTAAGATGTTAGATCTAGAGTAAGATGTTTTATCTGGAGTAAGATGTTAGATCTAGAGTAAGATGTTTTATCTGGAGTAAGATGTTTTATCTGGAGTAAGATGTTAGATCTAGAGTAAGATATTTTATCTGGAGTAAGATGTTTTATCTGGAGTAAGATGTTAGATCTAGAGTAAGATGTTTTATCTGGAGTAAGATGTTAGATCTAGAGTAAGATGTTTTATCTGGAGTAAGATGTTAGATCTAGAGTAAGATATTTTATCTGGAGTAAGATGTTAGATCTAGAGTAAGATGTTTTATCTGGAGTAAGATGTTAGATCTAGAGTAAGATATTTTATCTGGAGTAAGATGTTAGATCTAGAGTAAGATGTTTTATCTGGAGTAAGATGTTAGATCTAGAGTAAGATGTTTTATCTGGAGTAAGATGTTAGATCTAGAGTAAGATATTTTATCTGGAGTAAGATGTTAGATCTAGAGTAAGATGTTTTATCTGGAGTAAGATGTTAGATCTAGAGTAAGATGTTTTATCTGGAGTAAGATGTTAGATCTAGAGTAAGATGTTTTATCTGGAGTAAGATGTTAGATCTAGAGTAAGATATTTTATCTGGAGTAAGATGTTAGATCTAGAGTAAGATGTTTTATCTGGAGTAAGATGTTAGATCTAGAGTAAGATATTTTATCTGGAGTAAGATGTTAGATCTAGAGTAAGATGTTTTATCTGGAGTAAGATGTTAGATCTACAGTCGTGGACAAAAGTTTTGAGAATGACACAAATATTAACACCATAGTGTCAGCAGTGAGACCCAATTGTGGATTTGTGGATAGTTTGTGATTTGAAACTTGTATTAGTGTATAATAACCAAAACCCAACAAATACCACATGTATGCATTACTCTGATCTGATTGCAGCATTTACTTAAATGAAACAAAATAGTTACTGTATACTACTGATGATGGATAACATGATGATTGTGAGAGCTAGCAAATGCCCAGTCCTTTGGTGTATTGTTATTGGACCCTCTTCCCTTCTCACCCAGGAGCTGTTTATTTTTAAAGCTGTATGATATTACTTTGGACTTGTGAAAAGGTCGCTAACTTTGCCAAAGTCTGGATGAATCACAGACAAAGGAAGGAGCAGATGAAAGGCTAAATTACATTGGAGATCGTCCCTCTTTAGAACATCAAAAAGAGCCTTTTTCGCTCAGCAGCCAGTGGGGCTCCTGGGGGACCCAGTTTTCCTGGCAGAGAGGGGCTGGACATGAGGGCACTACTTTGTGGACATCAAAGAGAATAGACTTCTGGAGCTGTAGTGTACACACATGTATGCACATACACACAGACACAGACACAGACACAGACACAGACACAGACACACACACACACACACACACACACACACACACACACACACACACACACACACACACACACACACACACACACACACACACACACACACACACACACACACACACACACACACACACACACACACACACACACAGGAAGTGGGGTGTAATTTGCACAATTAAAAGTATCATTGCATAATGTTAGAATGTATGATTCTTTTGTGATTGATGGTTCATGCTGGTACATCGTGTTTTTACCAACAATAACAAATAGTTTTGTTTGGGTACCAACACAGTGAAGTCAAGGTGAAGAACCAGTAAAGGACAGAAACTGAATTTGCTGACTCAGGTTACTAATGTGACACCCTCTGCCACATCAAACCCACTATGAGGTCATCAGAAGACCTACTCCACATTACAGTAGAGAGTGTGTGTCTGGGCGATAGGGGTAGAGACAAAAAAACAACAACCTTGCTGATAGGTCCATAGCATGACAGCGTGGGTTTTGAAGAAATTAGAAGAAAAGGAAACCAGTTTGTGTTAGTCTGATGTGGCCGGAGAACAATAAGAGAGAGGCTGCAGCTTTTGAAGCAATTAGACTGACACAGAGCTTAGCTTTAATTAAAGACACATGTCTCCTCTTTGGTTGCTGTGTCAGACTGCAGGCCCACAAACATGGATGACACACCATACACTAAGGAGCTGACCGCTATGGCAGTGACAAAGCACCATACACTAAGGAGCTGACCGCTATGGCAGTGACAAAGCACCATACACTAAGGAGCTGACCGCTATGGCAGTGACAAAGCACCATACACTAAGGAGCTGACCGCTATGGCAGTGACAAAGCACCATACACTAAGGAGCTGACCGCTATGGCAGTGACAAAGCACCATACACTAAGGAGCTGACCGCTATGGCAGTGACAAAGCACCATACACTAAGGAGCTGACCGCTATGGCAGTGACAAAGCACCATACACTAAGGAGCTGACCGCTATGGCATAAACACACCACTATACACTATGAAGAAGACCTGACATTGCATAGACACACCACTGTAGAGATGACCTGACATGGAAAAGAGACATCACCTTAGAGATGACTTGACATCTAATAGACACATCAATGTAGAGATGACTTGACATCTAATAGACACATCAATGTAGAGATGACTTGACATCTAATAGACACATCAAAGTAGAGATGACTTGACATCTAATAGACACATCAAAGTAGAGATGACTTGACATCTAATAGACACATCACTGTGGAGATGACCTGACTTCTAATAGACACATCAATGTAGAGATGACTTGACATGGTATAGACACACCACTGTAGAGATGACATGACATCTAATCGACACATAACTGTAGAGATGACCTGACTTCTAATAGACACATCAATGTAGAGATGACCTGACATGGTATAGACACACCACTGTAGAGATGACATGACATCTAATCGACACATAACTGTGGAAATGACCTGACATGGTATAGACACATCACAGTAGAGATGACATGACATCTAATCGACACATAACTGTAGAGATGACCTGACTTCTAATAGACACATCAAAGTAGAGATGACTTGACATCTAATAGACACACCACTGTAGAGATGACCTGACATCTAATAGACACATCACTGTGGAGATGACCTGACATGGTATAGACACACCACTGTAGAGATGACCTTACATGGTGTAGACATAGCACTGTAGAGAGTTCCTGCTGTTTAATAGACACATCACTATAGAGATGACCTGACGTGGTGTAGACATTGCACTGTAGAGAGTTCCTGCTGTTTAATAGACACATCACTATAGAGATGACCTGACCTGGTGTAGACATTGCACTGTAGAGAGTTCCTGCTGTTTAATAGACACGTCACTATAGAGATGACCTGACCTGGTATAGACACAACACTGTAGAGATTCCCTGACATCTAATGGATACAACACTGTAGAGATGACCTGACATGGAATAGACATATTTATTTATTTATTTATTTGATTTCAAATGTATTTATATAGCCCTTCTATCATCAGCTGATATCTCAAAGTGCTGCACAGAAACCCAGCCTAAAACCCCAAACAGCAAGCAATGCAGGTGTAGAAGCACGGTGGCTAGGAAAAACTCCCTAGAAAGGCCAAAACCTAGGAAGAAACCTAGAGAGGAACCAGGCTATGAGGGGTGGCCAGTCCTCTTCTGGCTGTGCTGGGTGGAGATTATAACAGAACATGGCCAAGATGTTCAAGTGTTCATAAATGACCAGCATGGTCAAATAATAATAATAATAATCACAGTAGTTGTCGAGGGTGCAGCAAGTCAGCACCTCAGGAGTAAATGTCAGTTGGCTTTTCATAGCCGATCATTAAGAGTATCTCTACCACTCCTGCTATCTCTAGAGAGTTTAAAACAGCAGGTCTGGGACAGGTAGCATGTCCGGTGAACAGGTCAGGAATCCATAGCCGCAGGCAGAACAGTTGAAACTGGAGCAGCAGCACGGCCAGGTGGACTGGGGACAGCAAGGACACATCATGCCAGGTAGTCCTGAGGCATGTCCGTGGGCTCAGGTCCTCCGAGAGAGAGAAAGAAAAAGAGAAAGAGAGAATTAGAGAGAGCATACTTAAATTCACACAGGACACCGGATAAGACAGGAGAAGTACTCCAGATATAACAAACTGATCCTAGCCCACTGACACATAAACTACTGCAGCATAAATACTGGAGGCTGAGATAGGATGGATCGGGAGACACTGTGGCCCCATCCAATGATACCCCCGGGCAGGGCCAAACAGGAAGGATATAACCCCACCCACTTTGCCAAAGCCCAGCCCCCACACCACTAGAGGGATATCTTCAACCACCAACTTACCATCCTGAGACAAGCCCGAGTATAGCCCACAAAGATCTCCGCCACGGCATAACCCAAGGGGGGGTGCCAACCCAGACAGGAAGACCACATCAGTGACTCAACCCACTCAAGTGACGCACCCCTCCTAGGGACGGCATGAGAGAGCACCAGTAAGCCAGTGACTCAGCCCCTGTAATAGGGTTAGAGGCAGAGAATCCCAGTGGAAAGAGGGGAACCGGCTAGGCAGAGACAGCAAGGGCGGTCCGTTGCTCCAGAGCCTTTCCGTTCACCTTCACACTCCTGGGCCAGACTACACTCAATCATATGACCCACTGAAGAGATGCGTCTGCGTCTCTCACATGGGTAGGCAGACCATTCCATAAAAATGGAGCTCTATAGGAGAAAGCCCTGCCTCCAGCTGTTTGCTTAGAAATTCTAGGGACAATTAGGAGGCCTGCGTCTTGTGACCGTAGCGTACGTGTAGGTATGTACGGCAGGACCAAATCAGAGAGATAGGTAGGAGCAAGCCCATGTAATGTTTTGTAGGTTAGCAGTAAAACCTTGAAATCAGCGCTTGCCTTAACAGGAAGCCAGTGTAGGGAGGCTAGCACTGGAGTAATATGATCAAATATTTTGTTTCTAGTCTGGATTCTAGCAGCCGTATTTAGCACTAACTGAAGTTTATTTAGTGCTTTATCCGGGTAGCCCGGAAAGTAGAGCATTGCAGTTGTCTAACCTAGAAGTAACAAAAGCATGGATACATTTTTCTGCATCATTTTTGGACAGAAAGTTTCTGATTTTTGCAATGTTACATAGATGGAAAAAAAAGCTGTCCTTGAAACAGTCTTGATATGTTCGTCAAAAGAGAGATCATGGTCCAGAGTAACGCCGAGGTCCTTCACAGTTTTATTTGAGACGACTGTACAACCATTAAGATTAATTGTCAGATTCAACAGAAGATCTCTTTGTTTCTTGGGACCTAGAACAAGCATCTCTGTTTTGTCCGAGTTTAAAAGCAGAAAGTTTGCAGCCATCCACTTCCTTATGTCTGAAACACAGGTTTCTAGGGAGGGCAATTTTCGGGCTTCGCCATGTTTCATTGAAATGTACAGCAGTGAAAGTTAACATTGTGTTTTTGAATGACATCCCCAAGAGGTAAAATATGTAGTGAAAACAATAGTGGTCCTAAAACGGAACCTTGAGGAACACCGTAATTTACAGTTGACTTCTCAGAGGACAAACCATTCACAGAGACAAACTATTTCACCTTTATTTAACCAGGTAGGCTAGTTGAGAACAAGTTCTCATTTTCAACTGCGTCCTGGCCTGGCCAAGGTAAAGCTAAGCAGTGCTACACAAACACCAACACAGAGTTACAAATGGAATAAACAAACATACAGTCGATAATATAATAGAAAAAAGTCGATATACAGTGTGTGCAAACATCATTGTAGAGATGACCTGACATTGAATAGACACACCACTGTAGAAATGACCTGACATCTAATAGACACATCACTGTAGCAATGACCTGACATGGTATAGACACATTTTTACTTTTACATTTGAGTAATTTAGCATACACTCCAGAGAGACTTAATGTTAGTGCACCCATAGCTAAGTGGGACAACCACACATCTCAGTCATAGTAAGTACACTTTCCCTCAATAAAATATCTATCAACAAGTTCAGGGCTAGTAAGGGAGGGAAAAGTCAAGTGTGAGTGTTAGTTCACAAAAGGCTTTTTATTTTTGCAGGAGGGTCTGAGCAGCCACTTCGGCTCTGAACATCATGACCTAGAGCTGGGTAATCGGCTTTTTGTTGTTGCTGTGATCACCGGGTAAGGCATATATCCACATTCTCAGGACCTTTTCAAACGTCCGAAATCGAAGTCTATTTGTTATGATCAGCCTGGTAGAGGTGATCTGACATGGAAGAGACAAACCACTGTAGAGATGAGTGATGATATTATATAAATATAATGCCACCATGTTTTCTCATAATAAAACATGGTGGCACAATAACTCAACAAGGAAAGTACTTCAGTGTGATACATGTCTAGTGAATGCTGTTACAAAGCATAAAGACTTGTAAAACACTGCAGGCTCCCATGTTGAATGAGAATAATAGACCACCACGCCTTTCACACGGTCTGATCTATTGGGGTCTGGACAGCAGTTGTTGCGGATCTGAGGAGGTTGGAGCGTGTGTGTGTGTGTGTGTGTGATGTTTTTGGAGTGTGTGCACGGGTATGCCCTGTGGCCTCACCCCGGGAACACAGTGAGCCCAGGCTAGTAGAGCAGAGTAGAGTAGGGAGCATTTAGTGCCAGGAGCCATTATGGGATCATTTCTGCATGTGTCTCAGGGGAGGACATCCAAGGCCACTATATAGCTGCTAATCTAGGACACTGTGTTCAAAGATAAGTGTGTGTGTGTGTGTATGTGAGTAAGCAAGCAACTGAGGGGGTTGGTGTGCATGTGTGTGCATGTGTGTGCATGCATGTGTGTGTATGTGTGTGCATGTGTGTGCATGTGTGTGCATGCATGTGTGTGTATGTATGTGTGATTACAGAAACAGAGAGAGTTTGTCTGTATTTGCACACACATGGCCTCGGGCACAGTGAGATGAGCAGCACTGTAATTTAGGAGCTGGGCAAAAGGAGCCCGCCCTGTCCTCGCCTCTCTTCTCTGCCTGCCTGCCTAGCCCCAGGTAACAGCTCAGCCCACAGATCTCAGTCAGCTCTGACTGGAGACAACGGCCAATTTGCTGTGGGTAGTGGAGCACTCTGGGAGTGCTTGAGAAGGGGAGCTAGGCTTGTCAACAGATTAATGCACCACACTGATTGACAGGAAGCCCTGCCATCATTCAGCTCGTACCCTCCACCACTCCTCACCCTGCCTGCCTTCCTACCTTCCTGCCTTCCTGCCTGCCTTCTTGCCTTCCTGCCTGCCTTCTTGCCTTCCTGCCTGCCTGCCTGCCTGCCATCCTGCCTAATTGCCTGTGTGCCTTCCTTCCTGCTTGCCTTCCTAGCTATGGAGAAAGCCATGTATCAACAAACAGCTGGAACAAGTCCTTGCAGCACTCTCCCTTCTCTCTTCTCTCTCCACATCAGTCTTCCTTATTGGCTGTGACAGCTCATCCCAGTCATAGCCTTCCCAGGACATGTGTTGCTGTGCTATGGTCTGGGCTCTGGGCAAAGGGAGAATTTTCCACTAGCATTGCTTCAGCTATCAGAAACGTACCTGACATAAGCCCTGCTAATGCTTTCCAGATGAAGAGGGGGAGGGGGGTTAGGAAAATGAAAGGAAGGTGAGGAGAAGACTAGAGCGTATGAAAATAGACAGGAGAGGAACTCAGAGATAAAGAGAAGGAAGGACATTTCTGGACTGGACTGCAGTTGTAAGAGGAGAGAAAGCCTCCCCCTTTTTCTCCTCATCCTCCTCCCACTCTCTTCTTGGCTGTTGATTGTCCGGTCAGTGACCTGCACAGTCATAGCTGGGGGAGTTTGTTTGGGCTCCACCCCTGCAGTGTCATTGTGGTCAGGTCACACACCGGCACCTGCTTTGATGTGTCCATATTTGAGGAGTTTTACCAGTCCATCCTGATGGCTGGGGGTTGGGGTCTGTGGTTTGGACTGGGGTCGACTGCACTCCTTGAAGCTCTTTGTCTCCATGCCAAGGGGCGACATAAAAGGATGAGCAAAATTAGAGTGAATGAGCTGAAATGACTATCCAGTAAAAAGGTGTGCTTATAATTATGTTGAGGATCTATGCTTCAACTTAAAGGTCAGAGGTTAAGTTGTGTAACTGCAGTCAATCTTTTAATCATACAGAACAAACCATAACATAATTACCTGAAATAAAATCAAACATCCGAACCTCAAATGCCTCAGTGCTTTTATGGTGGCAAGAATTATATATGTACAGTATCTGTGTGTGCATGAGCATGTCCACGTGTGTGTTTGTATATGTCCACGTGTGTGTTTGAATATGTCCACGTGTGTGTTTGTATATGTCCACGTGTGTGTTTGTATATGTCCACGTGTGTGTTTGTATATGTCCACGTGTGTGTTTGTATATGTCCACGTGTGTGTTTGTATATGTCCATGTGTGTGTTTGTATATGTCCACGTGTGTTTGTATATGTCCACGTGTGTGTTTGTGTATGTCCACGTGTGTGTTTGTATATGTCCACGTGTGTGTTTGTATATGTCCACGTGTGTGTTTGTATATGTCCACGTGTGTGTTTGTATATGTCCACGTGTGTTTGTATATGTCCACGTGTGTGTTTGTATATGTCCACGTGTGTGTTTGTATATGTCCACGTGTGTGTTTGTATATGTCCACGTGTGTGTTTGTATATGTCCACGTGTGTGTTTGAATATGTCAACATGTGTGTTTGAATATGTCAACATGTGTGTTTGTATATGTCCACGTGTGTGGTTTGTATATGTCACGTGTGTGTTTGTATATGTCCACGTGTGTGTTTGTATATGTCCACGTGTGTATTTGTATATGTCCACATTGTGTTTGTATATGTCCACGTGTGTGTTTTGTATATGTCCACGTGTGTGTTTGTATATGTCCACGTGTGTGTTTGTATATGTCCACGTGTGTTTGTATATGTCCACGTGTGTTTGTATATGTCCACGTGTGTGTTTGTATATGTCCACGTGTGTGTTTGTATATGTCGACCTGTGTGTTTGTATATGTCCACGTGTGTGTTTGTATATGTCCACGTGTGTTTGTATATGTCCACGTGTGTTTGTATATGTCCACGTGTGTGTTTGTATATGTCCACGTGTGTGTTTGTATATGTCCACGTGTGTGTTTGTATATGTCCACGTGTGTTTGTATATGTCCACCTGTGTGTTTGTATATGTCCACGTGTGTGTTTGTATATGTCCACGTGTGTGTTTGTATATGTCCACGTGTGTGTTTGTATATGTCCACGTGTGTATTTGTATATGTCCACGTGTGTTTGTATATGTCCACGTGTGTATTTGTATATGTCCATGTGTGTGTTTGTATATGTCCATGTGTGTGTTTGTATATGTCCACGTGTGTTTGTATATGTCCACGTGTGTGTTTGTATATGTCCACGTGTGTGTTTGTATATGTCCACGTGTGTATTTGTATATGTCCACATGTGTGTTTGTATATGTCCACGTGTGTGTTTGAATATGTCCACCTCTGTGTTTGTATATGTCCACGTGTGTGTTTGTATATGTCCACGTGTGTGTTTGTATATGTCCACGTGTGTGTTTGTATATTTCCACGTGTGTGTTTGTATATGTCCACGTGTGTGTTTGTATATGTCCACGTGTGTGTTTGTATATGTCCACATGTGTGTTTGTATATGTCCACGTGTGTGTTTGTATATGTCCACGTGTGTGTTTGTATATGTCCACGTGTGTGTTTGTATATTTCCACGTGTGTGTTTGTATATGTCCACGTGTGTGTTTGTATATGTCCACGTGTGTGTTTGTATATGTCCACATGTGTGTTTGTATATGTCCACGTGTGTGTTTGTATATGTCCACGTGTGTGTTTGTATATGTCCACGTGTGTGTTTGTATATGTCCACGTGTGTGTTTGTATATGTCCACCTGTGTGTTTGTATATGTCCACGTGTGTGTTTGTATATATGTCCACATGTGTGTTTGTATATGTCCACGTGTGTGTTTGTATATGTCCACGTGTGTGTTTGTATTATGTCCACTTGGTGTTTGTATATGTCCACAGTGTGTGTTTGTATATGTCCACTGTGTGTTTGTATATGTCCACGTGTGTGTTTGATATGTCCACGGTGTGTTTGTATATGTCCACGTGTGTTTTGTATATGTCCACGTGTGTTTTGTATATGTTCCACGTGTGTGTTTGTATATGTCAACAGGTGTGTTTGTATATGTCCACGTGTGTGTTTGTATATGTCCACGTGTGTTTGTATATGTCCACGTGTGTGTTGTATATGTCCAACAGTGTGTGTTTGTATATGTCCACGTGTGTGTTTGTATATGTCCACGTGTGTGTTTGTTTATGTTCCACGTGTGTGTTTGTATATGTCCACGTGTGGTGTTTGTATATGTCCACGTGTGTGTTTGTATATGTCCACGTGTGTGTTTGTATATTTCCACGTGTGTGTTTGTATATGTCCACGTGTGTGTTTGTATATTGTCCACGTGTGTGTTTGTATATTCCACGTGTGTGTTTGTTATTGTCCACGTGTGTGTTTGTATTATGTCCACGTGTGTGTTTGTATATGTCCACGTGTGTGGTTTGTATATGTCCACGTGTGTTTGTATTGTCCACGGGTGTGTTTGTATATTGTCCACGTGTGTGTTTGTATATTCCACGTGTGTGTTTGTATATGTCCACGTGTGTGTTTGTATATGTCCACGTGTGTGTTTGTATATGTCCACGTGTGTGTTTGTATATTCCACGTGTGGTGGGTTTGTATATGTCCACGTGTGTGTTTGTATATGTCCACGTGTGTGTTTGTAATGTCCACGTGTGTGTTTGTATATGTCCACGTGTGTGTTTGTATATGTCCACGTGTGTGTTTGTTATATGTCCACGTGTGTGTTTGTAATATGTCCACGTGTGTGTTTGTTTGTATATGTCCACGTGTGTGTTTGTATATGTCCACGTGTGTGTTTGTATATATGTCCACATGTGTGTTTGTATATGTCCACTGTGTGTGTATATGTATATGTCCACTGTGTGTGTTGTTTATGTCCACGTGTGTTTGTATATGTCCACGTGTGTGTTTGTATATGTCCACCTGTGTGTTTGTATATGTCAACGTGTGTGTTTGAATATGTCCACGTGTGTGTTTGTATATGTCCACGTGTGTGTTTGTATATGTCCACGTGTGTTTGTATATGTCCACGTGTGTTTTGTATATGTCACATGTGTGTTTGTATATGTCCACGTGTGTTTGTATATGTCACATGTGTGTTGTATATGTCAACATGTGTGTTGTATATGTCCACACGTGTGTTTGTATATGTCAACATGTGTGTTTGTATATGTCCACGTGTGTGTTTGTATATGTCCACATGTGTTTGTATATGTTCCACGTGTGTGTTGTATATGTCAACATATGTGTTTGTATATGTCCACGTGTGTTGTATATGTCAACATGTGTGTTTGTATATGTCCACGTGTGTGTTTGTATATTTCCTCACGTGTGTGTTTGTATATGTCCACGTGTGTGTTTGTATATGTCCACGTGTGTGTTTGTATATGTCCACTGTGTGTTTGTATATGTCCACGTGTGTTTGTATATGTCCACGTGTGTGTTTGTATATGTCAACATGTGTGTTTGTATATGTCCACGTGTGTGTTTGTATATGTCCACGTGTGTGTTTGTATATTTCCATGTGTGTGTTTGTATATGTCCACGTGTGTGTTTGTATATTTCCATGTGTGTGTTTGTAAATGTCCACGTGTGTGTTTTGTATATGTCCACTGTGTGTGTTGTATATGTCCACGTGTGTGTTTGTATATTTCCACGTGTGTGTTGTATATGTCCACGTGTGTGTTTGTATATGTCCACGTGTGTGTTTATATGTCCCACATGTGTGTTTGTATATGTCCACGTGTGTGTTTGTATATGTCCACGTGTGTGTTTGTATATGTCCCACTGTGTGTGTTGTATATGTCCACCTGTGTGTTTGTATATGTCCACCGTGTGTGTTTGTATATGTCCACGTGGTGTTTGTATATGTCCACGTGTGTGGTCTGTATATGTCAACATTGTGTTTGTATATGTCCACGTGTGTTTGTATATGTCAACATGTGTGTTTTGTATATGTCCACGTGTGTGTTTGTATATGTCCACGTGTGTGTTTGTATATGTCCACGTGTGTGTTTGTATATGTCCACGTGTGTGTTTGTATATGTCCACGTGTGTGTTTGTATATGTCCACGTGTGTTTGTATATGTCCACGTGTGTGTCTGTATATGTCAACATTTGTGTTTGTATATGTCCACGTGTGTTTGTATATGTCAACATGTGTGTTTGTATATGTCCACGTGTGTGTTTGTATATTTCCACGTGTGTGTTTGTATATGTCCACGTGTGTGTTTGTATATGTCCACGTGTGTGTTTGTATATGTCCACGTGTGTGTTTGTATATGTCCACGTGTGTTTGTATATGTCCACGTGTGTGTTTGTATATGTCCACGTGTGTTTGTATATGTCCACGTGTGTGTTTGTATATGTCAACATGTGTGTTTGTATATGTCCACGTGTGTGTTTGTATATGTCCACGTGTGTGTTTGTATATGTCCACGTGTGTGTTTGTATATGTCCACGTGTGTGTTTGTATATGTCCACGTGTGTGTTTGTATATGTCCACGTGTGTGTTTGTATATGTCCACGTGTGTGTTTGTATATGTCCACGTGTGTGTTTGTATATGTCCACGTGTGTGTTTGTATATGTCCACGTGTGTGTTTGTATATGTCCACGTGTGTGTTTGTATATGTCCACGTGTGTGTTTGTATATGTCCACGTGTGTGTTTGTATATGTCCACGTGTGTGTTTGTATATGTCCACGTGTGTGTTTGTATATGTCCACGTGTGTGTTTGTATATGTCCACGTGTGTGTTTGTATATGTCCACGTGTGTGTTTGTATATGTCCAAGTGTGTGTTTGTATATGTCCACGTGTGTGTTTGTATATGTCCACGTGTGTGTTTGTATATGTCCACGTGTGTGTTTGTGTATGTCCACGTGTGTGTTTGTATATGTCCACGTGTGTGTTTGTATATGTCCACGTGTGTGTTTGTATATGTCCACGTGTGTGTTTGTATATGTCCACGTGTGTGTTTGTATATGTCCACGTGTGTGTTTGTATATGTCCACGTGTGTGTTTGTATATGTCCACGTGTGTGTTTGTATATGTCCACGTGTGTGTTTGTATATGTCCACGTGTGTTTGTATATGTCAACATGTGTGTTTGTATATGTCCACGTGTGTGTTTGTATATGTCCACGTGTGTGTTTGTATATGTCCACATGTGTGTTTGTATATGTCCACGTGTGTTTGTATATGTCCACATGTGTGTTTGTATATGTCCACGTGTGTGTTTGTATATGTCCACGTGTGTGTTTGTATATGTCCACGTGTGTGTTTGTATATGTCCACGTGTGTGTTTGTATATGTCCACGTGTGTGTTTGTATATGTCCACGTGTGTGTTTGTATATGTCCACGTGTGTGTTTGTATATGTCCACGTGTGTGTTTGTATATGTCCACGTGTGTGTTTGTATATGTCCACGTGTGTGTTTGTATATGTCCACGTGTGTGTTTGTATATGTCCACGTGTGTGTTTGTATATGTCCACGTGTGTGTTTGTATATGTCCACGTGTGTGTTTGTATATGTCCACGTGTGTGTTTGTATATGTCCACGTGTGTGTTTGTATATGTCCACGTGTGTTTGTATATGTCCACGTGTGTGTTTGTATATGTCCACGTGTGTTTGTATATGTCCACGTGTGTGTTTGTATATGTCAACATGTGTGTTTGTATATGTCCACGTGTGTTTGTATATGTCAACATGTGTGTTTGTATATGTCCACGTGTGTGTTTGTATATGTCCACGTGTGTGTTTGTATATGTCCACGTGTGTGTTTGTATATGTCCACGTGTGTGTTTGTATATGTCCACGTGTGTGTTTGTATATGTCCACGTGTGTTTGTATATGTCCACGTGTGTGTTTGTATATGTCCACGTGTGTGTTTGTATATGTCCACGTGTGTGTTTGTATATGTCCACGTGTGTGTTTGTATATGTCCACGTGTGTGTTTGTATATGTCCACGTGTGTGTTTGTATATGTCCACGTGTGTGTTTGTATATGTCCACGTGTGTGTTTGTATATGTCCACGTGTGTGTTTGTATATGTCCACGTGTGTGTTTGTATATGTCCACGTGTGTGTTTGTATATGTCCACGTGTGTGTTTGTATATGTCCACGTGTGTGTTTGTATATGTCCACGTGTGTGTTTGTATATGTCCACGTGTGTGTTTGTATATGTCCACGTGTGTGTTTGTATATGTCCACGTGTGTGTTTGTATATGTCCACGTGTGTGTTTGTATATGTCCACGTGTGTTTGTATATGTCCACGTGTGTGTTTGTATATGTCCACGTGTGTGTTTGTATATGTCCACGTGTGTGTTTGTATATGTCCACGTGTGTGTTTGTATATGTCCACGTGTGTGTTTGTATATGTCCACGTGTGTGTTTGTATATGTCCACGTGTGTGTTTGTATATGTCCACGTGTGTGTTTGTATATGTCCACGTGTGTGTTTGTATATGTCCACGTGTGTGTTTGTATATGTCCACGTGTGTTTGTATATGTCCACGTGTGTTTGTATATGTCCACGTGTGTGTTTGTATATGTCCACGTGTGTGTTTGTATATGTCCACGTGTGTGTTTGTATATGTCCACGTGTGTGTTTGTATATGTCCACGTGTGTTTGTATATGTCCACGTGTGTGTTTGTATATGTCCACGTGTGTGTTTGTATATGTCCACGTGTGTTTGTATATGTCAACATGTGTGTTTGTATATGTCCACGTGTGTGTTTGTATATGTCCACGTGTGTGTTTGTATATGTCCACGTGTGTGTTTGTATATGTCCACGTGTGTGTTTGTATATGTCCACGTGTGTGTTTGTATATGTCCACGTGTGTTTGTATATGTCCACGTGTGTGTTTGTATATGTCCACGTGTGTTTGTATATGTCCACGTGTGTGTTTGTATATGTCCACATGTGTGTTTGTATATGTCCACGTGTGTGTTTGTATATGTCCACGTGTGTGTTTGTATATGTCCACGTGTGTGTTTGTATATGTCCACGTGTGTGTTTGTATATGTCCACGTGTGTGTTTGTATATGTCCACGTGTGTGTTTGTATATGTCCACGTGTGTGTTTGTATATGTCCACGTGTGTGTTTGTATATGTCCACGTGTGTGTTTGTATATGTCCAAGTGTGTGTTTGTATATGTCCACGTGTGTGTTTGTATATGTCCACGTGTGTGTTTGTATATGTCCACGTGTGTGTTTGTATATGTCCAAGTGTGTATTTGTATATGTCCACGTGTGTGTTTGAATATGTCCACGTGTGTGTTTGTATATGTCCACGTGTGTGTTTGTATATGTCCACGTGTGTGTTTGTATATGTCCAAGTGTGTATTTGTATATGTCCACGTGTGTGTTTGTATATTTCCACGTGTGTGTTTGTATATGTCCACGTGTGTGTTTGTGTATGTCCACGTGTGTGTTTGTATATGTCCACGTGTGTGTTTGTATATGTCCACGTGTGTGTTTGTATATGTCCAAGTGTGTATTTGTATATGTCCACGTGTGTGTTTGTATATGTCCACGTGTGTGTTTGTATATGTCCACGTGTGTGTCTGTATATGTCCACGTGTGTGTTTGTATATGTCCACGTGTGTGTTTGTATATGTCCACGTGTGTTTGTATGTGTCAACATGTGTGTTTGTATATGTCCACGTTTGTGTTTGTATATGTCCACGTGTGTGTTTGTATATGTCCACATGTGTGTTTGTATATGTCCACGTGTGTTTGAATATGTCCACATGTGTGTTTGTGTATGTCCACGTGTGTGTTTGTATATGTCCACGTGTGTGTTTGTATATGTCCACGTGTGTGTTTGTATATGTCCACGTGTGTGTTTGTATATGTCCAAGTGTGTGTTTGTATATGTCCAAGTGTGTGTTTGTATATGTCCACGTGTGTGTTTGTATATGTCCACGTGTGTGTTTGTATATGTCCACGTGTGTGTTTGTATATGTCCAAGTGTGTGTTTGTATATGTCCACGTGTGTGTTTGTATATGTCCAAGTGTGTGTTTGTATATGTCCACGTGTGTGTTTGTATATGTCCACGTGTGTGTTTGTATATGTCCACGTGTGTTTGAATATGTCAACATGTGTGTTTGTATATGTCCACGTGTGTTTGATATGTCAACATGTGTGTTTGTGTATGTCCACGTGTGTTTGAATATGTCCACATGTGTGTTTGTGTATGTCCACGTGTGTTTGTAAATGTCCACGTGTGTGTTTGTATATGTCCACGTGTGTGTTTGTATATGTCCACGTGTGTTTGTATATGTCCACGTGTGTTTGTATATGTCCACGTGTGTTTTTATATGTCCACGTGTGTGTTTGTATATGTCCACGTGTGTTTGTATATGTCCACGTGTGTGTTTGTATATGTCCACGTGTGTGTTTGTATATGTCCACGTGTGTGTTTGTATATGTCCACGTGTGTGTTTGTATATGTCCACGTGTGTGTTTGTATATGTCCACGTGTGTGTTTGTATATGTCCACGTGTGTGTTTGTATATGTCCACGTGTGTGTTTGTATATGTCCACGTGGGTGTTTGTATATTTCCATGTGTGTGTTTGTATATGTCCACGTGTGTGTTTGTATATTTCCATGTGTGTGTTTGTATATGTCCACGTGTGTGTTTGTATATGTCCACGTGTGTGTTTGTATATGTCCACGTGTGTGTTTGTATATGTCCACGTGTGTGTTTGTATATGTCCACTTGTGTGTTTGTGTATGTCCACGTGTGTGTTTGTATATGTCCACGTGTGTGTTTGTATATGTCCACGTGTGTGTTTGTATATTTCCATGTGTGTGTTTGTATATTTCCACGTGTGTGTTTGTATATTTCCATGTGTGTGTTTGTATATGTCCACGTGTGTGTTTGTATATGTCCACGTGTGTGTTTGTATATGTCCACGTGTGTGTTTGTATATGTCCACATGTGTGTTTGTATATGTCCACGTGTGTGTTTGTATATGTGCACGTGTGTTTGTATATGTCCACGTGTGTGTTTGTATATGTCCACGTGTGTGTTTGTATATGTCCACGTGTGTGTTTGTATATGTCCACGTGTGTGTTTGTATATGTCCACGTGTGTGTTTGTATATGTCCACGTGTGTTTGTATATGTCCACGTGTGTGTTTGTATATGTCCACGTGTGTGTTTGTATATGTCCACGTGTGTGTTTGTATATGTCCACGTGTGTGTTTGTATATGTCCACGTGTGTGTTTGTATATGTCCACGTGTGTGTTTGTATATGTCCACGTGTGTGTTTGTATATGTCCACGTGTGTGTTTGTATATGTCCACGTGTGTGTTTGTATATGTCCACGTGTGTGTTTGTATATGTCCACGTGTGTGTTTGTATATGTCCACGTGTGTGTTTGTATATGTCCACGTGTGTGTTTGTATATGTCCACGTGTGTGTTTGTATATGTCCACGTGTGTGTTTGTATATGTCCACGTGTGTGTTTGTATATGTCCACGTGTGTGTTTGTATATGTCCACGTGTGTGTTTGTATATGTCCACGTGTGTGTTTGTATATGTCCACGTGTGTGTTTGTATATGTCCACGTGTGTGTTTGTATATGTCCACGTGTGTGTTTGTATATGTCCACGTGTGTGTTTGTATATGTCCACGTGTGTGTTTGTATATGTCCACGTGTGTGTTTGTATATGTCCACGTGTGTGTTTGTATATGTCCACGTGTGTGTTTGTATATGTCCACGTGTGTGTTTGTATATGTCCACGTGTGTGTTTGTATATGTCCACGTGTGTGTTTGTATATGTCCACGTGTGTGTTTGTATATGTCCACGTGTGTGTTTGTATATGTCCACGTGTGTGTTTGTATATGTCCACGTGTGTGTTTGTATATGTCCACGTGTGTGTTTGTATATGTCCACGTGTGTTTGTATATGTCCACGTGTGTTTGTATATGTCCACGTGTGTGTTTGTATATGTCCACGTGTGTGTTTGTATATGTCCACGTGTGTGTTTGTATATGTCCACGTGTGTTTGTATATGTCCACGTGTGTGTTTGTATATGTCCACGTGTGTGTTTGTATATGTCCACGTGTGTGTTTGTATATGTCCACGTGTGTGTTTGTATATGTCCACGTGTGTGTTTGTATATGTCCACGTGTGTTTGTATATGTCCACGTGTGTGTTTGTATATGTCCACGTGTGTGTTTGTATATGTCCACGTGTGTGTTTGTATATGTCCACGTGTGTGTTTGTATATGTCCACGTGTGTGTTTGTATATGTCCACGTGTGTGTTTGTATATGTCCACGTGTGTGTTTGTATATGTCCACGTGTGTGTTTGTATATGTCCACGTGTGTGTTTGTATATGTCCACGTGTGTGTTTGTATATGTCCACGTGTGTGTTTGTATATGTCCACGTGTGTGTTTGTATATGTCCACGTGTGTGTTTGTATATGTCCACGTGTGTGTTTGTATATGTCCACGTGTGTGTTTGTATATGTCCACGTGTGTGTTTGTATATGTCCACGTGTGTGTTTGTATATGTCCACGTGTGTGTTTGTATATGTCCACGTGTGTGTTTGTATATGTCCACGTGTGTGTTTGTATATGTCCACGTGTGTGTTTGTATATGTCCACGTGTGTGTTTGTATATGTCCACGTGTGTGTTTGTATATGTCCACGTGTGTGTTTGTATATGTCCACGTGTGTGTTTGTATATGTCCACGTGTGTGTTTGTATATGTCCACGTGTGTGTTTGTATATGTCCACGTGTGTGTTTGTATATGTCCACGTGTGTGTTTGTATATGTCCACGTGTGTGTTTGTATATGTCCACGTGTGTGTTTGTATATGTCCACGTGTGTGTTTGTATATGTCCACGTGTGTGTTTGTATATGTCCACGTGTGTGTTTGTATATGTCCACGTGTGTGTTTGTATATGTCCACGTGTGTGTTTGTATATGTCCACGTGTGTGTTTGTATATGTCCACGTGTGTGTTTGTATATGTCCACGTGTGTGTTTGTATATGTCCACGTGTGTTTGTATATGTCCACGTGTGTGTTTGTATATGTCCACGTGTGTGTTTGTATATGTCCACGTGTGTGTTTGTATATGTCCACGTGTGTGTTTGTATATGTCCACGTGTGTGTTTGTATATGTCCACGTGTGTGTTTGTATATGTCCACGTGTGTGTTTGTATATGTCCACGTGTGTGTTTGTATATGTCCACGTGTGTGTTTGTATATGTCCACGTGTGTGTTTGTATATGTCCACGTGTGTGTTTGTATATGTCCACGTGTGTGTTTGTATATGTCCACGTGTGTGTTTGTATATGTCCACGTGTGTGTTTGTATATGTCCACGTGTGTGTTTGTATATGTCCACGTGTGTGTTTGTATATGTCCACGTGTGTGTTTGTATATGTCCACGTGTGTGTTTGTATATGTCCACGTGTGTGTTTGTATATGTCCACGTGTGTGTTTGTATATGTCCACGTGTGTGTTTGTATATGTCCACGTGTGTGTTTGTATATGTCCACGTGTGTGTTTGTATATGTCCACGTGTGTGTTTGTATATGTCCACGTGTGTGTTTGTATATGTCCACGTGTGTGTTTGTATATGTCCACGTGTGTGTTTGTATATGTCCACGTGTGTGTTTGTATATGTCCACGTGTGTGTTTGTATATGTCCACGTGTGTGTTTGTATATGTCCACGTGTGTGTTTGTATATGTCCACGTGTGTGTTTGTATATGTCCACGTGTGTGTTTGTATATGTCCACGTGTGTGTTTGTATATGTCCACGTGTGTGTTTGTATATGTCCACGTGTGTGTTTGTATATGTCCACGTGTGTTTGTATATGTCCACGTGTGTGTTTGTATATGTCCACGTGTGTGTTTGTATATGTCCACGTGTGTGTTTGTATATGTCCACGTGTGTGTTTGTATATGTCCACGTGTGTGTTTGTATATGTGCACGTGTGTTTGTATATGTCCACGTGTGTGTTTGTATATGTCCACGTGTGTGTTTGTATATGTCCACGTGTGTTTGTATATGTCCACGTGTGTGTTTGTATATGTCCACGTGTGTGTTTGTATATGTCCACGTGTGTTTGTATATGTCCACGTGTGTGTTTGTATATGTCCACGTGTGTGTTTGTATATCTCCACGTGTGTGTTTGTATATGTCCACGTGTGTGTTTGTATATGTCCACGTGTGTGTTTGTATATGTCCACGTGTGTGTTTGTATATGTCCACGTGTGTGTTTGTATATGTCCACGTGTGTGTTTGTATATGTCCACGTGTGTGTTTGTATATGTCCACGTGTGTGTTTGTATATGTCCACGTGTGTGTTTGTATATGTCCACGTGTGTTTGTATATGTCCACGTGTGTGTTTGTATATGTCCACGTGTGTGTTTGTATATGTCCACGTGTGTGTTTGTATATGTCCACGTGTGTGTTTGTATATGTCCACGTGTGTTTGTATATGTCCACGTGTGTGTTTGTATATGTCCACGTGTGTGTTTGTATATGTCCACGTGTGTGTTTGTATATGTCCACGTGTGTGTTTGTATATGTCCACGTGTGTGTTTGTATATGTCCACGTGTGTTTGTATATGTCCACGTGTGTGTTTGTATATGTCCACGTGTGTGTTTGTATATGTCCACGTGTGTGTTTGTATATGTCCACGTGTGTTTGTATATGTCCACGTGTGTGTTTGTATATGTCCACGTGTGTGTTTGTATATGTCCACGTGTGTGTTTGTATATGTCCACGTGTGTGTTTGTATATGTCCACGTGTGTGTTTGTATATGTCCACGTGTGTGTTTGTATATGTCCACGTGTGTGTTTGTATATGTCCACGTGTGTGTTTGTATATGTCCACGTGTGTGTTTGTATATGTCCACGTGTGTGTTTGTATATGTCCACGTGTGTGTTTGTATATGTCCACGTGTGTGTTTGTATATGTCCACGTGTGTGTTTGTATATGTCCACGTGTGTGTTTGTATATGTCCACGTGTGTGTTTGTATATGTCCACGTGTGTGTTTGTATATGTCCACGTGTGTGTTTGTATATGTCCACGTGTGTGTTTGTATATGTCCACGTGTGTGTTTGTATATGTCCACGTGTGTGTTTGTATATGTCCACGTGTGTGTTTGTATATGTCCACGTGTGTGTTTGTATATGTCCACGTGTGTGTTTGTATATGTCCACGTGTGTGTTTGTATATGTCCACGTGTGTGTTTGTATATGTCCACGTGTGTGTTTGTATATGTCCACGTGTGTGTTTGTATATGTCCACGTGTGTGTTTGTATATGTCCACGTGTGTGTTTGTATATGTCCACGTGTGTGTTTGTATATGTCCACGTGTGTGTTTGTATATGTCCACGTGTGTGTTTGTATATGTCCACGTGTGTGTTTGTATATGTCCACGTGTGTGTTTGTATATGTCCACGTGTGTGTTTGTATATGTCCACGTGTGTTTGTATATGTCCACGTGTGTGTTTGTATATGTCCACGTGTGTGTTTGTATATGTCCACGTGTGTGTTTGTATATGTCCACGTGTGTGTTTGTATATGTCCACGTGTGTGTTTGTATATGTCCACGTGTGTGTTTGTATATGTCCACGTGTGTGTTTGTATATGTCCACGTGTGTGTTTGTATATGTCCACGTGTGTGTTTGTATATGTCCACGTGTGTGTTTGTATATGTCCACGTGTGTGTTTGTATATGTCCACGTGTGTGTTTGTATATGTCCACGTGTGTGTTTGTATATGTCCACGTGTGTGTTTGTATATGTCCACGTGTGTGTTTGTATATGTCCACGTGTGTGTTTGTATATGTCCACGTGTGTGTTTGTATATGTCCACGTGTGTGTTTGTATATGTCCACGTGTGTGTTTGTATATGTCCACGTGTGTGTTTGTATATGTCCACGTGTGTGTTTGTATATGTCCACGTGTGTGTTTGTATATGTCCACGTGTGTGTTTGTATATGTCCACGTGTGTGTTTGTATATGTCCACGTGTGTGTTTGTATATGTCCACGTGTGTGTTTGTATATGTCCACGTGTGTGTTTGTATATGTCCACGTGTGTGTTTGTATATGTCCACGTGTGTGTTTGTATATGTCCACGTGTGTGTTTGTATATGTCCACGTGTGTGTTTGTATATGTCCACGTGTGTGTTTGTATATGTCCACGTGTGTGTTTGTATATGTCCACGTGTGTGTTTGTATATGTCCACGTGTGTGTTTGTATATGTCCACGTGTGTGTTTGTATATGTCCACGTGTGTGTTTGTATATGTCCACGTGTGTGTTTGTATATGTCCACGTGTGTGTTTGTATATGTCCACGTGTGTGTTTGTATATGTCCACGTGTGTGTTTGTATATGTCCACGTGTGTGTTTGTATATGTCCACGTGTGTGTTTGTATATGTCCACGTGTGTGTTTGTATATGTCCACGTGTGTGTTTGTATATGTCCACGTGTGTGTTTGTATATGTCCACGTGTGTGTTTGTATATGTCCACGTGTGTGTTTGTATATGTCCACGTGTGTGTTTGTATATGTCCACGTGTGTTTGTATATGTCCACGTGTGTGTTTGTATATGTCCACGTGTGTTTGTATATGTCCACATGTGTGTTTGTATATGTCCACGTGTGTTTGTATATGTCCACGTGTGTGTTTGTATATGTCCACGTGTGTTTGTATATGTCCACGTGTGTGTTTGTATATGTCCACGTGTGTGTTTGTATATGTCCACGTGTGTTTGTATATGTCCACGTGTGTTTGTATATGTCCACGTGTGTTTTTGTATATGTCCACGTGTGTGTTTGTATATGTCCACGTGTGTTTTGTATATGTCCACGTGTGTGTTTGTATATGTCCACGTGTGTGTTTGTATATGTCCACGTGTGTGTTTGTATATGTCCACGTGTGTGTTTGTATATGTCCACGTGTGTGTTTGTATATGTCCACGTGTGTGTTTGTATATGTCCACGTGTGTGTTTGTATATGTCCACGTGTGTGTTTGTATATGTCCACGTGTGTGTTTGTATATGTCCACGTGTGTGTTTGTATATGTCCACGTGTGTGTTTGTATATGTCCACGTGTGTGTTTGTATATGTCCACGTGTGTGTTTGTATATGTCCACGTGTGTGTTTGTATATGTCCACGTGTGTGTTTGTATATGTCCACGTGTGTGTTTGTATATGTCCACGTGTGTGTTTGTATATGTCCACGTGTGTGTTTGTATATGTCCACGTGTGTGTTTGTATATGTCCACGTGTGTGTTTGTATATGTCCACGTGTGTGTTTGTATATGTCCACGTGTGT
Source organism: Oncorhynchus kisutch (assembly GCF_002021735.2). Classification (NCBI taxonomy): domain Eukaryota; kingdom Metazoa; phylum Chordata; class Actinopteri; order Salmoniformes; family Salmonidae; genus Oncorhynchus; species Oncorhynchus kisutch. The sequence continues at coordinate 35,034,836 of NC_034180.2, forward strand.
GTTTGTATATGTCCACGTGTGTGTTTGTATATGTCCACGTGTGTGTTTGTATATGTCCACGTGTGTGTTTGTATATGTCCACGTGTGTGTTTGTATATGTCCACGTGTGTGTTTGTATATGTCCACGTGTGTGTTTGTATATGTCCACGTGTGTTTGTATATGTCCACGTGTGTGTTTGTATATGTCCACGTGTGTGTTTGTATATGTCCACGTGTGTGTTTGTATATATCCACGTGTGTGTTTGTATATGTCCACGTGTGTGTTTGTATATGTGCACGTGTGTTTGTATATGTCCACGTGTGTGTTTGTATATGTCCAAGTGTGTGTTTGTATATGTCCACGTGTGTTTGTATATGTCCACGTGTGTTTTTATATGTCCACGTGTGTGTTTGTATATGTCCACGTGTGTTTGTATATGTCCACGTGTGTGTTTGTATATGTCCACGTGTGTGTTTGTATATCTCCACGTGTGTGTTTGTATATGTCCACGTGTGTGTTTGTATATGTCCACGTGTGTGTTTGTATATGTCCACGTGTGTGTTTGTATATGTCCACGTGTGTGTTTGTATATGTCCACGTGTGTGTTTGTATATGTCCACGTGTGTGTTTGTATATGTCCACGTGTGTGTTTGTATATGTCCACGTGTGTGTTTGTATATGTCCACGTGTGTGTTTGTATATGTCCACGTGTGTGTTTGTATATGTCCACGTGTGTGTTTGTATATGTCCACGTGTGTGTTTGTATATGTCCACGTGTGTGTTTGTATATGTCCACGTGTGTGTTTGTATATGTCCACGTGTGTGTTTGTATATGTCCACGTGTGTGTTTGTATATGTCCACGTGTGTGTTTGTATATGTCCACGTGTGTGTTTGTATATGTCCACGTGTGTGTTTGTATATGTCCACGTGTGTGTTTGTATATGTCCACGTGTGTGTTTGTATATGTCCACGTGTGTGTTTGTATATGTCCACGTGTGTGTTTGTATATGTCCACGTGTGTGTTTGTATATGTCCACGTGTGTGTTTGTATATGTCCACGTGTGTTTTGTATATGTCCACGTGTGTGTTTGTATATGTCCACGTGTGTGTTTGTATATGTCCACGTGTGTGTTTGTATATGTCCACGTGTGTGTTTGTATATGTCCACGTGTGTGTTTGTATATGTCCACGTGTGTTTGTATATGTCCACGTGTGTGTTTGTATATGTCCACGTGTGTGTTTGTATATGTCCACGTGTGTGTTTGTATATGTCCACGTGTGTGTTTGTATATGTCCACGTGTGTGTTTGTATATGTCCACGTGTGTGTTTGTATATGTCCACGTGTGTGTTTGTATATGTCCACGTGTGTGTTTGTATATGTCCACGTGTGTGTTTGTATATGTCCACGTGTGTGTTTGTATATGTCCACGTGTGTGTTTGTATATGTCCACGTGTGTGTTTGTATATGTCCACGTGTGTGTTTGTATATGTCCACGTGTGTGTTTGTATATGTCCACGTGTGTGTTTGTATATGTCCACGTGTGTGTTTGTATATGTCCACGTGTGTGTTTGTATATGTCCACGTGTGTGTTTGTATATGTCCACGTGTGTGTTTGTATATGTCCACGTGTGTGTTTGTATATGTCCACGTGTGTGTTTGTATATGTCCACGTGTGTGTTTGTATATGTCCACGTGTGTGTTTGTATATGTCCACGTGTGTTTGTATATGTCCACATGTGTGTTTGTATATGTCCACGTGTGTGTTTGTATATGTCCACGTGTGTGTTTGTATATGTCCACGTGTGTGTTTGTATATGTCCACGTGTGTTTGTATATGTCCACGTGTGTGTTTGTATATGTCCACGTGTGTGTTTGTATATGTCCACGTGTGTGTTTGTATATGTCCACGTGTGTGTTTGTATATGTCCACGTGTGTGTTTGTATATGTCCACGTGTGTGTTTGTATATGTCCACGTGTGTGTTTGTATATGTCCACGTGTGTGTTTGTATATGTCCACGTGTGTGTTTGTATATGTCCACGTGTGTGTTTGTATATGTCCACGTGTGTGTTTGTATATGTCCACGTGTGTGTTTGTATATGTCCACGTGTGTGTTTGTATATGTCCACGTGTGTGTTTGTATATGTCCACGTGTGTGTTTGTATATGTCCACGTGTGTTTGTATATGTCCACATGTGTGTTTGTATATGTCCACGTGTGTTTGTATATGTCCACATGTGTGTTTGTGTATGTCCACGTGTGTTTGTATATGTCCACGTGTGTGTTTGTATATGTCCACGTGTGTTTGTATATGTCCACGTGTGTGTTTGTATATGTCCACGTGTGTTTGTATATGTCCACGTGTGTTTGTATATGTCCACGTGTGTTTGTATATGTCCACGTGTGTGTTTGTATATGTCCACGTGTGTGTTTGTATATGTCCACGTGTGTGTTTGTATATGTCCACATGTGTGTTTGTATATGTCCACGTGTGTGTTTGTATATGTCCACGTGTGTGTTTGTATATGTCCACGTGTGTGTTTGTATATGTCCACGTGTGTGTTTGTATATGTCCACGTGTGTGTTTGTATATGTCCACGTGTGTGTTTGTATATGTCCACGTGTGTGTTTGTATATGTCCACGTGTGTGTTTGTATATGTCCACGTGTGTGTTTGTATATGTCCACGTGTGTGTTTGTATATGTCCACGTGTGTGTTTGTATATGTCCACGTGTGTGTTTGTATATGTCCACGTGTGTGTTTGTATATGTCCACGTGTGTGTTTGTATATGTCCACGTGTGTGTTTGTATATGTCCACGTGTGTGTTTGTATATGTCCACGTGTGTGTTTGTATATGTCCACGTGTGTGTTTGTATATGTCCACGTGTGTGTTTGTATATGTCCACGTGTGTGTTTGTATATGTCCACGTGTGTGTTTGTATATGTCCACGTGTGTGTTTGTATATGTCCACGTGTGTGTTTGTATATGTCCACGTGTGTGTTTGTATATGTCCACGTGTGTGTTTGTATATGTCCACGTGTGTGTTTGTATATGTCCACGTGTGTTTGTATATGTCCACGTGTGTGTTTGTATATGTCCACGTGTGTGTTTGTATATGTCCACGTGTGTGTTTGTATATGTCCACGTGTGTGTTGTATATGTCCACGTGTGTTTGTTATATGTCCACGTGTGTGTTTGTATATGTCCACGTGTGTGTTTGTATATGTCCACGTGTGTGTTTGTATATGTCCACGTGTGTGTTTGTATATGTCCACGTGTGTGTTTTGTATATTTCCACGTGTGTGTTTGTATATGTCCACGTGTGTGTTTGTATATGTCCCGTGTGTGTTTGTATATGTCCACGTGTGTGTTTGTATATTGTCACGTGTGTTTTGTATATGTCCACGTGTGTGTTTGTATATGTCCACGTGTGTGTTTGTATATGTCCACGTGTGTTTTGTATATGTCCACGTGTGTGTTTGTATATGTCCACGTGTGTTGTATATGTTGTCCACGGTGTGTTTGTATATGTCCACGTGTGTGTTGTATATGTCCACGTGTGGTTTGTATATGTCCACGGTTGTGTTTGTATATGTCCACGTGTGTGTTTGTATATGTCCACGTGTGTGTTTTGTGTATATGTCCACGTGTGTGTTTGTATATGTCCACGTGTGTGTTTGTATATGTCCACGTTTGTGTTTTGTATATGTCCACGTGTGTGTTTGTATATGTCCACGTGTGTGTTTGTATATGTCCACGTGTGTTTGTAATGTCCACAGTGTGTTTGTTGTATGTCCACGTGTGGTGTTTGTTATTTCCACGTGTGTGTTTGTATATGTCCACGTGTGTGTTTGTATATGTCCACGTGTGTGTTTGTATATGTCCAAGTGTGTGTTTGTATATGTCCACGTGTGTGTTTGTATATGTCCACGTGTGTGTTTGTATATGTCCACGTGTGTGTTTGTATATGTCCATGTGTGTGTTTGTATATGTCCACGTGTGTGTTTGTATATGTCCACGTGTGTGTTTGTATATGTCCACGTGTGTGTTTGTATATGTCCACGTGTGTGTTTGTATATGTCCACGTGTGTGTTTGTATATGTCCACGTGTGTGTTTGTATATGTCCACGTGTGTGTTTGTATATGTCCACGTGTGTGTTTGTATATGTCCACGTGTTTGTTTGTATATGTCCACGTGTGTGTTTGTATATGTCCAGTGTGTGTGTTTGTATATTTCCACGTGTGTGTTTGTGAATGTCCACGTGTGTGTTTGTATATGTCCACGTGTGTGTTTGTATGTCCACGTGTGTGTTTGTATATGTCCACGTGTGTGTTTTGTATATGTCCACGTGTGTGTTTGTATATGTCCACGTGTGTGTTTGTATATGTCCACGTGTGGTTTGTATATGTCCACGTGTGTGTTTGTATATGTCCACGTGTGTGTTTTGTATATGTCCACTGTGTGTTTTGTATATGTCCACGTGTTGTGTCTTGTGTTTGTATATGTCCACGTGTGTGTTTGTATATGTTCCACGTGTGTTTTGTATATGTCCACGTGTTGTATGTCCACGTGTGTGTTTGTATATGTCCACGTGTGTGTTTGTATATGTCCACGTGTGTGTTTGTATATGTCCACGTGTGTGTTTGTATATGTCCACGTGTGGTGTTTGTATATGTCCACGTGTGTGTTTGTATATGTCCACGTGTGTGTGTTTGTATATTTCCACGTGTGTGTTTGTATATGTCCACGTGTGTGTTTGTATATGTCCACGTGTGTGTTTGTATATGTCCACGTGTGTGTGTTTGTATATGTCCACGTGTTGTTTGTATTTTCCACGTGTGTGTTTGTATATTTCCACTGTGTGTTTGTATATGTCCACGTGTGTTTTGTATATGTCCACGTGTGTGTTTGTATATGTCCACGTGTGTGTTTGTATATGTCCCGTGTGTGTTTTGTATATGTCCACGTGTGTGTTTGTATATGTCCACGTGTGTGTTTTGTATATTGTCCACGTGTGTGTTTGTATATGTCCACGTGTGTGTTTGTATATGTCCACGTGTGTGTTTGTATATGTCCACGTGTGTGTTTGTATATGTCCACGTGTGTGTTTGTATATGTCCAGTGTGTGTGTTGTATATGTCCACGTGTGTGTTTGTATATGTCCACGTGTGTGTTTGTATATGTCCACGTGTGTTTGTATATGTCCACGTGTGTGTTTGTATATGTCCACGTGTGTGTTGTTAGGTTGTTGTTTCCCACGTGTGTGTTTGTATATGTCCACGTGTGTGTTTGTATATGTCCACGTGTGTGTTTTGTATATGTCCACGTGTGTGTTTGTATATGTCCACGTGTGTGTTTGTATATGTCCACGTGTGTTTTGTATATGTCCACGTGTGTTTGTATATGTCCACGTGTGTGTTTGTATATGTCCACATTGTGTGTTTGTATATGTCCACGTGTGTGTTTGTATATGTCCACGTGTGTGTTTGTATATGTCCACGTGTGTGTTTGTATATGTCCACGTGTGTGTTTGTATATGTCCACGTGTGTGTTGTATATGTCCACGTGTGTGTTTGTATATGTCCACGTGTGTGTTTGTATATGTCCACGTGTGTTTGTATATGTCCACATGTGTGTTTGTATATGTCCACGTTGTGTTTGTATATGTCCACGTGTGTGTTTGTATATATCCACTGTGTGTTTTTGTATATGTCCACGTGTGTGTTTGTATATGTCCACGTGTGTTTTGTATATGTCCACGTGTGTGTTTGTATATGTCCACGTGTGTGTTTGTATATGTCCACGTGTGTGTTTTGTATATGTCCACGTGTTTTGTATATGTCCACGTGTGTGTTTGTATATGTCCACGTGTGTGTTTGTATATGTCCACGTGTGTGTTTGTATATGTCCACGTGTGTGTTTGTATATGTCCACGTGTGTGTTTGTATATGTCCACGTGTGTGTTTGTATATGTCCACGTGTGTGTTTGTATATGTCCACGTGTGTGTTTGTAATATGTCCACGTGTGTTTGTATATGTCCACGTGTTGTGTTTGTGTATGTTCCACGTGTGTGTGTTTGTATATGTCCACGTGTGTGTTTGTATATGTCCACGTGTGTTTTTGTATATGTCCCCACGTGTGTGTTTGTATATGTCCACGTGTGTGTTTGTATATGTCCACGTGTAATATGTCCACATGTGTGTTTGTATATGTCCACGTGTGTTTGTATATGTCCACGTGTGTGTTTGTATATGTTTTTTTCCACGTGTGTGTTTGTATTATGTCCACGTGTGTGTTTTGTATATGTCCACGTGTGTTGTTTGTATATGTCCAGTGTGTGTTTGTATATGTCCACGTTTGTTTGTATATGTCCACGTGTGTGTTTGTATATGTCCACGTGTGTGTTTGTATATGTCCACGTGTGTGTTTGTATATGTCCACGTGTGTGTTTGTATATGTCCACTGTGTGTTTGTATATGTCCACGTGTGGTGTTTGTATATGTCCACGTGTGTTTGTATATGTCCACGTTGTGTTTGTATATGTCCACGTGTGTGTTTGTATATGTCCACGTGTGTGGTTTTGTATATGTGTCCACGTGGTGTTTTTGTTTGTATATGTCCACGTGTGTTTGTATATGTCCACATGTGTGTTTGTATATGTCCACGTGTGTGTTTGTATATGTCCACGTGTGTGTTTGTATATGTCCACGTGTGTGTTTGTATATGTCCACGTGTGTGTTTGTATATGTCCACGTGTGTGTTTGTATATGTCCAGTGTGTGTTTGTATATGTCCACGTGTGTGTTTGTATATGTCCACGTGTGTGTTTGTATATGTCCACGTGTGTGTTTGTATATGTCCACGTGTGTGTTTTGTATATGTCCACTGTGTGTTTGTATATGTCCACGTGTGTGTTTGTATATGTCCACGTGTGTGTTTGTATATGTCCACGTGTGTGTTTGTATATGTCCACGTGTGTTTTTGAATATGTCCAATGTGTGTTTGTATATGTCCACGTGTGTTTTGTATATGTCCACGTGTGTGTTTGTATATGTCCACGTGTGTTTGTATATGTCCACATTTGTGTTTGTGTATGTCCACGTGTGTTTTGTATATGTCCACGTGTGTGTTTGTTATTGTCCACGTGTGTTTTGTATATGTCCACGTGTGTGTTTGTATATGTCCACGTGTGTTTTGTATATGTCCACGTGTGTGTTTGTATATGTCCACGTGTGTGTTTGTATATGTCCACGTGGTGTTTGTATATGTCCACGTGTGTGTTTGTATATGTCCACGTGTGTGTTTGTATATGTCCACGTGTGTGTTTGTATATGTCCACGTGTGTGTTTGTATATGTCCACGTGTGTGTTTAATATGTCCACGTGTGTGTTTGTATATGTCCACGTGTGTGTTTGTATATGTCCACGTGTGTGTTTGTATATGTCCACGTGTGTGTTTGTATATGTCCACGTGTGTGTTTGTATATGTCCACGTGTGTGTTTGTATATGTCCACGTGTGTGTTTTGTATAGTCGTGTGTGTGTATATGTGTCCACGTGTGTGTTTGTATATGTCCACGTGTGTTTGTATATGTCCACGTGTGTTTGTATATATGTCCACGTGTGTTGTTGTATATGTCCACGTGTGTGTTTGTATATGTCCACGTGTGTGTTTGTATATGTCCACGTGTGTGTTGTATATTGTCCACGTGTGTGTTTGTATATGTCCGTGTGTGTTTGTATATGTCCCACGTGTGTGTGTTTGTATATGTCCACGTGTGTGTTTGTATATGTCCACGTGTGTGTTTGTATATGTCCACGTGTGTGTTTGTATATGTCCACGTGTGTGTTTGTATATGTCCACGTGTGTGTTTGTATATGTCCACGTGTGTGTTTTGTATATGTCCACGTGTGTGTTTGTATATGTCCACGTGTGTGTTGTATATGTCCACGTGTGTGTTTGTATATGTCCACGTGTGTGTTTGTATATGTCCACGTGTGTGTTTGTATATGTCCACGTGTGTGTTTGTATATGTCCACGTGTGTGTTTGTATATGTCCACGTGTGTGTTTGTATATGTCCACGTGTGTTTTGTATATGTCCACTGTGTTTGTTGTATGTCCACGTGTGTTTGTATATGTCAACGTGTGTGTTTGTATATGTCCACGTGTGTGTTTGTATATGTCCACGTGTGTGTTTGTATATGTCCACGTGTGTGTTTGATATGTCCACGTGTGTGTTTGTATATGTCCACGTGTGTGTTTGTATATGTCCACGTGTGTGTTTGTATATGTCCACGTGTGTTTTGTATATGTCCACGTGTGTGTTTGTATATGTCCACGTGTGTGTTTTTATATGTCCACGTGTGTTTTGTATATGTTCCACGTGTGTGTTGTATATGTCCACGTGTGTGTTTTGTATATGTCCACGTGTGTGTTTGTATATGTCCACGTGTGTGTTTGTATATGTCCACGTGTGTGTTTGTATATGTCCACGTGTGTGTTTGTATATGTCCACGTGTGTGTTTGTATATGTCCAGTGTGTGTGTTTTTGTATGTCCACGTGTGTGTTTGTATATGTCCACTGTGTGTTTGTATATGTCCACGTGTGTGTTTGTATATGTCCACGTGTGTGTTTTATATGTCCACGTGTGTGTTTGTATATGTCCACGTGTGTGTTTTGTATATGTCCACGTGTGTGTTTGTTATGTCCACGTGTGTGTTTGTATATGTCCACGTGTGTGTTGTATATGTCCACGTGTGTGTGTTTGTATATGTCCACGTGTGTGTATTGTATATGTGTGTTTGTTTGTAATTGTGTGGATGTGTTTGGTTTTTTTTGTGTGTGTTTTTTTTATGTCCATTTGTAATGTTTTTTTTGTCCAGGTGTGTGTTTTTTTATTATGTCCATGTGTGTTTGTATATGTCCACGTGTTTTGTTTTGTATTTGTCCACGTGTGTGTTTTTATTGTCCATTTTTGTTTGTATGTGGTTGTTTTGTGTTGTGTGTGTGTGTGTGTGTGTAGTATATTTTTTTTGTGTGTGTGGTGTGTTTGTCATTCACGGTGGTACGTTTTGTTTGTATTTGTTTGTGTTTGTATTTTGTTTGTTTTTGTGTTTGCATATTTGTATGTGTTGTGTTTTATATTCCACGTGTGTGTTTGTATATGTCCACGTGTGTGTTTGTATATGCCCACGTGTGTGTTTGTATATGTCCACATGTGTGTTTGTATATGTCCACGTGTGTGTTTGTATATGTGCACGTGTGTTTTTGTATATGTCCACGTGTGTGTTTGTATATGTCCACGTGTGTGTTTGTATATGTCCACGTGTGTGTTTGTATATATCCACGTGTGTGTTTGTATATGTCCACGTGTGTGTTTGTATATGTGCACGTGTGTTTGTATATGTCCACGTGTGTGTTTTGTATATCCAAGTGTGTGTTTGTATATGTCCACGTGTGTGTTTGTATATATCCACGTGTGTGTTTGTATAAGTCCACGTGTGTGTTTGTATATTCCAAGTGTGTATGTGTATATGTCCACGTGTGTGTTTGAATATGTCCACGTGTGTGTTTGTATATGTCCACGTGTGTGTTTGTATATGTCCACGTGTGTGTTTGTATATGTCCAAGTGTGTATTGTATATGTCCACGTGTGTGTTTGTATATTTCCACGTGTGTGTTTGTATATGTCCACGTGTGTGTTTGTGTATGTCCACGTGTGTGTTTGTATATGTCCACGTGTGTGTTTGTATATGTCCACGTGTGTGTTTGTATATGTCCAAGTGTGTATTTGTATATGTCCACGTGTGTGTTTGTATATGTCCACGTGTGTGTTTGTATATGTCCACGTGTGTGTCTGTATATGTCCACGTGTGTGTTTGTATATGTCCACGTGTGTGTTTGTATATGTCCACGTGTGTTTTGTATGTGTCAACATGTGTGTTTGTATATGTCACGTTTGTGTTTGTATATTGTCAACGTTGGTGTTTGTTATATGTCCACATGTAGTTTTGTATATGTCCACGTGTGTTTGAATATGTCCACATGGGTGGTTTGTGTATGTCCACGGGTGTGTGTGTATATTGGCCACGTGTGGTAGTTTGTATATGTCTACGTGTGTGTTTGTATATGGTCCACGTGTGTGGTTTGTATATGTCCAAGTGTGGGGTTTTGTATATGTCCAAGTGTGGTGCTTGTATATGTCACGTGTGTGTTTGTATATGGTGCCAAGTGTGGGTTGTTGTTATTGGTGCCACGTGTGTGTTGGTATATGGTTCCAAGTGTGGTGTTGTATATGTCCACGTGTTGTGTTTGGATATGGTCAAGTGTGTTGTTGTATATGGTCCACGTGTGGTGTTGTGTAATTGTTCCAGCGTGTGTTTGAATAATGTCAACATTTTTCACGTGTGTTTGAATATGTCCACATGTGTGTTTGTGTATGTCCACGTGTGTTGTAAATGTCCACGTGTGTGTTTGTATATGTCCACGTGTGTTTTGTATATGTCCACGTGTGTTTGTATATGTCCACGTGTGTTTGTGTATGTCCACGTGTGTGTTTGTATATGTCCACCTGTGTGTTTGTATATGTCCACGTGTGTTTGTATATGTCAACATGTGTGTTTGTATATGTCCACGTTGTGTTTTGTATATGTCCACGTGTGTGTTTGTATATGTCCACGTGTGTGTTTGTATATGTCCACGTGTGTGTTTGTGTATGTCCACGTGTGTGTTTGTATATGTCCACATGTGTGTTTGTATATGTCCACGTGTGTGTTTGTATATTTCCACGTGTGTGTTTGTATATGTCCACTTGTGTGTTTGTGTATGTCCACGTGTGTGTTTGTATATGTCCACGTGTGTGTTTGTATATGTCCACGTGTGTGTTTGTATATTCCACGTCTTGTGTTTGTATATGTCCACCGTGTTTGTTTGTATATGTCCACATGTGTGTTTGTATATGTCCACGTGTGTGTTTGTATATGTGCACGTGTGTTTGTATATGTCCACTGTGTGTTTGTATATGTCCACGTGTGTGTTTGTATATGTCCACGTGTGTGTTTGTATATGTCCACGTGTGTGTTTGTATATGTCCACGTGTGTTTGAATATGTCCACGTGTGTGTTTGTATATGTCCACGTGTGTGTTTTGTATATGTCCACGTGCGTGTTTTGTGTATGTCCACGTGTGTGTTTGTATATGTCCACCTGTGTGTTTGTATATGTCCACGTGGTGTGTTTGTATATGTCCACGTGTGTTTGTATATGGTCAACATGTGTGTTTGTATATGTCCACGTTTGTGTTTGTATATGTCCACGTGTGTGTTTGTATATGTCCACGTGTGTGTTTGTATATGTCCACGTGTGTTTGAATATGTCCACATGTGTGTTTGTGTATGTCCACGTGTGTGTTTGTATATGTCTATGTGTGTGTTGTATATGTCCACGTGTGTGTTTGTATATGTCCACGTGTGTGTTGTATATGTCCAAGTGTGTGTTTGTATATGTCCAAGTGTGTGTTGTATATGTCCACGTGTGTGTTGTATATGTCCACGTGTGGTGTTGTATATGTCCACGTGTGTGTTTGTATATGTCCAAGTGTGTGTTTGTATATGTACACGTGTGTGTTTGTATATGTCCAAGTGTGTGTTTGTATATGTCCACGTGTGTGTTTGTATATGTCCACGTGTATGTTTGTATATGTCCACGTGTGTTTGAATACTGTCAACATGTGTGTTTGTATAAGTCCACGTGTTTTTGAATATGTCAACATGTGTGTTTGTGTATGTCCACGTGTGTTTGAATATGTCCACATGTGTGTTTGTGTATGTCCACGTGTGTTTGTAAATGTCCACGTGTGTGTTTGTATATGTCCACGTGTGTGTTTGGTATATGTCCACGTGTGTTTTGTATATGTCCACGTGTGTTTGTATATGTCCACGTGTGTTTGTATATGTCCACGTGTGTGTTTGTATATGTCCACGTGTGTGTTTGTATATGTCCACGTGTGTGTTTGTATATGTCCACGTGTGTTTGTATATGTCCACGTGTGTGTTTTTGTATATGTCCACGTGTGTTTGTATATGTCCACGTGTGTGTTTGTATATGTCCACATGTTTGTTGTATATGTCCACGTGTGTGTTTGTATATGTCCACGTGTGTTTGTATATGTCCACGGGTGTGTTTTGTATATTTCCACGTGTGTGTTTGTATATGTCCACGTGTGTGTTTGTATATGTCCACGTGTGTTTTGTATATGTCCACGTGTGTGTTTGTATATGTCCAAGTGTGTGTTTGTATATGTCCAAGTGTGTGTTTGTATATGTCCACGTGTGTTTGTATATGTCCACGTGTGTGTTTGTATATGTCCACGTGTGTGTTTGTATATGTCCACGTGTGTGTTTGTATATGTCCAAGTGTGTGTTGTATATGTCCACGTGGTGTTTGTATATGTCCAAGTGTGTGTTTGTATATGTCCACGTGTGTGTTTGTATATGTCCACGTGTGTGTTTGTATATGTCCACGTGTGTTTTGAATATGTCAACATGTGTGTTTGTATATGTCCACGTGTTTTTTGAATATGTCCATGTGTGTTTGTGTATGTCCACGTGTGTTTTGAATATGTCCACATGTGTGTTTGTGTATGTCCACGTGTGTTTGTAATGTCCACGTGTGTGTTTGTATATGTCCACGTGTGTGTTTGTATATGTCCACGTGTGTTTGTATATGTCCACGTGTGTTTGTATATGTCCACTGTGTTTGTATATGTCCACGTGTGTGTTTGTATATGTCCACGTGTGTGTTTGTATATGTCCACGTGTGTGTTTGTATATGTCCACGTGTGTTTGTATATGTCCACGTGTGTGTTTGTATATGTCCACGTGTGTTTTATATGTCCACGTGTGTGTTTGTATATTCCACGTGTGTGTTTGTATATGTCCACGTGTGTTTGTATATGTCCACGTGTGTGTTTGTATATGTCCCGTGTGTTGTATATTCCACGTGTGTGTTTGTATATGTCCACATGTTTGTTGTATAGGTCCACGTGTGTGTTGTATATCTCCCACTTGTGTGTTTTGTATATGTCCCGGGTGTGTTTGTATATTTCCACGTGTGTGGTTTGTATATGTCCACGTTGTGTTTGTATATGTCCACGTGTGTGTTTGTATATGTCCACGTGTGTGTTTGTATATGTCCACGGTGTGTTTTGTGTATGTCCACGTGTTGTGTTTGTGTATGTCCCCGTGTGTGTTTGTATATGTCCCACGTGTGGGTTTTGTGTATAGTTTCCATTGGGTTTGTTGTATATGTCCACGTGTGTGTTTTGTATATGTCCACGGTGTGTTTGTATATGTCCAAGTGTGTGTTTGTATATGTCCAAGTGTGTGTTTGTATATGTCCACGTGTGTGTTTGTATAGTGTCCACGTGTATGTTTGTATATGTCCACGTTGTTTGAATATGTCAAACATGTTGTGTTTGTATAAGTCCACGTGTTTTTGAATATGTCAACATGTGTGTTTGTGTATGTCCACGTGTGTTTGAATATGTCCACATGTGTGTTTGTGTATGTCCACGTGTGTTTGTAAATGTCCATGTGTGTGTTTGTATATGTCCACGTGTGTGTTTGTATATGTCCACGTGTGTTTGTATATGTCCCGTGTGGTTTGTATATGTCCACGTGTGTTTGTATATGTCCACGTGTGTGTTTGTATATGTCCACGTGTGTGTTTGTATATGTCACGTGTGTGTTTGTATATGTCCACGTGTGGTTTGTATATGTCCACGTGTGTGTTTGTATATGTCCACGTGTGTTTGTATATGTCCACCGTGTGTGTTGGTATATGTCCGTTTGTATATGTCCACGTGTGTGTTTGTATATCTCCACGTGTGTGTTTGTATATGTCCACGTGTGTGTTGTATATTTCCACGTGTGTGTTTGTATATGTCCACGTGTGTGTTTGTATATGTCCACGTGTGTGTTTGTATATGTCCACGTGTGTGTTTGTATATGTCCACGTGTGTGTTTGTGTATGTCCACGTGTGTGTTTGTGTATGTCCACGTGTGTGTTTGTATATGTCCACGTGTGTGTTTGTATATTTCCATGTGTGTGTTTGTATATGTCCACGTGTGTGTTTGTATATTTCCACATGTGTGTTTGTGTATGTCCACGTGTGTGTTTGTATATGTCCACGTGTGTGTTTGTATATGTCCACGTGTGTGTTTGTATATGTCCACGGGTGTGTTTGTATATTTCCACGTGTGGGTTTGTATATGTCCACGTGTGTGTTTGTATATGTCCACGTGTGTGTTTGTATATGTCCACGTGTGTGTTTGTATATGTCCACGTGTGTGTTTGTGTATGTCCACGTGTGTGTTTGTGTATGTCCACGTGTGTGTTTGTATATGTCCAAGTGTGTGTTTGTATATTTCCATGTGTGTGTTTGTATATTCCACGTGTGTGTTTGTATATTTCCACATGTGTGTTTGTGTATGTCCACGTGTGTGTTTGTATATGTCCACGTGTGTGTTTGTATATGTCCACGTGTGTGGTTTGTATATGTCCACGTGTGTGTTTGTGTATGTCCATGTGTGTTTTGTATATGTCCACATGTGTGTTTGTATATGTCCACGTGTGTGTTTGTATATGTACACGTGTGTTTGTATATGTCCACGTGTGTGTTTGTATATGTCCACGTGTGTTTGAATATGTCCACGTGTGTGTTTGTATATGTCCACGTGTGTGTTTGTATATGTCCACGTGTGTTTGTATATGTCCAAGTGTGTGTTTGTATATGTCCACGTGTGTGTTTGTATATGTCCACGTGTGTGTTTTTATATTGCCACGTGTGTGTTTGTATATGTCCACGTGTGTGTTTGTATATGTCCACGTGTGTTTGAATATGTCCACATGTTGTGTTTGTGTATGTCCACGTGTGTTTGAATATGTCCACATGTGTGTTTGTGTATGTCCACGTGTGTTTGTATATGTCCACGTGTGTGTTTGTATATGTCCACGTGTGTGTTTGTATATGTCCACGTGTGTTTGTATATGTTCACGTGTGTTTGTATATGTCCACGTGTGTTTGTATATGTCCACGTGTGTGTTTGTATATGTCCACGTGTGTGTTTGTATATGTCCACGTGTGTTTGTATATGTCCACGTGTGTGTTTGTATATGTCCACGTGTGTTTGTATATGTCCACGTGTGTGTTTGTATATGTCCACGTGTGTTTGTATATGTCCACGTGTGTGTTTGTATATCTCCACGTGTGTGTTGTATATGTCCACGTGTGTGTTTGTATATTTCCACGTGTGTGTTTGTATATGTCCACGTGTGTGTTTGTATATGTCCACGTGTGTGTTTGTATATGTCCATGTGTGTGTTTGTATATGTCCACGTGTGTGTTTGTATATTTCCACATGTGTGTTTGTGTATGTCCACGTGTGTGTTTGTGTATGTCCACGTGTGTGTTTGTATATGTCCACGTGTGTGTTTGTATATGTCCACGTGTGTTTGAATATCAAATCAAATCAAATCAAATCAAATTTATTTATATAGCCCTTCGTACATCAGCTGATATCTCAAAGTGCTGTACAGAAACCCAGCCTAAAACCCCAAACAGCAAGCAATGCAGGTGGAGAAGCACAGTGGCTAGGAAAAACTCCCTAGAAAGGCCAATACCTAGGAAGAAACCTAGAGAGGAACCAGGCTATGTGGGGTGGCCAGTCCTCTTCTGGCTGTGCCGGGTGGAGATTATAACAGAACATGGTCAAGATGTTCAATGTTCATAAATGACCAGCATGGTCGAATAATAATAAGGCAGAACAGTTGAAACTAGAGCAGCAGCACAGTCAGGTGGAAGTTGAAACTGGAGCAGCAGCATGGCCAGGTAGACTGGGGACAGCAAGGAGTCATCATGTCAGGTAGTCCTGGGGCATGGTCCTAGGGCTCAGGTCAGTTGAAACTGGAACAGCAGCATGGCCAGGTGGACTGGGGACAGCAAGGAGTCATCATGTCAGGTAGTCCTGGGGCATGGTCCTAGGGCTCAGGTCCTCCGAGAGAGAGAAAGAAAGAGAGAAGGAGAGAATTAGAGAACGCACACTTAGATTCACACAGGACACCGAATAGGACAGGAGAAGTACTCCAGATATAACAAACTGACCCCAGCCCCCCGACACATAAACTACTGCAGCATAAATACTGGAGGCTGAGACAGGAGGGGTCAGGAGACACTGTGGCCCCATCCGAGGACACCCCCGGACAGGGCCAAACAGGAAGGATATAACCCCACCCACTTTGCCAAAGCACAGCCCCCACACCACTAGAGGGATATCTTCAACCACCAACTTACCATCCTGAGACAAGGCTGAGTATAGCCCACAAAGATCTCCGCCACGGCACAACCCAAGGGGGTTGGAATATGTCCACGTGTGTGTTTGTATATGTCCACGTGTGTGTTTGTATATGTCTACGTGTGTGTTTGTATATGTCCACGTGTGTGTTTGTATATGTCCACCTGTGTGTTTGTATATGTCCACCTGTGTGTTTGTATATGTCCACGTGTGTGTTTGTATATGTCCACGTGTGTGTTTGTATATGTCCACCTGTGTGTTTGTATATGTCCAAGTGTGTGTTTGTATATGTCCACGTGTGTGTTTGTATATGTCCACGTGTGTGTTTGTATATGTCTACGTGTGTGTTTGTATATGTCCACGTGTGTGTTTGTATATGTCCACCTGTGTGTTTGTATATGTCCACCTGTGTGTTTGTATATGTCCACGTGTGTGTTTGTATATGTCCACGTGTGTGTTTGTATATGTCCACCTGTGTGTTTGTATATGTCCAAGTGTGTGTTTGTATATGTCCACGTGTGTGTTTGTATATGTCCACGTGTGTGTTTGTATATTTCCACGTGTGTGTTTGTATATGTCCACGTGTGTGTTTGTATATGTCCACGTGTGTTTGAATATGTCCACATGTGTGTTTGTGTATGTCCACGTGTGTTTGTATATGTCCACGTGTGTGTTTGTATATGTCCACGTGTGTGTTTGTATATGTCCACGTGTGTTTGTATATGTCCACGTGTGTTTGTATATGTCCACGTGTGTTTGTATATGTCCACGTGTGTGTTTGTATATGTCCACGTGTGTTTGTATATGTCCACGTGTGTGTTTGTATATGTCCACGTGTGTGTTTGTATATGTCCACATGTGTGTTTGTATATGTCCACGTGTGTGTTTGTATATGTCCAAGTGTGTGTTTGTATATGTCCACGTGTGTGTTTGTATATGTCCACGTGTGTGTTTGTATATTTGTCAACATGTGTGTTTGTATATGTCCACGTGTGTGTTTGTATATGTCCACGTGTGTGTTTGTATATGTCCACGTGTGTGTTTGTATATGTCCACGTGTGTTTGAATATGTCCACATGTGTGTTTGTGTATGTCCACGTGTGTTTGTATATGTCCACGTGTGTGTTTGTATATGTCCACGTGTGTGTTTGTATATGTCCACGTGTGTTTGTATATGTCCACGTGTGTTTGTATATGTCCACGTGTGTGTTTGTATATGTCCACGTGTGTGTTTGTATATGTCCACGTGTGTTTGTATATGTCCACGTGTGTTTGTATATGTCCACGTGTGTGTTTGTATATGTCCACATGTGTGTTTGTATATGTCCACATGTGTGTTGTATATGTCCACGTGTGTGTTTGTATATGTCCAAGTGTGTGTTTGTATATGTCCACGTGTGTGTTTGTATATGTCCACGTGTGTTTGTATATGTCCACGTGTGTGTTGTATATGTCCACGTGTGTGTTTGTATATGTCCACGTGTGTGTTTGTATATGTCCACGTGTGTGTTTGTATATGTCCACGTGTGTGTTTGTATATGTCCACGTGTGTTTTGTATATGTCCACGTGTGTGTTTGTATATGTCCACGTGTGTGTTTGTATATGTCCACGTGTGTGTTTGTATATGTCCACATGTGTGTTTGTATATGTCCACGTGTGTGTTTGAATATGTCCACGTGTGTGTTTGTATATGTCCACGTGTGTGTTTGTATATGTCCACGTGTGTGTTTGTGTATGTCCACGTGTGTGTTTGTGTATCTCCACGTGTGTGTTGTGTACGTGCATGTGCACGTGTGTGTTTGTATATATGCATGTGTCTGTTTGTGTATGTGTGTATGTGTGTTTGTGTATGCATGTGTTTGTGTATGCGTAATTGTGTGTTTGTGAATGCATGTGTTTGTGTATGCGTACGCGTGTGTTTGTGAATGCGGACACGTGTGTTTGTGTATGCGTACGTGTGTGTTTGTGAATGCGTACACGTGTGTTTGTGTATGCGTACGTGTGTGTTTGTGAATGCGTACACGTGTGTTTGTGTATGTATGTACGTGTGTTTGTGCATGTGTGTGTGTTTCTGTATGCCCACGTTTGTGTTTGTAATAGCAGTGGTGTAAAGTACTTAAGTTAAAATACTTTAAAGTACTACTTAAGTAGTTGTATGGGGTATATGTGCTTTACTTTACTATTTTTGTTTTTGGCAACTTTTACTTTTACTTTACTACATTCCTAAAGAAAATAATGTACTTTTACTCCAAACATTTTCCCTGACACCCAGAAGTACTCGTTACATTTTGAATGCTTAGCAGGACAGAAAATTCCAATTCACTCACTTATCAAGAGAGCATCCCTGGTCATCCCTACTGCCTCTGATCTGGCGAACTCCCTAAACACATGTTTCGTTTGTAAATGATGTCTCAGTGTTGGAGTGTGTCTATCCTATAAAAAAAGTAGTTTGCTTAATGTGAGGAATTTTAAATGATTTATACTTTTACTTTTGATACTTAAGTATATTTTAGCAATTACATTTGCTTTGGTACTTAAGTATATTTAAAACCAAATACTTTTAGACTTTTACTTTTACTAAGTAGTATTTTACAAGGTGACTTTCACAAGTATTTTTCTGTTAAGGTATCTTTACTTTTACTCAAGTATGATATTGGGTACTTTTCTACTACTGTGTAAGAGCACCCTGATGGAGTTCAAGCCTGATGGGGTTAAAGCCTGATGGAGTTAAAGCCTGATGGAGTTAAAGCCTGATGGGGTTAAAGCCTGATGGGGTTAAAGCCTGATGGAGTTAAAGCCTGATGGAGTTAAAGCCTGATGGGGTTAAAGCCTGATGGAGTTAAAACCTGATGGAGTTAAAGCCTGATGGGGTTAAACCCCTTTCCAGCTTTATGCAAGTCAACAATTCTTAATCTTGGGTCTTCTGAGATCTCTTTTGCTCGAGGCATGGTTCACATCAGGCAATGCCTCTTGTAAATAGCAAACTCAAATTTTGTGAGTGTTCTTTATGGGGCAGGGCAGCTCTAACCAACATCTCCAATCTTGTCTCAATGATTGTACTCCAGGTTAGCTGACTCATGACTCCAATTAGCTTTTGGAGAAGTCATTAGCCTAAGGGTTCACATATTTTATCCAACCTACACTGTGAATGTTTAAATGATGTATTCGTATTCAATATAGACAAGAAAATACAATAATTTGTGTGTTATTTGTTTAAGCAGACTGTGTTTGTCTATTGTTGTGACATTTTATGACGAATTTATGCAGAAATCCAGATAATTCCAAAGGGTTCACATACTTTTTCTTGCCACTTTCTCTGTATGTACTAAAACGGAATCACATGGCCTCAGGGAGTGTTAAATATGTTTGTTTTTCTCTGACTACAGAAACTATGATGGAAAAGACAAGCAGTGACCCTACTTCAAATACATGCTTTAACCCCATCAGGCTTTACAAAAGGATCTCTAAAAGCCTTGATATTCATCAGTCCACGGTAAGACAAATGGTCTATAAATGGAGAAATTTCAGCACTGTTGCTATTCTCCCCAGGAGTGGCAATCCTGCAAAGATACCTGCAAGAGCATAGCGCAGAATGCTCAATGAGGTTAAGAAGAATCCTAGAGTGTCAGCTAGAGACGTACAGAAATCTCTGGAACATGCTAACATCTCTGTTGACGAGTCTACGATACGTAAAACACTAAATGTTCACAAAATAGCATCTGGATGTTCCAGTCTGTGGACAGATTAAACTAAAGTTGAGGTTTTTGGAAGGATCACACAACACTCTGTGTGGAGAAAAAAGGCACAGCACAGCACATCAACATCAAAACCTCATCCTAACTGTGAAGTATGGCGAAGGGAGCATCATGGTTTGAAGCTACTTTGCAGCCTCAGCTTGCTATCATAAACAGAAAAATGAATTCCCAAGTTTATCAAGACATTTTGCAGGAGAATGTAAGGCTATTTGTCCAAACAATTGAAGCGCAACAGAAGTTGGGTGATGCAACAGGACAACAACCCAAAACACAGAAGTAAATCAACAGCAAAATGGCTTCAACAGAAGAAAATACGCTTTCTGGAGTGGCCCAGTCAGAGTCCTGACCTCAACCCGACTGAGATGCTGTGGCATGACCTCAAGAGAGTGGTTCACACCAGACATCCCAAGAATATTGCTGAACTGAAACAGTTTTGTAAAAAGGAATGGTTCAAAATTCCTCCTGACCGTTGTGCAGGTCTGATCTGTAAAAAACGTTTGGTTGAGGTTATTGCTGCCAAAGGAGGGTCAACCAGTTATTAAATCCAAGGGTTCACATACTTTTCCCACCCTGCACTGTGAATGTTTACATGGTGTGTTCAATAAAGACATGAAAACGTATAATTGTTAGTGTGTTATTAGTTTAAGCAGACTATGTTTGTCTATTGTTGTGGCTTAGATGAAGATCAGACCAAATTTGATGACCAATTTATGCAGAAGTCCAGGTAATTCCAAAGGGTTCACATACTTTTTCTTGCCATGGTATATACATGTTGAATATCTTAAACCCCCCCCCACTCCACCCCAAAAAACATATACTAGCACTGACAATGCTGATAACTACTTTGTTGAGGGAAAATGTACTTGCTACGATTGTGATACAGTATGTTGTGCTTTCACCTAGCTCTCTTAAGATGAATGTCACTCAGCTGGACCAGAGCATCTGCTAAATTATAAAATGGTCAAAATGTAAATGTAATGTTGTGTCATCTGTTGCTGGTTATTGCAATGCTTACATGTGACTACAGCAGCTAATACAAAGTGATGGTTCTCAGCTACACAGTGAGTGACAACAGTAATCATTGCACAGTAACAGAAAGACAAAGCGACAGCACAGAATGGATAAGTGGTCAGGTTGGAGACCTAACAAGGATAAACAGAAACCTGGAAAACAATATCTCCTCACTTCATCTACACACACACGCGTGCATGCACACACACACACACACACACACACACACAATACACACACACACACACATGCGCGCGCCACACACGCACACGCACACACACGGACACGCACGCAAGCACACACACACACCTCCCAGCAGCAGCCAGGCGGATGGAGGTCTTTGTTCTCAGCTCTGACAGAGAGCCAGCGTCTCAGGAGGCACATGTTGAAGTTGAAAGCTCAACAGCTCTCTGAAGTGGTACCTTTCATGTTGCACATTGTACTGGTACTGCTAGAAGAAAAGAAACATAAGCCCAAAGACAAACTTATTTCAAAAGGAATGGATGCCAAGAACACATCTCTTAGTAAAGTCTGCATCAACCCTATCCAGAATATCTGTTGATGGCAGTGATGTGTGGCTTTCCAAAAGGAGCAGATGACATTTAGAAAATGTTTTTACAAATGTAATGTTATAAGCAGCAGTTTAGAGCTATTGACTAAGTGAGAGCTACATTATCAGTTGACATGTGTGGCTCTACTCAGGCTTGACTCTACTCTGAGGTCAGGAGAACATGTCGAAGCAGGCAACTGGTGTTGGGCCCTACAGCATATGTGAGATTTACAGTAATTGTCCCTCAGGTGTCAATGCGAGATGTGTGAGAGTGTGTGTGCGAGTGTGTGTGTGAGCGAGCGTGTGTGTGCGTGCGCATGCATGCATGTGTGTGTGTGTGTGTTTATTTGCATGTGTGCTCTCAGATGAGTCACACATTGTGGTCACATGTTCTGTCATTTAAGAACCCTCTGTAATGACTGTAGGCATTAGATGCTTCTGATCGTAATGATGCTTAAGTGGTGTGACTGGGCTGCTTTAAGCCTGCTGACTGTTCCAATAAAGACTTACAGCAGCAGGAGGAGAGCAGGGAAGAAAGTCAAAAACATATTAGAGAAGAGCCATATTGATGTGGTGTGCCAGGACTGGGGGTTAAAGAAAATGGTGGCAAATTACTATACATTTAGTACTAGTCAAATTCCAGCTATGCTCAAGGTTCTGGTTAGATAAGGTGTTAGATAAGGCCCTACAACAGTAGAAAGAGTGCTCAGGGACAAGCCACTTCTCCAACCTGTGCCAAGTGCAACAGTTCCCCCTCTAGCAGCCCAACATCCTCCTACCCTCTTGCCCCCTTTACCCCCAGTACCCCACTTCACCTATTGTACCTCAGAGTGCTATCTCCCCGCTGATCAGTGCCCTCTGAACAATATGAAACATCATAGAAAACATCATCAGGGCATTAAAAATAAAATAAAAAGAGTGATGACGAGACAATAACATTTGATTCTCTTTTCCTTTCACTTGGGGGAGGGAGTGGAAGTAATACTCTTTCTGGGTTGTTTTTGGACTCTTTACAGTGGTGAACATGAGAGAGAGAGAGAGAGAGAGAGAGAGACAGAGAGAGAGAGACAGAGAGAGAGACAGAGAGAGAGAGAGAGACAGAGAGAGAGAGAGAGAGGGACTGCTTTCATAAGGAGTTCATTTTGATTTAAAACAATAAGGCAGACTCCATTGAGATTGGCCTGGATGACAGAGTAATCTCCTGTGATTTCCAGACTGGGCTCGGGAGGGCTGACGGGCTGGACAGACGCCAAGACAACCAACCACTCTGCTTCAATAGGGAGGTAGACAGAGAGACAGAGCAAGAAAGAGAGAGAGAGAAAGGGAATGACAAACACTCCAACTTTTTCAAAGACCCCGGTTAGCAAGTGTTATCTGTTAAATGTTTTGTTTCTTGTTGTTCTGAACCAGTTTTGCTGTGTTGGTCTGTGTTGCTGACTGTGCACTGTTGACAGACTGCTACCTGTAGTGTGGGCAAATTAAAGGTTGCCATGGACCTGTTGGTTGGTCGATGTGACTGTACATCGTTGTCTTCAGTCTACCCTTCCACTGTGCTTTAAACTGTTTGGAGAAGCATTAGGAGGAGTAATTACCAAGAAACACACACACAGACACACACCCCCTCTGTAATTCAGTATATTCTAATAAAAACTCTAATGAGAACCCCATGATGGGGTAGTGGTTTACAGCCAGAAGCTGGGACTAGTGTTAGATAATGACTTCTTTGATACATGTATTATTTTGAGAGGACGGAGTAACATTAACACGATAAACTCTTCCCTCCTGAATCATCTTCTGTTTGGCTGATTCTATTAGAAGAGCAGAATAAGTAAGGTCTAACATGACACATTCACTTTACTCAGCCTCCAAGAAAGACATTAATCTGGCGCTATCAACAATATGCCACTTTCTAAAGGAAAGTTAAGACAAAATGTTGTTGTTGACTGGGTCAGTGAGGGGAATGGTTATCTTTACAGAGACCCAAATTAATTTTTGATTGAGTTGATTTGAGGTACTGTAGGTAACACCAACGTTTCTGGGAAAAGAATGTTCTCATACACCAAAACTTTTTTTTAAATTGCTATTTCAGAGTTGGACAAAGCAAAGAAACAGATACTCCCTAAATCCCTGTTATAGCCCAATTGAATTCTAAATTGATCTATGGTGCATACAGTCCCAGAGTCTTCCCTGATGTTTACCAGCAGAACAACAGTGTGGGGCTAGTTCTGATAAGAGGCTATTTATGAGCAGTTTGTACCCAGGCCTGGTGCCTTTAGGATGGGGAGGTGGGGTGGGTGTGTGACAGGCCCTAACACAGCTGTTCACACAAAACCCTTTAACACAACACACTGGTCAAGAGGGCACACTCACTCACTGGTAATAAAGTTTTGTCAGGTGTAGGCGGGGGAACAAACGGGTGCTCTGCCTCCCCCCGGCCAGAATCAGTGTACGTAGACTGGGAGACATGAGGTTTTAGGGATGGTGTGCTTGTGGAAGGGATGTCCTGACTAAGATGATCCACTCTTTGTCCAAATAATCATCCACTATGCAGACACTTGTATGTCATTTACTTTTTGTCTGGTGCACAAACTGACTGTTGCAAAACCTACTGAATATCATGGAGGTGACTGAAGTAGTAGTATTCCTAAAATAGTTTTGATCACACAAAGCTAGACTTTGTCAGCAGAAAGAAACCTCAAAGATATTAGTCCATGTGATTGTTTTCCAGCCATAAAGGAGAGTGGTGTGGTAAAGACACTGTCTGATTCTGACACTGACATATACTGAACAAAAATATAAATGCAACATGCAACAATTTCAATTTTTTTACCGAGTTACAGTTCATATAAGGAAATTAGTCAATTAAAATCAATTCATTAGACCCTAATCTATGAATTTCACATGACTGGGCAGGGGCGCAGCCAATCAGAATGAGTTTTTCCCCACAAAGGGGCTTTATTACAGACAGAAGTACTCCTCAGTTTCATCAGCTGTCCGGGTGGCTGGTGTCAGACAACCCCGCCGGTGAAGAAGCCAGATGTGGAGGTCCTTGGCTGGCGTGGTTACACGTGGTCTGAGGCCGATTGTACGTACTGACAAATTCTCTAAAACAATGTTGAAGACAGCTTATGGTAGAGAAATTAACATTCAATTATCTTGCATCAGCTCTGGTGGACATTCCTGCAGTCAGCATGCTAATTGCACTCTCCCTCTAAACTTGAGGCATCTGTGGCATTGTGTGGTTGGACAATACTTCACTTTTTTAGAGTGGCCTTTTATTGTCCCCAGCACAAGGTGCACCTGTTTAATGATCATGCTGTATAATCAGCTTCTTGATATGCCACACCTGTCAGGTGGATGGATTATCTTGGCAAATGAGAAATGTTCACTAACAGGGATGTAAACAAATTTGTGAACAAAATTTGAGAGAAAATCGGCTTTCTGTGCATATAGAACGTTTCTGGGATCTTGTATTTCAGCTCATGAAACACTTTACATGTTGCGTTCTTATTTTTGTTCAGTATAATGTGGCGATATCACTCATGCATCATCAATTTTGTCTGTTGCTCTCTTCTCTCTTTTCAAGTCAGACCTGACCACAGGCTTAACCACAATGAGACATGATGTGTATACTCACACCATCACACACACAGGCACTCACACACATACAGGCACGATTGTATGTACACACACACACAAACACATGCACATGCAAGCATGCACCCGCACACACTAAAACACAAGACTCTACTACAGTGACAAAAACAAAATGTGCTTCCCTTTGACGTGCCTTCTGCTCTCACCAAATTCCCAGAAGAAATACATGAACTTGACATCCAGGTAAAGCTAGTTGTTTTGGAAACATAACGTACATGAAACAGTGAAATGGGGTAACTCAGTAAGACCTTGTTCCATGTGCAGAACCCTCTGGCTTTGTGATAGAAATGAGGTAGATACATTGAAATATGTGTATGAGCCCGGTACAGAAGTCTGTCTGAATGAGATAGTCCAGGCAGACAACATTGATAAGATGGCAAGTTATGAGTTGGTTTCATAACCCACAGCATGGCCCCGTCCTCATACACACTCTGTTTCATTCAGAGAGGCAGGGAGTGAGGGCAACACAGGATATCCTGTTCAGCCTCTTTAACTTGCTGGGTCACTCTCTCTCTTTCCTCTCTACATGGAGTTAACGTGGATAGCTTGAAGCCAAATAGTAAAGTGGTTGTTATGGAATGCACTCTTACTAAAAGGGATAGAAACAGAAAGAGACCAGGGTAAGAGAGATAGATAAAAAAAAAAGTGAGTGAGTTAGTTAGTTAAAAATCATATTAGAGAGCAGTGTGTTGTGCTCACTGGCTGCAATTTGTGTACTGGTCCTTTAATAAGTGGGGTGAAGCAGTCCCCTTGGGGCTGAGGCTGAGATTAGCTGGAGCTGGGGCTGGGTTAACGGTTGCATGGGACTGGGTTCAGGGCTGCATGGGGCTGGGTTTGGTACTGCATTGGTCTGGGTTCTGGGCTTTATGGGGCTGGGGCTGGGGATGGGTTCAGGGCTGCATTGGGCTGGGGTTGGGTTCATGATTGAATTGGCCTGGGTTCAGATTTGCATGGGGCTGTGTTCGGGATTGCATGGGGTTGGATTCGGGACTGCATGGGGTTGGGTTCGGGACTGCATGGGGTTGGGTTTGGGACAGCATGGGGCTGGGTTCGGGACTGCATGGGGTTGGGTTCGGGACTGCATGGGGCTGGGTTTGGGACTGCATGGGGCTGGGTTCTGGACTGCATGGGGCTGTGTTCCGGACTGCATAGGGTTGGGTTCGGGACTGCATGGGGCTGTGTTCCGGACTGCATAGGGTTGGGTTCTGGACTGCATGGGGCTGTGTTCCGGACTGCATAGGGTTGGGTTCGGGACTGCATGGGGCTGTGTTCGGGACTGCATGGGGTTGGGTTTGGTACTGCATGGGGCTGTGTTCAGGGCTGCATGGGACTGGGGATTGATTCAGGGCTGCATTGGTCTGAGGTTGGGTTCAGGACTGAATTGGCCTGGGTTTAGCTTTGCATGGGGTTCAGAGCCACATGTGGCTGGGTTCAGGGCTGCATGGGGCTGGGTTCAGAGCTGCATGGGGCTAGGTTCAGAGCTGCATGGGGCTAGGTTCAGAGCTGCATGGGGCTAGGTTCAGGGCTGCATGTGGCTGGGGCTGTGTTCAGGGCTGCATGTGGCTGAGGTTGGGTTCAGGGCTGCATGTGGCTGAGGCTGGGTTCAGGGCTGCATGGGGCTGAGGCTGGGTTCAGGGCTGCATTGGGCTGAGGCTGGGTTCAGGGCTGCATGAGGCTGAGGCTGGGTTCAGGGCTGCAAGTGGCTGAGGCTGGGTTCAGAGCTACATGGGGCTGGGTTCAGAGCTACTTGGGGCTGGTTTCAGAGCTGCATGGGCCTGAGGCTGGGTTCAGGGCTGCATGGGCTCAGTTCAGGGCTCGCATGGGGCTGGGGATTTGTCTAAAACACAAGGTTAAATCTGCAGCAAGATGCTGACATCAGCAGAAGCAGGGCTCAGGGTCACATTGGGTCGAGGCTGCCGCTCACCCACTGTGAAATGAAAACAGCCTGGGCTGAGCAGCCTGTGAAATGAAAACAGCCTGGGCTGAGCAGCCTGTGAAATGAAAACAGCCTGGGCTGAGCAGCCTGTGAAATGAAAACAGCCTGGGCTGAGCAGCCTGTGCAAGGTCAGAAGGAAGGAGGGAGCGAGAGAAAAAGGAGAAAAAATATCTTCAACAGATGCCAGTTTTTTCCATGTTGACTACGGTTTACAGTTGAATTAAATATGTGTGTACATAAATCTATTCAACAGTTATACTCTGCTAAACCACAACACCAGAAGTGATGTAACTAGTTGTAGTGGTTGTTTTGAACAGTATCAGCAATTTTTTACCAAGTACAATATGCTAAACGACAGGCACTTTTCTTGTGTTGAAGGTAATATGTTTTTCCTTTGCTTGACTGGTAAGTGTCAGTGAGCTATTGCCAGGCAGGATGTCCTGTGTTCCTGCCGTGGTGACAATTCCTATCAACCGGCTTACTGAC
The DNA here is from genome assembly GCF_002021735.2 of Oncorhynchus kisutch. Taxonomy (NCBI): domain Eukaryota; kingdom Metazoa; phylum Chordata; class Actinopteri; order Salmoniformes; family Salmonidae; genus Oncorhynchus; species Oncorhynchus kisutch. The sequence continues at coordinate 35,062,569 of NC_034180.2, forward strand.
ACACATCTATAACACTGAGCTACAGTTAGATAGCCATAACTCCCAGGTGTTGTTTAGAAATGGATGTTGAACGTTAACCTCTGAGAGAACAGGCTCCTACATTATGGAAAGAGGCAGGGAGGCCTGCGATTGGATCTTCCTTTTATGGGTGATTTGTGAGGTTTTATTTCTGCTTCCTGTGACTGTGTTTGATAACAAACAATATATATATATATATATATATATATATATATATATATATATATATTGTTTGGGTATAATGTGTATATTTATGTTGCATACAGTGCCTTCAGAAAGTAGTCAGACCCCTTCACTTTTTCCACATTTTGTTATGTTACAGCCGTATTCTAAAATGTATTCAATTATATTTCTCCCTCATCAATCTAAACACAATACCCCAATATGACAAAGCGAAAAAACAGGTTTCTAGACATTTTTACAAATGTATAAATAATACAAAACAGAAATAGCTTATTTACATAAGTATTCAGATCCTTTGCTATGAGATTCGAAATTGAGCTCGGATGCATCTTGTTTCCAATGATCATCCTTGAGATGTTTCTTCAACTTGATTGGAGTCCACCTGTGGCAAATTAAATTGATTGGACATGATTTGAAAAGGTACACACCTGTCTATATAAGATCCGAGAGTTGACAGTGCATGTTAGAGCAAAAACCAAGCCATGAGGTTGATGGAATTGTCCGTAGAGCTCAGAGACAGCATGATGTCGAGGCACAGATCTGGGGAAGGGTACCAGATGGAAGCCACTCCTCAGTTAAAGGCACATGGTAGCCCACTTGGAGTTTTCCAAAAAGAACCTAAAAACTCTCAGAACATGAGAAACAAGATTATCTGGTCGGATGAAACCAAGATTGAACTCTTTGGCCTGAATGCCAAGCGTCACATCTGGAGGAAACCTGGCACCATTCCTACGGTGAAGCATGGTGGTGGCAGCATCATGCTGTGGGGATGTTTTTCAGCGGCTGGGACTGGGAGACTAGTCAGGATCGAGGGAAAGATGAATGGAGCAAAGTACAGAGAGATCAAATCAAATCAAAGTTTATTTGTCACGTGCGCCGAATACAACAGGTGTAGACCTTACAGTGAAATGCTTACTTACAGGCTCTAACCAGTGGTGCGAAAAATCGAAAAGTTCCTTGATGAAAACCTGCTCCAGAGCACTCCGGTCCTCAGACTAGGGCGAAGGTTCACCTTCCAACAGGACAACGACCCTAAGCACACAGCCAAGACAACGCAGGAATGGCTTCGGGACAAGGCTCTGAATTTCCCTGAGTGGCCCAGCTAGAGCCCGGACTTGAACCTGATTGAACATCTCAGGAGAGTCCTGAAAATAGTTGTGCCTAGCTTATGGCATCATACCCAAGAAGAATCGATGCAGTAATTGCTGCCAAAGGTGCTTCAACAAAGTACTGAGTAAAGGGTCTGAATACTTATGTAAATGTGATATTTCAGTTATAAATCTGTTTTAAATGAGCAAACATGTCTTTGTCCTTATGGGTTATTAGTTATAGATTGATGAGGGAAAAAACAATTTATTCAATTTTAGAATAAGGCTGGAAGGTAAGAAAATGTGGAAAAAGTGAAGGGGTCTGAATAGTTTCCGAAGGCACTGTAATACAGAGCGCATTTGTAAAAGTAACCTAGGTCTCAATATGTCTTCCCTGTTAAAATAAATAAACAAAAATAAAATAAACATTATAAAAGCAGGACATTTTTCTCTAATCCAAGATGACTGCTGCATATTATTCATCTTTAGGTGAAGTTAAAGAACTCTGTAAGTAAGCCATCTTTTCTGACGTTGATAGCAGAAGACCCCAGCTATGATAGAACCTTAATCTACACTGACGAGACTGTGGGTTTTCAGAGCTGCACACTGTGCACAGCATGTCTTTTTCAGGTCACTTCTTCGAGCTCTACAGTAAAAGCTGAAGTATGACATGTAGTCATACCACAGAGTTTACCCTATCATTATGAGAGACCCTGTTGCTGTGTAGAGAAGATAACCATAACTCCTAGACAGTCATGAGGCTGGTAATCTGGGTCACTGGTCAGTGAAGACACTCACAGCAGTCAGTCACACAGTGGGAGAGTTCCTACAGAGCAGACCAGAGAACCACCCTGTTCTACTTTCACCCCTGTGACTTGCATTCTGCCCTTTAAACTTTCTGCCCTGGAATCCACACAAGTGGCTGACTTTATGACCTGTCTCAAATGTGATTATACTCCCATGTCACTCAATGCAAAGTCTCTGCATACTATATCCCAAGCATGGGTTGAATGCACCAAGCATTCTTTGCATTATGAGTGGAACTCAAGCCTTGCACATTTACTGCATTGTGGTGGGATTAGAATTCTATGGAACAGGAATGGTATGCAGCGCATACTCATTGACTACATACTACACAAATGCAGTTGAGTACTGTACACATAGCAGATCAGATGCTATGAAGGGTAGAAGGGTGAAAAGGTGTTGATGGCAAAAGACAGACAGACAGGCAGGCAGACAGACAGGCAGAAAGAAAGACCACTGAGCCCCAGGAAACCAGAGAGAACAATGAGAGAGGCCTCAATAATCCCTTTAGTGGAACTGCAATAACAAGCCAATGCACTATTTTTAGAGCGGTAGCTGTATAGGAAAACAGGATATCGCAAAGTTTGTTTTGTGTGTGAGTGTGTGTGTTTGCGTGTGTGTTTTATTTAATAATTTGCCGGTATCACACATATAACTGTGTACAGACAGTGGTTGTCTGGCGGTGGGATGTGTGATGTTATCTGTGGCAAATACAAGCCTATGGTTAACTTCATGGTGCCATAGAAGATGAGCTATGTGAAAATCACACCATCCGTTTGTGTGTGTGTGGAGGGGGTGTTTTTTGGGGGGAACGTGTCATCAGAACATGAGGTTGGGTTTGTGGTCACACATGACCCCTCCTCTAGTTTCTGTCACACTTCACATCACAAACAGAGGCCCATATCAACCTATTCACTGATAAACACTCATACTCTCACTCCCTCTGTTCCTGACCCATCTCTTCACTCCATCTCTTCTCTCTCTCTCTCTCTCTCTCTCTCTCTCTCTCCCTCCATCTCTGTCTTTCTCATCTCTCTCGCTCTCTCTCACTCTCTCTCTCTCTTTGGCGATGAGAGAGTTGTTATTATTGGCTCAGGGCCCACTCTTAACTCCCAGTATTCCCTATCTGATTGTTTTTGCTGCTCTGGGTTTTGGTCTTACCTCTGCAGAACATGTTACTGCTCATGTTCCAGAGAGAGTCCCTCCTGAGAGCTGGAGATTGGAAGAGAACTGCAGCTGGTAGCCTGAGCTATAATACTTTGGTTTTATATTGTATTTTTCTGATCACTGACCTGTACATACAGTACAGTATAACACAATAACAGACAAAAAATTGTCGGAACAGCAGAGTGCAAGTGCTATACAATTGGCCTCTACCTAAACCAACACAAACTCTCATCGTTGAGCTTACACACACACACACACACACACACACACACACACACACACACACACACACACACACACACACACACACACACACACACACACACACACACACACACACACACACACACACACACACACACACCTGTCCCACATGTGTGTTTATTTTTAGCGAACAGCACAAGCAGCTGGTTGCCATTACTCATATCAGTATGTGTACTCTCTCTCTCTCTCTCTCTCTCTCTCTCTCTCTCCCTCTCTCTCTCTCTCCCTCTCTCTCTCTCTCTCTCTCTCTCTCTCCCTCTCTCTCCCTGTTTGGTCCATTGATATTGTTTCATAGCCACAGACCCCTGATTCACTATGTGACTGACTGGGCTGGGGATATTTTCACCATACAGAGGTCAGGAACTCTGAGACTCTTCCCAAGGTCAATATCATCTGCTACTATTATCCTTCTGTTGGGCTGAACAGTTATTAATTTATTTCCTACTGTAGTTGTGAGTGAAACTAATACTGTGTTTGTTTTCATGAATTATTTATAGCCTATATCACAAAAGCCCTTTTTGTTTACACATGTCGCATCACTGGTGTATGTGTCTGCTGCTGGGGGCTTGGGAAAGGGACGATTTACCTGCCAGCAACACTCACAACATTCACAACCTCTTTATACAACCGTCAAACCCGTCAGCTTATCTCCTCCACACTAAAGGATCAAGAAGCATCATGGCTTACTATGAAACTTAATGCTGCATGTAACTGTGAAAACATGTTTGAAGATATTGAGTCTCTAATTGAAGCTTATAGCATGTTAGAGATCAAGTCGAGGTCAGCCGGTCCCAGCGGCAGCAGGCAGCACTGCAGCAGGCCCTTATTACCTTTAATTAGCAAGGCATTAATGGCTTCCCTCTGGCAAGTGGCATCAACATCCAGTTTGTGTTTTATACAGGGTCATTATCCCAATCGCGTGATTACCTCAGACTCAAGGGGGCGCCGCTCCCTCCCTCCCTCCCTCCCTCCCTCCCTCCCTCCCTCCCTCCCTCCCTCCCTCCCTCCCTCCCTCCCTCCCTCCCTCCCTCCCTCCCTCCCTCCCTCCCTCCCTCCCTCCCTCCCTCCCTCCCTCCCTCCCTCCCTCTACCAGTAATGAGGGGCTGAATCAGTGGAGGAGACATCAGCTTGTTTAGTTTAACTGTTCAGATGAGCCTCAGAATTACCACTACAGTAATTATTGAGGAAAAAACAAGCAGCACTGCCAACATCCGTACAGTAAGTGGACAAAAAGTACTGTAGTTAAAATGAAGTAAAGAATACGCACGCTGTGAAGCTATTTCAGTCCTTGTAGATGGTAAGTTATTATAACATATCGCCAAAAAGGAGCTCAACCAGACAGTTCCCATGCTCAAGAGTGGTGCTTATTTAAATCTCACTCCATTAATCCAAAGCACTTAATCCATCCCATGGCAAATTACAGTCTGTTTACCAGGTAAAATGGCCACTTTACTAACTGACATGACAGTCCATGTAGCTGTGTGGAGGGTTTTAAGAGTGTTATCAAGTACGTAATGTGTGTCCCCTCTCCTGAGGCCCTCGGGGCTCTGTGGGGGCTTCCAGAGCCAGGGCTGGGGGTTGTGTGTTTAAGATGTGCTGCAGGATGACTACTCTGTGTAGGGGATTCCCAAGCATGCACTACTCTGGGGTTGTAAAAGGTCATGTCATTAACCCTTTACTGATAGATGTCAGAGGTTTAACCCTGAGACATCAACAGAGTTCCAAACAGCCACCCTATCCATAACACATGCTTACCAGCAGGGCTGAGTGTAAACACATCATATTTATGTAGATTATCTGTCAATATTCTGAATGAATCCATCAAATCCATAGCACATACTGTACCAAGATGACTCTTTCCTACAGCTGTATCAGTAGTCAAATCAAATCAAATCAAATTTATTTATATAGCCCTTCGTACATCAGCTGATATCTCAAAGTGCTGTACAGAAACCCAGCCTAAAACCCCAAACAGCAAGCAATGCAGGTGTAGAAGCACGGTGGCTAGGAAAAACTCCCTAGAAAGGCCAATACCTAGGAAGAAACCTAGAGAGGAACCAGGCTATGTGGGGTGGCCAGTCCTCTTCTGGCTGTGCCGGGTGGAGATTATAACAGAACATGGCCAAGATGTTCAAATGTTCATAAATGACCAGCATGGTCGAATAATAATAAGGCAGAACAGTTGAAACTAGAGCAGCAGCACAGTCAGGTGGAAGTTGAAACTGGAGCAGCAGCATGGCCAGGTGGACTGGGGACAGCATGGAGTCATCATGTCAGGTAGTCCTGGGGCATGGTCCTAGGGCTCAGGTCCTCCGAGAGAGAGAAAGAAAGAGAGAAGGAGAGAATTAGAGAACACACACTTAGATTCACACAGGACACCGAATAGGACAGGAGAAGTACTCCAGATATAACAAACTGACCCCAGCCCCCCGACACAAACTACTGCAGCATAAATACTGGAGGCTGAGACAGGAAGGGTCAGGAGACACTGTGGCCCCATCCGAGGACACCCCCGGACAGGGCCAAACAGGAAGGATATAACCCCACCCACTTTGCCAAAGCACAGCCCCCACACCACAGTAGTGATGCTGATGTGTATTCAGTGGTGATCCACTTCAAGTCAAACACAAGCAGCCTTGTCCTAGCTACAACACTAACAACACTCCAGTCTGGAGAGTGTATAGCATGGGCCACGCCATTGTAGGGCTCTGAAACCACATGGGCCTGATTGAGAGCATGAGGTTTCAGGGTGTGAGAACCACGTGAGTGGAGCTGTTGGAGGACAAAAACAGAGAACGAGAGAGAAAGAGATAGAGAGTTCCTTGTTTCTCAGTCTCAGAGACCCAGCTGCTACAGTACATGCAGCTTTCATTATTCAAATGCTGCAGCAGGATATTGAATTAATACTCCTACAAACCAAGACACTAAGAGAGAGAGTTATTACTGGCTGGCCATGCTGCCGGCCTTCTCTTGTTTACAACAACATGGAGCTGCCTGTGTCGAGCCATTCTATTGGTATTTTAAGTCAACAGAGTGATATCAATTATATATGGTGTAGTGATTCTCACAGCAGACTTGCGTAACCGAGTTAAGTTATTTAGCGTGAGAGAGAAGAGTGGAGGATGAGACAGGATGAGATGGTAATGCATGATAACATTCTAAGGCAGCCCTTTATATTTACTCGAGAGAGGGTCATGGTGGATCTTTAAAGCAGCATATTAATAAGTTCCCTTTTCTCTGAGGAAAGTGACAAGTTTCAAAAAAAAATTCACAAAGGAAGCACATATAATTCAAAGACTTCTCCTTCTGTATACAATTAACCGATTTACTGACTAGAAAAATGATATTTCCGTCATTGCTTGGCTGATGAACTTTGAGGTCAGCCAGAATGGAGGGGGCATTGGAACAGAGGGGATTTAATTATTGTCCTCCACTTGTGACTTTGACTGTTCTTAGGGGTGCTTGAGAGGGGAAGCCCTTGCCAACCCCTTAACATCATCACCTCTCCCAGGGGAAAACTGAGCTGTGCTGAACTGGGAGGACAATATCCAGACCTCCCTATCACTGTCAATAAAGAATCTAATTTTCTTGGTAAGTGTTTATAGTCACAACCTATCTAATCACAATCTTATTGTGCCTTTGTGCCAGGTTTAGTTGGGGAGAGAGAGAGAGAGAGAGAGAGAGAGAGAGAGAGAGAGAGAGAGACGCAGACACAGAGACAGAGACAGAGACAGACACAGACACAGACACAGACACAGACACAGACACAGAGACAATAGACAGATGCAACTTTGAGTGATAACACAGTCTCAGTGACTATACAGTGGGAAGAAAAAGTATGTGAACCCTTTAGAATTACCTGGATTTCTGCATAAATTGGTCATAACAGTTTATCTAAGCTTCATCTAAGTCACAATAATAGACAAACACAGTCTGCTTAAACTAATAACACACAAACCATTAGCATTTTCCATGTCTTTATTGAACACACCGTGTAAACATTCACAGTGCAGGTTGGAAAAGGTATGAGACCCCTGGATTTAATAACAGGTTGACCCTCCTTTGGCAGCAGTAACCTCAACCAAATGTTTTCTGTAGTTGCGGATCAGACCTGCACAACGGTCAGGAGGAATTTTGGACTATTCCCCTTTACAAAACTGTCCCAGTTCCACAATTATCTTGGGATGTCGGTGTGAACTGCTGTCTTGAGGTCATACAACAGCATCTCAATCGGGTTGAGGTCAGGACTGACTGGGTTAGTCCAGAAGGCGTATTTTCTTCTGTTCAAGCCATTCTGTTGTTGATTTACTTCTGTCTTTTGGGTTGTTGTCCTGTTGCATCACCTAACTTCTGTTGAGCTTCAATTGGGGGACAGGTAGCCTTACATTCCCCTGCAAAATGTCTTGATAAACTTGGGAATTTATTTTTCCGTCGATGATAGCAAGCTGTCCAGGCCCTGAGGCATCTAAGCAGCCCCAAACCATGATGCTCACTCCTCCATAGTTTACAGTTGGGATGAGGTTTTGATGTTGGTGTGCTGTGCCTTTTTTTCTCCACACATAGTGTTGTGTGTTTCTTCCAAACAACACAACTTTAGCTTAATCTGTCCACAGAATATTTTGCCAGTAGTGCTCTTTAGCGAACTTCAGATGTGCAGCAATGTTTTTTTGGGACAGCAGTGGCTCCTTCCACGATGTCCTCCCATGAATACCATTCTTGTTTAGTGTTTTAGGTATTGTAGACTCGTCAACAGAGATGTTAGTATCTTCCAGAGATTTTTGTAAGTCTTTAACTGAGACTCTAGGATTCTTCTTAACCTCATTGAGCATTCTGCGCTATGCTCTTGCAGGTATCTTTGCAGGACGGCCACTCCTAGGGAGAGTAGCAACAGTGCTGAAATTTCTCCATTTAGAGACAATTTGACTTACTGTGGACTGACTTTCAGAGATACTTTTGTAACTCTTTCCAGCTTTATACAAGGCACCAATTCTTAGTCTTAGGTCTTCTGAGATTTATTTTGTTCGAGGCATGGTTCACATAAAGCAAAGCTTCTTGTGAATAGCAAACTCAAATTTGTGTAGTGTTTTTTATAGGGCAGGGCAGCTCTAACCAAAATCTCCAATCTCGTTTCATTGAATCGACTCCAGGTTTGTTGACTCCTGACTCCAATTAGCTTTTGGAGAAGTCATTAGACTAGGGGTTCACATACTTTTTCCAAACTACACTGTGAATATCTAAATGATGTATTCAATATAGACAAGAAAAATATATTACTTTGTGTGTTATTAGTTTAAGCACACTGTGTTTGTCTATTGTTGTGACTTAGATGAAAATCAGATCAAATTTGATGTCAAATGTATGCAGAAATCCAGGTAATTCCAAAGGGTTCACATACTTTTTCTTGCCACTGTATAGTTAGATAGGTTCAACATTTCAATATCGTATCTGGGTAGTTTGTCTTGTGTGGCTAACCACTTGACGCCACTCTGCCAACCAGCGCAGGTTTGGGGTAAATGACCATGATGTGTTGTTCATAAAACCCTAGCAGGCTGGGTCGGTTCAGCCTGAGTTCACCCAGGCCTGCAGTCCTACAGAGGTAAAAGATGGACAGTTACAGAGAGAGAGAAAGAGACAGAGAGACATTATTATAATTTTATTGGTAAGTGTTTAAAGTCACAACCTATGTAATCACAACTTTATTGTGCCTTTGTGACAAGTTTAATTCCTGAAAGAAAGAGAGAGAGAGAGAGAGAGAGAGAGAGAGAGAGAGAGAGAGAGAGAGAGAGAGAGAGAGAGAGAGAGAGAGAGAGAGAGAGAGAGAGAGAGAGAGAGAGAGAGAGAGAGAGAGAGAGAGAGAGAGAGAGAGAGAGAGATGATAAACTCCCATATTTACTGGGTGTTATAACACAGTGTGCCATCACAGCAGCAATATTTGTGACCTGTTGCCACAAGAAAAGGGCAACCAGTGAAGAACAAACACCATTTTAAATACAACCCATATTTATGTTGACTTATTTTCCCTTTTGTACTTTAACCATTTGCACATTGTTACAACACTGTATATACTGTATACATAATATGACATTTGAAATATCTTTATTATTTTGAAACTTCTGTGAGTGTAATGTTTACTGTTCCTTTTTATTGTTTATTTGACTTTTGTTTATTATCTATTTCACTTGCTTTGGCAATGTTAATATATGTTTCTCATGCCAATAAAGCCCCTTGAATTGAATTGATAGAAAGATAGAGAGAGAGAGAGAGAGAGAGAGAGAGAAAGAGAGAGAGAGAACACAGAGACAGCAGCATGCATGCCAAACTGTTCACACTCCTGCTTTGCCCTTCCTCCTCCACTTAGCTAACTGTTCACACTCCTGCTCTGCCTTTCCTCCTCCACTTAGCTAACTGTTCACACTCCTGCTCTGCCCTTCCTCCTCCACTTAGCTAACTGATCACACTCCTGCTCTGCCCTTCCTCCTCCACCTAGCTAACTGTTCACACTCCTGCTCTGCTCTTCCTCCTCCACTTAGCTAACTGATCACACTCCTGCTCTGCCCTTCCTCCTCCACCTAGCTAACTGTTCACACTCCTGCTCTGCTCTTCCTCCTCCACTTAGCTAACTGATCACACTCCTGCTCTGCCCTTCCTCCTCCACCTAGCTAACTGTTCACACTCCTGCTCTGCTCTTCCTCCTCCACTTAGCTAACTGATCACACTCCTGCTCTGCCCTTCCTCCTCCACCTAGCTAACTGTTCATACATTTTTATATTATTTATGCTTTAGATGTTCATTATGTACACTTTTCTTCCTCCAGGGTAATAACACAACATGTTATAGTGTTGGAGCATGTGGTAATAACGCAGCATGTTATAGTGTTGGAGCATGTGGTAATAACGCAGCATGTTATAGTGTTGGAGCATGTGGTAATAACACAACATGTTATAGTGATGGAGCATGTGGTAATAACACAACATGTTATAGTGATGGAGCATGTGGTAATAACACAACATGTTATAGTGTTGGAGCATGTGGTAATAACGCAGCATGTTATAGTGTTGGAGCATGTGGTAATAACGCAGCATGTTATAGTGGTGGAGCATGTGGTAATAACACAACATGTTATAGTGATGGAGCATGTGGTAATAACTCAGCATGTTAAAGTGTTGGAGAATGTGGTAATAACGCAGCATGTTATAGTGGTAGAGAATGTGGTAATAACTCAACATGTTATTGTGTTGGACCATTTGGTAATAACGCAGCATGTTATAGTGATGGAGCATGTGGTAATACCTCAGCATGTTATAGTGTTGGAGCATGTGGTAATAACGCAGCATGTTATAGTGGTGGAGCATGTGGTAATAACTCAGCATGTTATAGTGGTGGAGAATGTGGTAATAACACAACATGTTATAGTGATGGAGCATGTGGTAATAACGCAGCATGTTATAGTGTTGGAGCATGTGGTAATACCTCAGCATGTTATAGTGATGGAGCATGTGGTAATAACACAACTTGTTAAAGTGTTGGAGAATGTGGTAATAACGCAGCATGTTATAGTGGTAGAAAATGTGGTAATAACTCAACATGTTAAAGTGTTGGAGAATGTGCTAATAACTCAACATGTTATAGTGGTGGAGCATGTGGTAATAACACAGCATGTTATTGTGTTGGACCATGTGGTAATAACGCAGCATGTTATAGTGTTGGAGAATGTGGTAATAACTCAGCATGTTATAGTGGTGGAGCATGTGGTAATAACTCAGCATGTTATAGTGTTGGAGCATGTGGTAATACCTCAGCATGTTATAGTGATGGAGCATGTGGTAATAATGCAGCATGTTATAGTGGTGGAGCATGTGGTAATACCTCAGCATGTTATAGTGTTGGAGCATGTGGTAATACCTCAGCATGTTATAGTGATGGAGCATGTGGTAATACCTCAGCATGTTATAGTGTTGGAGCATGTGGTAATAACGCAGCATGTTATAGTGTTGGACCATGTGGTAATAACTCAGCATGTTATAGTGATGGAGCATGTGGTAATACCTCAGCATGTTATAGTGTTGGAGCATGTGGTAATAACGCAACATGTTATAGTGTTGGAGCATGTGGTAATACCTCAGCATGTTATAGTGATGGAGCATGTGGTAACAACACAACATGTTATAGTGATGGAGCATGTGGTAATAACTCAGCATGTTAAAGTGTTGGAGAATGTGGTAATAACGCAGCATGTTATAGTGGTAGAGAATGTGGTAATAACTCAACATGTTAAAGTGTTGGAGAATGTGCTAATAACTCAACATGTTATAGTGGCGGAGCATGTGGTAATAACGCAGCATGTTATTGTGTTGGACCATGTGGTAATAACGCAGCATGTTATAGTGTTGGAGAATGTGGTAATACCTCAACATGTTATAGTGTTGGAGAATGTGGTAATAACGCAGCATGTTATAGTGTTGGAGCATGTGGTAATAACGCAGCATGTTATAGTGACGGAGCATGTGGTAATAACTCAGCATGTTATAGTGGTGGAGTATGTGGTAATAACGCAGCATGTTATAGTGGTGGAGCATGTGGTAATAACACAACATGTTATAGTGATGGAGCATGTGGTAATAACTCAGCATGTTAAAGTGTTGGAGAATGTGGTAATAACGCAACATGTTATAGTTGTAGAGAATGTGGTAATAACTCAACATGTTAAAGTGTTGGAGAATGTGCTAATAACTCAACATGTTATAGTGGTGGAGCATGTGGTAATAACGCAGCATGTTATTGTGTTGGACCATGTGGTAATAACGCAGCATGTTATAGTGGTAGAGAATGTGGTAATAACTCAGCATGTTATAGTGGTGGAGAATGTGGTAATAACTCAGCATGTTATAGTGATGGAGCATGTGGTAATAACACAACATGTTATAGTGATGGAGCATGTGGTAATAACTCAGCATGTTATAGTGTTGGAGAATGTGGTAATAACTCAGCATGTTATAGTGTTGGAGCATGTGGTAATACCTCAGCATGTTATAGTGATGGAGCATGTGGTAAGAATGCAGCATGTTATAGTGGTGGAGCATGTGGTAATACCTCAGCATGTTATAGTGTTGGAGCATGTGGTAATAACGCAGCATGTTATAGTGTTGGACCATGTGGTAATAACGCAGCATGTTATAGTGTTGGAGAATGTGGTAATAATGCAGCATGTTATAGTGGTGGAGCATGTGGTAATACCTCAGCATGTTATAGTGTTGGAGCATGTGGTAATACCTCAGCATGTTATAGTGATGGAGCATGTGGTAATAACTCAGCATGTTATAGTGTTGGAGCATGTGGTAATAACGCAGCATGTTATAGTGTTGGACCATGAGGTAATAACTCAGCATGTTATAGTGATGGAGCATGTGGTAATACCTCAGCATGTTATAGTGTTGGAGCATGTGGTAATAACGCAGCATGTTATAGTGGTGGAGCATGTGGTAATAACTCAGCATGTTATAGTGGTGGAGAATGTGGTAATAACACAACATGTTATAGTGATGGAGCATGTGGTAATAACGCAGCATGTTATAGTGTTGGAGCATGTGGTAATACCTCAGCATGTTATAGTGATGGAGCATGTGGTAATAACACAACTTGTTAAAGTGTTGGAGAATGTGGTAATAACGCAGCATGTTATAGTGGTAGAAAATGTGGTAATAACTCAACATGTTAAAGTGTTGGAGAATGTGCTAATAACTCAACATGTTATAGTGGTGGAGCATGTGGTAATAACACAGCATGTTATTGTGTTGGACCATGTGGTAATAACGCAGCATGTTATAGTGTTGGAGAATGTGGTAATAACTCAGCATGTTATAGTGGTGGAGCATGTGGTAATAACTCAGCATGTTATAGTGTTGGAGCATGTGGTAATACCTCAGCATGTTATAGTGATGGAGCATGTGGTAATAATGCAGCATGTTATAGTGGTGGAGCATGTGGTAATACCTCAGCATGTTATAGTGTTGGAGCATGTGGTAATACCTCAGCATGTTATAGTGATGGAGCATGTGGTAATACCTCAGCATGTTATAGTGTTGGAGCATGTGGTAATAACGCAGCATGTTATAGTGTTGGACCATGTGGTAATAACTCAGCATGTTATAGTGATGGAGCATGTGGTAATACCTCAGCATGTTATAGTGTTGGAGCATGTGGTAATAACGCAACATGTTATAGTGTTGGAGCATGTGGTAATACCTCAGCATGTTATAGTGATGGAGCATGTGGTAACAACACAACATGTTATAGTGATGGAGCATGTGGTAATAACTCAGCATGTTAAAGTGTTGGAGAATGTGGTAATAACGCAGCATGTTATAGTGGTAGAGAATGTGGTAATAACTCAACATGTTAAAGTGTTGGAGAATGTGCTAATAACTCAACATGTTATAGTGGCGGAGCATGTGGTAATAACGCAGCATGTTATTGTGTTGGACCATGTGGTAATAACGCAGCATGTTATAGTGTTGGAGAATGTGGTAATACCTCAACATGTTATAGTGTTGGAGAATGTGGTAATAACGCAGCATGTTATAGTGTTGGAGCATGTGGTAATAACGCAGCATGTTATAGTGACGGAGCATGTGGTAATAACTCAGCATGTTATAGTGGTGGAGTATGTGGTAATAACGCAGCATGTTATAGTGGTGGAGCATGTGGTAATAACACAACATGTTATAGTGATGGAGCATGTGGTAATAACTCAGCATGTTAAAGTGTTGGAGAATGTGGTAATAACGCAACATGTTATAGTTGTAGAGAATGTGGTAATAACTCAACATGTTAAAGTGTTGGAGAATGTGCTAATAACTCAACATGTTATAGTGGTGGAGCATGTGGTAATAACGCAGCATGTTATTGTGTTGGACCATGTGGTAATAACGCAGCATGTTATAGTGGTAGAGAATGTGGTAATAACTCAGCATGTTATAGTGGTGGAGAATGTGGTAATAACTCAGCATGTTATAGTGATGGAGCATGTGGTAATAACACAACATGTTATAGTGATGGAGCATGTGGTAATAACTCAGCATGTTATAGTGTTGGAGAATGTGGTAATAACTCAGCATGTTATAGTGTTGGAGCATGTGGTAATACCTCAGCATGTTATAGTGATGGAGCATGTGGTAAGAATGCAGCATGTTATAGTGGTGGAGCATGTGGTAATACCTCAGCATGTTATAGTGTTGGAGCATGTGGTAATAACGCAGCATGTTATAGTGTTGGACCATGTGGTAATAACGCAGCATGTTATAGTGTTGGAGAATGTGGTAATAATGCAGCATGTTATAGTGGTGGAGCATGTGGTAATACCTCAGCATGTTATAGTGTTGGAGCATGTGGTAATACCTCAGCATGTTATAGTGATGGAGCATGTGGTAATAACTCAGCATGTTATAGTGTTGGAGCATGTGGTAATAACGCAGCATGTTATAGTGTTGGACCATGAGGTAATAACTCAGCATGTTATAGTGATGGAGCATGTGGTAATACCTCAGCATGTTATAGTGTTGGAGCATGTGGTAATAACGCAGCATGTTATAGTGGTGGAGCATGTGGTAATAACTCAGCATGTTATAGTGGTGGAGAATGTGGTAATAACACAACATGTTATAGTGATGGAGCATGTGGTAATAACGCAGCATGTTATAGTGTTGGAGCATGTGGTAATACCTCAGCATGTTATAGTGATGGAGCATGTGGTAATAACACAACTTGTTAAAGTGTTGGAGAATGTGGTAATAACGCAGCATGTTATAGTGGTAGAAAATGTGGTAATAACTCAACATGTTAAAGTGTTGGAGAATGTGCTAATAACTCAACAAGTTATAGTGGTGGAGCATGTGGTAATAACACAGCATGTTATTGTGTTGGACCATGTGGTAATAACGCAGCATGTTATAGTGTTGGAGAATGTGGTAATAACTCAGCATGTTATAGTGGTGGAGCATGTGGTAATAACTCAGCATGTTATAGTGTTGGAGCATGTGGTAATACCTCAGCATGTTATAGTGATGGAGCATGTGGTAATAATGCAGCATGTTATAGTGGTGGAGCATGTGGTAATACCTCAGCATGTTATAGTGTTGGAGCATGTGGTAATACCTCAGCATGTTATAGTGATGGAGCATGTGGTAATACCTCAGCATGTTATAGTGTTGGAGCATGTGGTAATAACGCAGCATGTTATAGTGTTGGACCATGTGGTAATAACTCAGCATGTTATAGTGATGGAGCATGTGGTAATACCTCAGCATGTTATAGTGTTGGAGCATGTGGTAATAACGCAACATGTTATAGTGTTGGAGCATGTGGTAATACCTCAGCATGTTATAGTGATGGAGCATGTGGTAATAACACAACATGTTATAGTGATGGAGCATGTGGTAATAACTCAGCATGTTAAAGTGTTGGAGAATGTGGTAATAACGCAGCATGTTATAGTGGTAGAGAATGTGGTAATAACTCAACATGTTAAAGTGTTGGAGAATGTGCTAATAACTCAACATGTTATAGTGGCGGAGCATGTGGTAATAACGCAGCATGTTATTGTGTTGGACCATGTGGTAATAACGCAGCATGTTATAGTGTTGGAGAATGTGGTAATACCTCAACATGTTATAGTGTTGGAGAATGTGGTAATAACGCAGCATGTTATAGTGTTGGAGCATGTGGTAATAACGCAGCATGTTATAGTGACGGAGCATGTGGTAATAACTCAGCATGTTATAGTGGTGGAGCATGTGGTAATAACGCAGCATGTTATAGTGGTGGAGCATGTGGTAATAACACAACATGTTATAGTGATGGAGCATGTGGTAATAACTCAGCATGTTAAAGTGTTGGAGAATGTGGTAATAACGCAACATGTTATAGTTGTAGAGAATGTGGTAATAACTCAACATGTTAAAGTGTTGGAGAATGTGCTAATAACTCAACATGTTATAGTGGTGGAGCATGTGGTAATAACGCAGCATGTTATTGTGTTGGACCATGTGGTAATAACGCAGCATGTTATAGTGGTAGAGAATGTGGTAATAACTCAGCATGTTATAGTGGTGGAGAATGTGGTAATAACTGAGCATGTTATAGTGATGGAGCATGTGGTAATAACACAACATGTTATAGTGATGGAGCATGTGGTAATAACTCAGCATGTTATAGTGTTGGAGAATGTGGTAATAACTCAGCATGTTATAGTGTTGGAGCATGTGGTAATACCTCAGCATGTTATAGTGATGGAGCATGTGGTAAGAATGCAGCATGTTATAGTGGTGGAGCATGTGGTAATACCTCAGCATGTTATAGTGTTGGAGCATGTGGTAATAAAGCAGCATGTTATAGTGTTGGACCATGTGGTAATAACTCAGCATGTTATCGTGATGGCGCATGTGGTAATACCTCAGCATGTTATAGTATTGGAGCATGTGGTAATAACGCAGCATGTTATAGTGGTGGAGCATGTGGTAATAACTCAGCATGTTATAGTGGTGGAGAATGTGGTAATAACACAACATGTTATAGTGATGGAGCATGTGGTAATAACGCAGCATGTTATAGTGTTGGAGCATGTGGTAATAACGCAGCATGTTATAGTGTTGGAGCATGTGGTAATAACGCAGCATGTTATAGTGGTGGAGCATGTGGTAATAACACAACATGTTATAGTGATGGAGCATGTGGTAATAACTCAGCATGTTAAAGTGTTGGAGAATGTGGTAAAAACGCAGCATGTTATAGTGGTAGAGAATGTGGTAATAACTCAACATGTTATTGTGTTGGACCATTTGGTAATAACGCAGCATGTTATAGTGTTGGAGAATGTGGTAATAATGCAGCATGTTATAGTGGTGGAGCATGTGGTAATACCTCAGCATGTTATAGTGTTGGAGCATGTGGTTATACCTCAGCATGTTATAGTGATGGAGCATGTGGTAATAACTCAGCATGTTATAGTGTTGGAGCATGTGGTAATAACGCAGCATGTTATAGTGTTGGACCATGTGGTAAAAACTCAGCATGTTATAGTGATGGAGCATGTGGTAATACCTCAGCATGTTATAGTGTTGGAGCATGTGGTAATAACGCAGCATGTTATAGTGGTGGAGCATGTGGTAATAACTCAGCATGTTATAGTGGTGGAGAATGTGGTAATAACACAACATGTTATAGTGATGGAGCATGTGGTAATAACGCAGCATGTTATAGTGTTGGAGAATGTGGTAATAACTCAGCATGTTATAGTGGTGGAGCATGTGGTAATAACTCAGCATGTTATAGTGTTGGAGCATGTGGTAATACCTCAGCATGTTATAGTGATGGAGCATGTGGTAATAATGCAGCATGTTATAGTGGTGGAGCATGTGGTAATACCTCAGCATGTTATAGTGTTGGAGTATGTGGTAATACCTCAGCATGTTATAGTGATGGAGCATGTGGTAATACCTCAGCATGTTATAGTGTTGGAGCATGTGGTAATAACGCAGCATGTTATAGTGGTGGAGCATGTGGTAATAACACAACATGTTATAGTGATGGAGCATGTGGTAATAACTCAGCATGTTAAAGTGTTGGAGAATGTGATAATAACACAGCATGTTATAGTGGTAGAGAATGTGGTAATAACTCAACATGTTATTGTGTTGGACCATTTGGTAATAACGCAGCATGTTATAGTGTTGGAGAATGTGGTAATAATGCAGCATGTTATAGTGGTGGAGCATGTGGTAATACCTCAGCATGTTATAGTGTTGGAGCATGTGGTAATACCTCAGCATGTTATAGTGATGGAGCATGTGGTAATAACTCAGCATGTTATAGTGTTGGAGCATGTGGTAATAACGCAGCATGTTATAGTGTTGGACCATGAGGTAATAACTCAGCATGTTATAGTGATGGAGCATGTGGTAATACCTCAGCATGTTATAGTGTTGGAGCATGTGGTAATAACGCAGCATGTTATAGTGGTGGAGCATGTGGTAATAACTCAGCATGTTATAGTGGTGGAGCATGTGGTAATAACTCAGCATGTTATAGTGTTGGAGCATGTGGTAATACCTCAGCATGTTATAGTGATGGAGCATGTGGTAATAATGCAGCATGTTATAGTGGTGGAGCATGTGGTAATACCTCAGCATGTTATAGTGTTGGAGCATGTGGTAATACCTCAGCATGTTATAGTGATGGAGCATGTGGTAATACCTCAGCATGTTATAGTGTTGGAGCATGTGGTAATAACGCAGCATGTTATAGTGTTGGACCATGTGGTAATAACTCAGCATGTTATAGTGATGGAGCATGTGGTAATACCTCAGCATGTTATAGTGTTGGAGCATGTGGTAATAACGCAACATGTTATAGTGTTGGAGCATGTGGTAATACCTCAGCATGTTATAGTGATGGAGCATGTGGTAATAACACAACATGTTATAGTGATGGAGCATGTGGTAATAACTCAGCATGTTAAAGTGTTGGAGAATGTGGTAATAACGCAGCATGTTATAGTGGTAGAGAATGTGGTAATAACTCAACATGTTAAAGTGTTGGAGAATGTGCTAATAACTCAACATGTTATAGTGGTGGAGCATGTGGTAATAACGCAGCATGTTATTGTGTTGGACCATGTGGTAATAACGCAGCATGTTATAGTGTTGGAGAATGTGGTAATACCTCAACATGTTATAGTGTTGGAGAATGTGGTAATAACGCAGCATGTTATAGTGTTGGAGCATGTGGTAATAACGCAGCATGTTATAGTGACGGAGCATGTGGTAATAACTCAGCATGTTATAGTGGTGGAGCATGTGGTAATAACGCAGCATGTTATAGTGGTGGAGCATGTGGTAATAACACAACATGTTATAGTGATGGAGCATGTGGTAATAACTCAGCATGTTAAAGTGTTGGAGAATGTGGTAATAACGCAACATGTTATAGTTGTAGAGAATGTGGTAATAACTCAACATGTTAAAGTGTTGGAGAATGTGCTAATAACTCAACATGTTATAGTGGTGGAGCATGTGGTAATAACGCAGCATGTTATTGTGTTGGACCATGTGGTAATAACGCAGCATGTTATAGTGGTAGAGAATGTGGTAATAACTCAGCATGTTATAGTGGTGGAGAATGTGGTAATAACTCAGCATGTTATAGTGATGGAGCATGTGGTAATAACACAACATGTTATAGTGATGGAGCATGTGGTAATAACTCAGCATGTTATAGTGTTGGAGAATGTGGTAATAACTCAGCATGTTATAGTGTTGGAGCATGTGGTAATACCTCAGCATGTTATAGTGATGGAGCATGTGGTAATAATGCAGCATGTTATAGTGGTGGAGCATGTGGTAATACCTCAGCATGTTATAGTGTTGGAGCATGTGGTAATAACGCAGCATGTTATAGTGTTGGACCATGTGGTAATAACTCAGCATGTTATCGTGATGGCGCATGTGGTAATACCTCAGCATGTTATAGTATTGGAGCATGTGGTAATAACGCAGCATGTTATAGTGGTGGAGCATGTGGTAATAACTCAGCATGTTATAGTGGTGGAGAATGTGGTAATAACACAACATGTTATAGTGATGGAGCATGTGGTAATAACGCAGCATGTTATAGTGTTGGAGCATGTGGTAATAACGCAGCATGTTATAGTGTTGGAGCATGTGGTAATAACGCAGCATGTTATAGTGGTGGAGCATGTGGTAATAACACAACATGTTATAGTGATGGAGCATGTGGTAATAACTCAGCATGTTAAAGTGTTGGAGAATGTGGTAAAAACGCAGCATGTTATAGTGGTAGAGAATGTGGTAATAACTCAACATGTTATTGTGTTGGACCATTTGGTAATAACGCAGCATGTTATAGTGTTGGAGAATGTGGTAATAATGCAGCATGTTATAGTGGTGGAGCATGTGGTAATACCTCAGCATGTTATAGTGTTGGAGCATGTGGTTATACCTCAGCATGTTATAGTGATGGAGCATGTGGTAATAACTCAGCATGTTATAGTGTTGGAGCATGTGGTAATAACGCAGCATGTTATAGTGTTGGACCATGTGGTAATAACTCAGCATGTTATAGTGATGGAGCATGTGGTAATACCTCAGCATGTTATAGTGCTGGAGCATGTGGTAATAACGCAGCATGTTATAGTGGTGGAGCATGTGGTAATAACTCAGCATGTTATAGTGGTGGAGAATGTGGTAATAACACAACATGTTATAGTGTTGGAGAATGTGGTAATAACGCAGCATGTTATAGTGTTGGAGAATGTGGTAATAACTCAGCATGTTATAGTGGTGGAGCATGTGGTAATAACTCAGCATGTTATAGTGTTGGAGCATGTGGTAATACCTCAGCATGTTATAGTGATGGAGCATGTGGTAATAATGCAGCATGTTATAGTGGTGGAGCATGTGGTAATACCTCAGCATGTTATAGTGTTGGAGCATGTGGTAATACCTCAGCATGTTATAGTGATGGAGCATGTGGTAATACCTCAGCATGTTATAGTGATGGAGCATGTGGTAATAATGCAGCATGTTATAGTGGTGGAGCATGTGGTAATACCTCAGCATGTTATAGTGTTGGAGCATGTGGTAATAACGCAGCATGTTATAGTGTTGGACCATGTGGTAATAACTCAGCATGTTATCGTGATGGCGATGTGGTAATACCTCAGCATGTTATAGTATTGGAGCATGTGGTAATAACGCAGCATGTTATAGTGGTGGAGCATGTGGTAATAACTCAGCATGTTATAGTGGTGGAGAATGTGGTAATAACACAAATTGTTATAGTGATGGAGCATGTGGTAATAACGCAGCATGTTATAGTGTTGGAGAATGTGGTAATAATGCAGCATGTTATAGTGGTGGAGCATGTGGTAATACCTCAGCATGTTATAGTGTTGGAGCATGTAGTTATACCTCAGCATGTTATAGTGATGGAGCATGTGGTAATAACTCAGCATGTTATAGTGTTGGAGCATGTGGTAATAACGCAGCATGTTATAGTGTTGGACCATGTGGTAATAACTCAGCATGTTATAGTGATGGAGCATGTGGTAATACCTCAGCATGTTATAGTGTTGGAGCATGTGGTAATAACGCAGCATGTTATAGTGGTGGAGCATGTCGTAATAACTCAGCATGTTATAGTGGTGGAGAATGTGGTAATAACACAACATGTTATAGTGATGGAGCATGTGGTAATAACGCAGCATGTTATAGTGTTGGAGAATGTGGTAATAACTCAGCATGTTATAGTGGTGGAGCATGTGGTAATAACTCAGCATGTTATAGTGTTGGAGCATGTGGTAATACCTCAGCATGTTATAGTGATGGAGCATGTGGTAATAATGCAGCATGTTATAGTGGTGGAGCATGTGGTAATACCTCAGCATGTTATAGTGATGGAGCATGTGGTAATACCTCAGCATGTTATAGTGATGGAGCATGTGGTAATAATGCAGCATGTTATAGTGGTGGAGCATGTGGTAATACCTCAGCATGTTATAGTGTTGGAGCATGTGGTAATAACGCAGCATGTTATAGTGTTGGACCATGTGGTAATAACTCAGCATGTTATCGTGATGGCGCATGTGGTAATACCTCAGCATGTTATAGTATTGGAGCATGTGGTAATAACGCAGCATGTTATAGTGGTGGAGCATGTGGTAATAACTCAGCATGTTATAGTGGTGGAGAATGTGGTAATAACACAACATGTTATAGTGATGGAGCATGTGGTAATAACTCAGCATGTTATAGTGTTGGAGCATGTGGTAATAACGCAGCATGTTATAGTGTTGGAGCATGTGGTAATAACGCAGCATGTTATAGTGGTGGAGCATGTGGTAATAACACAACATGTTATAGTGATGGAGCATGTGGTAATAACTCAGCATGTTAAAGTGTTGGAGAATGTGGTAATAACGCAGCATGTTATAGTGGTAGAGAATGTGGTAATAACTCAACATGTTATTGTGTTGGACCATTTGGTAATAACGCAGCATGTTATAGTGTTGGAGAATGTGGTAATAATGCAGCATGTTATAGTGGTGGAGCATGTGGTAATACCTCAGCATGTTATAGTGTTGGAGCATGTGGTAATAACGCAGCATGTTATAGTGTTGGAGCATGTGGTAATAACTCAGCATGTTATAGTGGTGGAGAATGTGGTAATAACACAACATGTTATAGTGATGGAGCATGTGGTAATAACGCAGCATGTTATAGTGTTGGAGCATGTGGTAATAATGCAGCATGTTATAGTGGTGGAGCATGTGGTAATACCTCAGCATGTTATAGTGTTGGAGCATGTGGTAATAACGCAGCATGTTATAGTGTTGGACCATGTGGTAATAACTCAGCATGTTATCGTGATGGCGATGTGGTAATACCTCAGCATGTTATAGTATTGGAGCATGTGGTAATAACGCAGCATGTTATAGTGGTGGAGCATGTGGTAATAACTCAGCATGTTATAGTGGTGGAGAATGTGGTAATAACACAACATGTTATAGTGATGGAGCATGTGGTAATAACGCAGCATGTTATAGTGTTGGAGCATGTGGTAATAACGCAGCATGTTATAGTGGTGGAGCATGTGGTAATAACACAACATGTTATAGTGATGGAGCATGTGGTAATAACTCAGCATGTTAAAGTGTTGGAGAATGTGGTAATAACGCAGCATGTTATAGTGGTGGAGAATGTGGTAATAACGCAGCATGTTATAGTGTTGGAGCATGTGGTAATAACGCAGCATGTTATAGTGTTGGAGCATGTGGTAATAACGCAGCATGTTATAGTGGTGGAGCATGTGGTAATAACACAACATGTTATAGTGATGGAGCATGTGGTAATAACTCAGCATGTTAAAGTGTTGGAGAATGTGGTAATAACGCAGCATGTTATAGTGGTAGAGAATGTGGTAATAACTCAGCATGTTAAAGTGTTGGAGAATGTGGTAATAACGCAGCATGTTATAGTGGTAGAGAATGTGGTAATAACTCAACATGTTATTGTGTTGGACCATTTGGTAATAACGCAGCATGTTATAGTGTTGGAGAATGTGGTAATAATGCAGCATGTTATAGTGGTGGAGCATGTGGTAATACCTCAGCATGTTATAGTGTTGGAGCATGTGGTTATACCTCAGCATGTTATAGTGATGGAGCATGTGGTAATAACTCAGCATGTTATAGTGTTGGAGCATGTGGTAATAACGCAGCATGTTATAGTGTTGGACCATGTGGTAATAACTCAGCATGTTATAGTGATGGAGCATGTGGTAATACCTCAGCATGTTATAGTGTTGGAGCATGTGGTAATAACGCAGCATGTTATAGTGGTGGAGCATGTGGTAATAACTCAGCATGTTATAGTGGTGGAGAATGTGGTAATAACACAACATGTTATAGTGATGGAGCATGTGGTAATAACGCAGCATGTTATAGTGTTGGAGAATGTGGTAATAACTCAGCATGTTATAGTGGTGGAGCATGTGGTAATACCTCAGCATGTTATAGTGATGGAGCATGTGGTAATAATGCAGCATGTTATAGTGGTGGAGCATGTGGTAATACCTCAGCATGTTATAGTGTTGGAGCATGTGGTAATACCTCAGCATGTTATAGTGATGGAGCATGTGGTAATACCTCAGCATGTTATAGTGATGGAGCATGTGGTAATAATGCAGCATGTTATAGTGGTGGAGCATGTGGTAATACCTCAGCATGTTATAGTGTTGGAGCATGTGGTAATAACGCAGCATGTTATAGTGTTGGACCATGTGGTAATAACTCAGCATGTTATCGTGATGGCGCATGTGGTAATACCTCAGCATGTTATAGTATTGGAGCATGTGGTAATAACGCAGCATGTTATAGTGGTGGAGCATGTGGTAATAACTCAGCATGTTATAGTGGTGGAGAATGTGGTAATAACACAACATGTTATAGTGATGGAGCATGTGGTAATAACGCAGCATGTTATAGTGTTGGAGCATGTGGTAATAACGCAGCATGTTATAGTGTTGGAGCATGTGGTAATAACACAACATGTTATAGTGATGGAGCATGTGGTAATAACTCAGCATGTTAAAGTGTTGGAGAATGTGGTAATAACGCAGCATGTTATAGTGGTAGAGAATGTGGTAATAACTCAACATGTTATTGTGTTGGACCATTTGGTAATAACGCAGCATGTTATAGTGTTGGAGAATGTGGTAATAATGCAGCATGTTATAGTGGTGGAGCATGTGGTAATACCTCAGCATGTTATAGTGTTGGAGCATGTGGTAATAACTCAGCATGTTATAGTGGTGGAGAATGTGGTAATAACACAACATGTTATAGTGATGGAGCATGTGGTAATAACGCAGCATGTTATAGTGTTGGAGCATGTGGTAATAATGCAGCATGTTATAGTGGTGGAGCATGTGGTAATACCTCAGCATGTTATAGTGTTGGAGCATGTGGTAATAACGCAGCATGTTATAGTGTTGGACCATGTGGTAATAACTCAGCATGTTATCGTGATGGCGATGTGGTAATACCTCAGCATGTTATAGTATTGGAGCATGTGGTAATAACGCAGCATGTTATAGTGGTGGAGCATGTGGTAATAACTCAGCATGTTATAGTGGTGGAGAATGTGGTAATAACACAACATGTTATAGTGATGGAGCATGTGGTAATAACGCAGCATGTTATAGTGTTGGAGCATGTGGTAATAACGCAGCATGTTATAGTGGTGGAGCATGTGGTAATAACACAACATGTTATAGTGATGGAGCATGTGGTAATAACTCAGCATGTTAAAGTGTTGGAGAATGTGGTAATAACGCAGCATGTTATAGTGGTGGAGAATGTGGTAATAACGCAGCATGTTATAGTGTTGGAGCATGTGGTAATAACGCAGCATGTTATAGTGTTGGAGCATGTGGTAATAACGCAGCATGTTATAGTGGTGGAGCATGTGGTAATAACGCAACATGTTATAGTGATGGAGCATGTGGTAATAACTCAGCATGTTAAAGTGTTGGAGAATGTGGTAATAACGCAGCATGTTATAGTGGTAGAGAATGTGGTAATAACTCAGCATGTTAAAGTGTTGGAGAATGTGGTAATAACGCAGCATGTTATAGTGGTAGAGAATGTGGTAATAACTCAACATGTTATTGTGTTGGACCATTTGGTAATAACGCAGCATGTTATAGTGTTGGAGAATGTGGTAATAATGCAGCATGTTATAGTGGTGGAGCATGTGGTAATACCTCAGCATGTTATAGTGTTGGAGCATGTGGTTATACCTCAGCATGTTATAGTGATGGAGCGTGTGGTAATACCTCAGCATGTTATAGTGTTGGAGCATGTGGTTATACCTCAGCATGTTATAGTGATGGAGCGTGTGGTAATAACTCAGCATGTTATAGTGTTGGAGCATGTGGTAATAACGCAGCATGTTATAGTGTTGGACCATGTGGTAATAACTCAGCATGTTATAGTGATGGAGCATGTGGTAATACCTCAGCATGTTATAGTGTTGGAGCATGTGGTAATAACGCAGCATGTTATAGTGGTGGAGCATGTGGTAATAACTCAGCATGTTATAGTGGTGGAGAATGTGGTAATAACACAACATGTTATAGTGATGGAGCATGTGGTAATAACGCAGCATGTTATAGTGTTGGAGAATGTGGTAATAACTCAGCATGTTATAGTGGTGGAGCATGTGGTAATAACGCAGCATGTTATAGTGTTGGAGCATGTGGTAATACCTCAGCATGTTATAGTGATGGAGCATGTGGTAATAATGCAGCATGTTATAGTGGTGGAGCATGTGGTAATACCTCAGCATGTTATAGTGTTGGAGCATGTGGTAATACCTCAGCATGTTATAGTGATGGAGCATGTGGTAATACCTCAGCATGTTATAGTGATGGAGCATGTGGTAATAATGCAGCATGTTATAGTGGTGGAGCATGTGGTAATACCTCAGCATGTTATAGTGTTGGAGCATGTGGTAATAACGCAGCATGTTATAGTGTTGGACCATGTGGTAATAACTCAGCATGTTATAGTGGTGGAGAATGTGGTAATAACATAACATGTTATAGTGATGGAGCATGTGGTAATAACGCAGCATGTTATAGTGTTGGAGCATGTGGTAATAACGCAGCATGTTATAGTGTTGGAGCATGTGGTAATAACGCAGCATGTTATAGTGGTGGAGCATGTGGTAATAACACAACATGTTATAGTGATGGAGCATGTGGTAATAACTCAGCATGTTAAAGTGTTGGAGAATGTGGTAATAACGCAGCATGTTATAGTGGTAGAGAATGTGGTAATAACTCAACATGTTATTGTGTTGGACCATTTGGTAATAACGCAGCATGTTATAGTGTTGGAGAATGTGGTAATAACGCAGCATGTTATAGTGGTGGAGCATGTGGTAATACCTCAGCATGTTATAGTGTTGGAGCATGTGGTTATACCTCAGCATGTTATAGTGATGGAGCATGTGGTAATAACTCAGCATGTTATAGTGTTGGAGCATGTGGTAATAACGCAGCATGTTATAGTGTTGGACCATGTGGTAATAACTCAGCATGTTATAGTGATGGAGCATGTGGTAATACCTCAGCATGTTATAGTGTTGGAGCATGTGGTAATAACGCAGCATGTTATAGTGGTGGAGCATGTGGTAATAACTCAGCATGTTATAGTGGTGGAGAATGTGGTAATAACACAACATGTTATAGTGATGGAGCATGTGGTAATAACGCAGCATGTTATAGTGTTGGAGAATGTGGTAATAACTCAGCATGTTATAGTGGTGGAGCATGTGGTAATACCTCAGCATGTTATAGTGATGGAGCATGTGGTAATAATGCAGCATGTTATAGTGGTGGAGCATGTGGTAATACCTCAGCATGTTATAGTGTTGGAGCATGTGGTAATACCTCAGCATGTTATAGTGATGGAGCATGTGGTAATACCTCAGCATGTTATAGTGATGGAGCATGTGGTAATAATGCAGCATGTTATAGTGGTGGAGCATGTGGTAATACCTCAGCATGTTATAGTGTTGGAGCATGTGGTAATAACGCAGCATGTTATAGTGTTGGACCATGTGGTAATAACTCAGCATGTTATCGTGATGGCGCATGTGGTAATACCTCAGCATGTTATAGTATTGGAGCATGTGGTAATAACGCAGCATGTTATAGTGGTGGAGCATGTGGTAATAACTCAGCATGTTATAGTGGTGGAGAATGTGGTAATAACACAACATGTTATAGTGATGGAGCATGTGGTAATAACGCAGCATGTTATAGTGTTGGAGCATGTGGTAATAACGCAGCATGTTATAGTGTTGGAGCATGTGGTAATAACACAACATGTTATAGTGATGGAGCATGTGGTAATAACTCAGCATGTTAAAGTGTTGGAGAATGTGGTAATAACGCAGCATGTTATAGTGGTAGAGAATGTGGTAATAACTCAACATGTTATTGTGTTGGACCATTTGGTAATAACGCAGCATGTTATAGTGTTGGAGAATGTGGTAATAATGCAGCATGTTATAGTGGTGGAGCATGTGGTAATACCTCAGCATGTTATAGTGTTGGAGCATGTGGTAATAACTCAGCATGTTATAGTGGTGGAGAATGTGGTAATAACACAACATGTTATAGTGATGGAGCATGTGGTAATAACGCAGCATGTTATAGTGTTGGAGCATGTGGTAATAATGCAGCATGTTATAGTGGTGGAGCATGTGGTAATACCTCAGCATGTTATAGTGTTGGAGCATGTGGTAATAACGCAGCATGTTATAGTGTTGGACCATGTGGTAATAACTCAGCATGTTATCGTGATGGCGATGTGGTAATACCTCAGCATGTTATAGTATTGGAGCATGTGGTAATAACGCAGCATGTTATAGTGGTGGAGCATGTGGTAATAACTCAGCATGTTATAGTGGTGGAGAATGTGGTAATAACACAACATGTTATAGTGATGGAGCATGTGGTAATAACGCAGCATGTTATAGTGTTGGAGCATGTGGTAATAACGCAGCATGTTATAGTGGTGGAGCATGTGGTAATAACACAACATGTTATAGTGATGGAGCATGTGGTAATAACTCAGCATGTTAAAGTGTTGGAGAATGTGGTAATAACGCAGCATGTTATAGTGGTGGAGAATGTGGTAATAACGCAGCATGTTATAGTGTTGGAGCATGTGGTAATAACGCAGCATGTTATAGTGTTGGAGCATGTGGTAATAACGCAGCATGTTATAGTGGTGGAGCATGTGGTAATAACGCAACATGTTATAGTGATGGAGCATGTGGTAATAACTCAGCATGTTAAAGTGTTGGAGAATGTGGTAATAACGCAGCATGTTATAGTGGTAGAGAATGTGGTAATAACTCAGCATGTTAAAGTGTTGGAGAATGTGGTAATAACGCAGCATGTTATAGTGGTAGAGAATGTGGTAATAACTCAACATGTTATTGTGTTGGACCATTTGGTAATAACGCAGCATGTTATAGTGTTGGAGAATGTGGTAATAATGCAGCATGTTAT
Source organism: Oncorhynchus kisutch (assembly GCF_002021735.2). NCBI lineage: Eukaryota > Metazoa > Chordata > Actinopteri > Salmoniformes > Salmonidae > Oncorhynchus > Oncorhynchus kisutch. The sequence goes on from NC_034180.2 coordinate 35,091,752, forward strand.
AGTGGTGGAGCATGTGGTAATACCTCAGCATGTTATAGTGTTGGAGCATGTGGTTATACCTCAGCATGTTATAGTGATGGAGCGTGTGGTAATACCTCAGCATGTTATAGTGTTGGAGCATGTGGTTATACCTCAGCATGTTATAGTGATGGAGCGTGTGGTAATAACTCAGCATGTTATAGTGTTGGAGCATGTGGTAATAACGCAGCATGTTATAGTGTTGGACCATGTGGTAATAACTCAGCATGTTATAGTGATGGAGCATGTGGTAATACCTCAGCATGTTATAGTGTTGGAGCATGTGGTAATAACGCAGCATGTTATAGTGGTGGAGCATGTGGTAATAACTCAGCATGTTATAGTGGTGGAGAATGTGGTAATAACACAACATGTTATAGTGATGGAGCATGTGGTAATAACGCAGCATGTTATAGTGTTGGAGAATGTGGTAATAACTCAGCATGTTATAGTGGTGGAGCATGTGGTAATAACGCAGCATGTTATAGTGTTGGAGCATGTGGTAATACCTCAGCATGTTATAGTGATGGAGCATGTGGTAATAATGCAGCATGTTATAGTGGTGGAGCATGTGGTAATACCTCAGCATGTTATAGTGTTGGAGCATGTGGTAATACCTCAGCATGTTATAGTGATGGAGCATGTGGTAATACCTCAGCATGTTATAGTGATGGAGCATGTGGTAATAATGCAGCATGTTATAGTGGTGGAGCATGTGGTAATACCTCAGCATGTTATAGTGTTGGAGCATGTGGTAATAACGCAGCATGTTATAGTGTTGGACCATGTGGTAATAACTCAGCATGTTATAGTGGTGGAGAATGTGGTAATAACATAACATGTTATAGTGATGGAGCATGTGGTAATAACGCAGCATGTTATAGTGTTGGAGCATGTGGTAATAACGCAGCATGTTATAGTGTTGGAGCATGTGGTAATAACGCAGCATGTTATAGTGGTGGAGCATGTGGTAATAACACAACATGTTATAGTGATGGAGCATGTGGTAATAACTCAGCATGTTAAAGTGTTGGAGAATGTGGTAATAACGCAGCATGTTATAGTGGTAGAGAATGTGGTAATAACTCAACATGTTATTGTGTTGGACCATTTGGTAATAACGCAGCATGTTATAGTGTTGGAGAATGTGGTAATAATGCAGCATGTTATAGTGGTGGAGCATGTGGTAATACCTCAGCATGTTATAGTGTTGGAGCATGTGGTTATACCTCAGCATGTTATAGTGATGGAGCATGTGGTAATAACTCAGCATGTTATAGTGTTGGAGCATGTGGTAATGACGCAGCATGTTATAGTGTTGGGCCATGTGGTAATAACTCAGCATGTTATAGTGATGGAGCATGTGGTAATACCTCAGCATGTTATAGTGTTGGAGCATGTGGTAATAATGCAGCATGTTATAGTGTTGGAGCATGTGGTAATAACTCAGCATGTTATAGTGGTGGAGAATGTGGTAATAACACAACATGTTATAGTGATGGAGCATGTGGTAATAACGCAGCATGTTATAGTGTTGGAGCATGTGGTAATAATGCAGCATGTTATAGTGGTGGAGCATGTGGTAATACCTCAGCATGTTATAGTGTTGGAGCATGTGGTAATAACGCAGCATGTTATAGTGTTGGACCATGTGGTAATAACTCAGCATGTTATCGTGATGGCGATGTGGTAATACCTCAGCATGTTATAGTATTGGAGCATGTGGTAATAACGCAGCATGTTATAGTGGTGGAGCATGTGGTAATAACTCAGCATGTTATAGTGGTGGAGAATGTGGTAATAACACAACATGTTATAGTGATGGAGCATGTGGTAATAACGCAGCATGTTATAGTGTTGGAGCATGTGGTAATAACGCAGCATGTTATAGTGGTGGAGCATGTGGTAATAACACAACATGTTATAGTGATGGAGCATGTGGTAATAACTCAGCATGTTAAAGTGTTGGAGAATGTGGTAATAACGCAGCATGTTATAGTGGTGGAGAATGTGGTAATAACGCAGCATGTTATAGTGTTGGAGCATGTGGTAATAACGCAGCATGTCATAGTGTTGGAGCATGTGGTAATAACGCAGCATGTTATAGTGGTGGAGCATGTGGTAATAACACAACATGTTATAGTGATGGAGCATGTGGTAATAACTCAGCATGTTAAAGTGTTGGAGAATGTGGTAATAACGCAGCATGTTATAGTGGTAGAGAATGTGGTAATAACTCAGCATGTTAAAGTGTTGGAGAATGTGGTAATAACGCAGCATGTTATAGTGGTAGAGAATGTGGTAATAACTCAACATGTTATTGTGTTGGACCATTTGGTAATAACGCAGCATGTTATAGTGTTGGAGAATGTGGTAATAATGCAGCATGTTATAGTGGTGGAGCATGTGGTAATACCTCAGCATGTTATAGTGTTGGAGCATGTGGTTATACCTCAGCATGTTATAGTGATGGAGCATGTGGTAATAACTCAGCATGTTATAGTGTTGGAGCATGTGGTAATAACGCAGCATGTTATAGTGTTGGACCATGTGGTAATAACTCAGCATGTTATAGTGATGGAGCATGTGGTAATACCTCAGCATGTTATAGTGTTGGAGCATGTGGTAATAACGCAGCATGTTATAGTGGTGGAGCATGTGGTAATAACTCAGCATGTTATAGTGGTGGAGAATGTGGTAATAACACAACATGTTATAGTGATGGAGCATGTGGTAATAACGCAGCATGTTATAGTGTTGGAGAATGTGGTTATAACTCAGCATGTTATAGTGGTGGAGCATGTGGTAATAACTCAGCATGTTATAGTGTTGGAGCATGTGGTAATACCTCAGCATGTTATAGTGATGGAGCATGTGGTAATAATGCAGCATGTTATAGTGGTGGAGCATGTGGTAATACCTCAGCATGTTATAGTGTTGGAGCATGTGGTAATACCTCAGCATGTTATAGTGATGGAGCATGTGGTAATACCTCAGCATGTTATAGTGATGGAGCATGTGGTAATAATGCAGCATGTTATAGTGGTGGAGCATGTGGTAATACCTCAGCATGTTATAGTGTTGGAGCATGTGGTAATAACGCAGCATGTTATAGTGTTGGACCATGTGGTAATAACTCAGCATGTTATCGTGATGGCGCATGTGGTAATACCTCAGCATGTTATAGTATTGGAGCATGTGGTAATAACGCAGCATGTTATAGTGGTGGAGCATGTGGTAATAACTCAGCATGTTATAGTGGTGGAGAATGTGGTAATAACACAACATGTTATAGTGATGGAGCATGTGGTAATAACGCAGCATGTTATAGTGTTGGAGCATGTGGTAATAACGCAGCATGTTATAGTGTTGGAGCATGTGGTAATAACGCAGCATGTTATAGTGGTGGAGCATGTGGTAATAACACAACATGTTATAGTGATGGAGCATGTGGTAATAACTCAGCATGTTAAAGTGTTGGAGAATGTGGTAATAACGCAGCATGTTATAGTGGTAGAGAATGTGGTAATAACTCAACATGTTATTGTGTTGGACCATTTGGTAATAACGCAGCATGTTATAGTGTTGGAGAATGTGGTAATAATGCAGCATGTTATAGTGGTGGAGCATGTGGTAATACCTCAGCATGTTATAGTGTTGGAGCATGTGGTTATACCTCAGCATGTTATAGTGATGGAGCATGTGGTAATAACTCAGCATGTTATAGTGTTGGAGCATGTGGTAATGACGCAGCATGTTATAGTGTTGGACCATGTGGTAATAACTCAGCATGTTATAGTGATGGAGCATGTGGTAATACCTCAGCATGTTATAGTGTTGGAGCATGTGGTAATAACGCAGCATGTTATAGTGTTGGAGCATGTGGTAATACCTCAGCATGTTATAGTGATGGAGCATGTGGTAATAACACAACTTGTTAAAGTGTTGGAGAATGTGGTAATAACGCAGCATGTTATAGTGGTAGAGAATGTGGTAATAACTCAACATGTTAAAGTGTTGGAGAATGTGCTAATAACTCAACATGTTATAGTGGTGGAGCATGTGGTAATAACACAGCATGTTATTGTGTTGGACCATGTGGTAATAACGCAGCATGTTATAGTGTTGGAGAATGTGGTAATAACTTAGCATGTTATAGTGGTGGAGCATGTGGTAATAACTCAGCATGTTATAGTGTTGGAGCATGTGGTAATACCTCAGCATGTTATAGTGATGGAGCATGTGGTAATAATGCAGCATGTTATAGTGGTGGAGCATGTGGTAATACCTCAGCATGTTATAGTGTTGGAGCATGTGGTAATACCTCAGCATGTTATAGTGATGGAGCATGTGGTAATACCTCAGCATGTTATAGTGTTGGAGCATGTGGTAATAACACAACATGTTATAGTGATGAAGCATGTGGTAATAACGCAGCATGTTATAGTGTTGGAGCATGTGGTAATACCTCAGCATGTTATAGTGATGGAGCATGTGGTAATAATGCAGCATGTTATAGTGGTGGAGCATGTGGTAATACCTCAGCATGTTATAGTGTTGGAGCATGTGGTAATAACGCAGCATGTTATAGTGATAGAGCATGTGGTAATACCTCAGCATGTTATACTGTTGGAGCATGTGGTAATAACGCAGCATGTTATAGTGTTGGACCATGTGGTAATAACTCAGCATGTTATAGTGATGGAGCATGTGGTAATAACACAACATGTTATAGTGATGGAGCATGTGGTAATAACGCAGCATGTTATAGTGTTGGAGCATGTGGTAATAACACAACATGTTATAGTGATGGAGCATGTGGTAATACCTCAGCATGTTATAGTGGTGGAGCATGTGGTAATAACTCATCATGTTATAGTGTTGGAGCATGTGGTAATACCTCAGCATGTTATAGTGATGGAGCATGTGGTAATAATGCTGCATGTTATAGTGGTGGAGCATGTGGTAATAATGCTGCATGTTATAGTGGTGGAGCATGTGGTAATACCTCAGCATGTTATAGTGATGGAGCATGTGGTAATAATGCTGCATGTTATAGTGGTGGAGCATGTGGTAATAATGCTGCATGTTATAGTGGTGGAGCATGTGGTAATACCTCAGCATGTTATAGTGTTGGAGCATGTGGTAATAGCGCGTGTGGTAGAGGATGTAGAGAAAGAGAAGTGGGTGATGGCAGACTTGGCTGATAGTCTGATTATTTATTTCTTATTGGTCTAATGGGAGCTTGTGTTTCCGTTGCTGTAGGATGTTTGGACTGAAAGGTGCAGACAACACATGCTCCAACACTATAACATGCTGAGGTATGTTATAGTGTGTGAGCATGTGGTAATACCTCAGCATGTTATAGTGTTGGAGCATGTGTTGTCTGCACCTTTCAGTCCAAACATCCTACAGCAACGGAAACACAAGCTCCCATTAGACCAATAAGAAATAAATAATCAGACTATCAGCCAAGTCTGCCATCACCCACTTCTCTTTCTCTACATCCTCTGTTTGTTTTCCGCACCATTGTAATTACCCCACCCCCCTCCCTTAAAATCCAACTGGTAAACAATCCCCCCTGCCTGGACCCTGACTGAGTCAGAAGCCATTGGGCTGTGACCCTGGCCTCCTGCCAGAAACAGTCACAGTCTAATTGCCAAATCCTCGTGCCAGTGGAGGCATTGTAAGAGTCATTATGTAGGACCCTGAGAGAGCAGTTTATTCATCCCTATATGTGTGCTTGTCTTTACTGAAGTGGAACGCTCTTGACAATCTATATGTTTCTGCAAAAACAACAGGTCTGAATGACTAGTTTGAGACAGCCATGAAAGCTTATACAATGAGAGTGATCCTAGTCATACCGAATGAAAGGCAATGTGACAGTAAAGTGCAATGAAATGTGACAAAACATTGTCACGCTTAGACAGATTGTTACCATGGACACAGAGCCCAACCAGAGTGGTAGGGGATCTTTACAACTGACTTTATGTAACTATAATGATGTATAATGGGATTATCTATCTATGTTGACTAAACACTTTGTGTTTTCTGATTATCTGTATGGTGTGTGACACAGAAAAACTGTTTCAGTACTGTCATCACCATCAATTATTGTGGTACTGTACATGAGATCGTATCTGCCCTGTACTGCAGGCAGGTGGTCATCTGGGTCCCCTGATTGTGGCATCTTTGCCTTGATCTCTGCAGGGTCCTTCTATCATGGAACTGCATTCAAGATGACATACAGACATACCCAAATCTGGGTGTTTGTTCTGTTTATCCCCTCTGACTGCTTACACTGTGTGGGAACTGATGTAATTTTTACCAGCATGAAATCCTTCTGTCAATAGCCAGATTAGAGCTGTGGTCCAATGTTAGAAACAGCAGGGTGTAACTCAATGCAGATTAGATGCAATCATCTCTCTTTATCATGTCCATGATTGGATTTATCAAGCGTAATGGTGGCAATCTCTTTGATTGTGAGCTAAGACTATTATAGACAGACCCCTCTAAAACACCAAATCATTGTTTTCAAAAGGACCACAGCTTTATTGATGCTTATCTGTAAAACAGACCTAGTTCTCAGCATGACTCCCTGTCAAAATAAAGGTTAAATAAATAAAAACAAATGTATGGTATGTGTTGGAGAGCTTATCAGACATGCTGTAATCTTGTCAAAAAGGGAACATTATCACAGGTGGGACTGGGCCTGAAACAATGGTGTTATGCCTGTTGTTGTCGCTAAAACAGTAGAATGGTATTATTTACGGGACATAACAACGCGTGTTATCTATTTTCTCTCTGGATCAGCACTTACAGGTTTTCCCAAGAAACCTTGAAAATAGCTCCAGACCACGTTTTTATCAGGAACACAACATTACTCTCTATAAACAATGCTGATATAAGAATGAGAAACACAAGGACATACAGTGGTTTAACATTACTATGGGGTAGTACTACTTCTAGTCCTACTTCTAGTACTACTTCTTCTTCTATTTATAGTCCTACTTCTAGTCCTACTTCTAGTACTACTTCTAGTCCTACTTCTAGTACTACTTCTTGTTCTACTTCTAGTTCTACTTCTAGTCCTACTTCTAGTACTACTTCTAGTCCTACATCTAGTCCTACATATTGTCCTACTTATTGTTCTACCTCCAGTCCTACTTGTAGTACTACCTCTAGTCCTACTTCTTGTTCTGCCTCTAGTCCTACTTCTTCTTCTATTTATAGTCCTACTTCTAGTACTACTTCTAATCTTACTTCTTGTTCTACTTCTAGTACTACTTCCTGTTCTACTTCTAGTCCTACTTCTTGTGTTGTTATGTGTTAATAACATTAGGCTACGTTACCCAGCAAGCTATGCGGGAGGCGGATGGTTAAAGAATGCCTTGCATGGCTAAACATGGAGATTTCTAGCTGAAATATATGTTCATTAAAAGTAGTTAAACCTACGCCCCAGTTTGTTACTAGACTAGAGTGACAGCAACTAGAGTGACAGCAGCGAGAGCGAGGCTGCATTGGAATCTGTTGATGAGCAAGTTGATGAGCAACATACTGAAGTAAGAGAAATTGACACTGTTCCTGTTCTCCGTCATGGATAGGCTTAGTCCTCCTACTCCTATGCAGTTAACAGGCAATTTAGCTGACAATTGGAAACGTTTCAAGCAGAGATTCAATATCTACCTAGCAGCCAGTGGTGCACGGGGAGATGATGGCAAATTGAAAGCTTCTATTTTTCTGCATGTTATTGGAGAGGATGCATTGGACATTTACAATAGCTTTCAGCAAGACGAGACAAACTTTACATTGACTGTGCTAATGGCTACATTTGAGGAGTACTTTGTACCAAGCCAGAACGTCACGTTTGAGAGATACAAGTTTTTCTCTCATGATCAGAAACAGGGAGTCAGTTTTGAACAGTATTTGGCTGAGCTGAACACACTGAGTGTGAATTTGAACATTTGAATTTGAAAAGACTCACTAGCGAAAGACAGGATAGTCTGGGGCATACTTGATAATGGACTCAAGGAGAGATTGCTGCGTGAGCAAGATTGAACTTTGGATAAAGCAGTGAATATGTGTCGAGCAGCTGAAACCACCAGAGCACAAGCTAAAGAGCTGTGAAGGGATGAGACGTCAGTGTATGGAATAAAAAGAGAGGAGCACCACACACAATGCATTACAAAACAAAAACAAGCAAAAGAGAGAAATCAAAACGCTACATGTGGAAAATGTGGATTTATCCACAAGCCAAGAAAATGCCCTGCATATGGCAAATCATGTAACAACTGTGGGAAAAATAATCATTTCTCAAAATGCTGCAAAGCTGAGGCTTCAAAGTAAAAGGTTCACACAGTCGAGGAGATGGAAGAATTATTTGTTAATTCTGTGGAAATATGCAATGCAGTAAATGCTGAATGGATTGTGCCATTGACTGTGAATGAAACTATAATACCATTCAAGCTTGATACTGGAGCACAGGTAAACCTGTTGTCGCAAGATGTGAAAACACTGAAGGTGAAAAGCAAAATACACCCGGTGAAAATGAAGGTTACTGGTTATACTGGGGAGAACGTACCAGTCAAAGGAAGCTGCATAGTAACTTTACAACTTAAAGGGAAACAGTTCAGAGCACAGCTGCAGATTGTGGAAAAGAGTGAACAGCATTTTCTAGGAATCAATGCATGTGAAAAGCTCAATTTGTTGAAAAGAGTGTATGTAGTGACATCACAGACTGGAAATGACCAATAATCAATACTGGCTGAGTATGAGGATGTGTTTGAGGGTCTTGGATGTTTACCAGGAGAACACAAAATATGTACTGATGACAAAATTACTCCAGTTGTACATGCATGCAGAAAAGTTTCATTTGCACTGAGGAAAAAGCTCAAAGAGGACCTCGGACGCATGGAAAAGGTGGACGTCATCACAAAAATGGATGAACCTACAGACTGGGTAAGCTCACTGGTTATTGTGGTGAAGCAGAACGGCGAGCACAGGATATGTCTAGACCTGAGAGATCTCAACAAAGCAATCAAGAGAGAGCATTTCAAGTAGCTGACCGGAGAAGAGATAATGTCGCAGTTTGCTGGAGCAAAGTGGTTCAGAAAGCTTGATGCCTCATCAGGATTCTGGCAAATGAAGCTAGATGATGCAAGCTCAAGGCTATGCACATTCAACACACCTGAGGGCAGGTACAGCTTTCTTCGTCTACCATATGGGATTCTTCCAGAGCCAGAGGTCTACCACAATACAATCCACATGATCTTCGAGCACATTCCAGGAGTGGAGACCATGATGGATGACATCATCGTCTGGGGGTCCACAAAATAAGAACACGATGCGAGAGTGAGACAAGTGCTGGACCTGACACGGAAAGTCAACCTAAAACTAAACAAGGACAAATGCGAGTTTGGTGTGAAAACACTTACCTTCGTGGGAGATCTACTTTAAGAGGATGGAGTCAAACCAGACCCAAGGAAAACATCAGCCATCAACAACATGGAGTGCCCGAAGAACAAGGACGATGTAAGAAGCTTCATGGGCATGTTTACCTACCTTGCAAAGTTCATATCTCAACTGTCAGTATGGTTGGCTCCACTCAGATGTCTTCTGGAACAGAAAAATTAATGGGAATGGTCTCATGAACAGGAAAACTTCTTCAGAAACCTAAAGAAGACAATCACAGAAGATCCAGAGAAAAGCACAAGGATTTCTACAGACACGTCACAGTTTGGCCTGGGAGCAGTTCTTCTGCAACAGCATGATGACACATGGCAACCCGTTGTATATGCGTCCAGTTAATGCGAATGTAGCGAAATGCTTGTGCTTCTAGTTCCGACAATGCAGTAATAACCAACAAGTAATCTAGCCTAACAATTCCAAAACTACTACCTTATAGACACAAGTGGAAGGGGATAAAGAATATGTACATAAAGATATATGAGTGAGTGGTGGTACAGAGCGGCATAGGCAAGATACAGTAGATGGTATTGAGTGCAGTATATACATATGAGATGAGTATGTAAACAAAGTGGCATAGTTAAAGTGGCTAGTGATACATGTATTACATAAAGATGCAGTAGATGATATAGAGTACAGTATATACATATACATACGAGATGAATAATGTAGGGTATGTAAACATTATATTAGGTAGCATTGTTTAAAGTGGCTAGTGATATATTTTACATCATTTCCCATCAATTCCCATTATTAAAGTGGCTGGAGTTGAGTCAGTGTGTTGGCAGCAGCCACTCAATGTTAGTGGTGGCTGTTTAACAGTCTGATGGCCTTGAGATAGAAGCTGTTTTTCAGTCTCTCGGTCCCAGCTTTGATACACCTGTACTGACCTCGCCTTCTGGATGATAGCGGGGTGAACAGGCAGTGGCTCGGGTGGTTGTTGTCCTTGATGATCTTTATGGCCTTCCTATGACATCGGGTGGTGTAGGTGTCCTGGAGGGCAGGTAGTTTGCCCCCGGTGATGCGTTGTGCAGACCTCACTACCCTCTGGAGAGCCTTACGGTTGTGCGCGGGGAGCAGTTGCCGTACCAGGCGGTGATACAGCCCGACAGGATGCTCTCGATTGTGCATCTGTAGAAGTTTGTGAGTTTTTTTGGTGACAAGCCACATTTCTTCATCCTCCTGAGGTTGAAGAGGCGCTGCTGCGCCTTCTTCACGATGCTGTCTGTGTGGGTGGACCAATTCAGTTTGTCTGTGATGTGTATGCCGAGGAACTTAAAACTTACTACCCTCTCCACTACTGTTCCATCAATGTGGATAGGGGGGTGTTCCCTCTGCTGTTTCCTGAAGTCCACAATCATCTCCTTAGTTTTGTTGACGTTGAGTGTGAGGTTATTTTCCTGACACCACACTCCGAGGGCCCTCACCTCCTCCCTGTAGGCCGTCTCGTCGTTGTTGGTAATCAAGCCTACCACTGTTGTGTCGTCCGCAAACTTGATGATTGAGTTGGAGGCGTGCGTGGCCACGCAGTCGTGGGTGAACAGGGAGTACAGGAGAGGGCTCAGAACGCACCCTTGTGGGGCCCCAGTGTTGAGGATCAGCGGGGTGGAAATGTTGTTGCCTACCCTCACCACCTGGGGGTGGCCCGTCGGGAAGTCCAGTACCCAGTTGCACAGGGCGGGGTCGAGACCCAGGGTCTCGAGCTTGATGACGAGCTTGGAGGGCACTATGGTGTTAAATGCCGAGCTGTAGTCGATGAACAGCATTTTCACATAGGTATTCCTCTTGTCTAGATGGGTTAGGGCAGTGTGCAGTGTGGTTGAGATTGCATCGTCTGTGGACCTATTTAGGTAGGGTGGAGGTGATATGGTCCTTGACTAGTCTCTCAAAGCACTTCATGATGACGGAAGTGAGTGCTACGGGGTGGTAGTCGTTTAGCTCAGTTACCTTAGCTTTCTTGGGAACAGGAACAATGGTGGCCCTCTTGAAGCATGTGGGAACAACAGACTGGGATAGGGATTGATTGAATATCTCCGTAAACACACGGGATGCCGTCTGGGCCTGCAGCCTTGCGAGGGTTGACACGTTTAAATGTTTTCCTCACGTCGGCTGCAGTGAAGGAGAGTCCGCATGTTTTAGTTGCGGGCTGTGTCAGTGGCACTGTATTGTCCTCAAAGCGGGCAAAAAAGTTATTTAGTCTGCCTTGGAGCAAGACATCCTGGTCCGTGACTGGTTTTCTTTTTGTAATCCGTGATTGACTGTAGACCCTGCCACATACCTCTTGTGTCTGAGCCGTTGAATTGAGATTCTACTTTGTCTCTATACTGACGCTTAGCTTGTTTGATTGCCTTGCGGAGGGAATAGTTACACTGTTTGTATTCGGTCATGTTTCCGGTCACCTTGCCCTGATTAAAAGCAGTGGTTCGGGCTTTCAGTTTCACGCGAATGCTGCCATCAATCCACGGTTTCTGGTTTGGGAATGTTTTAATCGTTGCTATGGGAACGACATCTTCAACGCACGTTCTAATGAACTCGCTCACCGAATCAGCGTATTCGTCAATGTTGTTGTCTGACGCAATACGAAACATATCCCAGTCCACGTGATGGAAGCAGTCTTGGAGTGTGGAATCAGATTGGTCGGACCAGCGTTGAACAGATCTCAACGCGGGAGCTTCTTGTTTTAGTTTCTGTCTGTAGGCAGGGATCAACAAAATGGAGTCGTGGTCAGCTTTTCCGAAAGGAGGGCGGGGCAGGGCCTTATATGCGTCGCGGAAGTTAGAATAGCAGTGATCCAAGGTTTTTCCAGCCCTGGTTGCGCAATCGATATGCTGATAAAATTTAGGGAGTCTTGTGTTCAGATTAGCCTTGTTAAAACCAGCTACAATGAATGCAGCCTCCGGATAAATGGATTCCAGTTTGCAAAGAGTCAAATAAAGTTCGTTCAGAGCCATCAATGTGTCTGCTTGGGGGGGAATATATACGGCTGTGATTATAATCGAAGAGAATTCCCTTGGTAGATAATGTGGTCGACATTTGATTGTGAGGAATTCTAAATCAGGTGAACAGAAGGACTTGAGTACCTGTATGTTGTTATGATCACACCATGTCACGTTAACCATGAAGCATACGCCCCCGCCCCTCTTCTTACCAGAAAGATGTTTGTTTCTGTCTGCGCGATGCGTGGAGAAACCAGCTGGCTGCACCGATTCCGATAGCGTCTCTCCAGTGAGCCATGTTTCCGTGAAGCAAATAACGTTACAGTCTCTGATGTCCCTCTGGAATGCTACCCTTGCTCGGATTTCATCAACCTTGTTGTCAAGAGACTGGACATTGGCGAGAAGAATGCTAGGGAGTGGTGCACGATGTGCCCGTCTCCGGAGTCTGACCAGAAGACTGCTCCGTTTCCCCCTTTTACGAAGTCGTTTTTTGGGGTCGCCGGCTGGGATCCATTCCGTTGTCCTGGGTGAAAGGCAGAACACAGGATCCGCTTCGCGAAAGTCATATTCTTGGTCGTACTGATGGTGAGTTGACTCTGCTCTTATGTTCAGTAGTTCAGCAGAGAGAAGTTGCACCGCGATCCTATGAGATCCAAACGGAGCATGGATCATAACTGAGACGAAAGTCAGAACACCCTGACTGACAATGAACGCTGTCCAACTGTTTCAGGAAGCACTTCAGCAGAACAACCAAAAAGGAATGTCAGAGCCCCTGAAAGGCTTATTGAGAATTGCAACAAAAAAAAATCTATAAAGGGGCACCTGGACGGAATGTTTGGTTTATGTGAAAAGAAATAGGGCCACAATAGAGTATTGTTGGACAGACTATATTTAATTGAAAAAATACCTCTTTTTTTTCAGATTTTTTTTTTGGGGGGGAAAGAAATGTTTGTTATTGAAAATTGCATGTTATGCAGGTTGAGAAAACATTTGTGATGTGACATGTGTAGTTACATAGAAAAGTAGTTTTCTTTTAAAGGAATGAAGATGTGTTGTTATGTGTTAATAACATTTAGACTACGTTACCCAGCAGGCTATGCGGGAGGCGGATGGTTAAAGAATGTCTTGCATGGCTAAACGTTAGTTTTCTAGCTGAAGTATATGCTAATTAAAAGTAGTTAAACCTACGCCCCGGTTTGTTATTATATAAGGAACAAGCATAACATGGTGTCAGATTGGTCGTCGCTATGACAAGACAGAAAAAAGAAAGGAGTAACTGCAAATTTCCGCAATGAAAATTTAACATTCTACCACAAGTCAAGTGACGTGAGTAGTTGAAGATGCTAGCTTGCAAACATAACACTTCTAGTTCTACTTCTTGTTCAACATCTAGTCCTACTTCTAGTCCTACTTCTAGTCTTACTTCTAGTTCTACTTCTTGTTCTACTTCAAGTCCAACTTCTAGTACTACTTTTTGTTCTACTTCTTGTTCTACTTTTAGCACTACTTCCTGTTCTATTTCTAGTCCTACCTCCTGTTCTATTTCTTACTTGTAGTTCTACTTCTTGTTCTACATCTAGTACTACTTCTTATTCTACTTCTAGTACTACTTCTAGTCCTACTTCTATCTGAAGAACTCCTCTGCCAGTTCACATTCTCTCTGTCAGGTCTAACGTTCCTGTGCCGCTCTTGTGGCTGAGAAGACATATCATGTGATGAAACAGGAAAGAAGTCCCCTATGAGTGGTTTGACTGCAGTTGAGGGCACCTACCCGTCTGCCTGTTCTGTTCTGGCTCGCATCAAGACTGTCAGTGGCCATGATCCTCCGTCTGTAGAAACCACAGACTCACCGCTATCTCTCCGGCGTCGCAGCCGTTTGCAGGGGAGGGTCCTCCCACACCATACTACACCACACCACACAACACAACACAACTGAACGGCACCACAATCAGACACATAGGAACCCGGTCAACCCAGTCCCTACACAGCAATGCACTATCTGCAATGCATGGAACACCTGAGCTACATAATCTGTTTGTTTTGTGTATAAATGTAGCAAACTGGGTAGGTAGAGGTTTCACACATCAGCCCACTGGAAGACTGATGACTAAATCAACAATGATCTTTTGGCTTCCTGTTGTGTCTGGCTTCAAGTTCGTGCATGAAATGCAGCAAACTGAGAGACTATTGTCTGACCTTTATTAAGGAACTCACTCACGCAAGCCAACAGGAAGTTACAGTGCATTACAGTATTCAGACCCCTTTTCCACATTTTGTTACGTTTAAGCCTTATTCTAAAATTGATTAAATAGTTTTCCCCTGATCAATCTACACACAATACCCCATAATTACAAAAAAATTTTTTTTTGTATTTTTTATTTTTTAAATATCCCATTTACATAAGTATTCAAACCCTTTACTCAGTACTTTGTTGAAGCACCTTTGGCCGCGACTACAGCCTCGAGTTTACTTGGGTATGACACTACAAGCTTGGCTCACCGGTATTTGGGGAGTTTCTCCCATTCTTCTCTTTTGATCATCTCAAGCACTGTCAGGTTGGATGTGATGTGGAGCGTCGCTGCACAGCTATTTTCAGGTCTCTCCAGAGATGTTTGATCAGGTTCAAGTCTGGGCTCTGGCTAGGCCACTCAAGGACATTCAGAGAGTTGTCCCACAGGCAGTCCTGCATTGTCTTGGTTGTGTGCTTCGGGTCATTGTCATGTTGGAAAGTGAACCGTCACCCCAGTCTGAAGTCCTGAGCACTCTGGAGCAGGTTAATATTAAGGATATCTCTATACTTTGCACCTATCATCTTTCCATCGATTCTGATAAGTCTCCTAGTCCCTGATGCTGAAAAACATCCCCACAGCATGATGCTGCCAACACCATGCTTCACCGTAGGGATGGTGCCAGGTGACCTGGCGCTTGGCATTCAGGCCAAAGAGTTAAATTTGGTTTCATCAGACCAGATAATCTTGTTTCTTATGGTCTGAGAGTCTTTAGGTGCCTTCGGCATGCTCCAAGTGGGCTGTCGTGCCTTTTACTAAGGAGTGTCTTCCGTCTGGCCACTACCATAAAGGCCTGATTGGTGGAGTGCTGCAGAGATGGTTATCCTTCTGGAAGGTTCTCCCATCTCCACAGAGGAACTCTGGACTTTCGGAGTGGGTTCTTGGGTTCTTCGTCACCTCCCTGACCAAGGTCCCTCTATCCTGATTGCTCAGTTTGCCCGTTTTGGTGGTTCCAAACTACTTCCATTTAAGAATGATGGAGGCCATTGTGTTCTTGGGGACCTTCAATGCTGCAGAATTGTTTTGTACCCTTCCCTAGATCTGTGCCTCGACACAATCCAGTCTCAGAGCTCTACGGACCATTCCTTCGACCTCATGGCTTGGTTTTTGCTCTGACATGCACTGTCAACTGTGATACCTTATATAGACAGGTGTGTGCCTTTCCAAATCATGTCCAATCAATAGAATGTACCACAGGTGGACTCCAATCAAGTTGTAGAAACTAATTTTTTAGTCTCATAGCAAAGGGTCTGAATACTTATGTAAATAAGGTATTTCTGGTTTTTATTCGTAATACATTTGCAAAAATGTCTAAAAACCTGTTTTAGCTTTGTCAATATGGGCTATTGTGTGTATGTTAGTGAAATAAATCTATTTTAGAATATGGCTGTAACGTAACAAAATATGGAAAAGGGGAAGGGGTCTGAATACTTTCCAAATGCACTGTATCTCCAATAGGACCCGACAGAAAGGTCAATATTCAAGTTATGCACATCTCATGAAGGTAGTATCAGGTAGTCTACAGCATATAGTAAAGTATTAAGACAATGAGATACCATGGGAAAATTCAAGTCCTTATTGTGATCTCTTATTGTGATCTACACAGAATGTAATCATCACTACATCAATGTGGTAATTCAGTGGTCACCAACCGATTGATCGCTTGCGCTTTTTTTTCTTTGTGTTTTGCTTTTGGAGGTAGACACTTGATTCAGCACACCTGGTAGAACAACCCCGCCTATCCGGCAGACCGGGAGAGCTGTGGCTAAATTTAGTTGTACTGGCCAATCATAGCTCAAATCACTGTGCCCACAGCTTCCATGACCAAGCCACAGCAAAGTTTGATAGCCTACATGAGATTGCATAACTTTTAAAACCATGACCAGAGAGAGACTCTCAAAGAATTCAGCAGATGCTGTTTTTAAGAGTGGGTTCATGTTTAAGTGTATATTCAGCACTGTCAACAATGTTTTTATTCAACACAATTACAAAACATAAAATGCTGCTGTAGCAGCAATGAATGAGTAGCCAAGTGTATCCATAGGCCTGCGTTTTTATTATTACCCGCCCGTGTCTTTTTTCATATTCCTCAGGAAAGGATTTGACCTCGTTTTTTCCCCGAGTTGCCAGTATTCTTAAAAGCACCATGACAGATGCAGGTACCATCAGTCCACTAAAATAAAAAAGCTAATTATTTGCTAATTATTTCAATTCATGCTCAGCTGTGCCTTGCAAGCCCTACACCAACTGATCTATTTTGTTATCAAAGCTTGAGTTTTGAAGAACAATATTCTTCTGAGAAGAACAATATTGGCAGGCCAGGCATATAGCCAATATATTGTGATAATGTATAAGGCCTACTGCACAGACCTCATTCCTACAGAACTGTTTTTGATAGGTTAGTTTTACATTTTTAAGTGATGTTAAACATTTTAATCTCAGAAAAGGTTGGTGACAGCTGTAGTAAATCATGGGCAAGGCAGTCACCAAAATGAAGTTTAAAATACAAATGTTACACATCACTCACTGTTGATTAAATTAACTGTTTTTTAAATTTTGATCTCTACATCTGACTGTCTTTGAACTGAGTGTCTGTATTTGTTTTGTTATGCTGTGTTTCCCGAGTGGATTCAGCTGGGGTTCCATGCCAGGTTATTTTCAATACTTTTAACAAAGTCAATATCCAAAGTCCAATTTAAAAAATAATAACGTAATTGCTGGAGTACTACTGAAGTACTACTTGGAATGATAACCTTCATACAAGAAACTCTGTACTATTCCCCAATGTTATTCATGAGATACAGTGAATTTGTTGTTTTGTTTATCTTGAGGAATGTTTTCATGTGTTCCCATGGTACAGTAGTGTCATCAGGTTAATGATGAGCTGCCAGCTCAGAGAAGATCATGGGAGTCTGAGTCCATCCCAGGTGGCTTCCAGCTCCAGATGTCTGTATGTTATATCTTAGAGAAGTCTGGGTTCAGGAGTTTACACGGTTCCACTGAGTAATAACGCCAGCCCTCAGCGTTAGGGATGAGCCTGTTGATTAGCTGTGATGGCTGGCACTGTGACCTCAGTATGTGAATGAATGACAGTTGGGACAGGACCCACATGAAAAAATATTTCTGTTTACTATAGAATACCACACTATTTACAATAGAACTCTGTAGTAAACTGAAGTATACTGTTGAATACTATACTACATGCTGTAGTATCCCTCGGTCATGTGTAGTACTTACTATAGAATGTTGTAGTAGACTGTATTATCCGGGGTGAAAAAAACACTACAGTAATGTTAGTAAAAACACTACAGTCCGCAAAAACACTGCAGTTTTTTAACTATAGTAAATATTACAGTATTTAATTTGTGTATACACTGCCAACACTCTCCCCCATATCTCAATTTGTGCCACCCATAAGTGAGAAACCTACATGCCAAGTATAGAGTAGACCATATATTGTGTTCCCTACAGGTTATAGAAAAGAGCAGAAGCTCTGAACTATCCAACACCAGTCCTATCTTCCTACAGGTTATACAGTACCAGTCAAAAGTTTGGACACACCTACTCATTCAAGGGTTTTTCTTTTATATTTACTATTTCCTACATTGTATTATAATAGTGAAGACATCAAAACTATGAAATAACACATATGGAATCATGTAGTAACCAAAAAAGTGTTAAACAAATCTAAATGAATTTTAAAATTGAGATTCTTCAAAGTAGCCACCCTTTGTCCTGATGATAGCTTTGCACACTCTTGGCATTTTCTCAACCAGCTTCATGAGGTGGTCACCTGAAATGCACTTCAATTAACAGGTGTGCCTTGTTAAAAGTTAATTTGTGGAATTTATTTCCTTCATAATGCGTTTGAGCCAATCAGATGTGTTGTTACAAGGTAGGGTAGGGGTGGTATACAGAATATTGCCCTATTTGGTAAAAGACCAAGTCCATATTATGGCAAGAACAGCTCAAATAAGCAAAGAGAAATGACAGTCCATCACTACTTTAACTTCTTCGCTCTTTTAATTTTTGGTTTTAAACAAGATATTTTGTCACGGAAAGATGCTCAACTATGCATATAATTGACAGCTTTGGAAAGAAAACACTCTGACGTTTCCAAAACTGCAAAGATATTATCTGTGAGTGCCACAGAACTGATGCTACAGGCGAAACCAATATGAAATTTAAAACAGGAAATTTTGAAGGCGCTGTGTTCCAATGTCTCCTTATATGGCTGTGAATGCGCCAGGAATGAGCCTACACTTTCTGTCATTTCCCCAAGGTGTCTGCAGCATTGTGACGTACTTGTAGGCATATCATTGGAAGATTAACCATAAGAGACTACATTTACCAGGTGCCCGCTTGGTGTCCTCCGTCAAAATTATTGCATAATCTCCAGCTGTGTGCATTTTTCCATTTGGTTCAGAGGAGAAACCAAACTGCCACGAATGATTTATCATCGAATAGATATGTGAAAAACACCTTGAGGATTGATTCTAAACAACGTTTGCCATATTTCTGTCGATATTATGGAGTTAATTTGGAAAAAAGTTTGGCGTTGTAATGACTGAATTTTCGTTTTTTTTTCTTAGCCAAACGTGATGAACAAAACGGAGCGATTTCTCCTACACAAATAATCTTTTTGGAAAAACGGAACATTTGCTATCTAACTGAGAGTCTCCTCATTGAAAACATCCGAAGTTCTTCAAAGGTAAATGATTTTATTTGAATGCTTTTCTTGTTTTTGTGAAAATGTTGCCTGCTGAATGATAGGCTTAATGCTATGCTAGCTATCAATACTCTTACACAAATGCTTGTGTAGCTATGGTTGAAAAGCATATTTAGAAAATCTGAGATGACAGTGTTGTTAACAAAAGGTTAAGCTTGTGAGCCAATATATTTATTTCATTTCATTTGCGATTTTCATGAATAGTTAACGTTGCGTTATGGTAATGAGCTTGAGGCTATGATTACGCTCCCGGATACGGGATTGCTCGACGCAAGAAGTTAAGACATGAAGGTCAGTCAGTCGCAAAAACCATCAAGTGCTATGATGAAAATGGCTCTCATGAGGACCGCCACAAGAAAGGAAGACCCATAATTACCTCTGCTGCAGAGGATAAGTTCATTAGAGTTACCAGCCTCAGAATCTGCAGCCCAAATAAATGCTTCACAGGCTTCAAGTAACAGACACATCTCAACATCAACTGTCCAGAGGAGAATGCATGAATCAGGCCTTTATGGTCGAATTGCTGAAAAAAACCCACTAATAAATGACGCAAATAAGAAGAAGAGACTTGCTTGGGCCAAGAAACCCGAGCAATGAACATTAGACCGGTGGAAATCTGCCCTTTGGTCTGATGAGTCCAAATTTGAGATCTTTGGTTCCAACCGCTGTGTTTTGTGAGAAGCAGAGTAGGTGAACGGATGATCTCTGCATGTTTGGTTCGCACCATGAAGCATGGAGGAGGAGGTGGGATGGTGTGGGTGTGCTTTGCTGGTCAGTGATTTATTTAGAATTCAAGGCACACTTAAACAGCATGGCTACCACAGCATTCTGCAGTGATACACCATCCCATCTGGTTTGCGTTTAGTGGGACTATCATTCATTTTTCAACAGGACAATGACCCAACACACCTCCAGGCTTTGTAATGGCTATTTGACCAAGAAGGAGAGTGATGGAGTGCTGCATCAGATGACCTGGCTTCCGCAATCACCAGACTTCAACCCGTTTGAGATGGTTTGGGATGAGTTGGACCGCAGAGGAAAAGCAGCCAACAAGTGCTCACAATATGTGGGCACCCCTGCAAGACTGTTTCAAAAGCATTCCAGGTGAAGCTGGATGAGAGAATGCCAAGAGCGTGGAAAGTTGTCGTCAAGGCAAAGGGTGGCTACTTTGAAGAAACTCAAATATAAAATGTATTTTGATATGTTTAACATTTTTTAAATTACTACATGATTCCACATGTGCTCTTTTATAGTTTTGATGTCTTTACTATTATTCTACAATGTAGAAAATAGTAAAAATAAAGAAAAACCCTTGAATGAGTAGGTGTGTGCAAACTTTTGACTGTTACTGTAGACAATTTGCTATTTATCGAGCAGGTTTCCTCAAGGAGAAAGCCTCCACTTCTATGTTTGTCACGCTGTGATCTGTTTCACCTGTCCTTTTGCTTGTCTCCATCCCCCTCCAGGTGTTGCCCATCTTTCCATTATCCCCTGTGTATTTATACCTGTATTCTCTGTCTGTTTGTTTCCAGTTCGTCTTCTTCGTTCAAGCTAACCAGCGTTTTTCATGTCAGCTCCTATCGTTTCCCAGCCTCTCTTTCCTCGTCCTCCTGGTTCTTGACCTTTGCATGTCCTGACCATGTACCCGCCCACCTGACCTCTCTGCCTGACCCTGAGCCTGCATGCCGTCCTGTACCTTTGCCCCACCTCTGGATAACTGAACTCTGCCCATCCCTGACCCTGAGTCCACCTGCCGTCCTATTCCTTTGCCTTACCCTGGTTCATCAACCCCTGCCTGCCTTGACCTGTCTTGCCTGCCCCTCTTGCTACAATAAACATTGTTACTTTGACACTCTGCATCTGGGTCTTACCTTGATTCCTGACAGTACGAACTGGTCATGACTGACCCAGCAGACTTGGACCAGCTCTGCTATGCCATCTCCTCCCAAGGAGCTACTATTGGTAGGCACAAGGAGTTCCTTCCCGGTATGATGGCAGGTACGTCTCGACCAAGCATTGGACATTGTGCGGAGCAAGTCAGTGGGTTGCCTACTGGGCAGCCAACCATGACGGTAACCTCCCAGCCCCTCTGTAGCCCGGCTGGTAGCAGCGCCGTCACGCTGGTTTCCCTGGAACCCCGCTTACTTCCCCCGGAGCGCTATGATGGAGATTCCAGAACCTGCCTGGCCTTTCTCTCCCAGTGCTCCCTTGTTTTCGAGCTGCAGCCTTCTTTGTTCCCCTTGGACAGCTCGAAGACAGCCTATATTATTACGCTGATGTCCGGGAGGGCACTTCCCTGGGCCACGGTAGTGTGGGAGCAACAATCCACTGTCTGCCTCAGTCTGGAGGTATTCGTGGCAGAAGTGAGAAAGGTGTTCAAGGCTCCGGTCTCCAGGAGAGAGGCCACCCGGAAGATACTCCAGCTTTGGCAGGACACCCTCACTGTGGCAAACTATGCGGTGGAGTTCCGCATGCTAGCAGCGGAGGGTACCTGGAACTCGGAAGCGCTGTTCTACATGTTTCTGAATGGATTATCAGAGAAGGTAAAGGATGAGCTGGCAGCCCAGGAACTACCGACAGATCTCGACTCACTCATCACTTTAAACATCCGGATCGATTGTTGGTTATGGGAACGTAGGAGGGAGAAGAGGTTCGATTGTGGTCCAATCGCTCACTCAGGGATCCTACCCTCCAAGAGCCTCTGGACACTGCCGATTCACCCTTTCTCGAGCCGAGGCAGCTTGACAGGGCTAGGCTGCCTCCAGCTGAATGCATACGCAGACTTAAGACCCAGAGTTTTCTGTATTGTGGTACTGCCAGTCATTTTGTGTCTACTTGTCCCTTCAAGAGAGCTAGCTCATTTCTTGGAGTGAGTGCACTGGTGGGTCTGAAAGATAATTGTTCTTCTCCCCTTACTCGCCCCCCTCTCTATGCCACCCTGCTGTGGAAGACCAGTCCAAGTCTCTCCAGGTACTCATCGACTCGGAGGCCGATGTGAGTCTCATGGACGTTACCCTGGCGTCCGAGCTGGGCATCCCCACTCAACCCCTCTTCATTCACATGGGTGTTAGAGAGCTGGATGGGCGCTCTATAGACCGGGTCACCTACCAGACCACCCCCGTCAGCCTACGAGTATTGGGGAACCACAGCGATACTATCCAATTCCTGCTGGTTGAGTCTGCGCGGGTTCCGTGGTATTGGGATTCTCTTGGCTCCGTCATGGGCTGGAGCCCGTCCTGCCACACTCAGTGCCTGAAGTCAGCTCTGCCTGCTCAGCGATGCCTGACGTCTTCCTGGGGGCTGGGAAATTGCCCCAGACCTCTCCGCCAGCTTTGCAGAGTACCAGGACCTCCTGCAGGGGTTCAGTATGGCCCGGGTCACTTCGCTTCTGCACCACCGACCGGTATCCAGGAAGGTCAAGTCTGAGGCACTGACACGTCGCTATAGGGCCATGGCTACACCCCTGGAAAATGAGACTTGTCCCCCCAGCTCCAAGATCATCAGCCCCTCTTCTGTTTGTCCTCTGTTGCCCTGTACTTTCCATATTTGTCCTACCTAAAACCATGTGTGACTGCCCCTTGTCTTCTGTTTCTAGGCCAATCCCCCCCCCCCGTGTAATCAATGGCCAGCCAGCGTAAATGGTGAGACGCCTCCTGAGGGTTCGACCACAGGGCAGGGGTTTCCAGTACCTGGTTGACTGCGGGGGTTATGGCCCAGAGGAGAGGTGCTGGGTTCCCGCTAAAGACATCTTGGACCTGGCCCTCATCGCTGACTTTCACCGCCGGCACCCCAGTCAACCAGGTATCCGCCCATGTGGCGTCCCTAGAAGGGGAGGGGGATACTGTCACACCCTGATCTGTTTCACCTGTCCTTGTGCTTGTATCCACCCCCTCCAGGTGTTGCCCATCTTCCCCACTTATCCCCTATGTATTTATATCTGTGTTCTCTGTCTGTTTGTTGCCAGTTCGTCTTGTTCGTTCAAGCTAACCAGCGTTTTTCCTGTCAGCTCCTATTGTTTCCCAGCCTCCCTTTCCTCGTCCTCCTGGTTCTTGACCTTTGCATGTCCTGACCCTGTACCCACCCGCCTGACCTCACTGCTTGACCCTGAGCCTGCCATCCTGTATCTTTGCGCCACCTCTGGATAACTGAACTCTGCCAATCCCTGACCCTGAGTTCACCTGCCATCCTGTTCCTTTGCCTTACACTGGTTCTTCGACCCCTGCCTGCCTTGACCTGTCTTACCTGTCCCTGTTGCTACAATAAACATTGTTACTTCGACAGTCTGCAACTGGCTCTTACCTTGATTCCTGATAATGTTAAAGATAAAATAAAAAAAACACTCTGGTAAACACTACAATAATGTCCACCACAACACTACAGTAAATGCTACTGTATACTACGATCTGAAAAATCACTACAGTAATTGCTACAGTATACTACAATCTGTAAAAATACTACAGTAAATGCTACAGAGTCAATGTGCGGAGGCATCCGGTTAGTCGAGGTAGTTGAGGTAATATGTACATATAGGTAGAGTTAGTGACTATGCATAGATAATTAACAGAGAATAGCAGCAGTGTAAAAGAGTAAAAGAGAGGGGGCAATGCAAGTAGTCTGGGTAGCCATTTGATTAGCTGTTCAGGAGTCTTATGGCTTGGGGTAGAAGCTGCTAAGAAGCCTTTTGGACCTAGACTTGGTGCTCTGATACACCTTGCCGTGCGGTAGCAGAGAGAACAGTCTATGACTAGGGTGGCAAGAATCTTTTACATTTTTTGAGCCTTCCTCTGACACCCCCTGGTATAGAGGTCCTGGATGGCAGGAAGCTTGGCCCAAGTTATTTACTGGGTCATACGCACTACCCTCTGTAGTGCCTTGCAGTCGGAGGCCGAGTAGTTGCCATACCAGGCAGTGATGCAACCAGTCCGGATGTTCTTGATGGTGCAGTTGTAGAACTTTTTTGAGGATCTGAGGACCCATACCAAATCTTTTCAGTCTCCTGAGGAGGAATAGTTGTTGTCGTGCTCTATTCACAACTGCCTTGATGTGTTTTGACCAGGACAGTTTGTTGGTGATGTGGACACCAACGAACTTGAAGCTCTCAACCTGCTCCACTACAGCCCCGTTGATGAGAATGGGGGTGTGCTCGGTCCTCCTTTTCCTCTAGTCCACAATCATCTCCTCTCCATCTCATCGTTGTCGGTGATCAGGCCTACCACTGTTGTGTCATCGGAAATCTTAATGATGGTTTTGGAGTCGTACCTGGCCATGCAGTCATGAGTGAACAGGGAGTACAGGAGGGGACTGAGCACACACCCCTGAGGGGCCCCCGTGTTGAGGGTCAGTGTGGCAGATGTGTTGTTACCTAACCTTACCACCTGTCAGGAAGTCCAGGATCCAGTTGCAGAGGGAGGTGTTTAGTTCCAGGTTCCTTAGCTTAGTGATGAGCTTTGAGGGCACTATGGTGTTGAGTGCTAAGCTGTAGTCAATGAATAGCATTCTCACATAGGTGTTCCTTTTGTCCGTGTGGGAAAGGGCAGTGTGGAGTGCAATAGAGATTGCATCATCTGTGGATCTGTTGGGGCGGTATGCAAATTGGAGTGGGTCTAGGGTTTCTGGGATAATGGTGATGATATAAGCCATGATCAGCCTTTCAAAGCACTTCATGGCTACAGACCTGAGTGCTACAGGTCGGTAATAATTTAGGCAGGTTACCTTCGTGTTCTTGGGTACAGGGACTATGGTGGTCTGCTTGAAACATGTTGGTATTACAGATTCAGTCAGTGAGAGGTTGAAAATGTCAGTGAAGAACCTTGCCAGTTGGTCGGCGCATGCTCGCAGTACACGTCCTGATAAGCCGTCTGGCCCTGCTGCCTTGTGAATGTTGACCTGTTTAAAGGTCTTACTCACATCGGCTATGGAGAGCGTGATCATACAGTCATCTGGAACAGTTGAAGCTCTCATGCACGTTTCAGTGTTACTTGCCTCAAAGCGAGCATAGAAGTAATTTAGCTTGTCTGGTAGGCTCGTGTCACTGGGTAGCTCGCAGCTGTGAGCACAATTGGTTAGGTGGCCATAAAATGGCAGCCATCCCTCCTCCTCATTCTTATGCTATGATGTCTAAATAAGTCCATTGCACAGACGTTGAAGATGGGTTCTGTTCCCAGCTGCTGGACACATCAGGCCTGCTGGGGTTTAGCAGTGCAGAGAGAGGCAAAGAGCCAATCTACTACCTTGTTGTCATCAGAACTTGGC
Source organism: Oncorhynchus kisutch (assembly GCF_002021735.2). Lineage (NCBI taxonomy): Eukaryota > Metazoa > Chordata > Actinopteri > Salmoniformes > Salmonidae > Oncorhynchus > Oncorhynchus kisutch. The sequence goes on from NC_034180.2 coordinate 35,117,440, forward strand.
TCTGCTGGCCCTGCAACTCGTGCAATTTTTTAGATGAGATGGCAGCCATCCAAGCCTGGAGTAAATCAGCACTGTCCGTCAGTCAGTACAGCCAGCACAGAGAGGAGGGGAAGGAGGAAGTGTGCATATGAGAGAGAGGATGAAGGAAGGGAGGGGGAGCATGAACAAATTTGTGGAAAAGTATGAGTGGGGGAGGGAAGGCAAGAGAGATCGAGGGCTTGGTCTGTTTTTGTGAAACCTGAGCTGGGAAAAATGTCTCTGAGTTTAACACTTTCCCAAAATGTTTTGCAGTTGTTACTGTTAGGAGGGATCCATTGCGCAGGCACAGAACCGTACACACGTACATGCAGAGCCTCATACACACCCCTGGTGTGCTTGTTTTTCTCTGTCCCTGCCCCATCCCTCACCACACTTATGTTATCAAGGTGAGGCACACACACACTAACAAGGCAGCCTGACGTCTCTGGCCTGATGTCCAGCCAACTGTCTCCAGAAAAACTGTCTCCACCCACTGAACCGGACCGGCTTCTGCCAGGAGGCTCTATCAGCTCTTTATCTGCAGCCTCCCTGCCTCGCTGTCTCTCAGCAAGGGGCTGTCTGGAAACTGGGCATGAGCAAATGCTGCTCTCATTACTGAACACCTCATGCAGAGTGAACACAGAGGGTTGAGACTGGTGTGTCCTCAGGAAACCACAGTGACTGCCTTATTTTATTCTGAAAGGAGCCTTTTCCTGCCAATTAATTCTCAACAATACCCCGCCTTGTTTATGTCCTGTATATTGTATATTGCTTGAGCCTCCTCAAGTGATGTTCCAAAGCATGGATTATCAGACACATGAAACAACAGCTGCCTGCGGTGGGAAGGTTTACAGTTTGAATCCTTTAATTAGGGTTTAAATGTAATAAGATAAGCATAAAAAGATAACATGTAAAAAGTAGCCCACAAAACAATAGGCAGCAGGAGACAAAAATGGCAAGTTCACTAGGTTTATGTGCTTTACTTGGGGGATTGTAAATCCCTCCCCTTGACCGCAGGAGACTGCTAGTGTTTGTGAGTCAGAGATTGTGTGTGTGTGTGTTTTGGGTGTAACTATCCTTGTTGGGGCTAGAACAAGGACAATTCTGACATGTGGTAACAGAAGGAAATAGGCTATTTTAGGCTTAGGGGTTAGGATTAGGGTTAGGGTTAGGGTTACAACTAGAGTTTAAGGGATAATTTGGGATTTTGGCAATAGCCCTTTATCTACTTCCCCAGAGTCAGATGAACTTGTGGATACCATTTGTAATGTCTCTGTGTCCAGTATGAAGGAAGTTAGAGACATTTTCTTGCGTTAATGCTAACTAGCATTAGCGCAATGACTCGAAGTCTATGTTACAGTATCTGCTAGCATGCTATCAGACACCATAGACTTCCGGTCATTGCGTTAACGCTAGTTAGCAATTGCACTAGAGCTAGTAAGCAACTTCCTTCAAAGTGCACACAGAGATATAAAATTGGTATCTACAAGTTAATCTTACTCTGGGGAAGTAAAGGGCCTCATTGCCAAAATCCTGAAATATCTCTTTATGGTTAGACTTATGGTTGGAGTTAGGGTTTAGGGTTAGGACATAGGGTTTTGGGGATAAGGTCAGGGTTAAGGTTAGGGTTTAGAGAAAATAGAATTCTGAAAGGGAATCAATTGTTTGGTCCCCATAAGGATAGTTAAACAAACATGTGTGCATGTGTGCTTTTATCTGTGTGTGTATGTGTGCCAAGAGTGTGTGAGTGTGGGTGCATATGTATGTGTGTGCTTGTCCTTCTGCTTGCGTGTGCTTCACAGCTGTGCGGCTTGGAGTGACTGGCGCTCAGCAAAGGACTGGGCTCTGCCGGGTTTCTCTTGTTTAACAGAAGAGAACTCACAGTGCTGCACAGTGATTGCACAACTTATTTTCTAAAGAAAATGTACAGAGACGGCTGCAGAATAAATTAAGAACCAATGGAGAAACACAATACAGAATATGGACAGAGTCAAAGAGATGAACTCTCACTGTCCCAAATCACATGAATTGAACAACACTTGCAGCCCCCTTCTCAATGACTTATGCATGCCAGGGTCTTAAGCCTCAGTCTCTAAGCATGAATTAAATGCATCTTTGCCTTACTTATACCACAATAGTACATCACTTTCATAACCTTGTATACTAATTGGGAAGGGGTTGAACTGAAGTGAATTAATGTTTCATGCACAGATATAAAAATCCCACACCGTATTAAAATCCCACAAACACATTGTCTTCAATTGCAGAAAATAAAATAATAAATAATTTTCCTTTCAGTATTGACCGAGAGTCAACAGATCCATCTGCTTATAGTTGTGATTTGCTGTGATTTGATAGCAGAACAGGGCTGAGGGCTAGAAGGGCTGGGAGGCTTGATTATAGGCTTGGGATGGCGGCAGGTAGCTTAGCGGTTAAGCGGTTAAGTGTGTTGGGCCAGTAAGCGAAAGGTCGCTGGTTCTAATTCCCGAACTGACTAGGTAAAAAATCAGTTGATGTGCTTTTGAGCAAAGAACTTAACCCTCATTGCTCTGGATAAGAGCATGTGCTAAATGACTAAAACATAAAACTGGATGGGAATGGGGACTGGATGATGGAGGGCTTGGGGACTAGAGGGCTGGTGAGTCTGTGCTAGAGCTGGACGATAAACTGAAAATGATCTATTCTCCCTCAGGAAACTGAAAAGTTTTGGCATGGATCCTCAGATCCTCAAAAAGGTTCTAGAGCTGGACCATCGAGAGCATCCTGACTGGTTGCATCACTGCCTGGTATGGCAACTGCTCGGCCTCCGACCGCAAGGCACTACAGAAGGTAGTGCAAATGGCCCAGTACATCACTGGGGCCAAGCTTCCTGCCATCCAGGACCTCTATACCAGGCGGTGTCAGAGGAAGGCCCTAAAAATTGTCAATGACTCCAGCCACCCTTGTCAAAGACTGTTCTCTCTGCTACAGCACGGCAAGCGGTACCGGAGCGCCAAGTCTAGGTCCAAGAGGCTTCTAAACAGCTTCTACCCCCAAGCCATAAGACTCCTGGCTCCTGGCAAATGGCTTCCCAGACTTTTTGCGTTGCCCCCCCTCCCCCTCTCTTACACCGCTCATACTCTCTGTTGTTATCATCTATGCATAGTTACTTTTATAACTCTACCTTCATATAAACTCAACAAAAACAGTAACGTCCCTTTTCAGGACCCTGTCTTTCAAAGATAGTTTGTAAAAATACAAATAACTTCACAGATGTTCATTGTAAAGGGTTTAAACACTGTTTCCATGCTTGTTCAATGAACCATAAACAATTAATGAACAAATACCTGTGGAATGGTCGTAAAGACACTAACAACTTACAGATGGTAGGCAATTAAGGTCACAGTGATGAAAACTTAGGACACTAAAGAGGCCTTTCTACTGACTTTCTACTGAAAAACACCAAAAGAAAGATGCCCAGGGTCCCTGCTCATCTGCGTGAACGTGCCTTAGGCATGCTGCAAGGAGGAATGAAACCTGCAGATGTGGCTAGGGCTACAGGGAGACAGGACGGACAGCTTATCATCCTCGCAGTGGCACACCACGTCTAACAACACCTGCACAGGATCGGTACATCCAAACACCACACCTGCAGGACAGGTACAGGATGGCAACAACAACTGCCCGAGTTACACCAGGAACGCACAATACCTCTATCAGTGCTCAGACTGTCCGCAATCGGCTGAGAGAGGCTGGACTGAAGGCTTGTAGGCCTGTTGTAAGGCAGCTCCTCACCAGACATCACCGGCAACAACGTCACCTATGCGGACAAACCCACATCTCTGGACCAGACAGGACTGGCAAAAAGTGCTCTTCACTGACGAGCCGCGGTTTTGTCTCAACAGGGGTGATGGTCGGATGCGCGTCTGTCATCTAAGGAATGAGCGTTACACAGAGGCCTGTACTCTGGAGTGGGATCGATTTGGAGGTGGAGGGTCCGTCATGGTCTGGGGTGGTGTGTCACAGCATCATCGGACTAAGCTTGTTGTTATTGCATGCAATCTCAACGTTATGCGTTACAGGGAAGAAATTCTCCTCCCTCATGTGGTACCCTTCCTGCAGGCTCATCCTGACATGACCCTCCTGCATGACATTGCCACCAGCCATACTGCTCATTCTGTGTGTGATTTCCTGCAAGACAGGAATGTCAGTGTTGCCAGCGAAGATACCAGCGACGAGGCCAGTGAAGAACCCTGGATCGGAGGGTGAGGGCTAGGGCCATTCCCTCAGAAATGTCCAGGAACTTGCAGGTACCTTGGTGGAAGAGTGGGGTAACATCTCACAGCAAGAACTGGCAAATCTGGTGCAGTCCATGAGGGGGAGATGCACTGCATTACTTCATGCAGCTGGTGGCCACACCAGATACGGACTGTTACTTTTGATTTTGACCCCACTTTGTTCAAGGTCACATTATTCCATTTCTGTTAGTCACATCTGTGGATCTTGTTCAGTTTATGTCTCAGTTGTTGAATCTTGTTATGTTCATACAAATATTTACACATGTTAAGTTTGCTGAAAATAAAAGCAGTTGTCAGTGAGAGGACGTTTATTTTTTTGCTGAGTTTACATATTGCCCGAAATAACCAGTGCCCCCGCACATTGACTCTGTATATAGTCACGTTATTATTATTTTACTGCTTCTCTTTAATTACTTGTTACTTTTATTTACTTATTCTTAACCATATATTTTTTCAACTGCATTGTTGGTTAGGGGCTCGTAAGTAAGCATGTAATAAAATTCAAATAAATTTGATTTGATTAGTTTAAACCACATTCCAGCCGGTTTCTATTCCACAAGTTACCACCGGCTAAATCTTTGACGTTAAAATGCCCATTTACTCTGTTCCGTCTGATTGCGCAATCCACTGTCTCATCATCCCAGCCAGGCAATTTTTCTTTTAGACTAACATTTCGTTTTCAACAGTGGAGATTTGTATAAACCTTGCTGCCTGTCTCCGACATTTGCAATATTTTTTCAATATTCAAATTCGATCTCCAGCTGTGGTAATGAACATGTTGGGAGTCTGGATGAGACAGATAGGCAGGCAGCTTTTCTCAGCCAATTGAAATCATGAATCAGCATAATGTTTTATGATATATACAAAGAACTATCAATAGAACTATCAACAGGGAAAATGAAATGAAGTGCAGCTATTTTGCTGTCTTTCCATCTTCATTTTGAAGTGATTGTGTTAGCTGTGTTGTGGGCTAGCTCCTCTGAACAATAGTGTCCTGATGAGAGAGCACATTTCTACGCCGTGTGAAATTGAGCATTATTAGGTCATTGTTATGGATGTATCCAAATGGCCAAAACAGCAAAAGCAAACCTAAATGCAGATACTTTGCTGTTATTCTGGCTGCAATGTTTGACGTTACTGTAATTTAGCCATAGTTGGCTAGATAGCAAGCAAGGGGCAAGAAAATTGCCATCCAGTATGGCAATCGAACATTTAGAAAGAACCACTGGGTCCATAGATACAGAACCAAAGGACTGAACTGGGTCGTGTCTCTGGCAACCGAACCGATAGAACGAATGACCAGCCGGCTTGGGTAGCAACCCTTGATCTGTGTCAGGACTCTTTATTGTGGAAGGATGAAATAGTATGAATAAATTAATAAAAGTAAAGTTTTAATGAAAATACAGTGGCTTGCAAAGAATTCACCCCCTTGGCATGTTTCCTATTTTGTTGCATTACAACCTGGAATTAAAATAGGTTTTGGGGGGGTTTGTATCATTTGACTAACACAACATGCCTACCACTTTAACGATGCAAAATATTTTTTATTGTGAGACAAACAAGAAATAACACAAAATAAACTGAAAACTTGAGCGTGCATAACTATTCATAACTATTCCACATTTGGTAGCAATTTCAGCTGCAAGACTCTTAGGGTATGTCTAGTGGTTAGAGCGTTGGACTAGTAACCGGAAGGTTGCAAGTTCAAACCCCCCAGCTGACAAGGTACAAATCTGTCATTCTGCCCCTGAACAGGCAGTTAACCAACTGTTCCTAGGCTGTCATTGAAAATAAGAATTTGTTCTTAACTGACTTGCCTAGTTAAATAAAGTTTTAAAAAAAATTTTTTTAAAGCTTGGCACATCTAGCCACTGGGATTGTTGCCCATTCTTCAAGGAAAAACTCCTCCAGCTCCTTCAAGTCGGATGGGTTCCACTGGTGTACAGCAGTCTTTAAGTCATACCACAGATTCTCAATTGGATTGAGGTCTGGGCTCTGATTAGGCCATTCCAAGACATTTAACTGTTTCCCGTTAAACCACCACAAGTGTTGCTTTAGCAGTATGCTTAGTATGCTCATTGTCCTGCTGGAAGGTAAACCTCCGCCCTAGTCACAAATCTCTGGAAGACTGAAACAGGTTTCCCTAAAAAATATCCCTGTATTTAGCGCCATCCATCATTCCTTCAATTCTGACCAGTTTCCCAGTCCCTGAAAAACATACCCACAGCATGATGCTGATGGTTTTCTCAGGGGGGTGAGAGGTGTTGGGTTTGTGCCAGACAGCGTTTAACTTGATGGCCAAAAAGCTACATTTTAGTCTCATCTGCCCATTTTCTTCAATTTTTTTCCTTCATCCATATGTTTGGGGAGTCTCCCACATGCCTTTTGGCGAACACCAAACGTGTTTGCTTATTTTTTCTTTATTAAGCAATGGCTTTTTTTCTGGCCACTCTTCTGTAAAGCCCAGCTCTGTGGAATATACTTCTTAAAGTGGTCCTATGGACAGATACTCCAATCTCCGCTGTGGAACTTTGCAGATCATTCAGGGTTATCTTTGGTCTCTTTGTTGCCTCTCTGATTAATGCCCTCCTTGCCTGGTCCGTGAGTTTTGGTGGGCGGCCCTTTCTTGGCAGGTTTGTTGTTGAGCCATAATCTTTTAATTTTTTTATAATGGTGCTCAGTGGGATGTTCAAAGTTTCTGATATTTTTTTTTAACCCAACCCTGATCTGTACTTCTCCACAACTTTGTCCCTGACCTGTTTGGAGAGCTCCTTGGTCTTCATGGTGCCACTTGCTTGGTGGTGCCCCTTGCTTAGTGGTGTTGCAGACTCTGGGGCCTTTCGGAACAGGTGTATATATACTGGGATCATGAGACAGATCATGTGACAATTAGATTGAACAGAGGTGGACTTTATTTAACTAATTATGTGATTTCTGAAGGTAATTTGTTGCACCAGATCTTATTTAGGGGCTTCATAGCAAAGGGGGTGAAAACAAAGGGGGTGAAAACACAGCACCACTTTTCCGTAATTTTCCGCAATTTTTTTCATTTCACTTCACCGATTTTGACTCTTTTTTTATGTCCATCACATGAAATATAAATAAAAATCCATTTAATTACAGATTGTAATGCAACAAAATAGGAAATATGCCAAGGGAGTGTAACGCTCGTCTGAAGAAGTAGACCAAGGTGCAGCATGGTAAGTGTTCATGATCTTTAATAAGTAGACAACGATAGTAGACAACGATAGACAGCTGCCTCTGATTGGGAACCACACCCGGCCAAAACCAAAGAAATACAAATCATAGAATGCCCACCCCACATCACACTGACCTCACCAAATAGAGAAATAAAACGACTCTCTAAGGTCAGGGCGTGACAGTTTTATTTAATTTTTTTTTATTTTTTATTTCACCTTTATTTAACCAGGTAGGCTAGTTGAGAACAAGTTCTCATTTGCAACTGCGACCTGGCCAAGATAAAGCATAGCAGTGTGAGCATACAACAAAGAGTTACACATGGAGTAAACAATTAACAAGTCAATAACACAGTAGAAAACGAAGGGGGGGTCTATATACAATGTGTGCAAAAGGCATGAGGAGGTAGGCAAATAATTACAATTTTGCAGATTAACACTGGAGTGATAAAAGATCAGATGGTCATGTACAGGTAGAGATATTGGTGTGCAGAAGAGCAGAAAAGTAAATAAATAGAAACAGTACGGGGATGAGGTAGGTGAAAAGGGTGGGCTATTTACCAATAGACTATGTACAGCTGCAGCGATCGGTTAGCTGCTCAGATAGCTGATGTTTGAAGTTGGTGAGGGAGATAAAAGTCTCCAACTTCAGCGATTTTTGCAATTCGTTCCAGTCACAGGCAGCAGAGTACTGGAACGAAAGGCGGCCAAATGAGGTGTTGGCTTTAGGGATGATCAGTGAGATACACCTGCTGGAGCGCGTGCTACGGATGGATGTTGCCATCGTGACCAGTGAGCTGAGATAAGGCGGAGCTTTACCTAGCATAGACTTGTAGATGACCTGGAGCCAGTGGGTCTGGCGACGAATATGTAGCGAGGGCCAGCCGACTAGAGCATACAAGTCGCAGTGGTGGGTAGTATAAGGTGCTTTAGTGACAAAACGGATGGCACTGTGATAGACTGCATCCAGTTTGCTGAGTAGAGTGTTGGAAGCCATTTTGTAGATGACATCGCCGAAGTCGAGGATCGGTAGGATAGTCAGTTTTACTAGGGTAAGCTTGGCGGCTTGAGTGAAGGAGGCTTTGTTGCGGAATAGAAAGCCGACTCTTGATTTGATTTTCGATTGGAGATGTTTGATATGAGTCTGGAAGGAGAGTTTGCGGTCTAGCCAGACACCTAGGTACTTATAGACGTCCACATATTCTAGGTCGGAACCATCCAGGGTGGTGATGCTAGTCGGGCATGCAGGTGCAGGCAGCGACCGGTTGAAAAGCATGCATTTGGTCTTACTAGCGTTTAAGAGCAGTTGGAGGCCACGGAAGGAGTGTTGTATGGCATTGAAGCTTGTTTGGAGGTTAGATAGCACAGTGTCCAGAGACGGGCCGAAAGTATATAGAATGGTGTCGTCTGCGTAGAGGTGGATCAGGGAATCGCCCGCAGCAAGAGCAACATCATTGATATACACAGAGAAAAGAGTCGGCCCGAGAATTGAACCCTGTGGCACCCCCATAGAGACTGCCAGAGGACCGGACAGCATGCCCTCCGATTTGACACACTGAACTCTGTCTGCAAAGTAATTGGTGAACCAGGCAAGGCAGTCATCCGAAAAACCGAGGCTACTGAGTCTGCCGATAAGAATATGGTGATTGACAGAGTCGAAAGCCTTGGCGAGGTCGATGAAGACGGCTGCACAGTACTGTCTTTTATCGATGGCGGTTATGATGTCGTTTAGTACCTTGAGTGTGGCTGAGGTGCAGCCATGACCGGCTCGGAAACCAGATTGCACAGCGGAGAAGGTACGGTGGGATTCGAGATGGTCAGTGACCTGTTTGTTGACTTGGCTTTCGAAGACCTTAGATAGGCAGGGCAGGATGGATATAGGTCTGTAACAGTTTGGGTCCAGGGTGTCTCCCCCTTTGAAGAGGGGGATGACTGCGGCAGCTTTCCAATCCTTGGGGATCTCAGACGAGATGAAAGAGAGGTTGAACAGGCTGGTAATAGGGGTTGCGACAATGGTGGCAGATAGTTTCAGAAATAGAGGGTCCAGATTGTCAAGCCCAGCTGATTTGTACGGGTCCAGGTTTTGCAGCTCTTTCAGAACATCTGCTATCTGGATTTGGGTAAAGGAGAACCTGGAGAGGCTTGGGCGAGGAGCTGCGGGGGGGGCGGAGCTGTTGGCCGAGGTTGAAGTAGCCAGGCGGAAGGCATGGCCAGCCGTTGAGAAATGCTTATTGAAGTTTTCGATAATCATGGATTTATCAGTGGTGACCGTGTTACCTAGCCTCAGTGCAGTGGGCAGCTGGGAGGAGGTGCTCTTGTTCTCCATGGACTTCACAGTGTCCCAGAACTTTTTGGAGTTGGAGCTACAGGATGCAAACTTCTGCCTGAAGAAGCTGGCCTTAGCTTTCCTGACTGACTGCGTGTATTGGTTCCGGACTTCCCTGAACAGTTGCATATCACGGGGACTATTCGATGCTATTGCAGTCCGCCACAGGATGTTTTTGTGCTGGTCGAGGGCAGTCAGGTCTGGGGTGAACCAAGGGCTGTATCTGTTCTTAGTTCTGCATTTTTTGAACGGAGCATGCTTATCTAAAATGGTGAGGAAGTTGCTTTTAAAGAATGACCAGGCATCCTCAACTGACGGGATGAGGTCAATGTCCTTCCAGGATACCCGGGCCAGGTCGATTAGAAAGGCCTGCTCACAGAAGTGTTTTAGGGAGCGCTTGACAGTGATGAGGGGTGGTCGTTTGACTGCGGCTCCGTAGCGGATACAGGCAATGAGGCAGTGATCGCTGAGATCCTGGTTGAAGACAGCGGAGGTGTATTTGGAGGGCCAGTTGGTCAGGATGACGTCTATGAGGGTGCCCTTGTTTACAGAGTTAGGGTTGTACCTGGTGGGTTCCTTGATGATTTGTGTGAGATTGAGGGCATCTAGCTTAGATTGTAGGACTGGCGGGGTGTTAAGCATATCCCAGTTTAGGTCACCTAACAGAACAAACTCTGAAGCTAGATGGGGGGCGATCAATTCACAAATGGTGTCCAGGGCACAGCTGGGAGCTGAGGGGGGTCGGTAGCAGGCGGCAACCGTGAGAGACTTATTTCTGGAGAGAGTAATTTTCAAAATTAGTAGTTCGAACTGTTTGGGTATGGACCTGGAAAGTATGACATTACTTTGCAGGCCATCTCTGCAGTAAACTGCAACTCCTCCCCCTTTGGCAGTTCTATCTTGACGGAAGATGTTATAGTTGGGTATGGAAATCTCTGAATTTTTGGTGGCCTTCCTGAGCCAGGATTCAGACACAGCAAGGACATCAGGGTTAGCAGAGTGTGCTAAAGCAGTGAGTAAGACAAACTTAGGGAGGAGGCTTCTGATGTTGACATGCATGAAACCAAGGCTTTTTCGAACACAGAAGTCAACAAATGAGGGTGCCTGGGGACATGCAGGGCCTGGGTTTACCTCCACATCACCCGCGGAACAGAGAAGGAGTAGTATGAGGGTGCGGCTAAAGGCTATCAAAACTGGTCGCCTAGAGCGTTGGGGACAGAGAATAAGAGGAGCAGGTTTCTGGGCATGGTAGAATATATTCAGGGCATAATGCGCAGACAGGGGTATGGTGGGGTGCGGGTACAGCGGAGGTAAGCCCAGGCACTGGGTGATGATGAGAGAGGTTGTATCTCTGGACATGCTGGTAGTAATGGGTGAGGTCACCGCATGTGTGGGAGGTGGGACAAAGGAGTTATCAGGGGTATGAAGAGTGGAACTAGGGGCTCCATTGTGGACTAAAACAATGATAACTAACCTGAACAACAGTATACAAGGCATATTGACATTTGAGAGAGACATACAGCGAGGCATACAGTAATCACAGGTGTTGAATTGGGAAAGCTAGCTAAAACAGTAGGTGAGACAACAGCTAATCAGCTAGCACAACAACAGCAGGTAAAATGGCGTAGACTAGGCAACGGGGCCAACAGATAAAACAAACAAGCAGAATGGAGTACCGTGATTTATGGACAGTCCAGCGTGCATCAGCTATGTAGCCAAGAGATCAGTGTCCAGGGGGCAGCGGTGGATGGGGAAGGGAAGCTGGACTGGCGAGTGTTATCCAGGTTAAAAAAACGAACAATGACTAAATAGCTTGTAGCTAGTTAGCTGGTTAGCTTCTGGAGGTTCTTGAGTGTGTTCTAAAAATAAATAAAAAATAATAGCGATTCCGTATCACATTGGGTGAGGCAGGTTTCCGGAAGGTATAAACAAATTAAAAGTCAAAAGAGATAGAAAGTAAATATGGGTCCGGAGGGCGTTTGGGACGCGGCGATTCAGGCGGTTAGCAGGCCTGTGCTAACAAGCTAACAGTTTGTAGGCCCGGGCTAGACAAGGTAGCAGTTAGCGGACCGGAGCTGGACAAGCTAGCAGTTAGCAGGCCGAATTAGCAAGCAGGGAGATAGCGAGGGCTAGAGAGTTAGCCTTTGGGGGACGTCGCGATGGGGTGAGTCTGTTTATTCCTCTTCATGCGGTGACATCGATAGACCGGTCGTGGGCCCGGGTATTGTAGCTCAGGAGTATGCTACGGTGGTAGACAGTGGTAGACAGTACCCCCCCCCCCCCAGGTGTGGACTCCCGGCCACAAACCTGAACCTATAGGGGAGGGTCCGGGTGGGCATCGCTGGAGGCTCCGGACTGGGGACCATCGCTAGAGGCTCCGGACTGGGGAGCATCGATCATCACTGGAGGCTTCGTGCCATGGATCATCACTGGAGGCTTCGTTCCATGGATCATCACTGGAGGCTTCGTGCCATGGATCATCACTGGAGGCTTCGTTCCATGGATCATCACTGGAGGCTTCGTGCCATGGATCATCACTGGAGGCTTCGTGCCATGGGTCATCACTGGAGGCTTCGGGCAATGGATCATCACTGGAGGCTTTGTGGCTTGGATCATCACTGGAGGCTGGGTTCATGGAGCTGGCACAGGATATACTAGGCCGTGGAGACGCACTGGCGGTCTAGACAGCAGAGCTGTCACAACCCGTCCTGGCTGGATGCTCACCCTAGCCCGGCAACTGCGGGACGTTGGAACAGGATGCACTGGACTGTGAAAGCGCACCGGAGACACTGTGCGTAGAGCCGGCGCAGGATATACTGGGCCGAGGAGGCGCACTGGAGGTCTGGAGCGTAGAGCTGGCACCACCCCTCCTGGCTGGATGCCCACCCTAGCCCTAGCAACTGCTGGGGCGCTGGCACAGGACGTACTGGGCTGTGGAGACGCACCGGAGACACAGTGCGCAGAGCCGGCAAAGGTTATCCTGGACCGTAGAGACGCACTGGAGGCCAGATGCGCTGAGCCGGCACCATCCGTCCTGGCTGAATACCCACTCTAGCTCGAGGAGCTGGCACAGAGCGCACCGGTGACACACGGCGCAGAGCCGCATAACATGGTGACTCCTTCCCCACGGTAAGCACGTGGAGTTGGCTCAGGTCTATAACCTGACTCCGCCAATCCCCCCGTGTGCCCCCCCAAATTGTTTTGGGGCTGCCTCTCGTGCCTGCTTCGTCGTGCCAACTCCTCGTATCTTCGCCATTCCGCCGTTGCTGCTTCTAGCTCCCCCTTAGGACGTCGATATTCTCCAGCCTGTGTATGATATACCTAAGTATGATTCCCAATCAGAGACAATGATAGACAGCTGCCTCTGATTGGGAACCACACTCGTCCAAAACCAAAGAAATATAAAACATAGAATGCCCACCCCACATCACACCCTGACCTCACCAAGTAGAGAAATAAAATGTCTCTCTATGGTCAGGGCGTGCAGGGGGATGAATACTTTTGCAAGGCACTGTATGTAAATCATTATTTGAATATGTTCGTAACCTGTTGTGTAAAAGTGATAATTCCCTCGAAGCCGGTGTTTTGAGGATATATTGGTATGGATTTTCAGGCATTATCACTGAAATAAACATATTGTTCTATTTATAGTTTTGTGATAATTCATTACATTTATCGTGATATGGATTTTTGTTCATATCGCCCAGCAATGAGTCTGTGCCGACTGGGAGGTTAGCTGTGTTGGAGGGGGCTCTGTTGCCCCCAGCATACCCATTACAACTTAGCTCAGCCTATGCACTCTGGCTTTGTTGACTTAGCTGGTGTTCCCAGGACAACTGTAGACTTTCCTGGAGCCAGATGTGTACAGAGAAGAGTAGAGAATGTGAGAATACTTCAGTGTTTGTGTTTGCTATGACATGGCTGAGGTTGTTATTTGATATGTAGACTATTGCCTTTCTGCAGAAGTAGCATGGAAATAACTCTGGTATAACGTGTCAAGCAACAGGATGGTGTTACTATTCACTGTCAATGGACTATTATAAACTCTTAGTAATAATGTTCATTTGGTGGATCACTGCCTCTTACTCAAACAACAACACAACAGTACTTCAGGTAGTGAGTCAGAGGCCATGGGCACCTCCAATATTATTTTAGCCAAAGCACAGACAAGACAATTAAAGGCAAAAACAAACAATGCCAAAATACACAATGCTATCTAAAGAACCATCTTAAACAAAAGAGAAAAGTGCTGTAATCATGAGGTTGGTTTATCTCCATTTTAATATGTCTTCCCAGACAGCACTAGTCCCCTGCCATCAACTTCATCTGGCATGCAATCAGGAGAGCCACAGAGTTGTTTTGGTGCTGTCACTCAATCAGGAGGTACCTCCCAACCCCCCCTTGTTCTCGTCCTAGCCCCCCTCTTTACAGCCCACTTTGCAGATCCTTTCAGACTAGGAGGGATGTCTTTACAGAAGCACAATATCAACAAACAGAACAAAGAAAAACTAGAAAATGTTACACATAAACTTGGAACATATACATTTACAGAAAAGTCTTTTTTTTTCACAACAGCCAGACAGGGTGCCTCATTGCCTGGCAGAGAATACAAACAATTGATGTACTAACAAACCGACCTATCCATGTAGCCTATCCAGCTCTATATGGTCTGCTTTGTCCCTGATAATAGGGTAAAATTGCTATTGTTAAGGAGTAATTCATGTCATAGTAGACACATTAAAATGAGCTGTAGTCACTAGTTGCTCCCCCAGTAAATGTCTGTCTGAAATTATAGGTTCATGAAATGAGTGTGCTGCTCATAGGTGATAATTTAGTAATTACCTATGTGTTTGGGTGAGATGGTGTGAGATGAGATGGTGTTGGGTGAGAGTACAGTCCTGGGGGGGATTCTGTGGCTGGGTGGGGTGATGAGGTGCCTGTCAGCGCTAATTTGCTGTTATTCTCCAGCTCATAGCTACTTTATTCACTTAATGATACCGTGCCTATCTGATGCCTTTAGCACAACTGTCAGCCTCTACAGAGAGAAAACCGAACTTAACAGTACTAGGCAGAGGCCAGACCGAATGACATGTAGAGATTGACTCTGTGCTGGTTTTGTTGTGTTCATCAGCTGAGCACAATCAGTCTTCTTTTCTCGGTTCTCTTGTGAGCCGCCCCACTCAGCCAAAGGCTCCAGTCACGGAGGCTGCACTGCATCGATTGGCTTTGCAGACATAAACAAGAGCTGCACTTGCAAGTGACCCATGAGCCTGACCCCAGAGATAGACGC
This sequence comes from Oncorhynchus kisutch, assembly GCF_002021735.2. NCBI lineage: Eukaryota > Metazoa > Chordata > Actinopteri > Salmoniformes > Salmonidae > Oncorhynchus > Oncorhynchus kisutch. Next base: position 35,132,548 of record NC_034180.2, read on the forward strand.
TCCCTCTAATGGGTGTCTCTTTCAGCGGGCGGTCCGTGGAACAGAGAAGCCATTGTTTGTGCCAGGAACAGCCAAGACTCAAGCCCACAAAAGTGCTGAGCCAAGAGGAGCAGGCTAGAGAGCCAGGGAACTATGGGCCCTTCCTCCTCCTCCTCCTGCTGCAAGGCAGAGCCTCAGCCTTCCACTCCCTGAGGGAGAGTTAACCCAGGAGAGGATTGTCACCTCCCCCCTCAGAGCAGAGCCATGCTAACAAAGCAATCATTGCACTGATAACACCTGGTCTGGCTGCTTTACTTGTTTTGATCACACATCTTTTATCACTTTTATCTTTTCTTAGTCTCTTGTTGCTTTTTGGAGGATTTGAAGAGATTTGAAGAGATACTTTAAATGACAAACCTATAGTAGCTAGAAGTGAGAACCCACCACATCCTCTGATGCACACAGGCCTGGGAGTTCTCCTGCTGAAAGTGGCCAAACAGGTGAGTCGGGTGTCAGTGAGGTGTGAAATCTTACTTGGCAGCCATGACAATACGCTTGCCACACGTCAGACCTGGGGGAGGTGACTTTACACACAGCACACAGCGTTAACTAGTCTATTCAACTCAGCCTGAGCTGAAGAGCAAAATAACACTGGGTTTTACTGCAATTTGTTGTAATGATGATCCCTTGTAAGATATGGTGCAAAGAAATTGACATAAACCTCACATATTGAATGTGAGGTTTATTTTATGTTGTGGTACTTGTGTATGTCATGTATCTATAAAAACAACACCTTTATCTCACAAGAACATTCACAAGTGATTATATAGTCATTATAAACACCATGTTAGGAACCACACACTGATATTCCACCACTGTTATGCATAAGGGACATTCGTGCATATATTTGTCATCAGTAGTATAGGTCGCAATTGTAGTCGCAGTATAGGTCGCCAGGTCGCAATTGTAAATGAGAACTTGTTCTCAACTTGCCTACCTGGTTAAATAAAGGTGAAATAAAAATAAAATAAAATATCAAGCCCCCTGGTCTGACAGTCCCAGTAGTACTGTAAGTCATCTGCAGGCATGGCAGCCGTGGCTCTGACCTTTGTAGAAGTGACAGTAATGCAGAGTGAGGGGACTTCATGGACACATCCTCCTAACCAAGGCTCTGCTGGAGACCAGGGCACAGGTCGTCTGTAGTTGCTACTCATCCTCAGTATTACCAATGCCCTGCTAGACAGGCCTGTGTGTGTGTGTGTGTGTGTGTGTGTGTGTGTGTGTGTGTGTGTGTGTGTGTGTGTGTGTGTGTGTGTGTGTGTGTGTGTGTGTGTGTGTGTGTGTGTGTGTGTGTGTGTGTGTGTGTGTGTGTGTGTGTATGTATACAGTACTGCTAGTTAGACAGTCATAAGTGTAGGCTGAAGGCCCCATCGCTCCCAATGAATGAATGAGCACTCAGCAGGAGGGATGTGATGGGCACTCCCACTGACAAACACCTGGCGAACTTCTAATGGATGGCTGGCAATCCTCAGATGCTTGGCTAGTTTTAAGTGGCTTCATTTCACAATGATGCTTATAACAAATGGACAACTTGATGTTGGATGTTGGAGGGAAGAGAATAATAACTTCTACCTCAGCACTACAGTACTTGCATCGAAGCAAATAATTTATCAAGTAACCACACAGCTGAAGTCGGAAGTTTACAAACACTTTATCCAAATACATTTAAACTCAGTTTTTCACAATTTCTGACATTTAATCCAAGTAAATATTCCCTGTCTTAGGTCAGATAGGATCACCACTTTAAAAAATAATTTCTGGGCACCATGGTGTCTTGTTTCTCTTTCAAAGAAATCAAAGACTGTTCTATGCAGGTTATTGCATCGTCAATGGTCTGCTATACTACAGACACACAGCTAGTTCAGCACATGACAGATTTGAAAGAACGAACCAGAGTACACTGTACAATATCACAGGGATTGCTCAGGGACGCATCAGATCTACAGACAAAACACACTTTCCAGTTCATGTTGATTACAAAAGAATGCAAAAGTAGACAAAAAGGATTGAATCCATAACCAATGCCCGGTGACAAAAAATGTTTGGCAAATGATCTGCATGGTACTGATCCAGCTCCAAAGCACTGACCAGACAATGGTCATACTGTAGTTATGTACAGTTGAAGTCGGAAGTTTACATACACCTTAGCCAAATACATATCTCACTGGTCACCCCCAAAACCAATTCTTCCTTTCCTTCCAGTTCTCTGCTGCCAATGACTGGAACGAACTGCAAAAATCACTGAAGCTGGAGACTCATATCTCCCTCACTAGCTTTAAGCACAGATGTCAGAGCAGCAGAAGGTGAGGGATCAGCCCAGAACTAGACGGCAGGACATGGTCAATGACCTGAAGAGAGCTGGGACCACAGTCTCAAAGAAAACCATTAGTAACACACTACACCGTCATGGATTAAAATCCTGCAGCGCACGCAAGGTCCCCCTGCTCAAGCCAGCGCATGTCCAGGCCCGTCTGAAGTTTGCCAATGACCATCTGGATGATCCAGAGGAGGAATGGGAGAAGGTCATGTGGTTTGATGAGACAAAAATAGAGCTTTTTGGTCTAAACTCCACTCGCCGATGTTTGGAGGAAGAAGGATGGGTACAACCCCAAGAACACCATCCCAACCGTGAAGCATGAAGGTGGAAACATCATTCTTTGGGGATGCTTTTCTGCAAAGGGGACAGGACGACTGCACCGTATTGAGGGGAGGATGGATGGGGCCATGTATCGCAAGATCTGTTAGCAACCTCCTTCCCTCAGTAAGAGCATTGAAGATGGGTCGTGGCTGGGTCTTCCAGCATGACAACGACCCGAAACACACAGCCAGGGAAACTAAGGAGTGGCTCCGTAAGAAGCATCTCAAGGTCCTGGAGAGGCCTCGCCAGTCTCCAGACCTGAACCCAATAGAACATCTTTGGAGGGAGCTGAAAGTCCGTATTGCCCAGCGCCAGCCCCGAAACCTGAAGGATCTGGAGAAGGTCTGTATGGAGGAGTGGGCCACAATCCCTGCTGCAGTGTGTGCAAACCTGGTCAAGAACTACAGGAAATGTATGATCTCTGTAATTGCAAACAAAGGTTTCTGTACCAAATATTAAGTTCTGCTTTTCTGATGTATCAAATACTTATGGCATGCAATCAAATGCAAATTAATTACTTAAAAATCATACAATGTGATTTTCTGGATTTTTGTTTTAGATTCTGTCTCTCGCAGTTGAAGTGTACCTATGATAAAAATTACAGACCTCTTCATGCTTTGTAAGTAGAAAAACCTGAAAAATCGGCAGTGTATCAAATACTTGTTCTCCCCACTGTATGTAAACTTCCGACTTCAACTGTAAGTGTATGTAAACTTCTGAATTTAACTGTAACATGTAGTTTTACCAGGGGACCTTTTTTGGGGAGAAAACAATTGAAGCCATTTACACTTTCAATATAATTTTATTGAAAAAAAAAGTACCAATAAAACAGAACAAGTCATTCAGAAAAAGATTTGTTGAGCAAAGCTCTTATATGTACAGCATATTGCACTACATAACAAATTGTCCTTACTTCCATAATGTATCAACAAAAATAAAACACAAAAAAAGAAATGAGTGCACAGTACAGTCTTGAAAACACACAGTCAATGTTCACAAAAATGCTACATTTTCGCTGGGTCTCTTTTCTTGGGAGTACAGAGAGTGTGTGATAATCAAGACTTAGTTGAAACTGAGCAGTTAAAGGCATTTTCCAGGTGTCAGTAATACATGTACAGTTCATCGGTTCCTAAAACAGGACAATGTTTCTTGGTTATGATTTAACCTCAGAGATCATATGGAGCACAACACGAAAATAAATGTTTCCGTTTTGACGGTATCGCTGAAAACATGTTTACACCAGAACCAGTCAAAGAAGGAATGTTTCAAGCTCATTTATATACAAAAAAAGCCCTTGATCTCATTGGACTTGTTAAAAAGATCGAACAGGTATTAAAAACGATTCAAAAGCCTCAAAACTGTCCCTATAAAAGCTGACCCTTTCATATGAAAAGACATTAAAAAAGTTAGGAAAGACAATGAGTAAGAAATGGTCTCATAAAAAAGGTACATTTAAAGAAAGTGGACAAAACAAATCAAGACACTGACGGTTTTTCGATAATATACAAAACTCACTGTATAGAGTTCCTGTAGCTATGCACAGTGCTGAGATATGGCAAGTATATGTCTAATCTCCAGTACACAGCTTCAGAACCCCCTCTGAAAAATCATTTCTGGGCACCATGGTGGCTTTTTTCTCTTTCAAATAAATCAAAAGACTGTTCTATGCATCGTCAATGGTCTGCAATACTACAGACACTCAGTTAGTTCAGCACATGACAGATTTGAAAGAACGAACCAGAGTACACTGTACAATATCACAGGGACTGCTCAGGGACGCATCAGATCTACAGACACAAAGTACTTTCCAGTGCATGTTTATTACAGAAGAATGCTAAAGTAGACTAAAAGGATTGAACCCATAACCAATGCCCAGCGACAAAAAAAATGTTTTGGCAAATTATCTGCATGGTACTGATCCAGCTCCAAAGCACTGACCAGACAATGGTCATACTGTAGTTATGTACAGTTGAAGTCGGAAGTTTACATACACCTTAGCCAAACACATTTAAACTCAGTTTTTCACAATTCCTGACATTTATTCAGAGTAAAAATTCCCTGTTTTAGGTCAGTTAGGATCACCACTTTATTTAAAAAATGTGAAAAGTCAGAATAATAGTAGAGAGAATGATGTATTTCAGCTTTTATTTCTTTCATCACATTTCCAGTGGGTCAGAAGTTTACATACACTCAATTAGTATTTGGTAGCATTGCCTTTAAATTGTTTAACTTGGGTCAAACGTTTCGGGTAGCCTTCCACAAGCTTCCCACAATAAGTTGGGTGAATTTTGGCCCATTCCTCCTGACAGAACTGGTGTAACTGAGTCAGGATTGTAAGGCCTCCTTGCTCGCACACACTTTCTCAGTTCTGCCCACAATTTTTCTAAAGGATTGAGGTCAGGGCTTTACGATGGCCACTCCAATACCTTGACTTTGTTGTCCTTAAGCCATTTTGCCACAACTTTGGAAGTATGATTGGGGTCATTGTCTATTTGGAAGACCCATTTGCGACCAAGCATTAACTTCCTGACTGATGTCTTGAGATGTTGCTTCAATATATCCACATAATTTTCCTCTTCATGATGCCATCTACTTTGTGAAGTGCACCAGTCCCTCCTGCAGCAAAGCACCCCCACAACATGATGCTGCCACCCCCGTGCTTCACAGTTGGATTGGTGTTTCTTCTGCTTGCAAGCCTCCCCCTCTTTCCTCCAAACATAATAATGGTCACTATGGCCAAACAGTTCTATTATTGTTTCATCAGACCAGAGGACATTTCTCCAAAAAGTGCGATCTTTGTCCCCATGTGCAGTTGCAAACCGTAGTCTTGCTTTTTATTGCGGTTTAGGAGCAGTAGCTTCTTCCTTGCTGAGCTGCCTTTCAGGTTATGTCGATATAGAATACGTTTTACTGTGGATATAGATACTTTTGTACCTGTTTCCTTTACAAAGGTCCTTTGCTGTTGTTCTGGGATTGATTTGCACTTTTGGCACCAAAGTACATTCATCTCTAGGCGACTGAACACGTATCCTTTCTGATTGGTATGACAGGTGCTTGGTCCCATGGTGTTTATACTTGCGTAATATTGTTTGTACAGATGAACGTGGTACCTTCAGGCATTTGGAAATTGCTCCCAAGGATGAACCAGACTTGTGGAGGTCTACAATTTATTTTCTGAGGTCTTGGCTGATTTCTTTAGATTTTCCCATGATGACAAGCAAAGACGCACTGAGTTTGAAGGTATGCCTTGAATATGTCCACAGGTACACCTCCAATTGACTCAGATGATGTCAATTAGCCTATCAGAAGCTTCTAAAGCCATGCCATTTTTGGGAATTTTCCAAGCTGTTTAAAGGCATAGTCAACTTAGTGTATGTAAACTTCTGACCCACTGGAATTGTGATACAGTAAATTATAAGTCAAATAATTGTTGGACAAATAACTTGTGTCATGCACAAAGTAGATGTCCTAACCGACTTGCCTAAATTATAGTTTGTTAACAAGACATTTGTAGAGTGGTTGAAAAATGAGTTTCAATGACTCCAACCTAAATGTATGTAAACTTCTGACTTCAACTGTAGCTAAACTGATCTGTGATCTTTCCAGAATGAACACTGAGATTCTACTGCTATCTGCTGAATGGCTAACGTGACATGGTTGATTCATATAAATGCCTTAACCGATTGGGCCCATTTCTGGAGATGACTACCCTCAGGGAAAACACAGCGCAGATAACCATCGCTCTATACAGTCACACAAATGAATTATATACACATTTTTAAAAAACAAAAGGAAGAGAAATTGCACACAAAATCCATACGGTAGAAAAGGGTGAATATACAAAAAATAAATAAAAAATAAAAAAACGGAAAGCAACGCTAAAAGTCCTTAAGGAAATGGATGAGCAGTACACATAGATGTAGGCTACAGTAGAGCGAGAGAAGCGAGTTTAGGGACGGTTTAAGGGCTACAGTGAGACAGGAGGCTACGGTGACTGGCTCAGCATTCAGGATCTGCAGGAAAAAACAACAACAAACAACAACAACAACGATGTTCAACTCATCTCTCACTGCCCCACATGGTTCTAAATTAGTCCCTGCCTCAACAGACAGAGCAAGCGTCATCATCTGACCAGTCTGTCTAAAGTATACCTTTATATCTATGGTTATGTATCTAATATATTTCAACTGATGCAGACAACAGAATTGGACCGAACCACTCCATTCCTTTGTCATCCTACTCTACATGGGAAACTGTTATTTGTATTTTCCCTGGCACAAAAACATACAGGTAACTGCCAAAATAATTGAAACACTTGAGTAAATGAGGGATGCAAAGTATATTTAAATCAGGTATTTCCACACAGGTGTGGTTCCTGAGTTAATAAAGGAATTAATATCCCATTATGCTAAAGGAATATGTTTAAAAAGGTTGGGCAGGCCATTATTTTGGCTACCATGGCTATGCCCCCATAGGATGACAATGTCCCCATCCACAGGACACGAGTGGCCGCTGAATGGTTTGATGAGCATGAAAATGATGTAAACCATATGAAATGGCCATCACTGTCACCAGATCTCAACCCAATTGAACACTTATGGGAGATTCTGGAGGGGCGCCTGAGACAGCGTTTTCCACCACCATCAACAAAACACCATATTATTCCAAGCACTTGTAGAATCTATGCCAAGGGGCATTGAAGCTGTTCTGGCTCGTGGTGGCCCAACACCACCCTATGAAGACACTTTATATGGGTGTTTCCTTGATTTTGGCAGTTACCTGTTTCTCCAGCATTCTAAATTAAGGGTTGAAAGAAAGCACTGATTATACAGACAGAAGATGACACAGAAGATGGCTGTAGGACCAAATTACCAAGAGTTGTGTCTGAAATTACAGCCTCATGATGTATACTTCTCCTTCAAAATGGGCAAAAAGTAAAGTACTGTAGGACCAAACATAACCGTATTAACAGGAGTTGTGTCTGAAATTACAGCCTCATGATATATACTGCTACTTCAAAATGGACAAAAAGTGAAGTAAAAAGGCAATAAAATGTACAACAAACAGCATCTTCAAGAATACAGCAGTGTCTTCAAAAAGATTCATATTTCAATAGTAATTACAGTCTTGCATACTACCAGTTAATTTCTAAACTCAGACACGTTCTCTTGTCAATTGGATTATCAGTGGTGATTTCTATTAAAAAGTTACACCACAGGATCTGAGGACAAAGAACTAATACAAGATCACTCCACAGGTTAAAAAATATATATATAAAAGCCCATGCAACAATCCTGAGAGGAGGGAAGATGTTGTTGTTTCACATGTTTGTTTTGGTGTCCAGAATACAAGTGCATCTCTGGCAGTGGGTTAGAGAGCACATCGATTGGAGGGCTAAAAAACATTGGAATTTCAATGAGGCATTCATTTAACCAGCATCACTTGTACCTCAGATGTTTTATTCTAATGATAACAGGCCATATTCAGTCACTTCCTGGGAAGATATAGCCTGGTCATGTGAATGAAAACATTGTAATGTTACCATTGCAAATCAGATACAGTTAAAAACCTTCATTAAATGACAGAGGTTGGCTTTGTAACCGAATCTACTCCTGACTGATGTACTATAGTGCAAACAGTGTGGATACATAGCTCCACTTGAAGGGCCTGGTAGTCTTAAAACAAAAAAATGATCAGCACAATCTCTCTTACAATGACTGGGGTCCAGTTCGGGGATTTATGAAATTAGTAAAAGATAACTCTGAAATAAACTATGATTGAAAACCTGGTGTTCTCTCTGAGTAACTCGTGGGATCCACTTTTGCTTTGGAAGTTGTATCATGGCTGCGGGTAGATGTTTTGGGAGTGCTGTTGAAGGTGGGTGGGGGGTGGGGGGGTCCTAAAGAGTATTCTTCTCTGCTAATACAGCAGTAATAAAAGCCTAGTTCACAAATGTTATGAGAAAATGTTATATATATGTATATATATATATGTATACACTTTTTTTTTATCAGGGGGTGCTGTAGCACCCCTATTTCCCACGGCTATGTACTGGATCTACCTTCACACCACAAAGTGGCATTTACCACATCGGAAGCCACTGGATGTTTCATTATTTTTGGTGACAATGGGAAAAACAACAATTATTGAAATCAAAACAATAAAAGTGACTGGAAGAGCAAAGAATAATCAACATGTAATATAACAGTATACACAACCCCATTGAGGAGAAGGTTGAGGTGAAAAATGCTTTGTTCTGAGAGAATCTTTGGAAATTAGTAAGTTATCAAGTTTGACCAATTATTTCCTGGAAACTTCAGAAAAGAAAACCCTATGAACCACTCTTCTTTCCCTTCTTCAGATCCATCCATCTCTTTCTTCTGCTTGGTTCTTGTCAACAGTCATTGGGTTGTGGTAGAAGACATTGACAAGGCATTCCCGGGACCATGGAGGTCATTCAAGATGTACACATACGGAAGTGCAAACAAATTCAACAGGAATAATGTACTGTACAAAATACTACATCAAACAATTACCAAAATAAGGACATCGTGCAGTAGAGGAATCTCGTGAAACAACATGGCATCTTCTTGGAAAAAAACAACCTCGTAAAAAATGGTTGTCTCCGTCCCGCGGGGACCTTTTCTCTTTTGTAATTTTTCCCCAACAGACCCGTGTTAAATTTGACAGTGCCAATGGAGTCCAGTTCCTGTGGGAGAGGGGTAGTCTGGGCTGGGCTGGTCCTCTCCATCACCTCCACCCTGCTCTCCCCCCTCCAGCGATGGCCTCCTGCTCAAACAGCAGGGTGAGCAGAGCCGAGGCCAGGCGCCACCACAAGGGCCTCATGTTCCTTTGGTTTCGGTGATACTGCAACAAAACAAGGGAGAAAAACAACCGAATCAGAACAGCATAAGGACAGGGAACTTGCCTAGTCAATTAAAAAATGTCATCATTCCTTTACCAGGGTCTCCAGTTGGAGCTGTGGATATGTGTTGGTGTGTGATGGGTGGTGATAGTGATTGAGAGAGATCAACATGGTGAATTGAGGAGGGAAAGGTCATAACCAGACACCGGAACGGCTATGATATTCTCACAACAGTCTGTGTGTGTGTCCAGCACTACTTATTAATGCAGGTTCTTTGTGTGCAGGATTGAGAACCCTAACCCCAGCCAATGTAACACTAACGTCCACCCCACCCCATGCCACAGACACAGTCATTGCACAGCAAGTCTATGGAAACAGAATCAACAGCACATCAGGAGCAGCCTCCCTCTCCCCCTCAGGCTGGAGAGCCAACTGGATGGTGTGTGATTTGGAGGATAAAGCTATCTCTGCCATAGAGGAGGAGATAAGATAATTGCACTATATAGGACTAGAGAGCACTTGAGGAGGGGCGTGGATCCACAGGAACATATCTCAGTATGAGAGCTGAGCTTAGCTCCACAGACGAAACACAGACACTACCGGACCTGATAACACCACAGCTATTTCAGATACACGTCACACATCAACAAAGAGCAACAATAGGCTGGATAAAAAGCTTTGACAAAAAAAAGCTTAGCACATTGCCAGTGTCAGACAACATTCTCCCGTTGTAAACCAATTCCACCAAAGTGTGACTGCCGAGTTGACTTGTTTCTTAACATGACATCTGATGCAGCATTTGTGTGCAAGCCCAGAAATCAACCTGTTTACAACTAGCCTGCACTTTGCAATGTGATAAGACCCAGGTTTCCACTAGCCCCCATACAGTGAGATGAACTTTGCAGATCGTTGCATAAGCTGGTGCCAGTTTCAAACAGGATCATGCACTTTCCACACCCGCACACGTTTTTGTAAAAGAAAGAAATACATTATTGTATAGCCATCGGATATTTGAGGTACGACTGGGAATATTGATAGCACTATTTTTGTGATATAGCATTTATCAAAAGTTAAGCTGGGGATATTTTGATAATTGCATAACAACGAAAGAAGTCTGCTTCATAAATATATATTATCCAATGCACAAATTGAACTATACTGAACAAAAATATAAATGCAACATGTAAAGTGTTGTTCCCATGTTTCATGGGCTGAAGTAAAATATCCCCAAAATTTTCCATACTGACACAAAGCGTATTTCTCTCAAATGTTGTGCACAAATTTGTTTACATCCCTGTTAGTGAGCATTTCTCTTTTGACAAGATAATCCATCCACCCGACAGGTGTGGCATATCAATAAGCTGATTAAAAAGCATGATCATTACACAGGTGCACCCTTTGCTGGGGACAATAAAAGGCCACTCTTAAATGTGCAGTTTTGTCACACAACACAATACCACAGATGTCTCTAGTTTTGAGGGAGCGTGCAATTAGCATGCTGACTGCAGATAATTGAATGTTCCTTTCTCTAATTTGGCAGTACTTCCAAACGGCCTCATAACCACAGACCATGTGTAACCACGCCTACCCAGGACCTCCACATCCGGCTTCTTCACCTGCGGGATCGTCTGAGACCAGCCACCCAGACAACTGATTAAACTGTGGGTTTGCACAACCGAAGAATTTCTGGACAAACTGTCAGAAACCTTTTCAGGGAAGCTCATCTGCGTGCTTGTCGTCCTCACCAGGGTCTTGACCTGACTGCAGTTCCGCGTCGTAACCGACTTCAGTGGGTAAATGCTCACCTTCGATAGTCACTGGCAAGCTGGAGAAGTGTCCTCTTCACAGATGAATCCCGGTTTCAACTGTACTGGACAGATGGCAGACATCGTGTATGGCGTCGTGTGGGCGAACGGTTTGCTGATGTCAATGTTGTGAACAGAAAGCCCCATGGTGGCGGTACGGTTATGGAATGGGAAGGCAAAAGCTACGAGCAACGAACACAATTGCATTTTATCAATAGCAATTTGAATGCACTGAGATACCGTGATGAGATCCTGAGGTCCATTGTCGTGCCATTCATTCACCACCATCACATCATGTTTCAGCATGATAATTCACGGCACCATGTCGCAAGGATTTGTACACAATTCCTGGAAGCTGAAAATGTCCCAGTTCTTCCATGGCCTGCATACACACCAGACATCACCCATTGAGCATGTTTGGGATGCTCTGGATTGACGTGTACGACAACGTGTTCCAGTTCCCGCCAATATTAGTAAGACAACATTCCACAGGCCACAACCAACCGCCTGAACTCTAATCAAAGGAGATGTGATGCATGGCATGAGGCAATTTCTGGTCACACCATATACTGACTGGTTTTCTGATCCATGCCCCTACCTTTTTTTAAAAAGGTATCTGTGACTAACAGATGCATATCTGTATTCTCCGTCATGTGAAATCCATTGATTAGGGCCTAATGAATTTACTTCAATTAACTGATTTCCTTATATGAACTTTAACTCAGTACAATCTTTAAAATTGTTGCATGTTGCGTTTATATTTTTGTTCAGTTTGGTTCACCTAGAGACACAGCGCTAACATCAGCTAGGGTAGCAGCACTTATGAAAGTTGTGCCTTTACATCTAGAAAGCACATAACCAAGCCCATCAATCTGTCTGTGATTACACCTGAACTGGCCAACTCTGACAGAGGGCAAAGCCTATTATAGGCAATTGTGACAGTCAGTAATGCTGTATGTACGCCTGGTTTGAATACCCGAGCCGGAAAGGTGGAAAAATCTGCCATTCTGCCCTTGAGCAAGGCAGTTAACCCCCAACGACAACTGCTCCCTGGGCGCTGATGACGTGCATGTCGATTAAGGCAGCCCCCCCACACCTCTTTTATTCAGATGGGTTGGGTTAAATGAGGAAGACACATTTCAGTTGATGCATTCAGTTGTACAACTGACTAGGTGAACACAATATATTTGATCAACAAACACTGCTACGCCACACAATTACATTAATGTGAGGTCGACCGATTATGATTTTTCAACGCCCATACCGATTATTGGAGGACCAAAAAAAAGCCGATACCGATTAAATCGACCGATTGTTTTGATTTATTTGTAATAATGACAATTACAACAATACTGAATGAACACTTATTTTAACTTAATATAATACATCAATAAAATCAATTTAGCCTCAAATAAATTATGAAACCTGTTCAATTTGGTTTAAATAACGCGAAAACAAAGTGTTGGAGAAGAAAGTAAAAGTGCAATATTTGCCATGTAAGAAAGCTAACGTTTAAGTTCCTTGCTCAGAACATGAGAACATATGAAAGCTGGTGGTTCCTTTTAACAGGAGACTTCAATATTCCCAGGTAAGACATTTTAGGTGGTAGTTATTATAGGAATTATAGGACTATTTCTGTCTATACGATTTGTATTTCATATACCTTTGACTATTGGATGTTCTTATAGGCACTTTAGTATTGCCAGTGTAACAGTATACAGTATAACAGCTTCCATCCCTCTCCTCGCCGCTACCTCGGCTCGAACCAGGAACACATCGACAACAGCCACCCTCGAATTAGCGTTACACATGCAGAGCAAGGGGAACACTACTTCAAGTCTCAGAGCGAGTCACGTTTGAAACGCTATTAGCTAGCCATTTCACATCAGTTACACCAGCCTAATCTCGGGAGTTGATAGGCTTGAAGTCATAAACAGCGCAATGCTTGAGCTGCTGGCAAAACGCACAAAAATGCTGTTTGAATGAATGCTTACAAGCCTGCTGGTGCCTACCACCACTCAGTCAGACTGCTCTATCAAATCATAGACTTAATTATAACATAATAACACACAGAAATACAAGCCTTTGGTCATTAATATGGTCGAATCCGGAAACGATCATTTCGTAAACAAAACGTTTATTCTTTCAGTGAAATACGGAACTAGTCCGTATTTTATCTAACGGGTGGCATCTCTAAGTCTAAATATTGCTGTTACATTGTACAACTTTCAATGTTATGTCATAATTACGTAAAAATCTGGCAAATTAGTTCGCAATGAGCCAGGCGGCCCAAACTGTTGCATATACGCTGACTCTGCGTGCAATGAACGTAAGAGAAATGACACAATTTCACCTGGTTAATATTGCAGGTTTAAAAATATATACTTCTGTGTATTGATTTTAAGAAAGACATTGATGCTTATGGTTACACGTTGGAGCAACGACAGTCCTTTTTCGCGAATGCGCACCGCATCGATTATATACAACGCAGGACATGCTAGATAAACTAGTAATATCATCAACCATGTGTAGTTATAACTAGTGATTATGATTGATTGATTGATTGCTTTTTATAAGATAAGTTTAATGCTAGCTATCAACTTACGTTGGCTTCTTACAGCATTCGCGTAACAGGCAGGCTCCTCGTGAGGCAGGTGGTTAGAGCGTTGGACTAGTTAACTGTAAGGTTGCAAGATTGAATCCCTGAGCTGACAACATAAAAATCTGTCATTCTGCCCCTGAACAAGGCAGTTAACCCACCGTTCCTAGGCCGTCATTGAAAATAAGAATGTGTTCTTGACTGACTTGCCTCGTTAAAAAAAAGAGGCAAAATCGGCAACATCGGCGTCCAAAAATACAGATTTCCGATTGTTATGAAAACTTGAAATCGGCCCTAATTAATCGGCCATTCTGATTAATCGGTCGACCTCTAATGTGTACATTCTCACAGCCATAATGTCCTGTAAAAACGGCAGCAGTGACCTTGTCTCCTCCTCTGGTTCCTCCACCCTGCTCAGCACAGAGAGGGTGACAAGGTGTGGGCCCACCCTGTAGCTCCCTCATTGGTCAATAGTCACACTACCAACTGTCTAAAATGACTCAGTCAGGGTCTAAATTTAGCCAGTGATCGAGAACAGACACTTGCCAGACCTTTTTAACGCATTTTATTTAACCTTTATTTAACTAGGCAAGTCAGTTAAGAAACATTCTTCTTTACAACGACGGCCTACAAGAAGGCAAAAGGCCTCCTGCGGGGACGGGGGCTGGGATTAAAAATAAAATATAAATATAGGACAAAAACACACATCACAACAAGAGAGACACCACAAAACGACATAAAGAGAGACCGAAGACAGAAACACATGACAACATAACATGGTAGCAACATAACATGGCAGCAGCACAACATGGTAGCAGCACAAAACATGCTACAAACGTTATTGGGGACAGACAACAGCACAAAGGGCAAGAAAGTTCCAGTCTCTAGCTACAGCGAACTGAAAAGATGAGTGACCCAGGGATGTGTGTGTTTTGGGGACCTTTAACAGAATGTGACTGGCAGAACGGGTGTTGTTTGTGTCAGATAGGGGGGAGTGAGGCCTAAAAGGGTTTTATAAATAAGCATCAACCAGTGGGTCTTACGACGGGTATACGGAGATGACCAGTTTACAGGGGAGTATTGAGTGCAGTGATGTGTCCTATAAGGATCATTGAAGGCAAATCTGATGGCCGAATGGTAAATAACATTTAGCCGCTGGAGAGCACCCTTACCTGCCAAACTATAAATTACGTCTACGTAATCTACCATGGGTAGGATGGTCATCTGAATCAGGGTTAGTTTGGCAGCTGGGATGAAAGAGGAGCGATTACGATAGAGGACACCAAGTCTAGATTTAACCTTAGCCTGCAGCTTGTGCTGAGAGAAGGACAATGTACCTTCTAGCCATACTCCCAATTACTTGTATAAGGTGACTACTTCAAGCTCTAAACCCTCAGAGGTAGTAATCACACCTGTGGGGAGAGGAGCATTCTTCTTACCAAATCACATGACCTTTGTTTTGGAGGTGTTCAGAACAAGGTTAGGGGCAAAGAAAGCTTGTTGGACACTAAGAAAGCTTTGCTGTAGAGTGTTGAACACAAAATCCAGAGAGGGGCCAGCTGAGTGTAAGACTGAATCATCTGCATATAAATGGATGAGAGAGCTTCCTATTGCCTGAGCTATGTTGTTGATGTAAATTGAGAAGAGCGTGGGGCCTAGGATCGAGCCTTGGGGTACTCCCTTGGTGACAGGCAGTGGCTGAGACACTGCACTCTTTGAGAGAGGTAGCAAACCAGGCCAAAGACCCCTCAGCGACACCAATACTCCTTAGCCGGCCCACAATAATGGAATGGTCTGCCGTATCAAAAGCATTGGCCAAGTCAATAAAAATAGCAGCACAACATTGCTTGGCAATGGCAATGGTGACATCATTGAGGACCATTAAGGTTGCAGTGACACATCCATAACCTGAGCGGAAACCACATACCAGAGAGAATACTATAGACATCAAGAAAGCCAGTCAGTTTGTCCAACACTTTTGATAAACAGGGCAACATAGAAATAGGCCTATAACAGTTAGGATCAGCTTGATATCCCCTTTTAAATAAAGGACGCACCGTGGTTACCTTCCAAG
This sequence comes from Oncorhynchus kisutch, assembly GCF_002021735.2. Taxonomy (NCBI): domain Eukaryota; kingdom Metazoa; phylum Chordata; class Actinopteri; order Salmoniformes; family Salmonidae; genus Oncorhynchus; species Oncorhynchus kisutch. Next base: position 35,148,568 of record NC_034180.2, read on the forward strand.
TAATGGGAACTTCCCCAGAGAGGAGAGACAGGTTAAAAAGGTCAGAGATAGGCTTGGCGATGATAGGGGCAGCAACTGACCCAGATGGTTTTTGGGGTCAGGTTTAATCAGCTCGTTTAGCACCTTGGACACTGCAGGGAGAAAATTTGTAGCAGGGCAGGGGGAAAAGAGGTAGGAGCATCGGGGCTAGTCGCATTAGAAGGGGTAGGAGATGAGGACATGTTGGACGGGCAAGGAGGCATGGCAGAGTCAAATAGGAATCCGGACTTAATGAAGTAGTGAGTAAACAGCTCAGCCATGTGCTCTTTGTCAGTAACAACCACATCATCAACATTAAGGGACATGGGCAGCTGTGAGGAGGAGGATTTATTCTCCAGGTCTTTAACAATTTTCCAGAACTTCTTGGGGTTAGACCCACAGTGAGAGAACTGCTCCTTAAAGTAACTAACTTTGGCCTTCCGGAAATCCTGAGTGCTCTTATTTCTCATTTGCCTGAACGAGAGCCAGTCAGCCTGAGTATGCGTGTGCCGAGCATCATCACTTTAACATAAGCCTGATGTGTTTTGTCAAAGCCTCATGATGCAGGCAACCTGTCTGTCTGTCGGCCCAATGGCTCACACAAGCATTAGCTTATCAGCTACACAGACAGGCAGCGACCAGTGGCCAGAGACTCACAGCTCAGGACAGGAGTGCAACCAAGAGGCAGAAGTGGACAGGAATACAGACATGCACATCTCAACAACCACAATGCCCACCCCCTCATGTGTGCTGTAAAGAAAATAGAGTGCGCTTATAGAACAGTGAGAAGATAAGGAAAGGAAACACACACACACACACACACACACCCTAGGGACATTCAATGCTTACGCTTTCAACACTCATCGAAAGCACCAGGAGTAGTCTTTAGAAAAACACACTATTGTAACTCAACTCTGCTCCTCGCCCCCATGCAGACTGTGGCAGTCTTCCTGTCATTGTGTCATTACTGTCATGTCAGCCTACTCTGCTCTGGGGACCTCTGCTCCGTCCCCTCCAGCCTTCTCATACGGAGGAGCAATTTATCTGTCAGCACCAATGCTCCTCTTATACTCTTAAGCACCTTAAGCCCTTCCCCTGCCACAATGGTAGGATGATATGGAAATGGGAGGATGTTGAGCCATAATACACAGTATGCCATGTCTCTTCATTTATGAGTCAATCAAAGAGATGAATGTCAAACTGTGTTTGAAAGCCTGCTGATGCCCTACATAATTGCAATAACCCAACAAGAGGGAGAAATGGAGGGATGGCGAGAGAGACATAGCAACATTGAAAAGTGGCAGTCCAAGTGAGTCTGAAAGACGAGATCACACTCACACACACACATACTCAGTCTCATGCATGCATGCACACACACACGCACACAGCATGTTCGTAAACTCAGCAAAAAAAGAAAACGTACTCTCACTGTCAACTGTGTTTATTTTCAGCAAACTTAACATGTGTAAATATTTGTATGACCATAACAAGATTCAACAACTGAGACATAAACTGAACAAGTTCCACAGACATGTGACTAACAGAAATGGAATAATGTATCCCTGAACAAAGGGGGGGGGGGGGTAAAAATCAAAAGTAACAGTCAGTATCTGGAGTGGCCACCAGCTGCATTAAGTACTGCAGTGCATCTCCTCCTCATGGACTGCACCAGATTTGCCAGTTCTTGCTGTGAGATGTTACCGCACTCTTCCACCAACTCACCTGCAAGTTCCTGGACATTTTTGGGGGGGAATGGCCCTAGCCCTCACCCTCCGATCCAACAGGTCCCAGATGGGATTGAGATCCAAGGCTCTTCGCTGGCCATTGCAGAACACTGACATTCCTGTCTTGCCGGAAATCACGCACAGAACGAGCAGTATGGCTGGTGGCATTGTCATGCTGGAGGGTCATGTCAGGATGAGCCTGCAGGAAGGGTACCATATGAGGGTGGAGGATGTCTTCCCTGTAACGCACAGCGTTGAGATTGCCTGCAATGACAACAAGCTCAGTCTGATGATGCTGTGACACACCGCCCAAAACCATGATGGACCCTCCAACTCCAAATCGATCCCAATCCAGAGTACAGGCCTTGGTGTAACGCTCATTCCTTAGACGATAGACGCGCATCCGACCATCACCCCTGTTGAGACAAAACTGTGACTCGTCAGTGAAGAGCACTTTTTGCCAGTCCTGTCTGGTCCAGAGACGATGGGTTTGTGCCCATAGGTGACGTTGTTGCCGGTGATGTCTGGTGAGGACCTGCTGTTGTGGACAGTCTGAGCATTGATGGAGGGATTGTGCGTTCCTAGTGTAACTCGGGCAGTTGTTTTTGCCATCCTGTACATGTCCCGCAGGTGTGATGTTTGGATGTACCGATCCTGTGCAGTTGTTGTTACACGTGGTCTGCCACTGTGAGGACGATCATCTGTCCGTCCTGTCTTCCTGTAGCTCTGTCTTAGGCGTCTCACAGTACAGACATTGCAATGTATTGCCCTGGCCACATCTGCAGTCCTCTTGCTTCCTTGCAGCATGCCTAAGGCACGCTCACGCAGATGAGCAGGGACCCTGGGCATCTTTCTTTTGGTGTTTTTCAGAGTCAGTAGTAAGACCTCTTTAGTGTCCTAAGTTTTCATAACTGTGACCTACCGCCTGTAAGCTGGTAGTGTCTTTTTTTAATATCTTTTTTTCTTTTTTTACCCCTTTTTTCTCCCCAATTCCGTGGTATCCAATTGTTAGTAGCTACTATCTTGTCTCATCGCTACAACTCCCGTACGGGCTCGGGAGAGACGAAGGTTGAAAGTCATGCGTCCTTCGATACACAACCCAACCAAGCCGCACTGCTTCTTAACGCATCCAACCCGGAAGCCAGTGCAGTACACCAATGTGACGGAGGAAACACTGTGCACCTGGCAACCTTGGTTAGCGTGCACTGCGCCCGGCCCGCCACAGGAGTCGCTGGTGCGCGATGAGACAAGGATATCCCTACCGGCAAAATCCTCTCTAAACCGGATGACGCTAGGCCAATTGTGCGTCGCCCCACAGAACTCCCGGTCGCGGCCGGTTACGACAGAGCCTGGGCGCGAACCCAGAGTCTCTGGTGGCACAGCTGCAGTACAGCGCCCTTAACCACCCGGGAGGCCCGTTAGCTGGTAGTGTCTTAATGACCGTTCCACAGGTGCATGTTCATTAATTGTTAATGGTTCATTGAACAAGCATTGGAAAAAGTGTTAAAAACCCTTTACAATGAAAATCTGTGAAGGTATTTGGATTTTTATGAATTATCTTTGAAAGACAGGGTCCTGTCTTTTTCTGAGTTTGTGGGTGCGTGCATACATGCAGCACGGAAATGAGTGTACCTACCTCACTGTTGAAGACTTATATACACAACAAAACCACAGTGCCAGGAATAGCAGACATGGGCTAAACTTGAGATCACGCATACAAACCACACGGATCTGTTTTGGGTTAGTCTGTCCAACCATCACTCAACAGCAGCCAGACAGGCAGAGATAAACTCTCAAGAGACTCAGGCCTGTATAACTCCCAGGGCTGAGTGGGCTCTGCACACAAGAACAGTAATTCTGTCCACTCGAATGACAAGAGAGTAAATCAAGTACTTCAAGAACTGAATTAACACCTAATTGTTGCTTACTATGTAGGTAATCAAAGTCAATATTCCAGATCCACTATTCTCTGGGATTCGGAAATCTAAAAAACAATGCCTCACACGGTTGATTTTTTCCTTAGCCTCTCTGGGGCAGGGGGCAGTATTTTGAAGTTTGGATGACAAACGTGCCCAAAGTAAACTGCCTGTTACTCAGGCCCAGAAGCTAGGATATGCATAAAATTGGTAGTATTGCATAGAAAACTCTCAGTTTCTAAAACTGTTAAAATATTGTCTGTGGGTATAACGGAACTGATTTTGCAGGTGAAACCCCGAGGACAATCCATCCAGGAATATTTATTTTTTTGGTCATTTGACTTTCCTATGGTTTTCTATGCGAAAGTCTCATAACTAGGACTCGGGTTGCAGTTCCTACGGCTTCCACTAGATGTCAACAGTCTTTAGACATGGTTTCAGGCTTGTATTTTGAAAAAAATACAAACATTTTGGTTAGTGGACACTGATTACATGAAGTGCTGGTTTGCGTGCGTGACCGTGTGCGCGTCCTTCGTTGTTTTTCCTTTCTATTGAATACACAATTGTCCAGTTGAAATATTATTGATTATTTAGAAAATTGAGGATTCATTATAAACATCGTTTGACATGTTTTGACTCACTTTACCAGTACTATTAGGATGTATTCGTCTGCATGTTTTGACCGCCTTTGAGCCAGTGGATTACTGAACAAATCGCGCCAACCAAACAGAGTTTTTGGGATATAAAGAGGGACTTTATCGAACAAAACGACCATTCATTGTGTAACTGGGGACCTTTGGATTGCAAAAAGATGAAGATCTTCAAAGGTAAGTGATTTATTTTAGCGCTAGGGTTAGGTTATGAATTTATATTAATGCAGGAAGTACGTGAGGCGCTGTCCTCAGACAATCAAATGCTATGCTTTCGCCATAAAGCCTATTGTAAATTGGACCATATCGCTCTGTAGCTTCAGAATATGACATCACATTGTTCTCATACTAACTGATGTTACTTGTTGTGTTTACCCAGTGAGAAACGAGAGAGAGAGAGAGACACTTCCCTTATACCCTGCCCTGGCCTGTCTCTGCTGAGGCTAAGCTCTGTGCCAGTCAGTGTATCATAGCCCTAGTGTAATAACGCCTGCCTGCAATGTCCTGTGTCATATCAGATGAGTCACAGTGCACTGTGGCTGCAGGACAGAAGTCTGTGGTATTAATAAAATCTCAGCGTGAGTGTGGGAGAAAAAATGCATTCTGTTTCCATGAATCATCCTTGAGATGTTTCTACATCTTTATTGGTGTCTACCTGTGGTCATATTCAAATTGTTTGGACATGATTTGGAAAGGCACACACCTGTCTATATAAGGTCCCACAGTTGACAGTGCATGTCAGAACACAAACCAAGCCATGAGGTCGAAGGAATTGGCCGTAGAGCTCAGAGACAGAATTGTGTCGCAGTACAGATCTGGGGAAGGGTACCAAAAAATGTCTGCAGCACTGAAGGTCCCCAAGAACACAGTGGCTTCCATCAATCTTAAATGGAAGCATTTTGGAACCACCAAGACTCTTCCCAGAGCTGGCCGCCCAGCCAAAATGAGCAACCGGTGGAAAAGGGCCTTGGCCGATGTTCACTCTGACAGAGCTCCACAGTTCCTCTGTGGAGATGGGAGAACCTTCCAGAAGCACAACCATCTCTGCAGCACTCCACCAATCAGCCAGATGGAAGCCACTCCTCAGTAAAAGGCACATTACAGCCCGCTTGGAGTTTGCTAAAAGGCATCTAAAAGACTCTCAGACGATGAGACACAAGATTCTCTGGTCTGATGAAACCAAGATGGAACTCTTTGACCTGAATGCCAAGCGCCATGTCTGGAGGAATCCTGGCATCATCCCTACGGTGAAGCATGGTGGTGGCAGGATCATGCTGTGTGGATGTTTTTCAGCGGCAGTGACTGGGAGACTAGTCAGGATCGACGGAAAGATGAACGGAGCAAAGTACAGAGAAATCCTTGATGAAAACCTGCTCTCAGGACCTCAGACTGGAGCGAAGTTTCACCTTCCAACAGGACAACGACCCAAAGAAGAGATCCAAGACAATGACGGAGTGGCTTCGGGACAAGTCTCTGAAAGTCATTGAGTGGCCCAGGCAGAGCCCGGACTTGAACCCGATCAAACATCTCTGGAAAGACCAGAAAAATCGCTGTGCAGCGACACTCTCCATCCAACATGACAAAGCTTGAGTGGATCTGCAGATTAGAATGAGAGAAACTCCCCAAATACAGGTGTGCCAAGCTTGTAGCGTCATACCCAAGAAGACTTGAGGCTGTAATCCCTGCCAAAGGTGCTTTAATAAAGTACTGAGTAAAGGGTCTGAATACTTATATATACGTAATATTTTTTATAAATGTGCACAAAGTTCTAAAAACCTGTTTTTGCTTCGTCATTATGGGTATTGTGTGTAGATTGAATACTTTCAGAATGCACTGTAGCTCAGACACACTGGTAGGATTGTCACATGCCTGCCTTAGCACCTCTGAACAGTGTCGGCAGTCAATCTATTTTGTGTTCACACAGCAAAGACCTTGAAGTCGTCATCCACAGCCTTGTTAAAATACTCCAAAACAGATGGTGGCAGTAGCATTGTTTGAAAAACGCATGTCTGTGAGTGTTGCTTAATTTATGGTTTAGATTCCAATGAAATCTAGATAGCTACGTTAAATATTGCTATTTTGTAGAAATCCCAGATGGCCACAGCTAGATAACTACCTAGCAAAATGATGAAGAAACTACTTAATTCCCTCTCCATAATCTCATACTGCCAGTGACGGCCCATAGCCAATTTTTTTGCTAGCTACCTAATGTTAGCATATTCGCTAGCTAGCACAATATAGCGTTCTAGCTAGCTAAGGACACTGCACTAACTTGGCAGCTAACACAGGCAGCTGTTTCACAGACACTAATTCATTGTGATTTAAAGGTGCACTACAGAGAAATCGCTCAGCCATTTCCTGGTTGCTAAAATTTGAATAGTTCACCTAATTTCAGTTGTGACAAAACAAGCAAGTATAGTGTAGAGATTCTTGTGCCATCTAAACTGCTGTGAAATATATTTTCCATAACCAAACATTTATTTTCACAAAACTTGTGGTGGTGTACAAGACAGGGAAGCATAGGCATAGTGCACATAGAACCGATCTACCCCTTCTTAGACTTGTTTTCCATAAAAATGACAGATCTATAACTTACATTTCTATGTGAATTTGGTTGGGTCCCCCAAAAAGTTACATATTGCAGCTTTAATTATGTCAATACTAACTACAGTGTTAGCTAGTTTGGAGGAAGTATTTAGTGTTGTGTGCATTGCATTGCGTCTGTGTACTTAACTAGTTACCATCCCATAGCCTACATTGCATATGAAGTATGACTGGCTCATGACATTTAACCATGAATGTACAGAGGAAATGTGTTATTTTTTCCTTTTTGTTGTCACTCCTGATGGCTTCCCCACGTGGGGATTTGTGCTCTCTGATTGGCTCAAAGTCAAGTAGTTGGCCACTGACGAGCATTGCGATTCTACAAATAGAAATGGCAGGTTCGTTGCTACTGGGGCGGAATGCAGCAGGTACCGCTTTTGTTCTAGCAAGTGAAGGAATGACCTCCCACTGTGGTAAGTACCTAGTCAGCAGTCTATCGGCAGTGAGATTCTCTGTGTGTTTCATGCTTAAGACTCAAGAGGTCCAATTCATGAAAGAGATTTTAAGGAAATGCAAGACGGTTTTCTTAAGTTGGTCAGACTCCCTAACCACAGCTGTTCACCTGGGCTCACGCGCCAAGCTTCGGGTTACAATATTAGTTTTTTCATTTTAGTTATTTAGCCGACGCTCATATCCAGAGCGACTTACAATTAGTGCATTCATCTTAAGATAGCTGGGTGAGACAATCATATATCATAATCGTAGCAAGTACAACATGTTTACCTAGTCCGGTCACTTCAGCTTAGTCTCTCTGTGAGAATGTGTTGAGTGTGTTTATGTGTGTAAGAGTGTGTGTGAGTGTGTCTTTGACTCTGTGTTTTCCTTTCCCTCTAAATGTGCCATTGGTGCTCTGCAGAAAGAAACTCTCAATGATCCACGGTTCTACCACCAATACAACCTAACCTATAGTATGTCAAGAGAGAATAGTCTGACTACTTCAATGCAGCCAGTATATGAACTAAAAGTGTCACCCCGACCATAGTATACAGTGTTTGATGTGGACTCCTCCATACCCCCTGTGGCGCCGGGGCAGCATAGGGAGGAAATGGGGTGAGAAAGGCAGAGAGAAATAAACAGGAAGCTGAGACCGGGAGGGAAGGGGTGAGTGTGGGAAAGGCTGCCCTGGTTAAGCTACGTCTTGGGGGGGTAGAATGAGAGGTCAGAACACTGGGCTAATGCATGCTCACTGACTAGCCAAAACAAACACGGGACACTGAGACATGACCACAATGGATGCCCGTAAAGAAGCCACTTCTGCTGCTCAGTCTCTCTCTCAGCAGACCTCTGAGTACAGTAGGCCTGCTCAGTGGACTTTAGCTGTGCTGTGCAGTCAGTCACGGTTGGTATTCTCACCACTTGAAGGTGTTCTTGGTGGAACTGGTCTCCGATGAGTTGGAGTTTCTGTCCAATGCAGACCTCTATGCTGCGTGCTGGCAGCTGGGGCTGCCGATTGAGCCGCTCCATCCCCCCTCGCTCTCCCAGAGGCCCCTGGTCTCCAACACGCTCAAACTGTGCTGGAAAGTGCAATCGAAAGCCTGCGTTGCCTGTGGGAAAAAAGCCATAGATACTGGTCATGTCAATATCTTAATGTTCATTGAGAGTGCCATATGCTCTGCAACTCATAACAACACCAAAGTTCAGATACAGTAATCTTTTCCATTACCAGTGCTATCTGTAGTGTGACAGGACAGAGAGAGCATCACTGACAGACAGCTATCCTTGGTGTTCTAGTAAAGGGTCAGTTATACAGGTATGGCCTGTTGTCACATCAGGGCCAGGCTAAATCACCTAATGGCGCCATCTGAATGGGAAAGCAGCTGGGTACACTACACACAGGTCATAAAAGCTGCTGTGGCTGGGACTATCAGGCGCCAAGAGCGGAGTACAGCAGAGCTCCACTCTTATCTATTCCTCACACTGTGTTTGCGTGGGTGTGTGTTAACATAGTGTGTGTGGCCGTACCGTAGAAGAGTGGTCTGGGCTCCTGGGCCACCCCGCAGGGCAGCATATTATTGGGCAGTGGCAGGACAGGGCTGGGTGTCTGGGTTCCCCTGTCCTCGTACTTTATCTCCCTGAAGGCTGTGCGCCAGCAGCGGGAGTCTGGCTCAAACACATCATCCTCCTCATCGTCCATACGGCGGCGATCTGCCAAGACCTGCCTAGGGGGAGAAGAGAGAAATTGAGAGGGAGTTGGGCCTATTGCTCTGCTAAGACTTCCTTTGACTACTGTTTTGATAAATTGAGATCATTACCTTCAAATCAATGTGGATTCTAAACATGTCTGTCTCTGTACTAATGAGATGACCTCAGGCTGGACCTCAGGCAGAGTACATTTAACATTTAATTATCATTAAAGACAACTTTCTAATCCATAATAACTACCCTTCCATAAATAAAACCCACTCTGGCTGATCCAGACAGAGCAGACCCAGGTCAGTGGGGGATATCTATGTGGAACAGAAAACTAGCAGAGATCTGCTCAGTCTGTGGTTGTGAAGCACACTGCTGATTTAGACAAATCGTTCAGCTCATCACAGTCATCAAACCACACAATTGGCTGCGGCTAAGAGGCTTGTTGGCTAAATGTACCTAAATCGGGGGTTTGGTTGAGCGAGAGGCAGTCTCCATCTCTCTCCGATCTCAACCCAGCAGACCTGTGGCTAGCTTGGTCCCTCATACAGTCCAAAGGATTGAGACTACAACATGCAGAGTAGCCTAGACAACAAATTATTTGCATATCTGACTAATAGGTTTATATGGCAAAACTGAAGCTTGGTCTCTAAAGACTTGCTTATAATAAATAGTTCATGACAGTTGTAAAAAACAACAAAAAAGTTAAAAGATTATGTACAACATTGCTTCAAGATCACACTTAAGGATCGTCCCAGTACTTCCAGTGTTGCAGGCCCTAGGCTAGCAGAGAAAATAATATTGGTTAACCCAGAACTAAAGTATTGTGTAATCGGTCAGATGCTCGATTAAGTTCTGGGTTCATATGTGTTGAGAAGAGATCGGAAACTAGACTGGCGGCCAAATATCCCTTCCTCTTCCGAAATTCAAAAGATGCTAACACCTGTGAAAATGTGATTTGTCCAAAGCACCGGAACTAATACTGTCCAATCTCTAGATAACAAGGTGGATGGAATTAGGGCACAAGTTGCCTTCCAGAGAGACAGAGATTGTAACAGTCTCTGTTTCACGGAAACATGGCTCACTTGGGATATGTTGTCAATCGAGAGCATCCTGTCAGGCTGTATCACCACCTGGTACTGCAATTGCACTGCCCTCAACCACAAGGCTCACCAGAGGGTGGTGCGGTCTGCACAACGCATCACCGGGAGCAAACCGCCTGCCCTCCAGGACACCTACAGCACCCAATGTCACAGGAAGGCCAAAAAGACCATCAAGGACAACAACCACCCGAGCCACTGCCTGTTCACCCCGCTATCATCCAGAAGGCGAGGTCAGTACAGGTGCATCAAATCTGGGACCGAGAGACTGAAAAACAGCTTCTATCTCAAGGCCATCAGACTGTTAAACAGCCATCACTAACATAGAGAGGCTGCTGCCAACATACAGACTCAAATCTCTGGGCACTTATTAAATAAACTGACGTAATAAAAGTATCACTAGTCACTTTAAATAACGCCACTTTAAGAATGTTTACAAATCTTACATTACTTATCTCATATGTATATACTGTATTCGACACCATCTAATGCATCGCTCATCCATATATTTACATGTACAGTACATATTCTTGTTCATCCCTTTACATTTGTGTGTATAAGGTAGTTGCTGTGAATTTGTTGGATTAATTGTTAGGTTTTGCTGCTTAGTCAGAACTAGAAGCACAAGCATTTCACTACACTTGCATCAACATCTGCTAACCATGTGTATGTGGCCAATAAAATTGGATTTGATTTGATTTGCTCCACGCATGACAGCTCTACTGTACCATTTATGCTTACGTAATCTGTCCACAAGAGATTAGCAGACAACAATCTCCCTGCTTGGTTGATTCACAGCATTGCAACCTTCAGCAATATGGGGGTCAAACGAGTTATAAAAATACTTCTGAAATGTAAGTAACCTTTGTGAACCCTTTCAGAACTCTCCATCAAGCCTTTAATGCAGGGTTAGGCTACTAACACACCACTTCCAAATGAGAGTGCAACAAATGAGTAATGACAGCCTTGGAGGAAGAGAGACAGAGCCACTCTCCTCTTCTCTCCTTGGATTTGTCAACATGCCAGCTTCTGAGGACACTTTTTAATTTATTCACCCAAAGAGATTTGCCTCAGTCTCTTTAGTGCCTATTATTCTGGGGTTTGCTATGCCACGCTGTATGCATTCACAATAAGCCCTATGTGGAAAACCACTTGGTGCTTTGTTCTGGCAAACAAGACAAGAACATGGAAGTTGCAAGAAAATACAGTGTATTCAGAAAGTTCAGACCCCTTGACTTTTTCCACATTGCATCAATATACACACAATTCTCCATAATGACAAAGCAAATACAGGTTTTTATACATTTTTGAAAATGTATTAAAAAAACATACAACTGAAATATCACATTTACATAAGTTTTCAGACCCTTTACTCAGTACTTTGTTGAAGTATATTTGGCAGCAATTACAGCCTTGAGTCTTCTTGGGTATTTTGCTCCTCTCATCTTTCCCCCAATCCTGACTAGTCTCCCAGTCCCTGCCGTTGAAAATATCCCAACAGCATGATTCTGCCACCACCATGCTTTACCGTAGGAATGGTGCCAGGTTTCCTCCAAACACATTCAGGCAATAAGAGTTCCATCTTGGTTTCATTTGACCAGAGAATCTTGTTTCTCATGGTCTGAGATTCCTCCAGGTGCCTTTTGGCAAACTCCAAGCGGGCTGTCATGTGCCTTCTACTGAGGAGTGGCTTCCATCTGGCCACTCTACCGTAAAGGCCTGATTGGTGGAGTGCTGCAGAGATGGTTGTCCTTCTGATATGATTCTCCCATCTCCACAGAGGAACCCTGGAGCTCTGTCAGAGTGACCATCTTGGTCACCACCCTGACCAAGGGCCTTCTCCCCGATTGTTCAGTTTGGCCAGGCGGCCAGCTCTAGGAAGAGTCTTGGTGGTTCCAAACTTCTTCCATTTAAGAATGATGAAGACCACTGTGTTCTTGGGGACCTTCAATGCAGCAGACATTTTTTGGTACCCCTCCCCAGATCTGTGCCTCGACACAATCCTGTCTCGGAGTTCTACGGACAATTCCTTCGACTTCATGGCTTGGTTTTTGTTCTGACATGCACTGTCAACTGGGCGACCTTATATAGACAGGTTTGTGCCTTTCCAAATCCTGTCAAATCAGTTGAATTTACCATAGGTGGACCGCAATCAAGTTGTAGAAACATCTCAAGGATGATCAATGGAAACAGGATGCACTTAAGCTCAATTTCGAGTCTCATAGCAAAGGGTCTGAATACTTATGTAAATAAGGTATTTCTGTTTTTTTGTTTGTAATACATTTGCAAAATAAATTGAAAACCTGTTTTTGCTTTGTCATTATGGGGTATTGTGTGTAGATTGATGAGAGTAAGAAATGATTGTATCCATTTTAGAACAAGGCTGTAACATAACAAAATGTGGAAAAGATATACTTAGGTTATTTGTCTTACTACTTCCATTCAGTTCTCTGCCACAGACCAAAGTCTGCCCTTTTAAGAGTGTGTCAGCCAGTGGCTCCCCCTACTGCATTGGGTTCATGGATTTACAAATAGCCTACTATCACTTAATACAACTCTAAACACCACCTTCACAGATACTGACAACACACTCACATCAGCTCAGCTTAACATTCACACCCATACACCTCTTGAGCACAGCACTAATTTCATAAACAACACATAGTTGAACGTTATACTCAGAGTCATGTACACACCACAAATAATACTCTCCATCACAAAGAAGACCCTACACCACAAAGAAGACCCTACACCACAAAGAAGACCATCACCCCCCCAAAAACACTACACACGTACAGTGTACATACACACTCACAGAGACACAAATGCAGCCCCCTGTAATAATTCTCTACCCCCATCACACTATATCCCACTATTTGGAAATCTGACAGTGACAACTAGTTCTTTATCTGTGTCCCTGCATATAGTTATTTGGGAAAGTGAGGTTTCGGATAAGGAGTGTGGTCAAGACGGGTGGGTCAGGCAAAGGACACTAAAACCATTCGGGTAACTGACATTATATGGGCTATACTACCCCAGAGACACTGAACTGTGAGATATGTCAATGACAACCGTCTCTCTCAACTCATTTATTGTGCGGCCGCAGATAATCTTTATTCTCTTCTTTATCGTAACGCGCTCTGATTATTGCAGAACAACCTGTAATAGCTGTCTTACTACACTTGCTTATTTCTTTGTTTATAAGCCATGCACGTTAATAATCAAAGTTGAACGAATTACATAGTCGACAATATAGATGTGCTCTTTTCCAGTGTGAGTCCCTGGTTAAATTGCGTGCTTGTTTAGAGTTTGAGTAAACCAACCAGAAGCTGGAAATGCCGACACAGTGCCGACAGACCGTAGCTCTACAGAGATCGCAGCGCGAAAAGTAAAACAGCCTACAAGGTTGGCTACGATTGTTGCCATAATACAACACCCCACAACTACTGTCAAGACAAAAGTTAGTAAAATATTCATCCGATGGCATATATCGGTGAGAAATAGCCACATAATGGGTCGGTAAAGTCACTTTATCCCAGTGGCTATACAGGGATGTTGTGAGAGACAATGTAGCGGCTCAATGATGACACACAATGCCCAAGATTTTACAGCACAGGCAGGTCTTTCAAACTATGCAGACCAGCAAAACAACAATGTAAAAAACAACAGGTTAATGACAGTGTTCAATCTTATTTGATACATTAAGACTCGGAACTCACCACAAGATAGTCCTTAGTGTATAGAAAAATGAAAAGGGTATATTTTCACTGTAAACCCAAATGGATTTAGTCCGTACTCAGTATCACCCCACGCAAACTTTTATTCTGTGTGAGACAAATAGCAACAAGCTGATTTCATTTCACAGACGTCAGCTAGAAAATCACCCGCCCTCAAACAGGGCGTGAACACAGAAAAAAAATAGGCTAAATTGAAGTGGTCTTAAAGAAGCATCGGTACGTTAGGCCATTTTTATTGTTTTATAACGTGACTCGTGTATGGCCCTTTAAGATATTTTTCGCGTTTTGTTCTCATAACCAATCAGAGTGTTTGTTTTGATCCCGCCTTCAAAATAGTGTGTTCAGACACGTGGACGGGAAATTCCCTTGTGCACGAGACAGCTTCAGTTTTGAAATTCCCTCGTGCACGAAACTGTTTCGGTTTATTGATTATTCTTAGCTGATTGAGCTGCTATCAATGAAAATAAGAACAAGTGAGCACAAAGGGTTTATAGACTACTACTGTATTACTGTATAATCTGTATAATAAGAGTAATGTCAGTAGTATTATGAGTGACAAAAAACATTGAATGTTATAGGTTACACTATGCCCACTCAATAGTTTTGCAATGACCAGAGTCCAGGGCTGCCAAATTTTGAAAGCTTGGAGTGATCTTTTCTATGTGAATTTCATTGCCCCCTATCAAACTTTATTTGTCACCTGCTCCGAATACAACATGTGTAGACCTTACTGTGAAATGCTTACTTACAAGCCCTTAACCAACAGTGCAGTTAAAGAAAGAGTTAAGAAAATATTTATCAAACTAAAGTAAAGAACTATAAACACTAACACCATAAAATAACAATAACGAGGCAATATACATGGGATACCAGTACTAAATCAATGTGCGGGGGTACAAGTTAGTCAAGGTAATTTTTACATGCAGGTAGGGGTGAGGTGACTATGAATAGATGATAAACAGTGAGTAGCAGCAGTGTAAAAAACTATTGGAGGGGGTGCCAATGTAAATAATCCGGGTTGCCATTTGATTAATTGTTCAGCAGTCTTGAGGCTTGGGGGTAGAAGCTGTTAAGGAGCCTTTTGGTCCTCGACGTGGGGCTCCGGTACCGCTTGATGTGCAGTAGCAGAGAAAACAGTCTATGACTTGGGCGACTGGAGTCTCAGACAATTTTTTGGGCTTTCCTCTGACACCGCCTACTATATAGGTCCTGGATGGCAGGAAGCTTGGCCCCAGTGATGTACTGGGTCGTACGCACTACCCTCTGTAGAGCCTTACAGTCAGATGCTCTCGATGGTTCAGCAGTAGAACCCTTTGAGGATTTTTGGGACCCATGCCAAATATTTTCAGACTCCTGAGGGTGAAAATGTGTTGTCATGCCCTCTTCACGACTGTCTTGGTGTGTTTGGACCATGATAGTTAGTTGGTGATGTGGACAACAACAAACTTGAAACTCTAGACCCACTCCCCTACAGCCCTGTCGAAGTCAATGGGGCCCTGTTTGGCCCACCTTGTCCTATAGTCCTCGATCAGCTCCTTTGTCTTGCTCACATTGAGGGAAAAGTTGTTGTCTCTGACCTCCTCCCTATAGGCTGTCTCATTGTTGTCGGTGAACAGGCTTACTCACTGTTGTGTCGTCAGCAAACTTAATGGTGGTGTTGGAGTCGTGTTTGGTCACGCAGTCGTAGGTGAACAGGGAGTACAAGAGGGGACTACGGAAACACCCCTGAGGGGCCCCAGTGTTGAGGATCAGCATAGCAGACGTGTTGTTGCCTACCCTTACCACCTGGGGGCGGTCCGTCAGGAAGTCCAGGATCCAGTTGCAGAGGGAGGTGTTTAGTCCCAGGGTCCTTAGCTTAGTGATGAGCTTTGTGGGCATTATGGTGTTGAATGTTGAGCTGTAGTCAATGAACAGCATTCTCACATAGGTGTTCCTCTTGTCCAGGTTGAAAGGGCAGTGTGGCGTGTGATTGAGATTGCATCATCTGTGGATCTGTTGGGCGGTATGCGAAATGGAGTGGGTCTAGGGTATCCGGGAGGATGCTGTTGATGTTAGCCATAACCAGCCTTTGAAATCACTTCATGGCTACAGACATGAGCGCTACGGGCGGTAATCATTTAGGCAGGTTACCTTCGCTTCCCTGGGCACAGGGACTATGATGGTCTGCTTGAAACATGTAGGTATTACAAACTCAGTCAGGGATAGGTTGAAAATGTCAGTGAAGACACTTGCCAGTTGGACCGCGCATGCTCTGAGTACATGTCCTGGTAATCCATCTGGCCCCCGGCTTTGTGAATGTTGACCTGTTTAAAGGTCTTGCTTACATTGGCTTCCGAGGTCGTGATCACACTTTCATCCAGAACAGCTGGTGCTCTCATGCATGCTTCAGTGTTGCTTGCCTCGAAGCGAGCATAAAAGGCATTTAGCTCGTCTGGTAGGCTCGCGTCACTGGGCAGCTCGTGGCTGGGTTTCTCTTTGTAGTCTGTAACAGTTTTCAAGCCCTGCCACATCCGAAGAGCGTCAGAGCCAGTGTAGTAGGATTCAATCCTAATCCTGTATTGAAGTTTTGCTTGTTTGATGGTCCGTCTGAGGGCATAGTGGGATTTCTTATAAGCTTCCGGATTAGGGTCCCGCTCCTTGAAAGTAGCAGCTCTAGCTTCTAGCTCTATGATGATGTTGCCTGTAATCCATGGTTTCTGGTTGGGATATGTATTTACGGTCACTGTGGGTTCGACTTTGTCAATGCACTTATTGATGAAGCTGCTGACTGAGGTGGTATACTCCTCAATGCCATTTGATGAATCCCAGAACATATTCCAGTTTGTGCTAGCGAAACAGTCCTGTAGTGTAGTATCTGCGTCATCTTAAAATATATATATATATATTTCACCTTTATTTAACCAGGTAGGCTAGTTGAGAACTAGTTCTCATTTACTACTGCGAACCTGGCCAAGATAAAGCATAGCAGTGTGAACAGACAACAACACAGAGTTACACATGGAGTAAACAATAAACAAGTCAATAACACAGTAGAAAAAAAGAAAAAGAAAAAAAAGAGTCTATATACATTGTGTGCAAAAGGCATGAGGAGGTAGGCGAATAATTACAATTTAGCAGATTAACACTGGAGTGATAAATGATCAGATGGTCATGTGCAGGTAGAGATACTGGTGTGCAAAAGAGCAGAAAAGTAAATAAATAAAAACAGTATGGGGATGAGGTAGGTAAATTGGGTGGGCTATTTACCGATAGACTATGTACAGCTGCAGCGATCGGTTAGCTGCTCAGATAGCAAATGTTTAAAGTTGGTGAGGGAGATAAAAGTCTCCAAAAAGTCTGATCAGTGAGATACACCTGCTGGAGCGCGTGCTACGGGTGGTTGTTGCCATCGTGACCAGTGAACTGAGATAAAGTGGAGCTTTACCTAGCATGGACTTGTAGATGACCTGGAGCCAGTGGGTCTGGCAACGAATATGTAGTGAGGGCCAGCCGACTAGAGCATACAGGTCGCAGTGGTGGGTGGTATAAGGTGCTTTAGTAACAAAATGGATGACACTGTGATAAACTGCATTCAGTTTGCTGAGTAAAGTATTGGAAGCTATTTTGTAGATGACATCGCCGAAGTCGAGGATCGGTAGGATAGTCAGTTTTACTAGGGTAAGTTTGGAGGCGTGAGTGAAGGAGGTTTTGTTGCGAAATAGAAAGCCGATTCTAGATTTGATTTTGGATTGGAGATGTTTGATATGAGTCTGGAAGGAGAGTTTACAGTCTAGCCAGACACCTAGGTACTTATAGATGTCCACATATTCTAGATCAGAACCATCCAGGGTGGTGATGCTAGTCGGGCGTGCGGGTGCAGGCAGCGAACGGTTGAAAAGCATGCATTTGGTTTTACTAGCGTTTAAGAGCAGTTGGAGGCCACGGAAGGAGTGTTGTATGGCATTGAAGCTCGTTTGGAGGTTAGATAGCACAGTGTCCAAGGAAGGGCAAGAAGTATACAGAATGGTGTCGTCTGCGAAGAGGTGGATCAGGGAATCGCCCGCAGCAAGAGCAACATCATTGATATATACAGAGAAAAGAGTCGGCCCGATAATTGAACCCTGTGGCACCCCCATAGAGACTGCCAGAGGACCGGACAACATGCCCTCCGATTTGACACACTGAACTCTGTCTGTAAAGTAGTTGGTGAAACAGGCAAGGCAGGCAAGCCATTAGAAAAACCGAGGCTACTGAGTCTGCCGATAAGAATATGGTGATTGACAGAGTCGAAAGCCTTGGTCAGGTCGATGAAGACGGCTGCACAGTACTGTCTTTTATCGAAGGCAGTTATGATATCTTTTAGTACCTTGAGCGTGGCTGAGGTGCACCCGTGACCGGCTCGGAAAGCAGATTGCACAGCGGAGAAGATACGGTGGGATTCGAGATGGTCAGTGATCTGTTTGTTGACTTGGCTTTCGAAGACCTTAGATAGGCAGGGCAGGATGGCAGCTTTCCAGTCCTTGGGGATCTCAGACGATATGAAAGAGAGGTTGAACAGGCTGGTAATAGGGGTTGCGACAATGGCGGCGGATAGTTTCAGAAATAGAGGGTCCAGATTGTCAAGCCCAACTGATTTGTACAGGTCCAGGTTTTGCAGCTCTTTCAGAACATCTGCTATCTGGATTTGGGTAAAGGAGAAGCTGGGGAGGCTTGGGCGAGTAGCTGCCGGGGTGGGGAGAGATGATGGCCGAGGTTGGAGTAGCCAGGAGGAAGGCACTGCCAGCCGTTGAGAAATGCTTGTTGAAGTTTTCGGTTATCATGGATTTATCGGTGGTGACCGTGTTACCTAGCCTCAGTGCAGTGGGCAGCTGGGAGGAGGTGCTCTTGTTCTCCATGGACTTTACAGTGTCCCAGAACTTTTTGGAGTTGGAGCTACAGGATGCAAATTTCTGCTTGAAAAAAAAAGCTAAGTTATAGTTAGTAGCCCTGGGCTAGTAGGAGCGTCTGCTCCGACGGAGGCCGGACGAAGGCACAGCGGATGCAGTATTCATCGGCAGACCAGTCGTGGTGGTGCGGCGGGGCGCCGCGTCGACAGAGAATCCAAGCCAGATGGCGAAAGAGGTATTGTGGAATTTTGTTTGCTAGCCGGGAGATGTGCCTGGCTCACGGCTAACTGGTGCTAGCTTCGTGGCAGTGGCGTTAGCCACTATATCCAATCGGTAGCAGCGGTGATCCGGTGCCAAGGTCCAGAGTTTACAGCAAGGATCCGGTGGAGGGCTCTAGCCGTGTATGAGTGGGGTTCGGGTGAACAGCTGAGTAGGCCTGTAGGTGGGCCTCAGGGATAACTTCGGTACTGGGTACCACGGTGAGTGCAAGCTGTGAGCTAGCTAGCTGCAAGCTAGCTGTGAAGATCAGAAGTAGTGGTCCAGGGATTACGGCAGGAATCCAACGTTGTTGTGGAGAGACAGTCCGATACTGGTAGACTAGCGAGTATTATCCAGGCTAAAAACAGGGCTGGTATCTCTGCAGAAGGTAAAAGCCGCTAGCAGTGGCTAACAATGACTAAATAGGTTGTAGCTAATTAGCTGGTTAGCTTCTGGAGGTTCTTGAATGTGTTCTAAAATTTAAAATAATTGCGATTCCGTATCACATTGGGTGAGGCAGGTTACCGGAAGGTATAATCGAATAAAAAATCGAAAAGAGATTGAAAATAAATTGAAATATATATATATAAAAAATATGAAAAATACAAAAGTACACGAGAGGACAAACAAACACGTCTTCACTGCTACGCCATCTTGGTATCCATCTGACCACTTCCATATTGAGCAAGTCACTGGTACTTCCTGCTTTAGTTTTTGCTTGTAAGCAGATATCAGGAGGAGAGAATTATGGACAGATTTGCCAAATGGAGGGTGGTAGAGAGCTTTGTATGCATCTCTGTGTGTGGATTAAAGGTAGTCTAGAGTTTTTGTCCCCTCTGGTTGCACATGTGACATGCTGGTAGAAATGAGATAAAACTGATATAAGTTTTCCTGCATTAAAGTCCCCGGCCACTAGTAGCACCACTTCTGGATGATTAAAGCTAATTTCTTGCAATTCTAGGTATTTTGACATGGCTTAGGCCTATGACCAGGGTGGAAGAGTGTAAAATAAAGGTATATTCAGGTGTATTCAGGATGCTTTGAACATTAAATGGACACTCAAAATTCGATGACTTTGTTACTTCGACATTTTTGGAGGATGACATTTAAAGTATGCTAATATTATTTTTAAAACACATTTTTTAGCTGGTTTGACACTTTATTCAGACTTAGGGAGGAGCAGTGGGAAGGTTGGAAGAAGAGATTGCTCTCCGTTCTCAGGTGTTCCACTACACCAAGACTCTGCACAGGTAATGTTAATATTAATAGTTGATTGCAGTGGGTAACCAAATCATAGATTGCAGTCTCCTTCTCCATAGATTGCTTTCAAGTTAAGGACACAAACATTTTGTATTTTGTCATTTGGGTGAACTCCATTTAAAATAGGGCTAGAAGAAAATCCTGCATGCTCTCCAGGAGGGTTGGCCACCCATAGTCTATGTTTCCCAAGTGCAGGGTGTTTGAAAATGTTTTTGTTATAACAATTCATTTCTCAATCACCCAACCTTCGAGAAACATAAAGTGCCTTTAGAAAGAACACAGACCCCTTAAATGTATCCACATTTCGTTAGGTTACAGCCTTATTCTAAAATGTATAACATATTTTTTTTCCTCAACAATCTACACACAATACACCATAAAGACAAAGCAAAAAAATGTTTTTAGAAAAAGTAGCAAATTTATATAAAAAAAATAAAAAACAGAAATATCACATACTTTGTTGAAGCACCTTTCGAGTCTTCGATGGGTACCACGAATATGGGGTATTGTTTGTAGATTGCTGACGATTTTTATGCATTTAATCAATTTTAGAATAAGGCTGTAACAAGAATAAGGCTGTAAAAAAATGTAGAAAAAGTCAAGGGGTCTGAATACTTTCCGAAGGCACTGTATAAAGAATATCAATATTCAGGTGGTTTGTGACTACTAGTTAAAGAACCTTGCCATCATTGTACTCTACATAGACAAAAGATGATGCGTTTGAGTTGTGAGTCCCCCTACCGTCTCTGCCTACCCCCCACCATCATGTGCACAATACTAAAATGTCAAAAACTTGATTACTGGAGCATTTTAATAGCCAATGCTAATTTGTATGGTTTATTAAAAGCTGTACATGATTGGTTGCAATAATACATAGCCTCATATAATTCATTTTCAAAAGACACAAATTGTCCAAACAGATTCTGATTTGTCTGTTTGACAAAATTATTTTCATAGTTCCAAATCAGGTCACCCAACAAAACTTCCCAACTAAAACATACTGTTTATGTCACGTTCTGACCATCGTTCGTATGTGTTTTCCTTGTTTTAGTGTTGGTCAGGACGTGAGCTGGGTGGCCTGATATGGTTCTCAATCAGAGGCAGGTGTTAGTCATTGTCTCTGATTGGGAACCATATTTAGGTAGCCTGTTTTGTGTTGGGTTTTGTGGGTGATTGTTCCTGTCTCTGTGTTTACACCAGATAGGACTGTTTAGGTTTTCACTTTTGTTGTTTTGTTTAGTCTGTTCATGTATAGTCGTCTTTATTAAAAACATGAATAACCACCACGCTGCATTTTGGTCCGCCTCTCTTTCACCAGAAGAAAACCCTTACATTTTAGGTCTGTCTGCTTCCTTTTCGTTGTCACATCCTAAAAGGTGCTACATGGGCAATCTGGCATCTGTATTGGTCATGTTTATGGTGATACGGCCTCTGCAGAAATCAGGGCATTCATACTTCTTGTACATTGCGAAGCAGTGCAGAGCTGTTGAGCAGAACTCTGATGAAGGATAGTGTCAAGGAAGTGCTGGAAAAGGCATTGTTCGTCACCAAACTGTTCCTGGATGGTTGGGAGAAGTTTCTCTCAGAGGATGTGTTGGTACCTTTCTTTGTTCATGGCTGTGTTCTTAGGCAAAATTGTGAGTGAGCTCAGCCCTTGGCTGAGAAGCAACCCCACACATGAATGGTCTCAGGATGCTTTACTGTTGGCATGACACAGGACTGATGGTAGCGCTCACCTTGCCTTCTCCGGACAAGCTTTTTTCCGGATTCATCAGGGGGATTCATCAGAGAAAATGACTTTACCCCAGTCCTCAGCAGTCCAATCCCTGTACCTTTTGCAGAATATCAGTCTGTCCCTGATGTTTGTCCTGGAGAGAAGTGGCTTCTTTGTTGCCCTTCTTGACACCAGGCCATCCTCCAAAAGTCTTTGCCTCACTGTGCGTGCAGATGCACTCACACTTGCCTGCTGCCATTCCTGAGTAAGTTCTGTACTGGTGGTGCCCCGATCCCGCAGCTGATTCAACTTTAGGAGTCGGACCTGGCGCTTGCTGGACTTTCTTGGGTGCCCTGAATCCTTCTTCACAACAATTGCACCGCTCTCCTTGAAGTTCTTGATGATCCAATAAATAGTTGATTTCGGTGCAATCTTACTGGCAGCAATATCCTTGCCTGTGAAGCCCTTTTTTTGCAAAGCAATCATGACGGCACGGTTTTCCTTGCAGGTAACCATGGTTGGCAGAGGAAGAACAATGATTCCAAGCACCACCCTCCTTTTGAAGCTTCCAGTCTGTTATTCAAACTCAATTAGCATGACAGAGTGATCTCCAGCCATGTCATCGTCAACACTCACACGTGTTAACGAGAGAATCACTGACATGATGTCAGCTGGTCCTTTTGTGGCAGGGCTGAAATGCAGTGGAAATGTTTTTGGGCGATTCAGTTCATTTGCATGGCAAAGAGGGACTTTGCAATTAATTGCAATTCATCTGATCACTCTTCATAACATTCTGGAGTATACGCAAATTGCCTTCATACACACTGAGGCAGCAGACTTTGTGAAAATTAATATTTGTGTCATTCTCAAAACTTTTGGCCACGACTGTACATAAAACAGCGCTATCATGATGCTCTTTTTACTCTAATCTTGAGGGGAGTTTCTATAAAACATGCGTCCAATCCCCTTGATGCGTTATATAACTAAACCAATCTAAACCAATATTCTTCAATGTGCTGCAGTTCACAGTGCTGTGTCAAGACAGGACAATGATAGAATTTCTGCTCATGATGATGTTAAATTGAAGGCACTGATGCTCAGATCTCAATATGATTTTGAGCACAGTTGAAAGGTCAACGTGCTGACTATAGAATGGACGAATTAGAAAAATAAAGCAGTACTTTTCAATGCATGAGATATAAGAGATGTGCCGTGAGTGTCAGAAGAGGGTCAAATGCGTGTCTCACGTCCAATGCGTGAGAGTTGGCAGCTCTTTTTCTAAACAGATGTAATACTTGTCTGTGGCAAAATGTTGTGTTCATATTTAGGATGACATTATTGGGTTTGTTCTGACACTACCAGAAATAGAAAAGTGTGTTCATGCATCTTGCAAGAAAATTTAAGTAGATTATAGCCCCCAACCCTTAACCTCCCTAACCTACCTCCGGGGCCATGTTTTGTAAAGGGAGATTTGGTTGGGGGGCCCCAACTGCTGATGCACTCGCACATTATGAAATGTAGGGGTGTTAACTCCGGTGTCCTGGCTAAATTCCCAATCTGGCCCTCATACCATCATGGCCAACTAATAAAAATAAAATAAATCAATAAAAGATCGCTTGAAAAATTAGGCGACGCACAATTGGCGCAGCGTCGCCAGGGTTAGCTGAGGCTTTGGCCGGCCGGGATGTCCTTGTCCCATCGCGCTCTAGCAACTCGTTGTGGCGAGTTGACTTTGGTCACCAGTTTTACGGTGTTTCCTCCGACACATTGGTGCAGCTGGCTTCCGGGTTAAGCGAGCAGTGTGTCAAGAAGCAGTGTGGTTTGGCAGGGTCGTGTTTCGGAGGATGCATGGCTCTCAACCCTCACCTCTCCCGAATCCATATGGGAGTTGCAGCGATGGGACAAGACTGTAACTACCAATTGGATATAAAATCAAATCAAATGTATTTATATAGCCCTTCGTACATCAGCTGATATCTTAAAGTGCTGTACAGAAACCCAGCCTAAAACCCCAAACAGCAAGCAATGCAGGTGTTGAAGCAGGTTGGCTAGAAAAATCTCCATAGAAAGGCCAAAACCTACGAAGAAACCTAGAGAGGAACCAGGCTATGAGGGGTGGCCAGTCCTCTTCTGGCTGTGCCAGGTGGAGATTATAACAGAACATGGCCAAGATGTTCAAATGTTCATAAATGACCAGCATGGTCAAATAATAGGTCTGGGACAGGTAGCACGTCCGGTGAACAGGTCAGGATTCCATAGCCGCAAGCAGAACAGTTGAGACTGGAGCAGCAGCACGGCCAGGTGGACTGGGGACAGAAAGGAGTCATCATGTCAGATAGTCCTGAGGCATGGTCCTAGGGCTCAGGTCCTCCGAGAGAGAGAAAGAAAGAGAGAAAGAGAGAATTAGAGAGAGCATACTTAAATTCACACAGGACACCGGATAAGACAGGAGAAGTACTCCAGATATAACACACTGACCCTAGCCCCCCGACACATAAACTACTGCAGCATAAATACTGGAGGTTGAGACAGGAGGGGTCAGAAGACACTGTGGCCCCATCCGATAATACCCCAGGACAGGGCCAAACAGGAAGGATATAACCCCACCCACTTTGCCACAGCCCCCACACCACTAGCGGGATATCTTCAACCACCAACTTACCATCCTGAGACAATTCCGAGTATAGCCCACAAAGATCTCCGCCACGCCACAACCCAAGGGGAGGCGCCAACCCAGACAGGAAGATCACATCAGTGACTCAACCCACTCAAGTGACGCACCCCTCCTAGGGACGGCATGAAAGAGCACCATTAAGCCAGTGACTCAGCCCCTGTAATAGGGTTAGAGGCAGAGAATCCCAGTGGAAAGAGGGGAACCGGCCAGGCAGAGACAGCAAGGGCGGTTCGTTGCTCCAGAGCCTTTCCGTTCACCTTCACACTCCTGGGCCAGACTACACTCAATCATATGACCCACTGAAGAGATGAGTCTTCAGTAAAGACTTAAAGGTTGAGACCGAGTTTGCGTCTCTCACATGGGTAGGCAGACCATTCCATAAAAATGGAGCTCTATAGGAGAAAGCCCTGCCTCCAGCTGTTTGCTTAGAAATTCTATGGACAATTAGGAGGCCTGCGTCTTGTGAAGGTATGTACGTGTAGGTATGTACAGCAGGACCAAATCAGAGAGATAGGTAGGAGTAAGCTCATGTAATGCTTTGTAGGTTAGCAGTAAAACCTTGAAATCAGCCCTTGCCTTGACAGGAAGCCAGTGTAGGGAGGCTAGCACTGGAGTAATATGATCAACATTTTTTGTTCTAGTCAGGATTCTAGCAGCCGTATTTAGCACTAACTGAAGTTTATTTAGTGCTTTATCTGGGTAGCCGGAAAGTAGAGCTTTGCAGTAGTCTAACCTAGAAGTAACAAAAGCATGGATAAATTTTTCTGCATCATTTTTGGACAGAAAGTTTCTGATTTTTGCAATGTTACGTAGATGGAAAAAAGCTGTCCTTGAAACAGTCTTGATATGTTCGTCAAAAGAGAGATCAGGGTCCAGAGTAACGCCGAGGTCCTTCACAGTTTTATTTGAGACGACTGAACAACCATTAAGATGAATTGTCAGATTCAACAGAAGATCTCATGACAAAGGGGTAAAAAATATATAATAATATTACAAAATCTATAATTAATTTTGACGTGTTTGCAGAGCACATTTTAGTTGAGCAATTTTACATCTAGCTAAGATGTTTGGTGCAGTATTTCTCAATGAAAAAATGTGCATGAAAATTAGTTGTCTGTTGTTGAATGACAACAAAGATTTTATTGAAGACTCCCTACTGTTGACCAATCACTGACGAAGGGGTGTAGACTTCGACTACCGACTTCGGCTTGCCTCCAGAAAAAATGTTGTGTGCCTGGACAGTCCAAAAGTCCAAAATAAACAAAAACATAAAAAAATGCTGTCATAATATATACAGAAATTCTTCCATATTGTTTTCTTCTGGGAAGCATGCGGACGCCTTTAGTGTTTGGGGCCCTACATGCAGCACTAGTCTGCGTATAGGCAGAGACGGCACTGCCTCCCTCCCTTATGAAATCAGCAGAGAGATAAAAATGTCTTTAATTTATTTCACACATAAACTATGGTTGTTTGCTATGATCATATTACCCAAAAGTCTGCCATTGAATTTGGCAATGCTTTTAGAGTTCCCATCTCTCTAACAGAACTCGCTGGGACTGGGATCCTGACAAAACATATCAGGCCAGCCTGTCATGTTACCTTTATTTGACATCCACTATTTTGGCCAATTGGGATGCAGTGCGCATTGAGTCCTGGGCTCAGCTCAGTTTGCAGGGCTGACCAGGGCAGGGCTGACCAGGGCAGAGCTGACATGGGCAGGTGCCGGTTGTTATGATCTGCTTCCCCTCCTCCCCTCAGGGGTATCACTGATCAATAAACACTTGGACAGCTGGGGCAGAGCGTGACCCTGAATTCTCTCATAGAACAAGACAATCACCCTGCCCCCAACTCCTCTAGCTCTCAACTCTATCAACTGTGATGTCCCAGGAAGGGGGCTGTGTGAGAAGTCGCGGTTCGCTCTGTCCACTTTGAATGAGTTGGACTTTCTGCCTGGTCTTTGTCCCTCCTGCAGTGTATTCAGGGAGGTGGAGATGTTCCGTGGAAAAGAGGTTGGCTTTTTTCCCAGTGTGATATTTAAGCAACAAGTCTTGGGAGGGTGTGGTATATGACCAATATACCAAGGCTAAGGGCGGTTCTTAAACACAACGCAACACGGAGTGCCTGGAAACAGCCCTTAGAGGTGGTATATTGGCAATGTACCACAAACCCCTGAGGTGCCTTATTGCTATTATAAACTGGTTACCAACGCAATTGGAGCAGGAAAAATAAATGTTTGACGTACCCATGGTATACGGTCTGATATGCCACGGCTTTCATCCAATCAGCATTCAGGGCTCGAACCACCCAGATTATAATGGAATTTGAACACTCTTGCATGAGCGACCACTGAAAAAAACAAAGCTGAGAGGGGATGAAGCTTTGATGATGGCAACATGCTTCGTGCATCAACAAAACAAAACAGGAGTTTTCAATTAATCACTTTCAAGTTTGTAGGACAGCAAAAAGAATCTAGTACATACACATGTAGTAATTGCGACATAATAGGTCATCATTGGCCCCTGCCAAACCAGTGGAAGTAGAATATTGTCCCATAAGAAAACATAAACACACAGGGGTTTAAAACTGTCATTTTATTCTTGCCTGCCCATTGTCATTTGAGAAGTAACCTTTTGACAGTGCAGCTGTCATGAGAAGTGTTTATGCCGGCACCTTTCCAATTGAGTCAGCAAACTCTCTTTGAGGGAAATGAGTCATGCCTTACAAACGGTTAATTTAATTTCTTTGAATGTCTTGTTCTCTGGAAACCAAACAGCACTCTATTTGACAGCTTTGACAACAGTTCTGTATTATGTCAGATCCTTAAATAGCCTCTTGTTTTTGTCTACAACACCATGTAATTTTAGGAAGCAGAGTGGCTTAGTCTGCCATTACATTTTATAGCCTGTGTTTATACTTTTGTTGCCAGATGAAGTGGTTATATTTTTGCCTGGGATTAATTTGATTTATTTTCTAAAGCTGATGTATAAACAGATAAATATGATTATGTTGGTCCACAGAAGGCCTGAGCTGAACCCAGAGTTGTGCTCTCTGTCTTGAACCCCAGAGACAGGGACAACTCCACCCAGAGTTAATGCTGAGTTTGCTGGCCCTCTGCCAGTTCATCAAGCTATCACCAGGCTCACGAGGCGGCCACCAATATTTATCTCCTCACTCTGAGGTGATGGATAAATATCTGCCTTTACATCAATGGTTAATCTCATGGTTTAAGTCCTCTGTTAACCAGTTCAATGGAGAAAAGTAAAATAAAATGTTGGATGATTAAACAAGTAGTAATGAATGATAATAGGGTTGTCTCCTGACCCCTCCTGTCTCAGCCTCCAGTATTTATGCTGCAGTAGTTTATGTGTCGGGGGGCTGGGGTCAGTTTGTTATATCTGGAGTACTTCTCCTGTCCTATTCGGTGTCCTGTGTGAATCTAAGTGTGCGTTCTCTAATTCTCTCCTTCTCTCTTTCTTTCTCTCTCTCGGAGGACCTGAGCCCTAGGACCATGCCCCAGGACTACCTGACATGATGACTCCTTGCTGTCCCCAGTCCACCTGGCCATGCTGCTGCTCCAGTTTCAACTTCCACCTGACTGTGCTGCTGCTCTAGTTTCAACTGTTCTGCCTTATTATTATTCGACCATGCTGGTCATTTATGAACATTTGAACATCTTGGCCATGTTCTGTTATAATCTCCACCCGGCACAGCCAGAAGAGGACTGGCCACCCCACATAGCCTGGTTCCTCTCTAGGTTTCTTCCTAGGTATTGGCCTTTCTAGGGAGTTTTTCCTAGCCACCGTGCTTCTACACCTGCATTGCTTGCTGTTTGGGGTTTTAGGCTGGGTTTCTGTACAGCACTTTGAGATATCAGCTGATGTACGAAGGGCTATATAAATACATTTGATTTGATTTGATTTGTATGCCATTCAGTGTGATGTATCAGACATGAAGAGCAGTCAGGTTCATTTAGTCCCCAAGCTACTCCCAAGAGGCATACATATAGGCATGTTGCTTTAATAGAGCTGCATCTCTCCGGCTACGCTATCTAGGAGCATAAATATTGCAGTCAACAAAACATTTTAAATCTCTAGTGGCACCTGTTTATGGGCATATTTCCTTCACAATCTATATTTCTGTTTATTGATACAAGCTATGTTGCATAAAGGCTTTCTATGAATGATTATGAAAATACTGTCATTCGTAGAGCTTTACAACAGAGTCAGGGTACTCAGTTCCTAAGGAAACTGTGAATGGGAGAGGCAAAGCCAGCATCACTTTCTGACAGCTCTCTGTAAAAGACTGAGAAGAGCAGTCACACACACGCACACACACACACACACACACACACACACACACACACACACACACACACACACACACACACACACACACACACACACACACACACACACACACACACACACACACACACACACAGACGGCTGCACAATCAAATTCTCCACTTCCTCAACAACTTCAAAAACCCATCGTACCTTATCTATTTATCTCACTCTCTCACACACAGATTCCGTTGCCCACCAAAACATGTCCAGCATGTGCATCCTGCCTAGAAAATGGACATGTTCCATAGCAACTGCATCTGCATGGCCAGCCAGTTAGAAGAGGCAAGTAAGGTAAACTGACCCAATGGCAGAGATCACATTCAAGAAGCCCTGGTAACTGAGGGGGCTTTCCACTTGTCCTCAGAGGCTGTTCCCCCAGTGACTTGCCCTTGTGTCATTGGCGCTAGGAAACACCCAGAGCTCTCTGTCCTTTCTCTAAGTGCACACACCACACGTTTTTACTCTGCCATCCCCCTTATTTCAGGATTCCTCCAAGAATTCATCAAAACAGGTAGGGTTTGTGCTGAGGGGTGTCTCGCGACTGCGTGACAGGGTCAAGAACACTCAATGTCGACAATGTAAGATGAGGTGTGAAGGGCGGGAGGCTCAAGCTTGAAGGACCTGGAGCAGAATCAGGGAAAACATAACAAGATAGAGCAGTATGGTGCACATGCAAACACACACACACACACACACACACACACACACACACACACACACACACACACACACACACACACACACACACACACACACATACACACACACACACACACACACACACACACACACACTGTTCTGCATAAGCCTTCTGCTGGATCAGTCTGTTGTCATACCATCAGTGATCTGTTGTTTTTGTTGAGAGCTGAATGACCGGCAGACATTTAAATGCAACATCTAAAGCTTTATTACAGTTACTGTGATTTAACATGCCAAAGGTTTAATAAAAACCTGTGATAAGGATTTTCAAAGATCATATTGCTTTGTAATGCACCACTATTATTATTCCAACTCACTGCTGCTTTTAGTTAGGCCCGTGGCATCATACCAGACATACTGTATCAGAAAATCGGATATCAAATGTTACAGCCCAGAATTTTTTTTGTTAGCCTATAGTCATGGTATTTATTTCCAGGTTGGTTTTCTTTAGCTGGAGACAGAAATGACAAGGTGCTTGTCTGTCTGCACTGCAGCCCTTTGCAGGTGTTCTCAGGTGAAGACAGGTTGAATAATGTAACAGGCAGTGGGGGGTAGGGGGTAATGTGTGTCTGACCCCAGCCTCTTCAGACAGAGCGAAAGGGAAATCATGAAGGTGAGGAGGACGGACTGCCTGGTTATGAAGCAATGACACATGATCTGGCCTGGTAACTGAGAGGCCAGACACAAACGGACAGCTTTTCACTCTGTCAGGTAAACATACATCCATCCCTAGCTCTTCGCAGCAGTTGTTTTATACAAAGGGCCTTGTTCTGTTTTGGAGGTCATTCTTTCCCAGTTTGAGTCTTGTCCCCTAAAGTGTCACTGCCAGACCCTGTTCCACCCACGTCAAAACCATCACACTGCCTTGCTGTGGGTGTCTACGGTTTGTAGGAGCTGTTGAGATATGTAACATCTTTAGCCTGAATTGCAATCTAAGCTACTGCGGTATCTTGAATGTATTCTATGTTTGCACTTTTAAGCCGCTAATATAATCCCGGTAGAGTCTATGAGATCACCGGAGTCACTTAGTGTGCAGCCATTTGTCAATGTCTTTACTAATGTACTGCATATCAGTCCATCAGAGTGGAAATCATTTCAGTGGCTTTGACCTAAGATTTGACCTAAGATCTGTCAGTGTCCATCAGAAGAAGTCCTGCTCATGATTATGAATACCGTCCAACAGAAGACCTTAACATGGATTTCTATATTGTTTTGGAGAATTATGTGACATTGTTATGATCTTCCTGTTGACATCCAAACTATTAGATCTGGCTTATTGGCCTCTTCAATCAGGTCAAATCAACCTCAGGAGAGAATGCATGATACACAAAACAGCATGACTTAAACCAGACAGGACAGCAACAACACACAGTTGTTGTCAGACACGCTCTATGTTACTTGAAAATAGAGCCTTCCAACTGGGCACACACTGGTTGAATCAACGTTTCCACGTTGTTTCAATGAAATGATTGATTTCTGTGCCAAGTATGTTAGGTCTGTTGCTATGTGCATCTTGTATTTCTCAGCCATTACAAACATCTACATTTCTGGCTGCTTTACAACAGGGATTCCCTGAGGAGTGAAGAGAAGAATGAAGTAGCATCTCTGACTGCTACTCTTAAACCTTCCCTGACCTGCCCACCATCAGAACGCCATTGTGACTGCAGGAACGTGTCCTCTTCCTTTCATCTCGGCTCTGTAGGACATATTTAAGACCCATTAAAATCCAAAGATTCTCCGAATTCGGGTGATGCCAGAATCAATTGGAATGCCTTCTCTATCTCCCAAATAGTTGATAGAGTTTTCAGATATTGGGGCCATTGGTTACCCAGTGTGTGGAGAGTGATTGAATAATGGCTTAGTGAGACCCTGAGTGGTGTGTGGAGCTGTTGTGATCTGCTTAGTCCTGTGAAGATCTGAGAAGATCTGAGACATACACACACATAGTCGTCTGGCGTCTGCACGCACACACACACATAGAGGATGACTGTGGGAGAGTTGACCTGTCACCCTGCCTTAACAAAGACACCCTGTCCGATGTGAGGCACACATTAAAGTAATTCCCCCACAAGGCGGGCATGTCCAAACAGCTGTGGACATGACTGTCTCTCTGAAGTGAGGGAGTAGAGGGAAGACAGCCCAGTGGTGGCCATGGTGGAGGAGAGGATGGAACAGTGGATGAACAGCATGGAGACCACTCCCTGTGAATGAGTCAATCTGACACTAGGCTTATAACAATACAAAGAGCCCTCGAACTAACAAAGGCTGTTCTCTCACACATCTCCACCAATAATAAGGTGTCATACTGCTCTTGGGAACCTTTGATATGCTGATATTTCTCTCCAGTTTTTTTTTATTTTGTCATTATTACTTTATTATTTTTTTACAAACCTCTCTCATAACATCAGTTGCCAGAGGCAGTTACTAAAATCTGTTAATGATCAAACAAAACATCTCAAATATGATTTGACAGTCAATGGGCAGTACAGACCTACTATATACAAAATATGTCCATTTGAATTTACAGTAGAGACAGAGACAGGCCAGCGCCATGGTCCTGTAAGTAGATCAGTGTTTGTTTATAGGAGGTTAATTACCTGTGTCTGTCTGAAAGTGGGCCCATGTGGAGGTCCAGGTAAAGTCAAGAGCCTCTGTATAGAAAAGGATCGTTGATGGCATCTGTCATCAGTTCCTAATTCTACCGCCTGGGCTGTGTGGATCCAGTTTCTGCTACTAAACACCTAGGATTCATATTTAATCACACTTCATTATCTCACACAATGTAGGAAGCAGACAGACCCTTACCTGACACCCGACATGGTCAACACCCACACTGAAAAAGAAAATCACACCATCCCCTGCCAACAGAAATAGCGCACACACACACACACTTTTTTACTATTCCACCAGACAGAAGTCTCAAAAGTACAGCCAAAAGTGACTCAAGCCTTTGATGTGTAGAAGTCCACAAAGTTTTTGCTTTCTCAGCAAGTTAGTTATTTTATCCCAGATACCCTGGCCTCATAGTTTCTGGTTCAAAGAGCAGAAGAATATAATCAAGCTTAATCTTTTATCCACACAACAACAGCGGCCGGTTTTGTTGGTTGGTTATCAGGTTAGAGACAGCATGATGTCATTCACGCTCAGGGTAAGTAGTCTAATATTGGGACATAAAATATGATTTTGGTCAGGCCACCTTGGGCTTGATGGGCCCTATTATAAGTAGAGTATCTGGCAAAATATGCCAATGCAAAGGATTTAAATCCCATTTAATCTTCAGTTTTTTAGGACTACATGCTGGCGATACTTATTTTACCATCAC
This sequence comes from Oncorhynchus kisutch, assembly GCF_002021735.2. Classification (NCBI taxonomy): domain Eukaryota; kingdom Metazoa; phylum Chordata; class Actinopteri; order Salmoniformes; family Salmonidae; genus Oncorhynchus; species Oncorhynchus kisutch. Next base: position 35,181,585 of record NC_034180.2, read on the forward strand.
AAAAAAATAGGATGATTAAATAGGTCTTGTTTGTGTATAAGAGCATCTGCATGTGTGTGTGCACGTCTGCACTCGTGTGGGCTTTTGTGTAAATGTGTGTGAGTGTTGGTGTACACATACAGGGTGATCAGTGAGAGTTAGCTGAGGGCCACCTGGAGAGCTCCAGTATAATCTGCCAAAACCTCAGTGACATGCTTCAGCAGGCCCTTTCAAGCCCCGGTCCCAGCAATTTGTACTTACACCGGCCTGGATAATTATCCTCCGCTTGTCATTCCAGCTCTAGGACTCCAGCCAGCAGTAACTTTAGCCACTCCTGAAAGATGCAGGAGATACAGTATTAACAAAAAACTCCAATATCTCCTTTCTTCAAGCTGTGACTTGAAGAACAATTAGACCTGATCTTATTAGGCTGATTTCTCTGTTTATGAGGTAAATCAGTTCACTCAGGAGAAATAATTGATTGAATGAGAGTGGATTTTCTAAACATGCTTTTTGAGCTATTCATAGAATGACTTACATTTTCAATCACCCAAACGGCTGGCATACTCAGCCCCTGTAATGCACAAGGATGATGCCATGGATATGACATGGATATTTCAAACATTTCCTGTGTGTCAATTGAAATAGTTTAATAGAAAAACACATAGACAAGATATATTGCTTGAGGTAATACCCTAATACAGTTTTCATTTTTACCAATTTGACCAGTTTTTCCCAGTCATTGAATGTTGTCTCGGTCACATTGGTGCCATCTATTATAAAACATATGGAAATCTGCGTAGTCGTTGTCCACTGCTTTATCTCGTCTTTTAGGCTCAGCATACAAGTGTAGGATCTTAATTTGATCACCCTGTTGTTGCAGGAAATGTCCGTGCGGTGTGGACGCAGCGATGAGAAAAGACTGTAACTACCAATTGGATACCATGTAAAAGGGGTAAAAGTTTATTTTATTTTATTAAAAACATGTCCATTATTTATAATTCACATTTCCTGTTGCTGCAGGATTATTTTCCTGCTCTGAGAAACTGGTCAAATTAAGATCTGTCATCTGAAGTTGGTATCAGCCCAAACATAGCAGTAGAAGTGTAAACAACACATTTAAGAGTAATTTGACCCTGAGTAGGGACAGGTAATCAGAGAGTGACCTCAGACACAGCCAGCTCCCATTTCTCCTCATCGCCACAAACAGGCAACAGTCACACCAACAGAGAAAGTCTTCATCAAGATCTCATAAACACACACGCAGACACACATGCAGGCACATACACACAATGATATAAAATACCTTGTCATCTTCAATGTGATCTTAGCCACTTCATTATTAATCTCTATCAGTTTCAAATAATGGTTATCATTATCGGGGCCAAAATCTAAATGAGCTGGTGAGGAAAACATGGTGAGATACTGTAATGGAATACGCTTGAGGTGTCACAAGGTTTAAAGCTGAATTATTCATTGAAGAGGAGCACCAGAGATAGAAAATCAAGCCTGCCAACTGATACACTGCCAACTGATACACTGCCAACTGAAATATTAGCTGGTGGACAACATCATATTTTAGTCCATGAATGCTTTTTAATGTATATTCCATAAAAAATGTACACCAACGCCAAGAAGAGCTCCCCACCACCCCCAGGTCCCCAGACAGCCCCGAGATGCACAGTTCTCTGGGTGCATTGACCTCATACACTAGGTCTGCTGTGTGTGTGTTTCTGCGCGTGCCTGTGTGTGTATATGTATGTGTGTGTGGTTGCAGGGGTGGGGTCACTCCGTCCACTGGGTTTAGAGGCCCGCCCAGCAGACTGTTGGCATGGTAGATGGGAGGGAGGGTGTAGTGACCTCTAACCTGGGTTACGTGAACCCCCTCGTGGGTAATGATGAAGTCAGATTCACTAATAGACAGAAAACAAAAGTGCTGTCAGTCATTCTGGACTGGACATCAGCAACAGCAACACAGGAGAATTCCACTTGGCCAGGCAGGCTCTGAGCACATGGCCCCAAGTCTGCACTTATGTGATATTGATAATGGAAAAATGCGTGGCTTTTACAGTAATGATTATGACTTTAAGTGTTGTCGAAGGAAAATGGACTGTATATTGCCATGTGTGTTTTTACACAGGTACTTAGATACCATTATGTCTTCAGATGAATTGGATATGCACATCGTAATTCTTGTCATCCCACTGCAAGTGCTTTCATCAATTGGAAGTTTTGCTGTTTCACAATTAAAGAAAAATCCTGGAATCAAATCAACAACTACTGATGAGATTTTCATGAGATGAATGTATTAATATATATGGATCTACTGTGCACAGACGTCAATTCAACGTCGATTCCACGTTGGTTCAAAGTAATTTTGTTGAAATGACATGGGAACAACGTTGATTCAACCATGGGGTGCCCAGTAGTGAGTATGTGAGAGCATATGGAACGTGTGTGACGTCTTCTATATCAATATGGAATATAGAATTAGCCTAAACTCTTTCCCACTCCTTGTGTGTATGGTAACCTGTATAGCATGGTTCCCTAACTGGCAGCCCGTTGGCAAGACTTTTCCAATGTATTCCCACGCATAATATAGAGACACGTGATTGTATACAAATGTAATCAAGATTAGAACTGATGTTTTAGTCAAATATTATATCTGTTCGGGCTTCTTGTGGCCAATTTGCAGTCTACAAATGATTTGTAATTATGTTCCGGCGCCTGACCAGCCGCTCTTGATAGAATCAGCCTGCAGCTGAATCTAGTTGATCTCTGCTATAAGGCTATACATTAACCTCTGGGCATCATTGAAGGTTTGTGATGTTATGGTATGTATCGTGCATAATCCTTTGATGATAAAGTACATTACTGCACTAATACTGTATACCGTATAGATGTCCATAATTGTTTGGCACATGGATCAAGGCCATACATAAACATAACTACTACCAGGAAGGAAAAACATTACTTAAATGGATTTATTTTGTTTATTTGAGGAAAAAAAACATGATCAGTGAACCATATTTTTATTGAACCTTTATTTAACTAGGCAAGCCATAATCAGCGTTTTAATGAAGTCATCATCCAGAGACATGTGCAGTTAGGGTATGTGATCATGCACATGACAGGGAAAATGCCATGTTAACTTTAAAAAAGCTCCAGAAGTAATTACTTTTTTTGGTGGATTACCCTTCAGCAGCATGCCTTGCTGTTTAACTCATCCTATGCCTGGAGGTCAGGTGATGTCATTTCCATGCCTGTGGGTTCTTTGTTTATCCTTCTGAACTTTTCACCCATACCAGCAGCATTGGAAAACAGGACGGACCAAAGACAGAAGAGCTAGATTGATAAATAGGATAGAAAGAGAATATTTGACCAGTGCTTTACCACATTCCTGGTGTATGAAGTGACCTGGTGTCGACCGCCCTGAGAGGAATCCCTTTGATGACAGTTCTATGTGCTCTACGATCAATAGTGGCGGTAGGTTGTTAAAAAAAACATCAAAGCATGATAGTGCTGCCTGATGAGTTGGATCAGTAGTACATGTCTATTATTAATAGAGCGGGACAGTCACTCCTCTCAGAGAAAGTAGGACAACATTTAGTTGAGAACATTGAACCAACACAATTAATCTCCTATAGACACAGTTGCACATTTTATATTTTTTGCACATCAATTATAGTGGTATGCTCCATATTACTTTACAGACAAACCTAATACAGTAAGCAGCAGGTGTAATAAGCACTGTAGGATCTGTAACATCCTTTGAGAACAAATCCATCCACAAGCGCCTTGAATATTCGGGTGTTAGACCAATTCTGTGGAAAGGCCATATACATAACCATGATACAACCTACGTTCATGGTAGCCTTGGGCTTGAACCTGTGCAGCGCACCCCTGGATGTTCCCCACATCTGTCACATACAGCTGTGGATGTATGTATGGATCCCCCACTGTGTACCTGAACTGTCGACCTTTCCCCATAGACAACCAGCTTTGCCTTTGATGCTTGGTTTGCATTGTGTCAGGTGGCCAACAAAGTCATGTTTAATAGTTTTGATTTCTGTAGTGCTGCTCAGTTTTTTTGAAATCGATGTATTTCGATTTATCTTCTCAAAACATAATTTATTAATATCAATGTATGCTATAATCAATCAGAAAAGAGGGGTTGGGAGTGCACTTACAACCTCTCATGACCATGGGTGTCAGTCAGAGAAGGTATGGAGTCCTCATCATATGCATCTCTGCTGCTGGAATGTTAAATATTCATGCGTAAAACCTCTACAACATATGGATTAACCTAAATATTTGATGATGGGAGGCCAGATGGCAAACTAACTTCTCTTTACTGTGCCAATTACCTTCACAATAATAACGTCACTCAAATCCTCTCAATTTGCCCTTTCACTTTTCCCATAGGCAATAGCTCTCCACAGTAGCTATAGCAGGGAACACATGAACACAGGCATAGCAGATCTACTGCTAATGAGCTAGACACCGTTTCTGGGTCACTCTTCCTTGAGAAGTTCAAATGAAAGCAGCTTTATTGATTTATCAAACCAGGCAAATATGCTCTGAAGGGTTCTTGTGTTTCTAATCCCACCACCCCTACCCCCCACCTCAGCTAGCTCTGAGCGCTGTGTGCTGAACAGGCTCAGCAGTGGTCACGTTTCTTTGTTTTAATCTAACTGGTCAGATCAATTAGAATCTAAAACCTTTGTTTTCTTACCTTCTGTGAGGATCCCAACATTATCGCCGTGACCTTTCCCTTCAAAAAATGTATCCCCATCCTTCAAAGGAATTTAACCATATCAAATTAAATGTCATTTGTCACATGCATCGAACACAACAGGTTACCTTCACCTTACCTTGAAATGCTTACTTACAAGCCCTTAACCAACAATGCAGTTTTAAGAAAATAGAGATTTTTTTTTTACTATATAATAAAAAATAATAAAAAGTAACACAATAAAATAGCAATAACGAGGCAATGTACAGGGGGTATCGGTTACAAGTCAATGTGCGGGGGTACATCTTAGTCAAGGTAATTTGTACATGTAGGTAGGGGTAAAGAGATTATGCATAGATAATAAATAGCGAGTAGCAGCAGTGTAAAAACAAAGGGGAGGGGGGTCAATGTAAATAATCTGGTGGCCATTTGATTACTGAGGGTAGTAGCTGACAATATTGCCACTCCAATTTGCCATATCTTCAATTTAAGCCTACTAGAAAGTGTGTGCCCTCAGGCCTGGAGGTAAGCAAAAGTCATTCCAAGAATAGTAAAGCTCCCTTTACTGTCTGAAATAGCCGACCAATCAGCCTGTTACCAATCCATTGGAAACTTCTAGAAAAATGTGTTTGACAAGATACAGTACAATGTTCGTTTACAGTAAACAAATAGACAAGAGACTTTCAGCATGCTAGTAGGGAAGGACTTTCAACAAGCACAGCATTTACACAAATGACTGTTGATTGGCAGAGAGAAATTTATGATAAAAAGATTGTGGGGGCTGTTTTGTTAGATTTCATTGCGGCTTTTGACATTATCAATCATAGTCTGCTGCTGGAAAAACATATGTGTTATGGCTTTACACCCTGTGCTATAGTGTGGATAATGAGTTACTTGTCTAACAGTACACAGAGGGTGTTTTTTAATGGAAGCCTCTCCAACATATTCCTGGTAGAATCAGTTATTTCCCAGGGTAGCTGTTTAGGCCCCTTACTTTTTTCAATCTTTACTGAAGACATGCCACTGACTTTGAGTAAAGCAAGTGTCTATGTATGCAGATCACTCAACACTATACATGTCAACTACTACAGCAACTGAAATGAGTGCAACACTTAACAAAGAGCTGCAGTTAGTTTCAGAATGGGTCGCAAGGAATAAGTTAATCCTAAATATTTCCAAAACTAAAAGCATTGTATTTGGGACAAATCATTCACTAAACCCTAAACCTCAACTACATCTCGTAATGAATAATGTGTAAATTGAGCAAGTTGAGGTGACTAAACTGGATGCAGTAACCCTCGATTGTAAACTGTCATGGTCAAAACATATTGATACAACAGTAGCTAAGGTGGGGAGAAGTCTGTCCATAATAAAGCGTTACTCTGCCTTCTTAACAACACTATCAACAAGGTCCTACAGGCCCTAGTTTTGTTGCACCTTGACTACTTGGTCAGGTGCCACAAAGAGGGACTTAGGAAAATTGTAGTTGGCTCAGAACAGGGCAGGATGGCTGGTCCTTAAAAGTACATGGAGAACTAACATTAATGATTTGCATGTCAATCTCTCATGGCTCAAAGTGGAAGAGAGATTGACGTCATCACTCCTTGATTATGTAAGAAGTATTGACAAGCTGAATGTACCGAGCTGTCTGTTTAAACTACTAGCGTACAGCTCGGACACCCTTGTATACCCCACAAGACATGCCACCAGAGGTCTCTTCACAATCCCCCAAGTCCAGAACAGACTATGGGAGGCGCACAGTACTACATGGAGCCACAACTACATGGAACTCTATTCCACATCAGGTGACTGATGCAAGCATTAGAGTCAGATTTTAAAAAACAGGTAAAAATACAACTTATGGAACAACCTGGACTGTGGCGAGACACATACAAAGGTACAGACACACGCATATGCATACATTGTAATATTGTTGTATGGTGGTATTATACATTTTGTATTGTACATTTTGTATTGTATATACAGTTGAAGTCGGAAGTTTACATACACTTAGGTTGGAGTCATTCATTTTTAACCACTCCACAAATTTCTTATTAACAAACTATAGTTTTGGCAAGTCGGTTAGGACATCTACTTTGTGCATGACACAAGTCATTTTTCCAAAAATTGTTTACAGACAGATTATTTCACTTATAATTCAATGTATCACAATTCCAGAAGGTAAGACGTTTACATATACTAAGTTGACTGTGCCTTTAAACAGCTTGGAAAATTTGAGAAAATGATGTCATGGCTTTAGAAGCATCTAAGCATCTAATTGACATAATTTGAGTAAATTGGAGGTGTACCTGTGGATGTATTTCAAGGCCTACCTTCAAACTCAGTGCGTCTTTGTCATCATGGGAAAATCTAAAAAAATAAGCAAAGACCTAAGAAAAACTGTTGTAGACCTCCACCTCGCACCTGTACATAGCCCACCTATAATTTAGCCCAAACAACTACCTCTTTCCCAACTGTATTTAATTTTAATTAATTCATTTATTTTGCTCCTTTGCACCCCATTATTTTTATTTCTACTTTGCACATTCTTCCATTGCAAAACTACCATTCCAGTATTTTACTTGCTATATTGTATTTACTTTGCCATCATGGCCTTTTTTGCCTTTACCTCCCTTCTCACCCCATTTGCTCACATTGTATATAGACTTGTTTATACTGCATTATTGACTGTATGTTTGTTTTTACTCCATGTGTAACTCTGTGTCGTTTTATCTGTCGAACTGCTTTGCTTTATCTTGGCCAGGTCGCAATTGTATATGAGAACTTGTTCTCAACTTGCCTACCTGGTTAAATAAAGGTAAAATAAATCAAATAAATAAAAAGTCTGGTTCAATCCTATAGAACATTTGTGAGCAGAACTGAAAAGGCGTGTGCGAACAAGGAGGCCTACAAACCTGACTCATTTACACCAGCTCTATCAGGAGGAATGGGCCAAAATTCACCTAACTTATTGTGGGAAGCTTGTGGAAGGCGATCAAAAATGTTTGACCCAAGTTAAACTATTTAAAGGCGATGCTACCAAATACTAATTGAGTGTATGTAAACTTCTGACCCACTGGAAATGTGATAAAAGAAATAAAAGCTGAAATACATCATTCTCTCTACTATTATTCTGACTTTTCACATTCTTAAAAGAAAGTGGTGATCCTAACTGAACTAAGACAGGGACTTTTTACTCTGATTAAATGTCAGGAATTGTGGAAAAACTGAGTTTAGATATATTTGGCTAAGGTGTATGTAAACTTTCGACTTCAACTCTATGTACAGTGGGGCAAAAACGTATTTAGTCACCCACCAATTGTGCAAGTTCTCCCAACAAAGATGAGAGAGGCCTGTAATTTTCAGCATAGGTACACTTCAACTATGACAGACACAATGAGAAAAAAAATCCAGAAAATCTCATTGTAGGATTTTTTATGAATTTATTTGCAAATTATGGTGGAAAATAAGTATTTGGTCAATAACAAAAGTTTATCTCAATACTTTGTTATATACCCTTTGTTGGCAATGACAGAGGTCAAACGTAAGTCTTCACAAGGTTTTCACACACTGTTGCTGGTATTTTGGCCCATTCCTTCATGCAGATCTCCTCTAGAGCAGTGATGTTTTGGGGCTGTTGCTGGGCAACAGGAACTTTCAACTCCCTCCAAAGATTTTCTATGGGGTTGAGATCTGGAGACTGGCTAGGCCACTCCAGGACCTTGAAATGCTTCTTACGAAGCCACTCCTTCGTTGCCCGGGCGGTGTGTTTGGGATCATTGTCATGCTGAAAGACCCAGCCATGTTTCATCTTCAATGCCCTTGCTGATGGAAAGTGGTTTTCACTCAAAATCTCACGATACATGGCCCCATTCATTCTTTCCTTTACACGGATCAGTCGTCCTGGTCCCTTTGCAGAAAAACAGCCCCAAAGCATGATGTTTCCACCCCCATGCTTAACAGTAGGTATGGTGTTCTTTGGATGCAACTCAGCATTCTTTGTCCTCCAAACACGACGAGTTGAGTTTTTACCAAAAAGTTATATTTTGGATTGATCTGACCATATGACATTCTCCCAATCTTCTTCTGGATCATCCAAATGCTCTCTAGCAAACTTCAGATGGGCCTGGACATGTACTGGCTTAAGCAGGGGGACACGTCTGGCACTGTAGGATTTGAGTGCCTGGCGGCGTAGTGTGTTACTGATGGTAGGCTTTGTTAATTTGGTCCCAGCTCTCTGCAGGCCATTCACTCGTGTGGTTCTGGGATTTTTGCTCACCGTTCTTGTGATCATTTTGACCCCACGGGGTGAGATCTTGCGTGGAGCCCCAGATCGAGGGAGATTATCAGTGGTGTTGTATGTCTTCCATTTCCTAATAATTGCTCCCACAGTTGATTTCTTACAGACCTCTCTCATCTTTTTAAGTGGGAGAACTGTATATACAGTTGGGAGAACAAGTATTTGATACACTGCCGATTTTGCAGGTTTTCCTACTTACAAAGCATGTAGAGGTCTGTAATTTTTATCATAGGTACACTTCAACTGTGAGAGACGGAATCTAAAACAAAAATCCAGAAAATCACATTGTAGGATTTTTAAGTAATTCATTTGCATGAAACTCCCACAGCAGTTCAGGATCCAAAATATCTGCAACCGGAACCCAGCACCTCTCCTCCGGTCTGTACCCCTCCCACTCCACAAGGTACTGGAGGCCCCCTACCCGACACCTTGAATCCAGGATGGAACAAAAGATGTACGCCGGGGCCCCCTCGATGTCCAAAGGGGGAGGAGGGACCTCCCGCACCTCAGATTCCTGGAGCGGACCAGCCACCTCCGGCCTGAGGAGATACACATGGAACGAGGGGTTAATACGATAATCAGAGGGAAGTTGTAATTTGTAACCTCGTTCACCCTCCTCAGGACTTTAAATGGCCCCACAAACCGCGGACCCAGCTTCCGGCAGGGCATGCGGAGGGGCAGGTTACGCAGACCCGGTCCCCCGGTGCAAACACAGGGGTCTCACTGCGGTGACGGTCCGCAGTGTTTTTTTTCTCGGCCTGACCCTGATGCCACGGTGCCAGAACCGGCTGGTACCCCAATACACACTGAAAGGGGGTTAGTGGAGGAGTGGCGAAGCGAGTTCTGTACCATCCAGGGCACGAACGCTACCCACTCCCCCGGCTTGTCCTGACAATAGGACCGCAGAAACCTGCCCACATCCTGGTTGACTCTCTCCACTTGCCCGTTACTCTCGGGGTGAAAACCTGAGGTAAGGCTGATCGAGACCCCCAGACGTTCCATGAACGCCCTCCAAACTCTCTACGTGAACTGGGGACCCCGATCCGACGCTATATCCTCAGGCACCCCGTAGTGCCGGAAAACATGTGTAAACAGGGCCTCCGCAGTCAGTAGGGGCGTAGGGAGACCAGGCAGAGGCAGGTGACGACAGGACATGTAAAACGATCCACAACGACCAGGATCGTGGTATTTCCCTGTGAGAGAGGAAGATCTGTTCAGAAATCCACTGACAGATGTGACCAAGGTTGTTGTGGAACGGGAAAGGGATGTAAACTTACCTCTGGGCAGGTGTCTCGGAGCCTTACACTGGGCACACACCGAGCAGGAGGAAACATAAACCCTCACGTCTTTTGCCAAAGTGGGCCACCATTACTTCCCAGTCAGACAGCGCAACGTCCGACCGATCCCCGGATGACCAGAGGAGGGAGACGTGTGGGCCCAAGAGATCAACTGGTCACGGACAGCAGACGGAATGTACTTACGCCCAACGGGACACCGGAGAGGAGCGGGCTCCGTACGCAATGCCTGCTCAATGTCCGCATCCAGATCCCACACGACCAGCACTACCAGGCAGGAGGCCGGGAGTATGGCAGTCTGATCCATGGGCCGCTCCTCTGTGTCATACAGTCTGGACAGTGCGTCTGCCTTCTTATTTTGGTGTAACGGATGTGAAACGGCTAGCTTAGTTAGCGGTGGTGCGTCCTAAATAGCGTTTCAATCGGTGACGTCACTTGCACTGAGACCTTGAAGTAGTAGTTCCCCTTGCTCTGCAAGGGCCGCGGCTTTTGTGGAGCGATGGGTAACGATGCTTCGAGGGTGACTGTTGTTGATGTGTGCAGAGGGTCCCTGGTTTGCGCCCGGGTATGGGCGAGGGGACGGTCTAAAGTTATACTGTTACATTGGCAACCTGGTCTGTAGGATAAGGTTAAACCTCTCTGGGATAGGTGGGACGAAATTCAAATAAAATACTATAAAAATAAAACTTTCATTAAATCACACATGTAAAATACCAAATTAAAGTTACACTCGTTGTGAATCCAGCCAACATGTCAGATTTCAAAAAGGCTTTTCGGCAAAAGCATAAGATGCTATTATCTGATGATAGCACCACAGTAAACAAAGAGAGAGAGTAGCATATTTCAACCCTGCAGGCGCTACACAAAACACAGAAATAAAATATAAATCATGCATTACCTTTGACAAGCTTCTATTGTTGGCACTCCAATATGTCCCATAAACATCACAAATGGTCCTTTAGTTCGATTAATTCCGTCAGAATGTCCATTTATGTGGTGCGTTTGATCCAGAAAAACACAGCTTCCAATTTTCGCAACGTCACTACAAAATATCTCAAAAGTTACCTGTAAACTTTGCCAAAACATTTCAAACTACTTTTATAATACAACTTTAGGTATTTTTAAACATTAATAATCGATCAAATTGAAGACAGGACTATCTGTGTTCAATACAGGAAGATAACAAACTGAAGCTACTTTTCGAGTCATGGGCCTCTCTCAAAAAGTACACTTCAAATGACACTCAAATGACACTCATTCAAGATGGCCGTACTTCTTCATTACACAAAGGAATAACCTCAACCTTTCTAAAGACTGGTGACATCCAGCGGAAGTGGTAGGAACTGCAAACAAGTCCCTTAGAAATCTGGTTTCTCAATTAAAACTCACTGAATAGACAGTGACCTCAAAAAATAAATCTGAATGGTTTGTCCTCGGGGTTTTGCCGGCTACATAAGTTCTGTTATACTCACAGACATGATTCAAACAGTTTTAGAAACGTCAGAGTGTATTCTATCCAAATCTACTAAAACTAGGCATATCTTATATTCTGGGGATGAGTAGCAGGAAGTTGAATTTGGGCACGCTATTTATCCAAAAGTGAAAATGCTGCCCCCTATCCTGAAGAAGTTTTAAACGAGTAAAAACATGGCCCACGTTGCCTGATGAGGATTCCGTCTCCTCGCTCTCTGGATGTACTCCAGGTTGCGGTGGTCATTCCAGATGAGGAAAGGGTTTTTAGCCCCCTCAAACCAATGTCTCCTCACTTTAACCACAGCCAACAATTCCCGGTCCCCCACATCATAGTTACGCTCAGCAGGACTGAGCTTCTTTGAGAAGAAAGCACAGGGGCGGAGTTTCGGTGGCGTGCCCGAGCGCCGTGAGAGCCCAGCTCCTATCCCAGCCTTGGACGAGTCCACCTCCACTATGAATGCCAAAGTGGGATCTTGATGGGCCAGCACCGGAGCCGAAGTAAACAGAGCTCTTAGCCGCCCAAAGGCCCTGTCCGTCTCAGCCGTCCACTGCAACCATTCAAATGGAAGGGCCTCCTTCAGCAATGAGGTAAACTGGCCAAAACCCCGGATAAATCTCTGGTAGTAATTGGCAAACCCTAAAAATCGCTGCACCTCCTTTACCGTGGTGGGAGATGGCCAATTACTCACGGCTGAAATGCGGTCACTCTCCATCTCCACCCCTGATGTGGAAATGCGATATCCTAGGAAGGAGACGGCCTGCTGAAAGAACAGGCATTTCTCAGCCTTGACATACAGGTCATGCTCCAACAGTCATCCAAGTACCTTGCGCACCAAGGACACATGCTCGGTGCATGTAGCAGGGTAAATCAGAATGTCATCATATACACCACTACACCCTGCCCGTGCAGGTCCTTGAAAATCTTGTCTACAAATGATTGGAAAACTGATGGAGCATTCTTCAACTCGTACGGCATGACGAGGTACTCATAATGCCCTGTGAAGGTACTGAACGCTGTCTTCCACGGGAATTTCTTGGAATGTAAATTCCTAATGATTATTTTTTATTTATTTGTATTTAATCTTTATTTAACTAGGAAAGTCCGTTAAGAACAAATTCTTATTTACAATGACGGCCTACCAAAAGGCAAAAGGCCTCCCGCGGGGACGGGGGCTGAGGTTAAAAAGAAAAAATTCAATATAAATATAGGACAAAACACACATCATGACAAGAGAGACAACCCAACACTACATGAAGAGAGACCTAAGACTACAACATAGCAAGGCAGCAACACATGACAACACAGCATGGTAGCAACACAACATGACAACAACATGGTTGCAACACATCATGGTAGCAGCACATAACATGGTACAAACATTATATGGCACAGACAACAGCACAAAGGGCAAGAAGGTAGAGACAATAATACACCACGCAAAGCAGCCACATCTGAATTGTGCATAAATACGTTTCTGGAAATATTCATCTGCCACAGGCGGGTGCCTCTCTACCTCATATGTTGGAAGAGAAGCCCAGTGAAAAGAAGCCAACTATTTTTGTCTCCTTAATTATCCTATTTTGAGGTTGGTAACATTTATAGTAGATTCTTCTAGAGATTGTTGAATTGAGTTAACTTTTACACAAATGTAACACTTTTGCGTTCTCTCTGACAGACAGATTTACCTCGCAGCACAATGTGTGTATGCAATGTCAAAAAGCACAAACTTGTCACCGGGTGTTATAGTTGTACTCCAAGATTGTTGTACTATTATGAGACTGTGAGGTGAGCGTATCTCTTAGGTTTACCCGAGAACACAGGGGACACAATCTTGGAGAACCATGCAAAGAAATGTCTGTGTAACACTAGGTCTATTACTCCTGTATTACTCCTGGTCCTTGGAATATAAAGTGCAAACATGGCTCTATACATGTTTCATGTTATATATTTCATGTTACAGATTTGAGTCTAGAAGAGTAGAACGAAAACAGACTTTGAATTCCACCGACCTGGTCTAGATTTTCTGCTATAACCCCCGTCGTTCCATTAATCACCGGTTGCTGTACTTTGTTGGAACCCTAATTGCCTCTGTATCAGAACTGAAATGACTGTTTTACTGAAAATAACAGTAATCATAAGTTTGTTACACGTTTAGGCAAAAATGATGTCTCCTACTCTAGTCCACATGCCTGTAGCTCTATGCACTGACAGCATCACATGCAAAACTTGTAGACTATCTTGTTTCATTATAATGACCTTAGGGTAGGTATTTGTGGGTGATACATCGAGTTCATGTAGACAAAGTGGAGCCTTTCAACCAGGTGGATGAAATTCTACTATTATTTTCACAATAGTCCAATAATACCAATAATCTCAGTAATTTCACAAGATATCAAAAACTGTTTGGAGAAACTACAATCAAGTTAAGTGATAAATGTCAAAGGTTGGAATTCCCCTTTACTAGTTCTCATTCTGGGGTTGGTGGGGAAAGGTTCTGATTTTATATGAATACGAATGACTTGAGACTGATGCATTTGTTTACTATGTTATATTGGTTCTAGATGCATGGTCGAGAGTGCTTGCAGAGGATGAGAGAGACATTTGGAGAGGAGTTAATGTGGACATATACATGTCCACACACAAAGTGGTCCATTATCGGAGGTTTACGGGATGTGTGCAAGGCCGGACACTGCTAGACAGACACATGGCCACAAATTTCCAGAAACCAGAAGTTTTCAGACTTGTGTTTGACCTGTAAATGTGCCTTTTCGTGCAGTGATTGAAAAAAGATGAAAAGTGGATCAAAAAGGTTTCTTTTTATAATCATCCTACAGAGGTTCATCCAGGTCAGATCTATTTTTTTTACATGATCGCAAAGAGCATATTGTAAGATTTCTAAAGCACCTACAAGCATGGGCTCTTTCAAAATATAACTTTTTTGTTATATGAAAGGGGTTCGACATGTTCCGTGACACTCAAGTTGTAATCTTTCTATGAAATATACAATTGTTGACTGTGATCCGGGCAGGGGAATGTAAGTGCATCTTGTCTGTTTAATGAACAAAATAACAAACGTTATGATTTCATTTGCATTTGACAACCATGTAGCCTATAGGCTGCACAGACCAGTAACATAACTCAACTCAAAATCTGCTGTTCTATTATTTAAAAAATACGTTTTATTAGTCTTATCATGTTTCTTAGGACCAGCCTAAACAAATGAATAATGGATTTCTTTGTGATGGTGTATATTCAATGGATTTAATAAAATGGACGCCCACCCACATCAGCCTACCCCTGCTCATACTCGTCAACTGTGCCAGCATGCGCACAGGAGGTATAAAAGGCTTATGCCGGCAAGAATGTGGTAAAAATTGGACTTTGAAATTGGGGCGTATAAACATTGCCTGATTTTTATTTCATGCAACACACCGTAAATCCTGTGTGAAAAGTGTAGAACTAAGTAGTATGTAAAGCAGGACGTTAAAGCATGGGGCTATGTAGGGGATCTCCCTGCTCCAGGCTAATAAGTCATTGTGGCCTTTCACAGGCTAATGTGCTGACAGTGGGATTCAAAAGGAGCCTCAGCCACCTGCAGATGGGCCAGGGCCAGGGAGGATGACATCACCTTGGACAAAAGGACACTTCTGAACTCAAGCTGTGAGGCTTTGATTATGGTAATTCACCACCAGGGTTGGCTGACCACTGCATACAGTGACCTATGGTAGGAAGGAATGTCATAAAACCTCTTTTAATCAAGAAGCCCACTTTAAACCCCATAGGAACTGACCCATTAACCCCTTACAATGTAAAAAATAAAAAATTAATAAAACTAATTATTATTAAGTAACTGGTTCCACAGCCTTTTTTTTGTTTACTCAACTTTTCAGTCCAAGTGTTAACTGAATAAAATAAAAATGGTTTGCCCAAACTTAGCTCCAACTTGAGACTTTTAAAATGTGTTTGCCCAACATGTCTCATATGTTCATTCAACTATAAATTATTATTTGGGCATCTTAACTAAAAAAGGCTGTGCAACTGGTCACACACACACAAACATTGCTTTTAACGTACAATATTTTCATTTTATATACATATTTGACAGACTTTTAGTTTAATTTAATTGATTTGAGGTTTTTCTGTATAGTTGTCTAATGTTGGTGGGGCATATGACTATTTTATAATGTTACTCCTTAATCACTATGATAAATCAAATGGTTTTGGATATTAAAAGATTGGAATGCTGTGAACCAAAAGGTTGTGAGATCAAATCCCAAATCACATGCAAAATATGAATTACTGTATAAGTGAACATGCACAATGTAATCATGTATGTCAATGTGTGTCAAATATGTTTGGGCCAACTAAACATTTTAAGATCAGGTAACAACATTGAGTAAACAAAAAAAGGCTGTGGAACCACTTATTTAATCATATTTATTTGAAACAACTAGTTGTTGTTTTTTACAGTGTACGTGTTTTATCTAGAGTTGTATCTACATTATTTGACAGAGATTTTTTACATGCATAATGAATGTACTTATAATTTAGTTACTACAGTATAAATTATTCATTTATTTTGACAGTGTTTACTAGTTTGTCCTCAATATGTAAAAGCCTGCCTTTCAATGTCGCTCACTGTTTGCAATGCATATGTCACAAAACAGCTGCACCAAATAACTACTGTATGTGTCACCTCCCATGTTACATAGCCTTCTCACACCTATCACGCCTGGCTCTGTCCAAACACTTGAGAGGATCGGAGCTGCCATCCTGGACAGGGTGCATACTGCATGCAGTAGGACTACCAGCATCACCTGTCCCTTGAAACTGTGCCAGCCAGGGATGCCCAGGCAAGCACCAGTCAGAAAGAAAATAACCCATTGGCAGTCATTCAGACAAAGAACAGACAGACAGCTCCCCAACCCTGGAGGATGATTTCCCAGTGTTGCCTACCACAAACTGGTGACATTCCCCACTGACAGTGATCCTCATTAACAGATTACACAACACATAGGTAATTATCCATTTACATAATTCAACAATGAACTACAATGTAAGCTACAAGTCCTACCATATCTATTGAAATTTAAGAGCCCACAAATATTTCCTCGATACCACTCATAGTGTAACTCCTGTGAGACAGATGCATGATGAAATCCTCAGTTCATAATGTAAGAGGAAGTATGGGTGTTAGCAGCAGTGAGATCATTATTCAGCACCTCTCTTCATTTACACCACTGACTCACCCCGGGGATATGCAATAGACAAATAATCAAATAAAATGTTATTTGTCACATGCGCCGAATACAACCTTACAGTGAAAAGCTTAATTACAAGCCCTTAACCAACAATAGCGGGGGCACCGGTTAGTCAAGGTAATTGAGGTAATATGTACATGTAGGTAGAGGTAAAGTGACTATGCATGGATAATAAACAGACAGTAGCAGCAGAGTAAAAATGGGGGTTGGGGTGGGGACAATGCAAATAGCCCGGGTTGTCACTGGTGTGGAGAGGAGTAAACAGGAGGCAGTCACAGGTTTAGAACTACTGAAATTATTTAAGAACCATAGAACAATGAAACCCAAACGCTGTTGTGCTCAAAATATATCTCCATGAACAAAAAGGAACAGGGCGAACCCAAAGTACAAAATATAAAGTACTCAGGAAAGAGTAGGAGAGATTCCTCTCAGGAAAACAAGGAACATTTACAACGACCAACAAAGACAAATGGCAGAGGGAGCATATATACAGTGATAGAATGGGAATTGGAACCAGGTGTGTGTAATGATGATGTGACACGTCCGGGGTTGATGAGTGAAGGGCGTTTGCCAGCAGTAGCATCGGCAGCAGCTAGAAGGCCGGCGACGACGAACGCCTGAGCTGAACAGGAGAGGGAGCCAAAGGGAACGCTAGTGTGACAGTACCACCCCTTATGAGGCGCTGCTCTTGCAGCGGTGCCGCCGTCCTTGGGGATGACCCCGGAGACGCGGTGTGGGTCGGTCCGGATCACGCCTGTGGAAGTCCCGAATGAGAGAACGATCCAGGAGGGAGGTGAGAGAGGGAGGTGAGAGGGGCCACCACTGTGCTGAAACCCCTAATGAAGCGCCTGAAATAGTTGGAAAAAGAAAGGAAGTACTGCACCGCCTTGATGTTGAATGGAACAGGCCACGACTGCACTGCACTGACCCTCTGCTTTTCCATCTCCCCTCCCGTGGTGGATATCCGATAGCCCAGGAAGGAGACCACCTGCTGAAAGAAAAGGCACTTCTACACCTTGGCGTACAGGTTATGCCCTATTAGCCTCTCCAAGATGGACCTGACATGAGAGACATGCTGCTCGCGTGTAGTGGAGTACATCAAGATGTTGTCTACGTACATCACTACACAACGACCCAACATCTCTAAACACCTCATTAATGAATGATTGAAACACAGAGGGTGCATTTGTCAGGCTGTACGGCTTTACCCTGTATTCATAGTGCCCGGTGCTGAAGGCGATCTTTCGTCCCCCTTTTCGACCATTCGTCCCCCTATCTGATGTGCACCACGTTGTAGGTACTGCGTGAATCCATTTTAATAAAGTACTTAGCACCTGTTCGATCACAGTGGGTATGAGAGGCAGGGGATAACTGAATTTAACAGTAGCCTTATTCAGTATCCGGTAATCGATACAGGGGTGGAGACCTCCCTCCTTCTTCTTCACAAAAAAGAAGCTGGAGGCGGAGAGGTGGACGGACGGATGAGTACTTGGGCCAGCGCCTCCTGGACGTAGGCCTCCATGGCTTCGGTCTCTGCATGCGAGAGAGGGTAGATGTGCCCCGCGAGAGGGTAAAACCAGGCAGTAGATTGATAGTGCTGTCCCATGGGTGATGAGGGGACAAGCACATGGCACAAGTCTTCGAAAAGGCCACCTGTAGGTCCCGGGACTCCTCCAGGATAGGGACATGGGTGGCCTGGTCCCGACTTTCCATGGAGGTGGCACAGATTGACAGATTGACACATGCTTCAAAAAGTGTATGATTCACCAGTATTTCAGATTTTCTTATGACACCAAAATCCCTCTTCAGCAATATTAAATATTTAGCATAATGATGAAACACTGGGGGCATGAGACATTTTGTAAGTTAAAGACTTAATTATCTCATTTGTTTTAACATGTTCCCAGCATGCCTCTCTCAGCAGGTCTTTCCCATAGTGACCCGTCCGGGGCCAGTAACGAGGGTTCCCAGTCCGGTGCCTGCAACGAGGGTCCCCAGTCTGGGGGCCGCAACGAGGGTCCTCACTCCGAAGTCTGCAGCGAGGGTCCCCAGTCCAGGCCCAGCAACGAGGGTCCCCAGTCCGGGGCCTGCAACGAGGGTCCCCAGTCCGGGGCCCGCAGCAAGGTTCCCCAGTCCGGGGCCAGTAATGAGGGTTCCCAGTCCGGTGCCTGCAACGAGGGTCCCCAGTCCGGGGCCCGCAACGAGAGTCCCCAGTCCGGGCCCAGCAACGAGGGTCCCCAGTCCGGGGCCCGAAAACGAAGGTCCCCAGTCCAAGCCCGCAGAGAAGGTCCCTAGTCCGGGGTTGGCGATGAGGGTCCACCAAAGTGGGGTGAGCCAGAGGTGGAGTGGGGACTACGTCGCGCACCAGAGCCGCCACCGCAGATAGATGCCCACCCAGACCCTCCCCTATAGGTTCAGATTTTGCGGCCGGAGTCCGCACCTTTTTGTGGGGGCATGTACTGTCACGCGCTGGCCTGAGAGATACATTTTATTTCTCTATTTGGTTAGGTCAGGGTGTGATGTGGGGTGGGCATTCTATGTGTTGTTTTCTATGTTTTTGTTGATGGAATTTATATGAATGACTAGAATAATCCACTCTGAACCCTGAAGCCGTATAATCGTATGAATATGAAATTGATTCGAATTATGTATGACCATAGTCTGTACAATATGTCTATAAACCTTATTTGAATAACAGACATACTGTCTGAGCAAGATTCAGTGCCGACCTTGGCTGGGGCCACTGAGAGTACTTCCCAGTCTCCCTATCTTTAGGGAGGAGGGGGAGTAAGTCTCAGTTAATTTCAATGTCTTGGCCGGGTATGGTTCTCAATCAGGGACATCTGTCTATCGTTGTCTCTGATTGGGAATCATACTTAGGCAGCTCTTTTTCCCATCTGTGATTGTGGGTAGTTAACTTTTGTTAGTGGCACTATAGCTCTGTTAAGCTTCACTGTCGTTTCTTTGTTTCTTGTTTTGTTGGCGACATTAAAATAAAAGGAAAATGTACGCTCATCACGCCGCACCTTGGTCTCCTTCCACCTTGGCCGTGACAGCACTGCTTTGCTTTATCTTGGCCAGGTCGCAGTTGTAAATTAGAACTTATTCTCAACTGGCTAACCTGGTTAAATAAAGGTTAAATAAAAATACAAAAAATGAAAAGGGGTGCTGCTGAATATGGACAATTATTTGAATGGAATTATTTTGTAACCATGATGATGTGGCAATATGTCAATTTTGGGATGAAAACATAATCTCAAGCTGAGCTTGTATGTATGATTCAGCAGTATTTCCGATTTTCTTATGACACCAAAATCCCTCTTCAGCAATATGAAATATTTAGCAAAATGATGAAACACTGGGGGCATGAGACATTTTGTAAGTTAAAGACCCATTCATAAACTACCTCCTCTTTAACCTCTCCTTAATTATCAAATTTATTTGAACATGTTCCCAGCATGCCTCTCTCAGCAGGTCTTTCCCATAGTGACCCGTCATCGCCTCCACTTCCACATTCCTCTACTTTGTTCCACTGTTTCTCTCACTTATCTGTGACTCCTCTCCTATACTTTACACCTCTATTGTAATGCTGGTCAGCTCTCTGTAATCCTGGCTCTGTCCAGGCTCTTCACACCTCTGTGTGGCCCCACCCGAGAGCGGCCTGCACCCGAGAGCGGGATTAACTGACCAGTGACCCCATGCCCCCCTGCGGCTCTCTGCTCTATCCTCACAATGCTCCAGTGTCACCACTCTCCCCCGACACTCCACTCCCTTTCCCCCTGACCCACTTAGCCCAGTCCACCTCTTTGTCCACCAGCCACCGGTCCCTGTGTTGCTTTACCAGAGGCGATAGAGACACCCAGCCTGGTTACAGACGGGTGATGTCATGGCGAGACACCACCCCAGGGATGGCTGCCGTCTGGTGATGTCATAGCATGGTGAAACAGTCTGGTGTCTGGTGAGAGAAAATATTTAAACATGTGGATCTGGAGGATTCTGAAATGTTGGGGATGCAGCTAATATCATACATTCTCATTAGATCAACTCCATGTGACTCTAAGGCCCATGTCCAGATTAAGGTAGCAGTTATTTCAGTTCCTGGTTATCAACAAACCTAAAGGATTTAATAGAGCCTATCTATTTGTATTTATATTTATTATGGATCCCCATTAGCTGCTCCCTTACTCTTCCTGGGATCCAGCTAAATTAAGTCAGTTATACATTTTTGTAAATATTACAATACATTGTGTGTTTGTATGCATGGGTCTGTGGTTATGTTTGTGTTGCTTCATGTATATATTTTCTATTTTCTATACTGTAGCTGGCATTGCATCACCATGCACTCAAAACAATGTCTTGAGGGATCTCATCTCATGTACAGGCAAGAAATCTCTGTCTCTTTCCACCTGTCAGAGTGCCTTGTTGTGTACTGTAACTTTACACTGGAGGCTGTTCACAGTAGCATATATCTCTATAAACTTTCCACAGGACTTCGTTGTTATGCTCGAGTTGTGTGTTTATTGTTTGTTTGGAGGAAGAGGTCTAGGAGAGGCAGCACTGACCAGTGTAGGTTGCCATCCTGTGACCTGCTAAAAGAGAACTCATGAAAAATGTATGCAAGAAATACGACCGCCAGTTTTGTTTTGCCATTTACAGTGCAGTCAGAAAGTATTCACACCCCTTGACTTGTTCCACATTTTGTTGTGTTACAGCCTAAATTAAAAATGGATTAAATGTAGGTGTTTTGTCACTGGCCTACACAAAATATCCCATAATGTCGAAGTGGAATTATGTCTTCAGACATTTTCAAATTCAAATTCATAAAAAATGAAAAGCTATTCAACTCCTTTGTTATGGCAAGCCTAATGTGTTTAACAGAACAGATCTCATAATAAGTTGCATGGACTCAAAATCAGATTCAACCATAAAGACCAGGGAGGTTTTCCAATGCCTTGCAAAGCAGGGCACCTATTGGTAGAATAATGGGCAAATGTTGCACAATCCAGGTGTGGAAAGCTCTTAGAGACTTACCCAGAACGACTCACAGCTATAATCGCTGCCAAAGGTGCTCCTACAATTGACTCAGGGGTGTGAATACGTATGTAAATGAGATATTTCTGTATTTAATTTTCGATACATTTGCAAAGATTTCTAAAAACATGTCTTCACATTGTCTTTATGGGGTATGGTGTGTATATGGGTGAGGATTTTTTTAAACATTTAATCCATTTTGAACTCAGGCAACACAAAATGTGGAATAAGTGAAACGGTATGAAGACTTTCTGAAAGCACTGTAAATGCTCCAGGGGTCATGTTCTTTCATCTCTTTTATTTGTTGACCCCTCCAGGCATGAAGCGACCATACGGTGAATGAGGATTGGTTCTATGGTCATGTAGAAGGAGTAACAAGAGAGGAGGCTCCAGTTTACAGCACCATTATTTATAACTGCCATGCAGAATATTTCACTGAGGCGCTGATCAGGTTTTACAGTGGGCAGTAAAGCACTCAGTGAGCTCACCACATAGCCACATCAATCATTACTGAGACACACACACTAGGATAGTGGAGACACACATCAGGGTAATGCCAGAGCCAGGCAGGGGAGAAATCATTAGCTCCTGAGAGTCTCACTCCATCATGTAAATTACATTCCTTCATAATAGGCGAATAATCCTCTTAACATTGATAAAACAGTAAAAAGCTGATTCAAACAGAGTCAACACTGCTGCTGTTTAATTCAAATAACTTAAGCAACTTCAGTTTACATATCTATTAGATAATGGGATTTCTTTTTACCCAATTGATGGGATTGACATTGATTCTTCAAATCAATATGGTTTGTCAGGTCTTGTTTGTGTGTAAAAAAATGTGAGCGTGTGTGTGTTTGAGAGAGCGTTTGTGTGTATGTGTGTGAATGTGTGTGCGTGTCCATGCACCCGCTCATGTATGTGAGTGTGTGTGAGTGAGAGAGCGAGAGCGCGATAGAGAGGGAGAGTGAAAGCGAGAGAAAGAGAGAGAGAGAGAGAGAGAGAGAGAGAGATGTGCAGGCATGCCTGCTTGAGTGTGTGTGTTTTTAAGGCACATGTCTTCTTCTGGGGTTCTCCTGTCCTGGTGAGGCATGCTAGGGCCTGTACAGTATTAGACACACACACACCCAGCTGCCCCTCACCTCACACGGGCATGGCTATTTCTGATCCACAGAGTTAGCCAAAGGCGTGGGGGGACAGAGGGGTCAGCAATGCACTCTCTCCCTTCAGATCGCACCCATCTTCTCCCTCTGATGTCCCACATTCCTACACATGCCCAAACTGCTCCACCTCTCCCTTACACCCCTCCCTCAATCATTGAAATGGCTCTCAAGTCCCTCAGACAAGTAACATGCATTAGATGTATTACTACTTACACCAAACAGCACTGATGGGGGAAATGTATTAGAGATGTATAGATTTAGTGCTGTGTACTACTACTACTGTACTATAGGTGGTGAGGTCATCACTGTGAGGTATGCTGGACTGGCTCACTGTCACTTTCCTAATTGGAATGGCAAAGAGAGTGTAATATCTGTGTTTAGTCAAGATCTCTATCTCCTTAAAATAATTAGATCAGACCATGTTTATTGGCTGTGTACATTTGAGTGACATCATTTTAGACATACAGTGGGGCAAAAAAGTATTTAGTCAGCCACCAATTGTGCATGTTCCCCCAATTAAAAAGATG
The DNA here is from genome assembly GCF_002021735.2 of Oncorhynchus kisutch. Taxonomy (NCBI): domain Eukaryota; kingdom Metazoa; phylum Chordata; class Actinopteri; order Salmoniformes; family Salmonidae; genus Oncorhynchus; species Oncorhynchus kisutch. The sequence goes on from NC_034180.2 coordinate 35,205,347, forward strand.
AGAGTGGCCTGTAATTTTCATCATAGGTACACTTCAACTATGACAGACAAAATGAGAAAAAAAATCCAGAAAATCACATTGTAGGATTTTTTATAAATTGATTTGCAAATTATCAGTATAAAGACACCTGTCCACAACCTCAAACAGTCACACTCCAAACTCCACTATGGCCAAGACCAAAGAGCTGTCAAAGGACACCAGAAACAAAATTGTAGACCTGCGCCAGGCTGGGAAAACTGAATCTGCAATAGGTAAGCAGCTTGGTTTGAAGAAATCAACTGTGGGAGCAAACATCCCAGAACCACACGGGGGGACCTAGTGAATGACCTGCAGAGAGCTGGGACCAAAGTAACAAAGCCTACCATCAGTAACACACTATGCCAAAATACCAGCAACAGTGTGTGAAAACCTTGTGAAGACTTACAGACAACATTTGACCTCTGTCATTGCCAACAAAGGGTATCTAACAAAGTATTAAGATACGCTTTTGTTATTGACCAAATACTTATTTTCCACCATAATTTGCAAATAAATTCATTAAAAATCCTACAATGTGATTTTCTGTATTTTTTCATTTTGTCTGTCATAGTTGAAATGTATCTATGATGAAAATTACAGGCCTCTCTCATCTTTTTAAGTGGGAGAACTTGCACAATTGGTGGATGTCTAAATACTTTTTTGCCCCACTGTACAAACATGCGGTATACACTGAGTGTACAAAACATTGTTCTCTCTACTACCGCACAGCGAGTGATACTGGAATGCCAAGTCTAGGTCCAAGAGGCTTCTAAACCGCTTCTACCCCCAAGCCATAAGACTCCTGAACAGCTAATCAAATGGCTACCCAGACTATTTGCATTGCCCCCCTACGCAGCTGCTACTCTCTGTTATTATCTATGCATAGACACTTTAATAACTGTACGTACATGTACATAATTACCTCAATTACCTCGACACCGGTGCCCCACGCACATTGACACATTGACTCTGTACCGGTACCCCCTGTATATAGCCCCGCTATTTTTGTTTACTGCTGCTCTATATTATTTGTTATTCTTATCTCTTACTTTTTTTAATGTATTTTCTTAAAACTGCATTGTTGTTTAATTTCACTGCAAGGTTTACTACACCTGTTGTATTCGGCGCATGTGACACATTATATTTGATTAAGAACACTGTACTGATATTGAGTTGCTCCCCATGTTGCCCTCAGAACAGCCTCAATTCATCAGGGCATGGACTCTACAAGATGCCGAAAGCGTTCCACAGGGATGCTGGCATATGTTGACTCCGATGCTTCCCACAGTTGTGTCAAGTTGGCTGGATGTCCTTTGGGTGGTGGACCATTCTTGATGCATACTGGAAACTGTTAAGTGTGAAAAACCCAGCAGTGTTGACACACTCAAACTGGTGCGCCTGGCACCTACTGCCATACCCCGTTCAAAGGCACTTGAATCTTTTGTCTTGCCTATTCACCCTCTGATTGGCATACACACACGATCCATGTCTCAAGGCTTACAAATCCTTCTATAACCTGTCTCCTCCCCTTCATCTGCACTGTTTGAAGTGGATGAAACAAGAAACATCAATAAGGGATCATAGCTTTCAACTGGATTCACCTTGTTGGTCTGTCATGGAAAGAGCAGGTGTTCCTAATGTTTGTACACTCCGAGTATGCATGCAATATGCCAATGACACATGACCAGTGTCTGTCCTCAAAGAGTTTCCCCTGCACAGATGGCTGCTGATCTTCTGCTCTGCCAGATCACTCCCCAAAATGGCCCAGTGTATGTGGAGGCCCCATGCCTACAGTGAAGTTTCTCCATCCTCCAAAGGGTTAATGGACAGGTGACTGTGACAGCGGTAGAGGGATATGTGGGGGTGTGGTAGGAGGGGTGCGGTAGCTCCTGGTACACCAAGTTCTCCAATGGAACCCAGGGACCCCCACCAGTTGCCTGGTAATCTTGTGGGCAGCCCCAAATGGCATGATGAAATGACAGCAGCTGTTGTTTTTGTTGGCAAGGCCAAAACTATGGCCAGATTCACCATGGGACCACCGAAAGGGATCCTAGCCGCACGGCTCTGCCACCTCTTGTTGCTCCAGGCTTGGAAACTGAGCGCCACAGCGGGCGGGCAAAGGCTCCATTATGGGCCATCAAATATTAATCTGCCATACGGCACTGAGCCGATGGGCCCTCTCCTTCTGCACCGTGCAGCTTACCCCACAGAAGGCTGGGAGCAGAGCACACTGACTGACTCTGAAAACAACAACAATAGAGTGATAGTAAGTCTCATTGTTCTGCAATGCCATCTGTCTTCAAACAGCTATGATTGAACCATTTTTGACTTCTCAAATTGACTATGTCTTGTGAAGTATTGGTCAATACTGGCAGACTTGACATCCCTATCTGAAATACAGCTATCAGTTGCACTGGATCCTGATGGGTATGGTGTAAAAGGGTGTTAACAACTCTACGAAGCAATTAGCACTAATCTGATAATAATCGAGTCTGGAATGATCCTAAGCTTTAAGCTAAATGCATTTAATTGACTAATTGGACTTTTGACAGTTTAATGGAGGGTGTGTTTGACCCTTTGAGCTGGCCACATGTTATTCAGTGTTAATAAGGAACTAATGGACACGACATCCATTAATGAAGAAGCCAATGGCATCCCCCAATGGGCAGACACGTGGATCAATTTGTTGATGAGTTAAACCATAAGAGTCTAAGCCCTGTCTAAGCCGGGGAGGGAGGGAATTGTTTTAAGGTCATACGAAGGATCATTTTCCAACTTGATTTAAAATTTTAAGATCCCTTCAAGTATAAATGTATAAATGATTTTCTATTGGCTAATAGCAGTAATGCCAAATTCAATGTTCCATCCAATAATTTTTGTGTATATAAGAAAGATCAGGACACAATTTATTTATATTTTCTTTACGTGTATTTAACCCCTTATTTTTGGCACTAAACAGTCCAAGCCCTGTTTAAGCCAGGGGAAGGGGGGGGGGTTCTACTAAACTATATGGAATTGTTTTAAGAAGGATAATTTTGCTATTTGATTTTGAATTTTAAGACCCCTTGAAGTATCAAAAAATTATATAAATAAATTATTTGGTGTAATGTTATATTTGGCATCAATACAAGCAGTGAACATTTGAAATTCACCCTCACATTTGATGCGCATGAATCTTGACATTTTGATTAAGAGGGAGGGGAGTGGTTTTAGCACGGATCTATCAGGAAGCCGATGGCCAGAAATTCCCTGTTACGCGGAGACAGCTTCCACCCTACACCCCTAAAAAAGAGCCTCTCCATTAGCCAATACAGTCGCATACGCAGGATTTGTAGTACACAGAGTGACTATGACAAACATGCCGACTATCTGGATGAGCGTTTCAGACAGCGGGGTTACCCAGAGGAATGGCTGCATGACGCAAGGGAACTTTATAAAAATATGACCCAGGATGACAGCCTCACGCCCAAACCTCCCCGCCCTCCTGACCAACGCGTTCAATGCTTCCTTGGTAAACAGTTCGACCAGATCATTAAAAAACACTGGCACATCTTGAACACTGATCCACAACTGGAAAAGACGTTTAAAGAACTCCAGTGGGTAGTCTTCAGACGCGCCCCCAACATCAGTCAAATGGTGGTGAGGTCTGATCTTTCACCAGTGCCACGTAGTACCTTTCTAGACAATGTGCCGGACAGTAACTATGTATGTGGCGAATGTACCCTTTGTAACTTTATGAACAAATGCACAATGTTCAATCGCCCTATTATGTGCAAGGCCATTAAGATTAAGGGCATCATTATGTTCCACAAAAAATGTGATATACCTGACCAAGCTTATTTGTTGTGTATGCTATCTAGGAAAAACAAAATGAGCTCTGAAAACAAGGATAGCAGATCATAGGAGTAATATCAAGACCCTTGACCAGAGAAACCCTGTAGCTGCGCAATTCATGGAGGCTCGTCACAACATTAGCTCTTTGAGATACATTGACATCGAACATGTTAAGACTCCTAGGAGGAGGGAGATACTGATAATCTCTTGTTGAGAAGATAATTGTATTGGATTCACCATTTGTGTACCATGTTTCCTAGAAGTCTGAACTAAGAGTTTGACATGAGACCATTTCTTACATGAATATGTCACTTTGATTTGTACCTGTTATGTAATGACTACTGACAATGCCTACTGGGAAACCTTAAAGCATCTCATCAGAGGGGAGCCTCTGAAAGCTATTAAAGTATGATATAAATGGTTGCCATGTTCTAACAAATGTATCATTGGAACCCCTAAGAGAATACTTCATTTTCTCAAGCTTTAGGAAGCACATTACATCATTGAGCCATTGAGAAGTGGAGGGGGGCGAGCAGACTTCCACTGGAGAAGAATTCTACGTCGCGCTAATAAGGATGTAAAAGCAACAATATCGGCATGTTTGGGGTCCAAGGAGAAGTCGTCTTCTGGAATACCAAAAACAGCTATCAGGGACAGGGCTGCAGGTTCATTTCAAGCACCTCAGATAAAGTTTTAAAAATAGAATCCCAGTAATTTTGTAGTTTAGAGCATTGAATGAACATGTGACCTTGAGACATGACATCTATCACTCTCATCATTTACATGCACCCTATGAAAAATGCACCCTATGTAAAACCTTAAATTGTATGAGACCAAGACGAGCACAAGATGTAGTGGAGCGTACTCTATCAATCGCCTCATCCCACCATTCCGGTGTAAATTCAACACCCATTTCCCGTTACCAAGCAGATAGAATTTTGTTAGTGGAGTGTTTGTCCAATGACAAAATACACAGATAGATCTGAGAAATGACTGCATTCTGTCGAGGTAATAGAGTCAATATGCCATCCCAGGGTTGGCAAGGGGTGGAGCGGGGAAGCCAGAAAATTCGGAGGAGACACAATGCCTAATTTGAAGGTAACGGAAAAAGTGAGATGGAGGCAGAGTATGTAGAGGCCAGGTTGGGAAAACTAGAAAAACATATATTTACATATCAGTCTTGGAAGGACTTAATACCGCTCCTTGTCCAGTAAGAGAAAGCATTATCTATTAGAGAAGCGGGGAATAAGTGATTCTTATCAATAGGACCCACAGTAAATGCAGCAGAGAATTTAACATTTCGAAACTGGTACCAAAGTGTGGAAAGCACTACAGGTTTGTAAGTATAGCGAGAGGGAGATGTTGGGAGAGAAGAGCAGAGTAAAGCAGGAAGAGAAGACGAAATACAAGAATGTGCCTCTAGGTGGCACCATGGGGTATCTGGAGCATGTAACCAGAATGGCAATTTCTGAAAGTTGGCTGCCCAGTAATAGCATAAAAAGTTGCTTAGTGCCAGCTTTCCACTAAACTTGCATCTCTGAGGTAAAGATCTACTGACTCTGGGTACCTTTCCTCCCCAGATAAATGTGTTAACAGCCTGATTGACTTAAAAAACACTTTGGTAAAAACAATGGGATAGATTGAAATAGAGGAATTTGGGTAAACTGTTCATTTTTTACAGCATTAATCCTTCCTATACATGATAGTGGTAAGCTACCCCATCTCTGAAAATCAGTTTCATTTGCGCAAGAAGGGGAGCAAAGTTAGCAGAAAAAGAGCATGTCATGAACGAGTTACGTTCACTCCAAGGTATATTAAACCAAAGCGGCTAAATTGAAAGGGCAAGTCTGTCTGCTGGAGCTGTAGCGCTGCCGGATTGATTGGGAAGCACTCACTTTCTGGAGATTAAGCTTGTAACCGGAGAAGGAGCCAAAGTTCTCCCGAATAGAAAGGATAGAATGTAAACAGGTTACAGGGTTATTTACATAGAGTAACAAATTATTTGCATATAATGATAACCTATGTTCAACCCCTTCCCGTGTTTCACCTTGGAAAGAGGAGGCCCGTAAACCTCCTGAAAGGGGCTCAATGGCGACGGCGAAAAATAACCCACTTGGTCATTTTGTAAATATATATTATTTTCTGGAACTACTACATGTACCCATCTAATTGTTATTCAATTATTGGAGATACACAAATTGTTTAAGCACCAACCATGCGTCACATCCGCAATGGTCATGTGAGGTGAACACTGTATATTTTCGGATGTGAGCGCTCAGTTTGACCTGACGAAGATCCGTTTCGGATCGAAATGTCAATAATTCGGTGAATTGGGAGCTTTAACAGTGTGCGGGCCTACTTCTTCTATACTAGTATTCTTTATTAGCCCAGCACCTATGTTTTTAAGGATGTGCGTATGACCACAAACCTTTCTTACTGCTATTAGCCCACACAAACTCATTGGATAACATATTCACTACATGGAAGAACACATAGCCCCCCCAAAAAAATCTAAGGGAAGTGTGTTCTGAAGTGTCTATCCTATATCTGAGAGATATAAGAAAGATCAGAATATATCTGTATGTTTTTACATGTATTTAGACTCAAATCAAATTGTATTTGTCACATGCGCGGAATACAACAGGTGTAGTGTAGACCTTACAGTGAAATGCTTACTTACAAGCCCTTAACCAACAAAGAAGTTTTAAGAAAATACCCCCCAAAAAGTAAGAGATAAGAATCACAAATAATTAAAGAGCAGCAGTAAATAACAATAGCGGGGCGATATACAGGGAGTACAGGTACAGAGTCAATGTATGGAATATGTACATGTATTAAAGTGACTATGCATAGATGATAACAGAGAGTAGCAGCAGCATAGAAGAAAGGGGCGGGGCAATGCAAATAGTCTCGGTGGCCATATAATTAGCTGTTCAGGAGTCTTATGGCTTGGGGTTAGAAGCTGTTTAGAAGCCTCTTGGACCTAGACTTAGCGCTCCGGTACCGCTGGCCGTGCGGTAGCAGAGAGAACAGTCTATGACTAGAGTGCCTGGAGTCTTTGACAATTTTTAGGGCCTTCCTCTGACACCTGGTATAGAGGACCTGGATGGCAGGAAGCTTTGCCGCGGTAATGTACTGGGCCGTACTCACTACCCTCTGTACTGCCTTGCGGTCGGAAGCCAATTAGTTGCTATACCAGACAGTGATGCAACCCATCAGGATGCTCTCGATGGTGCAGCTGTAAAACATTTTGAGGATCTGAGGACCCATGTCAAATCTTTTCAGTCTCCTGACAGGGAATAGGTTCTGTTGTGCCCTCTTCACGACTCTCTTGGTGTGCTTGGACCATGTTATTTTGTTGGTGATGTGGACACCAAGGAACTTGAAGCTCTCAACCTGCTCCACTACAGCCCCATCGATGAGAATGGGGGCATGCTCAGTCCTCATTTTCCTGTAGTCCACAATTATCTCCTTTGTCTTGATCACGTTTAGGGAGAAGTTGTTGTCCTTGCATCACACGGTCAGGTCTCTGACCTTCCTACAGGCTGTCTCATTGTTGTCGGTGATCAGGCCTACCACTGTTGTGTCATCAGCAAACGTAATGATGATGTTGGAGTCGTGCCTGGCCATGCAGTCATGAGTGAACAGGGTTTACAGGAGGGGACTGAGCATGCACCCCTGAGGGGCCCCCGTGTTTAGGATCAGCGCGGCGGATGGGTTGTTACCTACCCTAACCACCAGGGGGCGGCCCGTCAGGAAGTCCAGGATCCAGTTGCAGAGGGAGGTGTTCAGTCCCAGGGTCCTTATCTTAGTGATGAGCTTTGAGGGCACTATGGTGTTGAACGCTGAGCTGTAGTCAATGAATAGCATTCTCACAAAGGAGTTCCTTTGTCCACGTGTGAAAGGGCAGTGGGGAGTGCAATAGAGATTGCATCATCTGTGGATCTGTTGGTGCGGTATGCAAATTGGAGAGGATCTAGGGTTTCTGGGATAATGGTGTTGATCAGTCTTTCAAAGCATTTCATGGCTACAGAAGTGAGTGCTACGGGTAATCATTTAGGCAGGTTACCATAGTGTTCTTGGGCGCAGGGACTATGGTGGTCTGCTTGAAACATGTTGGTATTACAGACTCAGACAGGGACAGGTTGAAAATGTCAGTGAAGACACATGCCAGTTGGTCAGCGCATGCTCGGAGTACAAGTCCTGGTAATCCGTCTGGCCCTGTGGCCTTGTGAATGTTGACCTGTTTAAAGGTCTTACTCACATCGGCTGTGGAGAGCGTGATCACAGTCGTCCAGAACAGCTGATGCTCTCAAGCATGTTTCAGTGTTACTTGCCTCGAAGCGAGCATAGAAGTTATTTAGCTCGTCTGGTAGGCTCAATGTGCCCTCAATAACCCCTTATTTTTTTCACTAAACAGTCTCCATATCCTGGACTTCCATAAAGATTTTTGACTGGTACCTGAGGCCTGGGGGTGTCCTAGAGCAAAACAACCGACATGTACTGTACGTGTTATTGACTCTCACCTTTACACAGACAGCTGTACTGAATTCAGACGAGTCACAAGATGCTTTAGGGGGTCGTAGAGCAAAACGGTAGAGCAAAATGGAGAACACCATCATGTTCGTGAAAGTCAGTAGGCCAAACCGTTTCGGATGCTACAGACAATTTTGTGAGAAGACAGAGTTTTGGGATGTCTCATGGTCTGATAAACACCACTCTAGCTCTGCCACCTTTCACCATGGTATGTTTGTATTACGCTAATTAGATTTCCACGGGGGCTAGGACATCGACCTTAGGTTTACTTGGAGAGTGCTGCTGACTGTCAATAACAACTCAATCAATAAATCCCTCCATGCAGGCCCAGCATTATCCATCCCATAAGCAGTTCTAAAACGTGTTTAGTGTTGCCGCCTGGACACTAATCACCTTATCTCCCTGGCAGGCTTGTTCTAACCACATTAAAAACCACCATGGCTCTCCCTCCCTCTACCTCCCTGTACACCCTCTACCTCTTTCTCTGTATGTTCTCCTCTGTCTGGGGATTCTGTCTCAAATGATTTGTAGTATAACTACAGATATTTCCTGAGCATCTGATCTGATAATAACACTTTTTTTAATGTAATACCACAGTAGAAAACAGTTTTTTTACGCAAAATTGAACGCTGGTGCATGAACTACAGGTAAGGATTGTGCAGTGAAATAATGTTTCATCGACCCTGGAGGGCAGTGTTAGACACACTAATTCTCCATGAATGTATGGCTAGAATGTACTGTACCCACCGCCGCCAAACAAACGTGCCTAGCCTAGGCAAATCAGATGAGTTTCTACACAAGAATAAACCCAGTTCTGCTCTGGCCACATGACTGACCAGTTGGCTTGTAACATAATGTTCTGACCACTCAGTTTGCTGTGTTTGTCCATGTGACGGAGGCTGTTTACCTGGTACAGATTAACCTGAGCCTCTGAGGTGAGTCATCTTTGATGGCTACACGAATAGAGCACCTATATTGATTGTTTATAATATTTGATTGGTATCTAGTATACTGCCTGGTAATAACTGTTATATGAATAATTGAATTATTGCACATGCATGCACAAATCCAGACAAAAACACATACACCCGCAACCATACTGCTGTGGGGAAGCACTTGTTGATGCACATGAATGCTCTCTATTTATGCACTGTACACATAGCCTAAACACTTTACACACTTAAATGCATACTCTTCCGGCCTAGTCTAGCTGAGGTAATTTACAGTGTGATTGAGGGACACAAGGGAGCCATTATAGCGATGGAGAGTTAGGCAGCAGCACACACGCCTGGCTGAAACCTGAGATGCTGGCCCTCTGAAAAACCTAAGTGCCCCCAGCTGCAGGGGATCACACCCCGTATCTACACAACCTGGAGATTAACCTCTCTGACACATGTACACATACACATGCATGCACACACACACACACTTGCTGTCCAAACTAAATATAGTGTGGACAATTGTTAGCACAAACTATATTTAATGGCAAAATAACAGTTATTTTCAATGCTATTATGACATTTCACAATATGTTATAGACATGCTTCCAGATTTCACAGATCTGTCTTCTCTATGCCAAGGACACGTGTCTCCAATACAGGGACTTTCTGTCCATTAAAGCATCTACTGTGGCTCTTCAAAGCAAACTATTTGCATGTACAGTCGTGGCCAAAAGTTTTGAGAATGATTGGTTTAGTTATATAACGCATCAAGGGGATTGGACGCATGTTTTATAGAAACTCCCCTCAAGATTAGAGTAAAAAGAGCATCATGATAGCGCTGTTTTATGTACAGTCGTGGCCAAAAGTTTTGAGAATGACACAAATATTAATTTTCACAAAGTCTGCTGCCTCAGTGTGTATGATGGCAATTTGCATATACTTCAGAATGTTACGAAGGGTGATCAGATGAATTGCAATGAATTGCAAAGTCCCTCTTTGCCATGCAAATGAACTGAATCCCCAAAAAACATTTCCACTGCAATTCAGCCCTGCCACAAAAGGACCAGCTGACATCATGTCAGTGATTCTCTCGTTAACACAGGTGTGAGTGTTGACGAGGACAAGGCTGGAAATCACTCTGTCATGCTAATTGAGTTCGAATAACAGACTGGAAGCTTCAGAAGGAGGGTTGTGCTTCTTCTCTCACCCATGGTTACCTGCAAGGGAACACATCCCGTCATCATTGCTTTGCACAAAAAAAGGGCTTCACAGGCAAGGATATTGCTGCCAGTAAGATTGGACCTAAATCAACCATTTATCAGATCATCAAGAACTTCAAGGAGAGCGGTTCAATTGTTGTGAAGAAGGCTTCAGGGCGCCCAAGAAAGTCCAGCAAGCGCCAGGACCATCTCCTAAAGTTGATTCAGCTGCGGGATTGGAGCACCACCAGTACAGAGCTTGCTCAGGAATGGCAGCAGGCAGGTGTGAGTGCATGTGCACGCACAGTGAGGCGAAGACTTTTGGAGGATGGCCTGGTGTCAAGAAGGGCAGCAAATAAGCCGCTTCTCTCCAGGAAATACATCAGGGACAGACTGATATTCTGCAAAAGGTACAGGGATTGGACTGCTGAGGACTGTGGTAAAGTCATTTTCTCTGATGAATCCCCTTTCCGATTGTTTGGGGCATACGGAAAAAAGCTTGTCAGGAGAAGACAAGGTGAGTGCTACCATCCGTCCTGTGTCATGCCAACAGTAAAGCATCCTGAGACCATTCATATGTGGGGTTGCTTCTCAGCCAAGGTAGTGGGCTCACTCACAATTCTGCCTAAGAACACAGCCATGAATAAAGAATAGTACCAACACATCCTTCTAGAGCAACTTCTCCCAACCATCCAGGAACAGTTTGGTGACGAACAATGCCTTTTCCAGCATGATGGAGCACCTTGCCATAAGGCAAAAGTGATAACCAAGTGGCTCGGGGAAAAAAACATCGATATTTTGGGTCCATGGCCAGGAAACTCCCAGACCTTAATCCCATTGAGAATTTGTGGTCAATACTGAAGAGGCAGGTGGACAAACAAAACCCCACAAATTCTGACAAACTACAAGCGTTGATTATGCAAGAATGGGCTGTCATCAGTCAGGATGTGGCCCAGAAGTTAATCGACAGCATGCCAGGGCGGATTGCAGAGGTCTTGAAAAAGAAGGGTCAACACTGCAAATATTGATACTTTGCATCAACTTCATGTAATTGTCAATAAAAGCCTTTGACACTTATGAAATGCTTGTAATTATGCTTCAGTATTTCATTGTAACATCTGACAAAAATATCTAAAGACAATGAACTAGCAAACTTTGTCGAAATTAATATTTGTGTCATTCTCAAACTTTTGGCCACGACTGTATGTATCACACAGAATAATGGTCCCATCAAGTCTTTGTACCAACTGGATGCACGCAAAAGGCTATCTCAAACAAAACACCATTTCCAAACAACCAAACAAAACCCTCCCATTTTGAAAATTGGACTTGTGAATTTTTGGAAGTATAATGATATACTTCTTTGATTTTTTCCACGTTATATTGCGTTACAACCTGAATTTATAATTTATCACATTTAGATTTTAATATATATTCATGTCAAAGTAGAATTATGTTTTGAAAATGTTTACAAATGAATAAAACATGGAAAGCTGAAATGCCTTGATTCAACAAGTACTCAACCACTTTGTTATGGCAAGCCTAAACAACTTCAGGAGTAAACATGTGCATAATAAGTTAGATAATAAGTTGCATGGACTAATTATGTTTGCAATAATGGTGTTTAACATTATTTTTGAATGACTACCCCATCTCTGTGCCCCACACATACAATTAGCACTAAGGTCACTCAGTCAAACAGTGAATTTCAAGCACAGATACAACGACAAACACCAGGGAGGTTTTCCAATGTCTCGCAAAGAAGAACACCTATTGGTAGATGGGAAAAATAAAAGCAGATACTGAATATCCCTCTGAGCATGATCAAGTTATTAAATACACTTTGGATGGTGTATTAATACACCCAGTCATGACAAAGATAATGGTGTGCTTCCTAATTCTGTTGACGGAGATGAAGGGAACCTCTCAGGGATTTCACCATGAGGCCAATTTAAACCAGTTACAGATTTAAATGGCTGTGATAGGAGAAAACTGAGGATGGATCAACAACATTGTAGTTACTCCACAATAGTAACCTAAATGACAGAGTGAAAAGAAGGAAACCTGTACAGAATACAAATATTCCAAAACATGCATCATGGTTGCAATAAGGCACTGAGTCTCACTCTTCATATTTTTAAGCATGGTGGTGGTTGTATCATGTTATGGGTATGTTTTTCATTGGCAAGGACTATGGAGTTTTTGGGGGGGGATTAAAAATAAAAGGAATAGCCTCCCGAGTGGCGCCGCGGTCTAAGGTACTGCAGTGCTTGAGGCGTCACTACAGATCCGGGTTTGATCCCTGGCTGTGTCACAGCCGGACACGACCAGAAGGCCCATGAGTTGAAGCACAATTGGCCAAGCGTCGTCCTGGTTATGGGAGGGTTTGGCTGGCCGGGATGTCCTTATCCCATCGCGCTCTAGCAACTCCTGTGGCAGGACAGGCGCATGCACGCTGACATGGTCGCCAGTTGTACACTGTTTCCTCCGACACATTGGTGTGGCTGGCTTCCTGGTTAATCAAGAAGTGTGTCAAGAAGCAGTGCGGCTTGGCAGGGTCATTTTCGGAAGATGCATGGCTCTAGACCTTCGCTTCTCCTGAGTCCGTACAGAAGTTGCAGCGATGGGACAAGTCTGTAACTACCAATTGGATATCATGAAATTGGGGCCAACAGATAAAAAAAAAAGGAATAGAGCTAAGCACAGGAAAAGTCCTAGCGGAAAACCTGATTCAGTCTGCTTTCCAACAAACACTGGGAGACAAATCCACCTTTCAGCAGGACAATAACCTAAAACGCAAGGCCAATTATACACTGGAGTTACTTACTAAGACGACAGTGAATGTTCCTGAGTGGCCTAGTTACAGTTGACTTAAATCGGCTTGAAAATCTATGGCAAGACTTGAAAATGGCTGTCTAGCAATGATCAACAACCAACTTGACAAGGCTTGATTTATTTGTATTTTTATGAATAATAATTTTAAAAGAATCATGTATTGTACAATCCAGGTTTGCAAAGCTATTAGAGACTTACCCAGAAAGACTCACAGCTGTCATCGCCGCCAAAGGTGATTCTAACATGTATTGACTAAGGGGGTTGAATACTTATCTAATCATATTATTTTTTCCTTCCACTTTGAAATCACCGACTATTTTCTTTAGTTCGTATTCTTCAATTCAATCCATTTGAATCCCACTTTGTAACACAAAAAAATGTGGACAAACAATGTAAATATTAACAAACACTGTATAGCCTTAAGCCCATGGTTAAGTAGAGTAGATGTTCGTCCACCCGCACAAATCGAATTAGCATAATTAAAAAATCCCCATAAAAAATCTGTCAGTATGAACATCAGTTTCTTTGCATTGGATGCATCTCAATCCACCGCATCAGCACTTCCGCATCTGCGGTGAAAGGTGACAGACCTTGAGCAGTGTTGGTCAGACCATGAGACATGCCGAAAATCGGTCTTCTCAAACGGGTTGGCAAACTATTATGACAACTCTATGGAAGGATGAGACTCTCACGAAGAAGATGGGGTTCTCGTTTTGCTTTACGACTCCCTCAAGCGTCTTGGGACTCATCTGAAGTTGGTACAGCCGATTTGCCAACATCTGTCTGTAGCATCCGAACAGTTTGGGCTACACACTAATTTGACTCTCACAAACACATAGATGTCTGTTGAATTGCTCTAGGATGCACAAATGCCTCACAAGCCTCATTTGAAGGTCGCCCGATACCAGTTGATAGAATTAATGGAAGTACAGTACCAGTCTAAAGTTTGGACACACCTACTCATTCAAGGGGTTTTCTTTCATTCTACTATTTTGTACATTGTAGAATAATAGTGAAGACATCAAAACTATGAAATAACACATGGAATCATGTATTAACCAAAAAAGTGTGAAATCACAATATATTTTATATTTGAGATTCTTCAAAGTAGCCACCCTTTGCCTTGATGACAGCTTTGCAAACTGTCATAGTGGCATTGACTAAAATACAGTAGAATACAGTATATACATATGAAATGAGTAAAACAGTATGTAAACAGTATTAAAGTGACCAGTGTTCCATTATTGAAGTGACCAGTGATTCTATGTCTATGTACATAAGGCAGCAGCCTCTAAGGTACAGGGTTAAGTAACCGGTTGGTAGCCGGCTAGTGACAGTGACTAAGTTCAGGGCAGGGTACTGGGGGGAGACCAGCTAGTGATGGCTATTATAACAGTCTGATGGCCTTTAGATAGAAGCTGTTTTGATGAACCTGTACCGACCTCGCCTTCTGGATGATAGCAGGGTGAACAGCTCGGGTGGTTGGTGTCCTTGATGATCTTTTTGGCCTCCCTATGACATTGGGTGCTATAGGTTACCTGGAGGGCAGGCAGTGTGCCCCCAGGTGATGCGTTGGGCGAACCGCACCACCCTCTGGAGAGCCCTGCGGTTGTGGGCAGTGCAGTTGCCGTACCAGGCGATGCTACAGCCTGACAGGATGCTCTCAATGGTGCATCTGTAAAAAGTTTGTGAGGGTGTTAAGGGCCAAGCTGAATTTCTTAAGCCTTTCTTAAGCCTTCGAGGTTGAAGAGGCACTGTTGCGTCTTCATCTTTTCACCTTTTCCACTGTGGTCCCGTCGATGTGGATGGGGGCGTGCACCCTCTGCTGTCTCCTGAAATCCACGATCAGCACCTTCATTTTGTTGACATTGAGGGAGAGGTTATTTTCCTGGCACCCTCCCCTACTCCCTGTAGGCTGTCTCGTCATTGTTGGTAATCAGGCCTACTACGGTTGTGTCGTCTGCAAACTTGATGATTGAGTTGGAGACGTGCGTGGTCACGCAGTCATATGTGAACAGGGAGTACAGGAAGGGGCTGAGCACGTACCCTTGTGCAGCCCCTTTGTTAAGGATCAGTGTAGTGGAGGTGTTGTTTTTTTACCTTCACCACCTGGGAACGGCCTGTCAGGAAGTCCAGGACCCAGTTGCACAGGGCGGGGTTCAGACCCAGCTTGGAGGGTACTATGGTGTTTAATGCTAAGCCAGAGTCAATGAACAGCATTCTTACATAAGTATTCCTCTTGTCCAGATGGGATAGGGCAGTGTGCAGTAAGATAGCGATTGCATCGTCTGTGGATCTATTGGGGCAGTATGCAAATTGAAGTGGGTCTAGGGTGTCAGATAAGGTGGAGGTGATATGATCCATAACTAGCCTGTCAAAGCACTTCATGATGACAGAAGTGAGAGCTACGGGGTGATAGTAATTTAGTTGTTACCCTTTGCCTTCTTGAGTACAGGAACAATGGTGGACATCTTGAAGCAAGTGGGGACAGCAGACTGGGATAGGGAGAGATTGAATATGTTCCTGTATGTTGTTATGATCCCACCACATCTTGTTAATCATAAGGCATACACCCCCGCCCTTCTTCTTACCAAAGAGATGCTTGTTTCTGTCGGCGCGATGCGGGAAGAAACCAGGTGGCTGTACCGACTCAGATAGCGTGTCTCGAGTGAGCCATGTTTCCATGAAACAGAGAACGTTACAGTCTCGGATGTCTCTCTGGAATGCTACCCTTGCTCGGATTTCGTCTACCTTGTTGTCAAGAGAATGGACATGGGCGAGTAGTATGCTCGGGAGCGGTGCGCAATGTGCCTGTCTACGGAACCTGACCAGAAGACCGCTCCGTCTGCCCCTTCTACTGCGCCCTTGTTTTGGGTCTCTTGTAAGGCAAGAGGAAATGGTCTACAGTCAATCACGGACTACAAAAGAAAAATCAGCCCCGTCGTGGATCACGATGCCTTGCCCCCAGACAGACTAAACAACTTTTTTGCTCGCTTTGAGGACAATACAGTGTCACTGACACGGTCCACTACCAAAGACTGTGGGCTCTCCTTCACTGTAGCCAATGTGAGTAAAACATTTAAACGTGTTAACTCTCGCAAGGCTGCAGGCCCAGACAGCATCCCCGGCCATGTCCTCAGAGCATGTGCAGACCAGCTGGCTGGTGTGTTTACAGACATATTCAATCAATCCTTATCCCAGTCTGCTGTCCCCACATACCTCAAGAGGGCCACCATTGATCATGTTCCCAAGAAAGCTAAGGTAACTGAGCTAAACGACTATCACCCTGTAGCACTCACTTCCGTCATCATGAAGTGCTTTGAGAGACTAGTCAAGGACCATATCATCTCCACCCTACCTGACACCCTAGACCCACTCCAATTTGCTTACCGCCCCAATAGGTCCACAGACGACGCAATCGCCATCACACTGAACACTGCCCTAACCCATCTGGACAAGAGGAATACCTATGTAAGAATGCTGTTCATTGATTACAGCTCAGCATTTAACACCATAGTACCCTCCAAACTCATCATTAAGCTCGAGACCCTGGGTCTCGATCCCGCCCTGTGCAACTGGGTCCTGGACTTCCTGACGGGCCACCCCCAGGTGGTGAGGGTAGGTAACAACATCTCCATCCCGCTGATCCTCAACACTGGGTCCCCACAAGGGTGCGTTCTCAGCCCTCTCCTGTACTCCCTGTTCACCCATGACTGCGTGGCCATGCACGCCTCCAACTCAATCATCAAGTTGGCAGACGACACTTCAGTTTTAGGCTTGATTACCAACAACGACAAGACGGCCTACAGGGAGGAGGTGAGGGCCCTCGAACTGTGGTGTCAGGAAAATAACCTCACACTCAATGTCAACAAAACAAAGGAGAAGATCGTGGACTTCAGGAAACAGCAGAGGGAGCGGCCCCCTATCTACAATGATGGGACAGTAGTGGAGAGGGTGGAGAGTTTTAAGTTCCTCGGCGTACACATCAAGGACAAACTGAAATGGTCCACCCACACAGACTGCGTGGTGAAGAAGGTGCAGCAGCGCCTCTTCAACCTCAGGAGGCTGAAGAAATTCGGCTTGTCACCAAAAACACTCACAAACCTTTACAGATGCACAATCGAGAGCATCCTATCGGGCTGTATCACCGCCTGATACGGCAGCTGCTCCGCCCATAACCGGAAGGCTCTCCAGAGGCTAGTGAGGTCTGCACAACGCATCACCGGTTGCAAAGTACCTGCCATCCAGGACACCTACACCACCCGATGTCACAGGAAGGCCAAAAAGATTATCAAGGACAACAATCACCCGAGCCACTGCCTGTTCACCCCGCTATCATCCAGAAAGCGAGGTTAGTACAGGTGCATCAAAGCAGGGACCAAGAGACTGAAAAACAGCTTCTATCTCAAGGTCATCAGACTGTTAAACAGCCATCACTAACATTGAATGGCTGCTGCCAACATACTGACTCAACTCTAGCCACTTTAATAATGGAAAAATTGATGCAATCAATTTATCACTAGCCACTTTATATAATGTTTACATACCCTACATTACTCATCTCATATGTATATACTGTACGCTATACCATCTACTGCATCTTGCCATCTTGATGTAATTAAATGTATCACTACCCACTTTAAACAATGCCACTTTATATGTTCTCATACCCTGCATTACTTATCTCATATGTACAGTATATACTGTACGCTATACCAACTATTGCATCTTGCCATCTTGATGAAATGTATCAATAGCCACTTTAAACAATGCCACTTTATATAATGTTCTCATACCCTACATTACTCATCTCATATGTATATACTGTACTCTATACCATCTACTGCATCTTTCCATCTTGATGTAATGTATCACTAGCCACTTTAAACAATGGCGCTTTATGTTTTCATACCCTACATTACTCATCTCATATGTATATACTGTACTCTATACCATCTACTGCATCTTGCCATCTTGATGTAATGCATCACTAGCCACTTTAAACAATGCCACTTTATATAATGTTCTCATACCCTACATTACTCATCTCATATGTATATACTGTACTCTATACCATCTACTGCATCTTTCCATCTTGATGTAATGTATCACTAGCCACTTTAAACAATGCCGCTTTATGTTTTCATACCCTACATTACTCATCTCATATGTATATACTGTACTCTATACCATCTACTGCATCTTTCCATCTTGATGTAATGTATCACTAGCCACTTTAAACAATGCCGCTTTATGTTTTCATACCCTACATTACTCATCTCATATGTATATACTGTACGCTATACCATCTACTGCATCTTGCCTATGCCGTTCGGCCATCACTCATTTATATATTTTTAAGTACATATTCGTATTCATTCCTTTACACTTGTGTGTATAGGGTAGTTGTTGTGAAATTGTTAGGTTATATTACTTGTTAGATATTAATGCATGGTCAGAGCTAGTAGCACAAGCATTTCGCTACACTTGCATTAACATCTGCTAACCATGTGTATGTGACAAATACATTTGATTTGATTTTGTTGTGATACAGCCTGAATTCAAAATTAATTAGATTTTTCTTTTAACCATCTACACACAATACCCCATAACGACAAAGTGAAAACATGTTTTTAGACTTATCTTTTTTAGAATTATCTCATTTACATACAGTACCAGTCGAAAGTTTGGACACACCTACTCCTTCAAGGGTGTTTCTTTATTTTGGACTATTTTCTACATTGTAGAATAATAGTGAAGACATCAAAACTATGAAATAACACATGTGGAATCATGTAGTAACCAAAAAAGTGTTAAAAAAATGAAAATAAATGTTATATTTGAGAGTCTTCAAAGTAGCCACCCTTCGCCTTGATGACAGCTTTGCACACTTGAATGAGTAGGTGTGTCCAAACTATTGACTGGTACTGTAAGTATTCCCAACCCCTAGGTCAATACATGTTAGAATCTTTCTGGATAAGTCTCTAAGAGCATTGCACACCTGGATTGTGAATAGCATTATTGTTTTTCAAATTCTTCCCAGTTGGTTGTTGATCATAGCTAGACAGCCATGTTCAAGTCTTGTCATAGATGTTTAAGTTGATTTAAGTCAAAACTGTAACTAGGCCTCTCAGGAACGTTCAATGTCATCTTAGTAAGCAACTCCAGTGTATATTTGACCTTGTGTTGTAGGTTATTGTCCTCCCAGTGTCTGTTGGAAGGCAGACTGAACCAGGTTTTCCTCTAGGATTTTGCTTGTGCTTAGCTCTATTCCATTTCCTTTTAAATTCTAAGGCATAGGAAACCCTCCCTGGTTTCTGTGTTTGAAATTCACTGCTGGACAGAGGGACCTCACAGAAAATTATGTTATTTAACCTTTATTTAACTAGGCAAGTCAGTTCAGAACAAATTCTTATTTTACAATGATGACTTACCCCGGTCAAACCCTCCCCTTACCTGGTGGAGGGACTCCCGATCACAGCCAGTTGTGATACAGCCCAGGATTGAACGAGGGTCTGTAGTGATGCCTCAAGCACTGAAATGCAGTGCCTTATGGGAGCTCACAGATAATTATATGTGTGGGGTACAGAGATGAGGTAGTGGTTAAAAAATAATGTTAAACACTGTTATTGCACACAGAGTGAGTCCATGCAACTTATTATGTGACTTGTTAAGCAACGTTTTACTCCTATATTCATTTAGGCCATAACAAAATGGTTGAATACTTATTGACTCAAGACATTTCAGCTTTTTATTTGTAATTCATTTGTAAGTATTTCAAAAAATATAATTCCACTTTGACATTATGGGGTATTGTGTGTAGGCCAGTGACACAACATCAAAATTTTATTAATTTTCAATTCAGGCTTTAACATAACAAAATGTGGTAAAAGTCAAGGGGCGCGATTTTTTTTTAAGGTACTGTAGATCTATAACTACCGTTGCAGAAGTCCAGTTATGGGTATTCAAATCACTTACATTTATTTTTATGAATACTTTGTTGTAATTCTGCATGAATCTTTTGAAAAATGTCATCCAGGATTCCCCAACTGTACATTTGAAGTGAGGAAAGATGGAAATTCACACATAACTCTTGAGAATAGATGATATTGGGAAGCAAGTGCTCAACTTGTGGTTTCCACTGAGAAAGAACATAACATCAAACCATCACAGTTCTATCAAAATGCCACAGGTATAGTAGATGTAATCATTGTTATTTGTCATAACATACTTTTATCAGAGATGTTTTAGATAACATAACCAAGCTACTGCAGCCATTGAGGTGTAGGCTAATGAACTTTTGGAGGCTTTTTCATGGTTTGCTTTCCCTGTTATATAGTGCCCTCCACTGGTGAATGCTAGATCAAGCACCTGTTTTGTAATGCAGTGCTGTGGTCAGCCTTCAACCACTGTAAGCTATTAGGCCTAACCTTTCAATAGGTAATTCCATTTCCTTTTAATTACCAACTAAATAATACATCTACAAACATCAAAATAATGCATCAACAAAGACTTACAGGAATAAACATAACCTCACCAGTTAGGCCAAACACTACAGCATGTGTTTCAGTATGACATGTGTGTTCCAGGGTCTCTTCTGCCCTTTAAGCCTGCCTCCATAACTGGATGCAAAATAATTGTACTGTAATTCTAAGTTAAATGTTATTATCACCCATTTTCAAAGTTGACATCCTTTTTCAGACATGCATATGCTGACATTCATAGGAGCCATGTCACAAACAGCAGGAGAGATCTACTGCATAGTTTTTAGTTTCAGTTACTATTTTGATTCCAGTATGCTTTAACCATGTGCTTTTGTAATGATCTAAAAGGTGATCAGACTACTCTGGTGAAGCCAGAAACCATTTGTGGAGAAGATTCACCCTATGATGCACATGCCTGCAGAGGTAGCTACAGTACATGCATATATATATATATACAGTCATTATGTTAAAATGAATAATGAACTGTAGTTCTAATGAAGACGTCATACTGGACAATCAAATGTGGTCCGAGCAATATGCATCGTTTTTGTTTTGATCACTACGGGGAAGCAATCACGCAAAGTTGTGTGACATGTGACAAACATGTGGGGAAGCCGGATATAAACATGTCTGTGTCCGGCTCCCAACAGGACAGCTCAAGTGGGGTGATAAGTGCTGATTTGGCATCGTAAGTACTTAGAGTTTAAGAAGTAATAATACAGTAATACTATAGTACATGTGACAACAAACATTATCTTCTAGTGGGGCAGAGGTAACAGTGGTGCTAATAATCATGGTGGTTTGTGGGAATACAATTCAGGGGATGTGATTTAGGTTGATCACAGAAAAGTCTAGAGCATTGTTAGGGGATCTGAAAGACCACGATCAGTCAATGGGAAATATCATTATACTCTTGTGTAAAAGGGCAATATCAGTAGAAATGTAACAAATAGAGATGTTCAGTATCCTTGTAAGACATCACAGTAAAATGGAGAGATGTATTGCAACAGGAAATAGCAAAATGGCATTATACCGGGAAAGTTGGGTTAATCTGTGGACATCGGAGGGTTGGAGTTAAGATCAGAAAGAATGGTGGATTTGCCGCTGTGGGTGAAAATCCAGCGCTTGAAGAGGAAATTATGTATAATATTATATATAATTATTTAACTACAGGTACCATAAATGTGAGCAAAATAGCTGTAAGTAGCAGTAGAGGTACTGTTGTCCGTTAGTTTACTCCAATCAGGGTAGGGATGGTAGGGTAGGGGGGAACAAAGTATAAACTTGATAGAACCTTCAATCTATCTGCATTTTCAAAGCTGATCTACCCCATACAAAATAAAAGCGTCTAGAGCAGGGCAAACTGGGATCTCATCTACATTTCAATATTCTCTCACTATAACAGTGAGTCTATGAAAAATCTTTCCTCATTGATTGAGCTGATGGGAAACACCAACACTGCAGCCATTTCTATGGGAAAGGTTAAAGGACTCCTTAGTAGACTTCGTAAAAGAAATCCCAAGGAGATCTACTTTGGCTTTTCCCCTAACAAGGATATGACTATAAGTACAGTAACATGCCCATTAGAGGTTGAACAATGATTACTATCAGTCAGTTAACTTATTATGAAAGTATGTTTTATTCTTGAACAAAATACTCAACTATACACTGATTGATAAAGATTGAAATTATAATTATTCTCGTATTGTAGATTATGTCACACCCTGATCTGTTTCACCTGTCTTTGTTATTGTCTCCAACCCTCTCCAGGTGTCGCCCATTTTCCCCATTATCCCCTGTGTATTTATACTTGTGTTATCTGTTTGCCTGTTGCCAGTTCGTCTTGTTTGTTTGAGTCAACCAGCATTATGTGTCTCAGCTCCTGCTTTTAAGTCTTTCTTTTCTCGCCCTCCTGGTTTTGACCCTTGCCTGTCCTGACTCTGAGCCCGCCTGCCTGACCACTCTGCCTGTCAGCCGTCCTGCCACTCTGCCTGCCGTCCTGTAACTTTGCCCCCCTCTGGATTACCAACCTCTGCCTTACCCTGACCCTTCCTGCCTGTCCGGTACCAATACCCCTCCTCTGGTTTGCTGACCCCTGCCTGCCTTGACCTGTCTATCACCTGCCTCTGTTGAAATATTAAAGCATTTCAGCATTATACTGGCACCACAGTTGCCAGTTTAATACTGTAATTTTGCTTTAGAGCAGTGATGCTGTAATATAGTTTACAGTACTATTTTCCTTACTGTAAAACATATTACAGCATTCCTGCTGTAAATTTACAGCAAGGATGCTGTAATATGTCACATAGAAAGTGCTGAAGATCACAGAGAGGGCAGCAGCAAAGTTGCACTCACTATCCAAATGCAGACCACTCTCCCCTCGATCAACACCATCCATTTTGAGAAACCCAATAGAGTATTTCCTGAAATACACAGAAGTAAGGGTGTTAGTGTATACATACTAGACATCTCTAGATAGGTACCACAATACTATATATTTCTGTTCCACCTTAAATTAAATAAATGTATTACCAAGCATGATCAGCCTTGGTGTGTCTGGCAGAGGAAGTTGCACCTCAACATCAACCCGAGTTGCAGTGACCTCAAATCACAAAACATACATATAAAAAATATTCAAATCATATGGAATAGTACAGTATAAACACCATTAATCATATAAACTGTATAAGTATTAAAACACTCTTCCTTACATCTAGCAAGAGGAACAGAGATGTGTCCTTCTCTTTGAAGTGGGTCATCAACAGAAGAATGGCAGCAGTGGCTGTTAGATCGTCATTGCCTTTTGTTCCGAAAGGGTTCTTTGGCAGTCCCCATAGGATAACCATTTTTGGATTCCAGGTAGAACCCTCTGTGGAAAGGGTTCTACGTGGAACCCAGAAGAGTTCTACCTGGAACCAAAAGGGTTATACATGTACCTGGAATCAAAAAGGGATCCTCAAATCCTCAAAAATTTTCATAACAATGACATATATATGTTACATTTATCAAGATATCACCTCTTTGGTTGAAGGACTGAAGCAATTCCCAGCACTATATTGGCGTTAAATGGTATTTTATGTCCTCCGGCTGAACATATTCAAGGTCGTTAATATTCTCCACTCCAACATTTGCCCTCAGATGCTCTGACAAAGATCTCACCATCTCGGTCTCCAACTCGGGCAATTGGTGTTTAATTGCATCTTGAAGACCCTCCATGCCTACACTGGTTTAAGGAAACAACAGAGAAACCTGACACTTTATAAACTGGTAGTGGGTAATAACACACACATAATTAATCAGAGAATCTGGTATAAAATGAACCCTGAGATCGACCCCTGACACAGACTGATACACCCCAACAATTAAATTAACCTGTGAATCTGTGACTAGAATCAGTGAGATCTTTCCAAATGTGTATCCGTCATAATTTTCTCACATTACAACATGGCCTTCAGTGTATGTTTTTACTTTGTATACAATTTTAGACATCTCTGCAGTGCTTTGCTTTGTGAACCGCTGCAGAAGTAAGATTGGAGTAACTGGTGGTTCTCAGACAAGTTTTCTGGCACACTCCTTGAAGTAGGAGTGCTTGCTCTCAAACCTCGGTGTCCACACACGAATGAGTCCCAAATTTCAGGATGAGGTTCGGGATAGTGTAACAAGTAGTGATGCTTTGGTGCAAGGGCACTCTACCCCACAAGCAAAACTGTAGTTTGCCACATTTCAATGTTTTTTTGCATGAGTAATGAATGCTTTAATATTTAGGAAACAGAAATTGCAGGATTTACACCTGTACATTCCCAATAAAGCTACTTCCAGCTACCAGCCAGCCTGCAATATGAAGATTACACTACCCCCAGGCACCAAATTGCATGCACACACCAGAGGAGCTATCAAGCTATAAGTACCTGTCACGACTTCTGCAGAAGTCGATGCCTTTCCTTGTTCGGGCGGTGCTCGGCTGTCAACGTCACCAGTCTTCTAGCCATCATTGATCTATGTTTCATTTTCCATTGGTTTTGTCTGGTCTTCTTACACACCTGGTTCCAATCCCATTCATTAATTGTTGTGTATTTAACCCTCTGAGAGAGATTAAAGTAGATGTCACGTGTCAAAATTTTGATTGATGACCCTATGTGAACCTATGTGAACGCTATGTGAACCCTATGTAGTGATGACGTGTGCATGTCTTCTGGTCAGGCAAGCCTGGTTAGGTGGGGGCTATGGGGTGAGTAAGGGTCCATTTGACAGGCCGTTAATGATTGATGACCCAAGCCTGATAGGCAAGCCTGGTTAGGTGGGGGCTATGGGGTGAGTAAGGGTCCATTTGACAGGCCGTTAATGATTGATGACCCAAGCCTGATTTATGACCCTATGTAATGATTTATGACCCTATGTCATGTAGAAGGGTGCATGCCCAGGGTTGAGTAAGTGACCATGTGTCAGGTCAACCTGTTACTGTTTCTCACGGTTTTGGTTGGTTTATTGCCCCTTATAAAGCGCCTGAACAATACCTGTTTAAGACTGTACATGATAACCCCCCTGAATATTAAACAAAAATGACACCTATGCCAATTTTAGGGATGTTATGCTCGGCTTGTCATGAACCCAGTGACCAAAGCCTTGAAGAAGTTCTGTGTGAAGCTCCAGAATGTTTTAAAGGATTTTTGGGTACGAGTGAGGGCCACATGTCTTACATATTCCACCCGGAGGATTCTACGGTAAAGATATTCACAGACCGTGGACCCAAACCCCTTTATCCTGCAAAACCTGGGAGTTTTCCCCCGGCTCTGGGGATGAGAGAATGGCTAAACATCAGGCTGGCTCTTTGTAAAATTGAACAGGTCCTAAGTGTTACAAATGTGCCAGGATATGCGTTGGAAGAACAGGTCTGCGGCCGCAGTGATCTCAAGGCTCTAAGAATTGCTTCAATGGACTATAGCCCTGACAACAAAGTGACAATTTTAGCCTGTGACCTTTATGATAAGGCTAATGCTACAAAGTCTGTCAATTCTCCTGTAGCTTCCAGAGCACGCAAACATGTAAACTTTTTTATTCCTGTGTTTAGTTTTAAATGGGTGGATTATCCAATTTTCATAACACTTATGAATAAGCTGGACATTCTCTTCCAAAATGGGGACCAGTTAAAGCGCTGGGCGAGGCTTTCCTTGAGACAGAGTCAAGACCAAAAGGCCCGACAGAGGATCTACCCCTGGAGTGAAAACTTACCAAGTGTTGATGGACCTAGCAAGAGAGCCTTGCCTTTTGAGGGTGAACTCGACACGGACAATGGCGGTTGGTTGCATAAGCTCCCAGGATCTGTAAGAAAGGCATCGTAAAATACCTTAAGAATGTAAGGATATAAAATGTATGTACTAAATATTTTGAATGAAATAAATGGTTTTAAAATCAGAATCTCACCACGTTATGAACTCTCGCGTTTGTTCACTCTTAGCGCAGTCTGTCCCTGAGAAAAAACTTGCGGAAAAAGCCATGTGCGCGCGTATGTGCGTGAGGGAGTTTTCTGTAGTGGCTGTGTGTGTGTGTGTGTGTGTGTGTGTGTGTGTTTCAAAAACAGAAAAAGGGGGGGCGGGTTGTTTGTTAAAAAAATACCCTTGCATGCCTGGTGGGTCGTTTGAAACCAAGGTTTACACTAGCCTGCAAAACAGATGCCTACCCCCCAACAATAATATTGTGTCTTACGACTCCTAATCTTAAAGGCCTTTCATAAAACTATTTTTTTAGGTGGGCTAAAAAGTCATTCATCCCAGCGATGTCGAGACCAACCCACCCCATGCATCTAGGTGCTAGCACCCCGGAGATTTTAGAAGATCCAAAAGGATCCTAATGTTTAGACACACCCAATACCATGTGTTTGAAATGTGTCAAATATACCATGGGCGGGGGTATAGCCCGAAAAAAACGACAAACCCCAAATGCTATGTAAAAAATCATTCAGGGGTTTTTCTCTAGGTCGTAGGGTACAAAAGCGCTAGAAACCATGGGCAATGTTAGCAGCGTTTTAGTTCCGATGCAAACAGCACCTCCAGAAACTCCAAGAATCGTTATCGGACTGAAGCGTTAAAAAAGATAATCGGGGAAAACAGTCTAATGGATCTATCGCAAGGTGAGTTCTTGAAATAAATCTTTATTAGATTTGGTTGTTGTGGGGAATTGTTTGAAAAGCGTGGGATGTTATAGAAATATTAAACAATCATTAGGATCAGTATGCTTACCGTATAACAAGGCAATATTAGCTAAAGTGATTATAGCTTTAATATTGTCGAATGTTTTATAGATTCTGAAGCATTCACGCAGATACTCCGAGGTATAACTGAGCTCGAACCATCCAATGGGGCTCCGAAACAAAGTGCAGACAAACAAACGCCTGCCCTGAATTGTCAACGTAAGTAAGCTCCAAGAATTCCATACATAAAAATATTTATACCTTAAAAACAAAAAGTGTGGGCATCTTATATTAAAAGTTATTTTATATGTTTACAGAGGACCTAAAGCCTAGAAGGTTAAACGAGGCCCTATGGAGCCTGAACGGTTTCTGCGAAGCATATGACTACGAGACAATTCTGCCCTACTCCCAGGATGTATTTACACAAAAGCAGCGAACAGAGACTTTAAACGGCAGGTCAACTCCCCTGGGCCAGGACAACGTTGTCCCCCATATTTCTAAACACCAAAGGATAATTAGTGCTCAGATCCACAGTTCCGCTTCACCCGAACAATTCTACTTGGCCGATATTCACGAGACGTCGTTCCAAGGACTAGGTATGAATCAATTATATATTATTATTTATATATATTATTATTTTAATATTTATATATTTTTTTTATGCCGGAATATGTTAAAACAAGGCCTAATGCTGTTTTTTTTTTTTTTTTTTGTTTTTTTCAGGCTCACCATCTACCGAACCTGCAGATGCTGTAATACAGGTTGAACAAAGACATCAGCCCCTGGTTTCAGAGCTTCTTCAGAACAGCCCTCGTCAAAAAAGCCGAGGTATTTAATTAATGTATTGTTAATATATAGGCTTATATCTGAAATGTATTTGGCATTTTTAACATATTTTAGGGTTAATAACCTATTTTTGTATGTATTATTTTTATTTCAGACTCCTCACCGGCTTATAAACACAACGCACAAACATCGGAGGATGCCCAGACAAGCATCCCCGAGGAGGCTCCAAAGACACCAGTCAAGAAAACAGCGAAACCTGATGATGTCAAAGATTTAAATGACATTTCTGAGGTAGACGATTTGATGTTCTGTGAAGCTGCCAACCTTCTTGAATCGGCCAATTCTGTGGGGGAAACAGCAGATTCTGAAATAGACCAAGAACGTTTTTTCAAAGCGTTTACCCTGGGTTTAAAATCACGAAAGGCTCTACTCCAGAGGCGCATGTGTATTCTACTCGAGCATCAATACAATCAGGATGTGTCATTCTGGCGTAGCGAGCTACCCCGTATGTTAAAAAACATTAGGGCTAAAACAAGCAAATACCGCCGTTAAAAAACACACATGTAAACACACACACACACACACACATCCTTAATTAGACAGATGGCGCCCCCTATAGACCAAAGTGAGACAATTGAAACCCTCTTAGCCAGGATCCCTACAGAGCTCCAAGATATAGTTAACCATATGAATGATTCGGGGGTAATTGACATAATGACAATAGATGAAAATCTATTATCCCAGATTCCCTCCGAACTCATAGACATTATTACACGTATGAATGAGTCAGGGCCTTCCGAGGAAAACATGTTAACACAGATTCCCGAAACCATCATATCTCTAATTACCCAGCTTAACGCGAGCCCTAGGTTTAATTCGGCCCCACAGACACCTCTAAGACAGCCTTTAACAACATTGTCCGAAGAGTCTGAAAGTCAATATGATGTTTTTGAACAGTTGGACAAATGTCTAGCAAATCTGGAGGGGGGCGGTCTTGAGATCAGTGTACAGAACGAGAGCGCTAGGTTTAATTCGGCACCCCAGACACCTATAAATCAGCCTTTAACACCAATGTCCGAAGAGTCTGAAACCCAATACGATGTTTTTGAACAGTTGGACAATTGCCTAGCAAATCTGGAGGGGGGAGGTCTTGATCGAAGTGTACATGTTTTGCGTCGAAATAAATTCAACAATATTGAGGTTCGCCAGTTTTTCAATTTCGCATGGGGGGGTCAGATTCGGGAATATGCTGTGTTTTACGTAATGCTTATGGACACTTTGAATGAACTGTTAGCGAGGATTAGAGATTATAGCGAACCTAGGGATCTCTTACAGTTGGAAATTTGTGGAGACAGTCTACAGAGCAAGGTATCGCTTATTTTACAGAATGGTGAAGCAGAGCTTGAACAATTTGTTAAACTGCTAGAACGCCTTGTTCAGTCAAATTTAAACGTGCTAGCAGATAGGACCCTCGAACTTGTAGTACAATTAGTACGACAACCACAAGGGGGCGGGGGTCAGAGACGAAAGCTCGAGAGTTTAATGCAGTCCGAAATCATAAGCAATAAAAGGGCCTATCTCATAAACGTTCACAATCCAGGTAATAAGCTATGTTTTGCCATAGGTTTGGCCCACTTACTCAGCCCAGGATGTACTGATCAAGCCGCGTTACAAAAAGCTCGAGAGCTACAAACTGCGGTGGGTCTCGGTATACAGGATGCTGTGGCTTTCTCAGACATAGTCAAATTTGAAAACTTTCTGAACATCAAGATTGTGGTTTTGTACCACAGTAGGGCTAATGACGCTCTCCTCAAGTTCCAAAATATACCCGAACCACATCCTAAGACTATGTACTTTTATGTGCAAAATGAGCATTACTATGCCGTAACTAACATCACAGCCTTTTTAGGCGCGCCATATGTCTGTCCAGCCTGTCATACCGGCTACACACGCATGGGGGGGCACTCGTGCCGTTACAACTGTTCAGTATGTCTGGATAAACATTGCCCTATGCAGCCGCTAAACTTGACCCCCTGTGCGGATTGTCACCGCACATGTCGTTCGGCCTACTGTTACGAAAAACACAAAACTGAAACATGGCATCCCAAGGCATGTAAATCTGTAAGCAGTTGTGACATTAACAAGAAATGTCCAAAATGTCATTGCAATTACAACCTTAAAATAGATAGCCCTAAACCTCATGTTTGTGGAATTATACACTGCCCAATCTGTAAAGGTCCTTTGAAAAGCAGAGACGCGGAAGCGGTTCAAGAAGTAACACATGAGTGTTACATTCAGCCCTTGGCTGAAGATGAACATACAGAGAAATATGTGTTTTATGATTTTGAGACAAATCAGCAATCAGGGGTTCATTTGCCTATTTTTGTGTCAACCATGACTTTCAAGGGTGAAAAATGGTCGGCCGAGGGACCCAATTGTGCCCGGCTCTTTCTAAAACATTTTAGAAAAGCCCAGTACAGAAACTTCACGTTTATAGCTCACAATGCTAGGGCCTATGACTCCTATCTGCTTCTGAACCCTTTGATACAGCAAGGCGTGGCACCCAGTGTCATAGCTCAAGGGAGTAAAATATTATGCTTTGTTGACCCCGCCTTCAAACAGAGATACATTGACAGCTTAAGCTTCTTACCCATGAGATTGGCTCAAATGCCAGAGGCCTTGGGTTTTGAAAACTCTGTCAAAGGCTATTTCCCTCATTTCTTCACATCTGAGGAGAATCTACATTATATAGGATCTTATCCAGCCCCCGAAATGTACGGGTGTGATCAAATGTCTCCCAAAGAGCGTGAGAGATTCATGACATGGTACGAGACCGTAAGACATGGCACTTTTGATTTCCATAAAGAGATGGAATCATACTGTGACAATGACGTTGTTATACTTCGTGAAGGATGCCTCAGATTCAGAGAAGAGGTAATCAAAGATGCGGGCATTGACCCCTGGAGCTGTACAACTATTGCATCAGCGTGCATGAAAACCTATCGTACACACTATCTAACTCCTGAATCTATAGCTATCCCATCGCCAGACAACTACCGACGCCAATTCAAGGCCTACTCTAGTGGTTCCATTCAATGGTTGGAGTACTTGGCCCAGGATAAAGATATTTTTATCCAACATGCTTTGAATCGGGGGGAGAAGGCTTTTGGGCCTTACCATGTAGATGGATACACACAGATTGACGGGGTTGAGACAGTGTATGAGTACAACGGTTGTTTCTTCCACGGTTGTAAATTATGCTTTGTCCCCCACACCTTGTGTGTCCTAACCCAAAAGACTTTTGGGGAAATGTACCAAGAGTTTCAAGACAAACTGAATTCTTTAAAGGCTACTTACGGGTTAAAAGTTGTGGTTTTGTGGGAGCACGAATGGACAGCCCTCAAAAAGGCAGATCCTAGTGTTAAGGCCTTCCTTACCCATTATGACCCTCCAGAGCCCCTGGAACCGCGACAGGCCTTGTTTGGAGGCCGGACCAATGCTTTGACATTGCGTTATGTAGCTCAACCCGACGAGACAATAGGCTATGTAGATTTTACATCCCTATATCCTCATGTAATGAGTTCCTCATTCTATCCTATAGGGCATCCTGAAATTATTCACAGCGACTTTGACGAACCCCAAAATTATTTTGGTTTAATCAAAGCGACTGTCTACCCTCCTAGGGGGCTGTTTATACCTGTGTTGCCTTACAAGGGTCCTAAAGGAAAACTTTTCTTTCCCCTTTGTCGCACATGCTGTGAAAACCACAACCAGGAAAACCCCTGTGATCACACAGATCAAGAAAGAGCCCTGACCGGTGTATGGGTCACTGTAGAATTCTCTAAGGCTTTAGAGAAGGGGTATCGTGTGGCCAAAATCTTTGAAGTGTGGAACTTTTCCAGGAAATCAGACACACTTTTTAAAGAGTACATCAAAACCTTCTTGAGATGCAAGCAGATGGCTTCAGGCTATCCTGCATCGGTCACAGATCAAGAAAGTAAAGACCAGTACATTCAAGACTACCATGACAGAGAAGGCATACTTCTTGACCCTGACAGAATAGAGGTCAACAAAACCAAAAGAAATGTGTCGAAATTGTACTTGAACTCCCTTTGGGGGAAATTAGCGCAGAGATGCAATATGCTAACAACTTCGATCATTAAAGACCCCGAAGAATTTTTGGAATTTGTTTTTTCGGACCAATACGAAATTTCACATTTTTCCTTCTTGAGTCAAGACATTGCCTTGGTGCAATGGAGGCGCCACCAAAAGTGGGTTCTACCCCCGGGTAATGTAAATGTGTTTCTTGCAGCATTTACCACAGCCTATGGCCGCCTTGAACTGTACACCCTCATGGAACAGCTTCAGAGGCGGGTTCTTTACCACGACACAGACTCTGTGGTCTATGTAAGCAAACCGGGGGATTGGACCCCCCCACTTAGCAACTATCTTGGGGGTTTAACGAGTGAACTCGAAGAGGGT
Organism: Oncorhynchus kisutch; assembly: GCF_002021735.2. Classification (NCBI taxonomy): domain Eukaryota; kingdom Metazoa; phylum Chordata; class Actinopteri; order Salmoniformes; family Salmonidae; genus Oncorhynchus; species Oncorhynchus kisutch. Next base: position 35,237,649 of record NC_034180.2, read on the forward strand.
GACCATATTACAGAATGGTCCTCATGTGGTGCAAAAAGCTATGCTTTTAGGACTAAAGCCAATCACGTGGTGTTGAAAGCCAAAGGCGTGACTCAAAACTATGAAAATGCACCGCGTGTAAACTTGGAATCAATCACGCGCTTGGTCGAGGGGTTCGTAAAGGACAAGAATAGTGACTTGGAGATTTTGAGCTCCTACAACAAAATAGTGAGGGATAAAAAGGGGTTCCATCTAAGAAACGCACCACTCACTAAAAGATTCAGGGTAGTCTATGACAAGAGACAGCTATTGCCTGACGGTACCACATTGCCCTTTGGCTACTGACTTATGCTACAAGCCCCAGTGTGTCTTAAAGCTTAAGATATTATGACTGCTGTCGAGGGTTTTGACCCCCGGCTACAATTGCCTTTTTCAGCATTAATTGCAGGCCCTTCAAACAGTGGTAAAACTTTTTTTGTAAAAAGTATTTTAGAGAATTCTGAACATGTGTTATCTCAAAAGCCTGACAATATTGTATGGTGTTATTCATGTTACCAACCTCTGTATGATGAATTATTGAAGACAATAAAAATCAAGTTTGTTGAAGGAATACCCGATTCTCTGTCTGATGATGAACTTCTCCCCCCACATGTAAATAATCTGCTGGTTTTGGACGATATGCTATTTGCTGGTAGCGAACACCCTGAAATTGCACGAGCTTTTACCCAATATACTCATCATAGAAACCTGTCCGTGCTTTACTTGGTCCAGAATGTGTTTCACCAAGGTAAAAATTGTCGGACCATTAGCTTGAATGCCAACTACATGGTATTGTTTAAAAATCCTAGAGACAAACTGCAAATTAGCACTCTAGCTCAGCAGATGTACCCTGGACGGAAATCATACTTTATGGAGAGCTATGAGGACGCTACCAAAGAGCCATTTTCTTATTTAATCGTGGATTTAAAAGCAAATACTCCAGAACACCTTAGGCTACGTACAGGGCTGTTTCCGGGGGAGAGGCCTGCTGCATACCTTCCTAAAAAGTAAACGCTATGTCTCTGCGTTTAAAAAGAAACCTCCCCCTCTTGAGAAGGCTAGTAGGTTCTACAGCTAAAGAACGGAAGGCCATCTTGGGTCGCTGTTCTTCAGATCTCATATTAGCCCTATGTGAGATTGCTTTGAATCTTCTCAAAGGACGCATTCCACTCACCCTGAACCAATTGAAAAAATTAAGGAGACAAAAGACAGCGATCAAACTCTTTGCCAATAAAAGGGCCAGTCTTCAAAAGAAAAGACATAGTATACAACAGTCTGGGGGTTTTCTTCTACCTTTACTCAGTATAGCCGTGCCCTTCATCACCAGCCTTATTGCGGCCAGACGTGGTGGTTGAACACGTGGTGTGATGGCCACTAAAATGTACTTGGTGCCTCAACAAGAGTTGGATAGACTTAAAAAACAAATGCAGGGTCCTGAAGATATCAGACAAACAGCGGAAAATGATTTGGATACGGCCATGAAGGATGTTTTGAACCGAAAAGGATTGAACCCCTATGATAAGATTCAAAAATACACAAACCTAATGCAAAGGTATTTGACTCGGGTAAAGCAAGGGGAGAGAGAGACTAACCATTTAACCCTTTCCCTACCGGACCCTTTAACAGATGTCGAACCTAACGATAGCCATGCCCCTGTAAGGCCTGTACCGTCGATCTTACCTAGTGGAGATAATATGTCGGGTGAAGCTCAAATGCCATTTGAAGATAAAGTTATGCATGACCTACTGACACATGTGCCTTTACGTAACAGGAAGAATGTTAAATACATTATGAACAAGATAAAAGACTCAAAGGGGATAGCTGCTTGGAACGACTCTGGAGAGTTTATCCTTCAGGGCTCTGTGGTTAGGGGGTCCCATATGCAGGACTTGCTTAAAAGTACCACGGCTGCCCACAAGGTTGCTGATGACCGAAGGCCTCCCGGCTGGCGTCAGTTTCTTAAGGCCCTGGCAATCCTCAACATCCCCCTCTCCGGTGTACCCAACCATAAGCTTCGTCAACAGATTCAAGCTTTAAAACAAAAGCCTTCAACGAGATACAGCACCCCTAAAGATGCCCCAACGACACCGGCCCCATATGAAAGCGATGATGCTAACTCATTTACTCCCATGAACGTCTCAGGACCTTTTCCTAAACCCGATCTCTCGGCGTGGTTAGACTTTTGAAAATGACTTTTGAATGACTATGATTAAATTCAATAAATTTTTTATTTGAAAAATAAGCAAGTTAACATTTGTGGCATTCTTGAAACATATGACGTGAGCATACGCCTTGATTACGCGTTCTTAAAGGACACACATTTGAACACTTTTGATATTTTCTAACAAAACAAGATACAAGGTTATCATTACTTCTTAAATCATCCTTATAAAGAGACATAACATCTTCAAAAGAAACTCCCCGGGCTCTTTGGCACAGGTAAAATACACAGTGGTGACCGCATGTAGTGGAAAGGTTATCTTGCACTTGTTTGATGTTGTAGTAGATCTTTGTACCGTTTAGGGTCAAAAAATCTTTAATAGATTTAGGGAAATGTGAAAAACCGGGGGGAAAGCCATAGGAATCAAAAAAAGTTGAGATTTTTCGTCCACCTTCCTGTTCTAATGTCATAGCTAGCCAATGTTCACCAGGCATGTGTTTAGGATGGGTATTGACAATAAACATTGCAGGCCTCTCAGACCATATCTCCATAGGTAATTCATCACAAGCCAACACTCCACAAAATTGTTTTCCAATCAAGCGGCTCATGAGCCCGTCCAACTCTTGGGTATTCATGTCTTTGTTCAAAGGTCCTTAATAATAATCCACTAAGACCTGTCTTCGGGCATTCACTTCCAAGATTGAATCAGAGCATGCGTAAACAATCATGCTAACTGTACAGGCTAAAGGTGTACGGAAACGCATTTCCAGCCTGAGGTTACCTTGGGACACCACAGACAGATTTCCTGAGGTGTCATCATCAGGTGATAAATTGAAAGCATACAATGTGTAACCCTCTGCAAAATCATTTCTGTCAATAGGTAAAGAGAGATCTTTTAGATGTCGCCCTGTAGCCAGGAATAGATTGTAAAATTCTCGCACAGATATGTTGTTATTAAATTGTGGTTGGAAAGCCTTCGCCGGAACCTGACGTCCGTCCTGACAGAGCGCTACATACTCTGCATTGAAGTGCTGAAAATTAAAGGGGTTTTTATCTAAACTGCCCGTATTAGAGGCGTGATCAACCAGACCTATAACCACACATCTAGGTAAAGGGCCTAGAAATAGGTTTTCTTGACTGCAGATTCTACTGCCCACAGGTATGCTAAAGGTTTTCATGGTAATTCTTTGGAGAGGGTAAAGGGCATTTCCTTTCATCAAAGCATGTGAGTGACCCAGGCGCACGGCCGGAGATACAGATACTTTTTTAATAAAAAGGGTTGCCCCCAACACTTTCAAACTAAAATCCCCGTCTTGGGGAGACATCAGGCAAAAATCATCCTTGGCCCTGGTTAATTTTAATCTTAAATCAACCGAATTTAAGAGTAACCGTTCTTGAAAGAAAATGTCAGAGTGTATAGGGCCTAGCAAATGAAACTCTCGAGATTCGGCGCAGTAGCGAGCTCGTGCCGCTAGTCCTTTGTTTGCACCGGTGGAAGGGTCTGTCGATTCCATAGAGGCTCCTGCAGTATCCTTGCTAAACAGCCCGGCGCTAAATTGGGTTTTGAGAGTGTCTTCGGAGTAGTTTAGTAAACACTCCATGATGGCTCTATAAGGGTATGTAGCGCTGCTTTGACTGATTAGGCGTTCACCCAAAGTCACATCAACTTGGGAGAAAATGGTGGCCAAGGGGTAATTAATGAGACTCACTTTGGCATCGTCTGCAATATTAGACCCATCTCTTTTGGTCACTTTTAGACGTAAATGCACCAAGGTGTTGTTGAGGTCCAGATAGTTGTCACCATGGCCTGGTATGAAAAATTCGATAGGCCCGTTATCGGTAATAGCAGAGAGAGGGGCTATCTCCACATAACTGGATCTATCTATTGAATGCTGCGTTAACGGTGCCGTGAAAAGATCAAGTTCTGTCTTTATAGCTTCAGAGGACATTCGATGTAAAAGAGCCATGTCACTTATTCTTTTAGAAAATACTTCCTAGTATTCTTTTAGCCTGTTTTGGTACAGACCTCCTCACTTTACCCCGTCTTTGACTTACTGAGGTTCTTTTAACAGTTAACCGCCGCTTTTTAGGTGCAGGTCTACGCCTTAAACCAGGGGGTCTCTTTTTTGGCCTTCGAGACAATATCATAAGCCCCGAGCCTTCTTGATGCTCCACCTCTGGTGACGCCCTTCGGGTCATAGCATTGGCTACAACCTCACTTACTATATTTTTAGCCGCTGATTTTAAATGTGGTTTGGCTATGCTGAAGCCTCTCTTCATAAACGGTAAAACCATCCTGAAGAGGTTACGGAATATACCTCCTATCCCCGAACCATACATTGTCGGCGCTCCATGATATCCTGGTAGTCCATTACCTACTTGATCCACATAGTATGAAACATAACGGTTAGGGTCGAGCTGATGGTGCTCCATAACACTTTTATTTGTATTATGTTTATAAATATAATACAGCTATTATATATGTAGAGAGGTTTTGGTGGGTCTAAAGTGGAGTTTTACAATCGTTTTACCATAAGTAAATTCAATGTTTTCGTTCTGATCCGTTTTAAGCTCAACCAGAATGTTTTCAATATAGTTCTTGCTGACATGTACGTAGTGCGGCTTGTCATAATTGACAGTGACGATGTCCCCATCCTTGCCGTCTATATGAACTGTTCGCAGGAGGGGCACACAGCTGTCTCCGACCCTTTGATAGGTTATGATGTCGGTATAGACAAATATGTTGTAAAAGCCTGCATGTATATCCGCAGGGAATGGGAATAATTTATCGTTCACATACGTCCATTTATTGGGACCCATCCCCAACATGTAGGATAAATTACCGCTGGTCTTTATACCTCCGTTAGCAGGCCCTGAGATTTGTATCCTTTTATGGATTGGATTGTAGAATAGGAATATTTCCATCTTGTTCAGGGTTAGGTGTTCATTCAACTCTGAGACGATCCTGTCGACGGTTCTATAGAAACCTTTTTTAAGCTTAATAAGTTTCGCAGGTTCCGAGAACCTTTTGCAATAAAAATCACGGTCCTTAGCTTTGATATTATACCAACTATGGGGGTATGTAATCTCGCTGAGACCTACTTCCCAAGCCTCTGATAACTCTATAGGCTTTGGAAAATTGGTTGTATACTTCGAACTCTGATTATTACGATATATCTGTGCCGACGCATTACTGGGGAGAGTCAGGTAGAAGCCGCTGTGTTCCATGATGCCCAACTGTGTACACGCGAATGATGCGCTAGTTATCATGACTAGGGGTTTAAATTAAGCCCCGTTGCCTCCACCACATCCTGCTCCAATACCCAACTGTTGAACTTTTGAGGCCAGTTTTTCCAGCGGACCAGCAACCATTTTTTACCCTTTTCTCTCTTCTGATCTAGAATCTCCTCCACGTGAAAGACTTTGTCTTTACCCAACTGGACCTTCTGTAATTCCTTCTCATAAAAAGATCCCTCTATAAGATCCCCGTCATAATCTTTTAATTTGTAGACCGGCGGAATGCGTGGCAGACATTCGGTAACGGTAAACAACTCCGAGCTAAAGCCTTGTTCGTATTTTTTGTCGAAAACACCCCTCAACTTTGATATACGCACCAAGTCACCCACTAGGAATTTAAAAGTCATTTTTTTCTTACGGCGAAGTGGGAACAAACCATACATATTTTTAAAGACTTGAAAAGAGTTTTCCGAAGAGACCTCCGAGGGCTTCATACGTATAGTCTTATGGTAGCTGTGGTTGTACCCGTTTACTAAATCCTGAACTATGTCTGTATATCGGTTGGTGTTGTGAGCTGTAAAATAGCGCCACATCCGCTCTTTCAAAGTCCTATTAAAGCGTTCCACAACCGAAGCTTTCAAATCAGAGCCTGTAGCAAAATGTACTATATTATACTTATTCATTAGCTTCTGAAATGTTTTATTAAAAAATTCTTTTCCGCCATCCGTCTGCACTTTCTTGGGGGCGCCTCCTGCCTTCAAGATCGATTCAAAGGCCCTGGTCACCTCTGCCCCGCTCTTATTTTTTAACACCCTTACATAGGCTAATTTAGAGAAAATATCTATAACCGTTAGCATGTAGCGATTTCCATCATTTTTATCGGCAAGGGACTGCATGTCACATAGATCCGCCTGAAATTGGGATAATGGATGCGTAGAAAAAACTCTATTTCTTGGAAAATGTTTTCTTACAGGTTTATGTAGAGTGTAGGCATCTTGCTCTGATAACCATTCATTCACTTTAGCATCGCTTAACAGACTACCTGTTTCTTCGACTATAGCTCTCTGTAAACGCTCTTTACCCCCATAAGACCCGGGGTTAGAGGGATTATAATATATGTTTTTCAACAGCTGCTCAGCCATCCTTCTTGCCTCTCTGAGGTACAATAACTGTAATGAGCCACTTTCATATAACGACAACATTTCAGTTTGTGAATTTTTATTTTAAGAATGCAACAATTATTACGTATACAGACAATTCAGGATTTGTTGCAAGATACAAGTCCCCGTTTTCTCAACAATCACAGCATGCAACACCCTGTATATATTGTTTAGATTTACAGGTTTGTTTCGCTGAATTTTTAAAACACACACGTCTGATATATAAGTATATAAACAACAAATATGATACACATTCACATTAAAGGGTGGTTCAAACAAATAATGTAAAATCTTAGCCAAAGTTATTTCTAGTTCTTCAGAATCCTCAACAAGCCTTGATACCATATGTGACCATTGTAAACTCTCGCCCGTATGTCGGACATGTTTCATGATTTGCTCCATTTTTAACACACGCTCTACAATAACCCCTGTATTGTGGGTTGTGTAGAACTTTACATTGTTCACTTTATTTTCAATAATCTGATGCATAACATTTGTAAGGTCTCTCAAAAGAAAAAATGTATTTATTCGCTCAAACATCGTAGACACATAGTTACCCATAGCTCTAAATAAACAAAATGTCACTCGGTCTCTTGGGATTTATTGAGCCAGAAAAGCATCACATCAGCCACCACAGCTTCCCTGTATTTGTTGTCGTCCACCAGGGTGTGTCGGATTTCTTTGAGTTTCTCATGGATGAAGATGGCCTCCTTCAGTTCATGTAGGAAGGCTTCGGTTACCCCGTAAACTCTAGGGATAGACGGCGCAATACCCATAGACTCCAGGGCGATGACCAGCGCTGGTATAAAACGGCAGGACCACAGTCTTTTCACCAGCTCCTCAAAATGATTGAAAAAGTAGTATCTAGGAGGGTCGTAGAGGCAAGGATGACGACGCTGGCTGGGATGATTGATCTCACAGCCGATGCATTTTTCTCGTATATATTCGCCAATCACCACGTTTAAAAGTGTAGCTACAGAGGCCTTGATTGTATCCACAAAAATAGTACTGGCCACCCCATCAAACACATCCTCAGGCTGGGTAAATGTCGGGGGTGTCACGGGTCTTGCCAGGGGTGCGTAGAGTGTAGGGCTTCGTGGCATAGAGTCTTTAGTGTCGGGCCCCCATGACGTAGTGGCTTCCTCGTAGATGGTCTGGAGATCCATGGTGTATGCTGAAATGAAGAACTGGCTGCTTTTTTCTTTTTATTGTAGAACAAGGCCCTTGGGTATCTGGGGGGGCGGGGTTAAAGCATCCGCTTACTTAGTTTTCTTCTGACGCTGTATCTTCTTGAGGCTCTTTTGCATCGTAATCTTTACGATTCGTATATATTATGCACTTCTTTAAATGAACAAGGCTCTGACGCTGTTGGCTCTGTACAAAGAGAGCATCCAACGGTTGCAACATTTTCAATTCCAGTACATCCCAACTCTTAAAAGGAATAAGCAGACGCAGTCGGGTATCCCCAGTCAGGCCACCACCCCTAAGGTTGTGGTTTCGGATTGCCTCGGTGCCGATATAGAACTCCACGCTGCCGCACGGTCGGCCATTCTTTCTTTGTATTTTCACCCTGTGACATATTTGTCCTGAGGAGTCAGGGGTACCTTCCCAACGGGTCTCGTGGCCCGTGAACACACTATACCCCTTGGTGATAAGGCTCAGTTCAGGACATACAACCTTGCGAAAAACCGACCAGTCTTCAACACCATATTCCAAGCCTACAGTCTGGTCTGTATATTCTTCTCCTTCATCTACCGTATAGAGGGTCACTCTACAGGCCAGGTAATCAAACCGATACCCCCACTGCTGGCCATTAGACATCAACACTTGATCTGTCAGAGCATTTGCTGGCGGTATTTGGGTTCTATACACATTTAAAAAACGTTTTTTTGGCGCATCATATATTGCTGGTTGATACTTTGCCCTTGCTCTATGGGCAACCCGAAGGCCTGTTTCAGTTGTTACCGTCATCACTGCTTTGGTACCGATCCCAAATTCCATGGTTATTCTTAAGATCTTGTGCACTCTTTAACAGGTATTGTTCAGCGGCTTTATAAGGGGCCTTAACCAACCCAAACCGTGAGAAACAGTAACAGGTTGACCTGACACATGGTCACTTACTCAACCCCAACAACACCCCTGGGCATGCACCCTTCTACATGACATAGGGTCATAAATCATTACATAGGGTCATAAATCAGGCTTGGGTCATCAATCATTAACGGCCTGTCAAATGGACCCTTACTCACCCCATAGCCCCCACCTAACCAGGCTTGCCTATCAGGCTTGGGTCATCAATCATTAACGCCCTGTCAAATGGACCCTTACTCACCCCATAGCCCCCACCTAACCAGGCTTGCCTGACCAGAAGACATGCACACGTCATCACTACATAGGGTTCACATAGCGTTCACATAGGTTCACATAGGGTCATCAATCAAAATTTTGACACGTGACATCTACTTTAATCTCTCTCCTCTGTTTCCCCTCATGACCTTGTCAGAGATTGTTTATTGTTATGTTCATGTTTTATGGATTGGTGTACGACAGGTTCTTGTACCCACATTTATATTATTATGGACTTTGGTTTTGGAGTTTATGTTTTAAGTTATTAAAATACTCCAATTATACTACGTTTAATTATCCTGCGCTGGACTTCCCTGCCACCTACATACACAACGTGACAGTACCGAGGTAAAGTCAGTTTCAAGTTGGATATTCAACGGATATTCGAGCTTTCAAACCTCAAGAGCTTTCAAACCACTTGAGCCACAGACTCCAAATAAGTGTGATGATGTTGGAAAAATTGAGCACAACATTGCACAGGTCTTATTTTCACAATATGGACATTAATTCACTTTCCAAAACTAACAAACATGTGGAAATATGAGCAGCATTTTGTATTCCTAGTTGAATTAGTTAGGGAGCGTAAACAAAGTACAAACTTTTTTTACATTTGAATTTCAGTAGCTCCTTGGTCATGTGACCTACTTGACTCAAACAAGGTTCAGAATGTCCACTGACTACCCTTCTACATTGCACACCCTTTAGTTTGTCCATTTTCATCTCACAAGATTTTGCATGAATTTTTCTAACTTTCAAATTTCCACTGACTATGGCTTCATATCGCACACTCTGATGTTTGTCTTCTTTCATCTCGTGCTATTAGACTTGAATCTCTAAGCTTTGCAGGCCTTCATTAAAAAAAATGAAGTTAACAAATGTTCCAGCCTCGCAAAAACTATCTTTCACATGGACACTGAAAAGATTTGCAAATGGCTGTATGTGGGATGGATCAAGGATAGGAGAGGTGTTCGAACAGAGTTGCTTAAAGGAAGGCACATAGGTAGGCTTCATGAAAAACACTGTTTCATGTGTTATTTTTAATCACAGTAATAGGCAGTGATTTGTCAGTCAGAGTGAGCTTAATAACATGAAATACTCATTTTTATAGCATCACTTTCATATGCTGTACATTAACACAAATCCTACTGTGAGTATTAGCACGCAGTTTACGTAACCTGATAATGACTTGATATTTGAGTGCATTCACAACAAGCCACCTGCAGACAACTTACAAAATGCTATAGTGCATTTGAGGGTTCCTTTTTCTGACGAAAACAGTTATTTGATGCATGGCCCACCATTTCTAACTGGAAAAATAAATTCCTGTATATTTCCCTCACTAACTTTAAACATCAGCTTTCTGAGCAGCTAACCGATCGCTGCAGCTGTACATAGCCCGTCTGTCAATAGTCCACCCAATCTACCTACCTCATCCACATATTGTTTTTATTTACTTTTCTGCTCTTTTGCACACCAGTATTTCTACTTGCATATCCCCATCTGCTCATCTATCACTCAAGTGTTAATTTGCTGAATTCTAATTACTTTGCTACTATGGCCTATTTATTTCCTTACCTCGTCATGCCATTTGCACACACTGTATAGAGACTTTTTTTTCCTATTGTGTTATTGACTGTACGGTTATTTATTCCATGTGTAACTCTGTGTTTGTGTCACATTCCTTTGCTTTATCTTGGCTAGGTCGCAGTTGTAAATAAGAACTTGTTCTCAACTAGCTTATCTGGTTAAATAAAGGTAAAATAAAACAACTTGAACCACAGGGGTTCTCTGTAAAGAGAGAGAATCCAAAAGGCATAGACACACCCCTTGACTTTCAATTGGCACCCTTGACCTGTATGTATTCTCTCCTGATTCTCCTGATTCTCTCCTGATTGGCTCTGTCAATGGGAACTCCGTTGCCAGCCCCATCATAAAGTTTTTACAGTCAGGCAGTCTGACTAAAGTGCCAGAGGTATGAGGAGAGACATCCACCTTTGTATTTATGGGAACAAATATTTCCTAACACTTTGGATCCTATTCTTGGACAGTTAGAAGACAATGCTTCAATGCAAAAAAAATACTATTTACTGTCCACGAGTAACCTCAACCTTGTGGGTGTTTGGGCCAATAAAGTGCCAACTCAATTCTACCACTGACTAGTCTCTCATGCCCCTATGAACGGGGACACAGGGAAATAGTGTTTAATCTAAACCAGCCTTTTTTACTGGAGTACACTAACCCCTAATTGGGGCTCTTTTCTTGACACACAGTAGCAGTTTACCAGATAAGAATTCAAGAAGATCAAAAAGTAGATTGTTGTAAGGGTGTATTACATCCTGTGCTGGACCCATTGTCATATCCATTCTGGATTCTGAGTGGTAAAAGCATATCTGAAAAATGCCTCTGTTTGTGTTTACTGTATGTGGGAATGTCTGTCCTACATGTAGTGTTGGTACATGGAATATTCCTCCACTGCATATATCATAAATTGCTATTGCAAATAGAAGTATTATGTTCAACAACTGACATTTTCAGATATTATTTTGACAAACACACTTTAACACATTTTGGTGCTTACAATTCATTCTCTATTGTCATAGATTTGGTGGGCACTATCATCTGTGATCTTTGTGATTTGACTTTCTTTAAGCACGTACTGATTAAATTATCACTTCATATTTTTTTCTTAAAGTCTACAAACGCTCTACATGTATTCACTCTGTGATAGGGTTGGATCCGATATGCTACTTTTATTATTCTCCTGTAAATGGTTCAGTGCCTATAATTTAGGTTGTGTGTAGAATGGAGCATAAAGGAAATTACCTCTACTAGATTATAGGGATAAGGAAAACAGCATTCAATTTTGGCCTGTGTATTCATTTGCCTATAACTAATCAGAATTCCATGTTCACATAAAAAATAGAATACTTCAAAACGAGAAGATCCTGCCATGGAAAAGACGACTGGGTGGACATAAAGTGGAAAGGAGGGGAAATAACTCCCATCATGCAGCAGGACACTTTCAGCTGCACGGTCTTTGTAATGCAGGTTTGATAGTTATATTTCAATAATGAATGGTTAGCTGTTATGTGACAATTAGGTCAAAAACTCAAATTTTATTTTTTGGTGTGGATGGCCAAGGAAGTTGCACAGAACTTCCCCAACATCTCCTCCCAAATTGATTTTGAACCTTCACAAAAACACATGGAGCAACTACGAAAAGAAATGGCTGAGGATATACTAAAAATGTCTGGTATGTACAAAGCCAACAACTGCTTCATGTGTTCCACTGTTTATAATGTTTATAATTTTTTGACAACAGTGATGGCATGTAAGACAATTTACGATATAACACAAGGGATGGCTAATTCGTTATACTGCATTAATATTCGATATTATTTATAACGTGTTACGCTTTGTTTTGTTTTAGATTGAATGTTTACATGCCAACGGTGGTTCCATGTGCTGTGCCTAGGAATGAAGACAAAAGAGTTCAACAGAGTAAAGAACACTTACTGGAAGTGCAGTCTTTGTTGTTGAAAATGTATGCTATACCCCATCCACACTGAAGAGGCTCTGACATGTACATCAACCAGGGTTAATGTATGCTATACCCCATCCACACTGAAGAGGCTCTGACATGTACATCAACCAGGGTTAATTTATGCTATACCCCATCCACACTGAAGAGGCTCTGAAATGTACATCAACCAGGGTTAATGTATGCTATACCCCATCCACACTGAAGAGGCTCTGAAATGTACATCAACCAGGGTTAATGTATGCTATACCCCATCCACACTGAAGAGGCTCTGACATGTACATCAACCAGGGTTCATTTATGCTATACACCATCCACACTGAAGAGGCTCTGACATGTACATCAACCAGGGTTAATGTATGCTATACCCCATCCACACTGAAGAGGCTCTGAAATGTACATCAACCAGGGTTAATGTATGCTATACACCATCCACACTGAAGAGGCTCTGAAATGTACATCAACCAGGGATAATGTATGCTATACCCCATCCACACTGAAGAGGCTCTGACATGTACATCAACCAGGGATAATGTATGCTATACTCCATCCACACTGAAGAGGCTCTGACATGTACATCAACCAGGGATAATGTATGCTATACCCCATCCACACTGAAGAGGCTCTGACATGTACATCAACCAGGGATAATGTATGCTATACCCCATCCACACTGAAGAGGCTCTGACATGTACATCAACCAGGGTTAATGTATGCTATACCCCATCCACACTGAAGAGGCTCTGAAATGTACATCAACCAGGGTTAATGTATGCTATACCCCATCCACACTGAAGAGGCTCTGACATGTACATCAACCAGGGTTCATTTATGCTATACACCATCCACACTGAAGAGGCTCTGACATGTACATCAACCAGGGTTAATGTATGCTATACCCCATCCACACTGAAGAGGCTCTGAAATGTACATCAACCAGGGTTAATGTATGCTATACACCATCCACACTGAAGAGGCTCTGAAATGTACATCAACCAGGGATAATGTATGCTATACCCCATCCACACTGAAGAGGCTCTGACATGTACATCAACCAGGGATAATGTATGCTATACTCCATCCACACTGAAGAGGCTCTGACATGTACATCAACCAGGGATAATGTATGCTATACCCCATCCACACTGAAGAGGCTCTGACATGTACATCAACCAGGGATAATGTATGCTATACCCCATCCACACTGAAGAGGCTCTGACATGTACATCAACCAGGGTTAATGTATGCTATACCCCATCCACACTGAAGAGGCTCTGAAATGTACATCAACCAGGGTTAATGTATGCTATACCCCATCCACACTGAAGAGGCTCTGACATGTACATCAACCAGGGTTCATTTATGCTATACACCATCCACACTGAAGAGGCTCTGACATGTACATCAACCAGGGTTAATGTATGCTATACCCCATCCACACTGAAGAGGCTCTGAAATGTACATCAACCAGGGTTAATGTATGCTATACACCATCCACACTGAAGAGGCTCTGAAATGTACATCAACCAGGGATAATGTATGCTATACCCCATCCACACTGAAGAGGCTCTGAAATGTACATCAACCAGGGATAATGTCTGCTATACCCCATCCACACTGAAGAGGCTCTGAAATGTACATCAACCAGGGTTAATGTATGCTATACCCCATCCACACTGAAGAGGCTCTGACATGTACATCAACCAGGGTTAATGTATGCTATACCCCTTCCACACTGAAGAGGCTCTGAAATGTACATCAACCAGGGATAATGTATGCTATACCCCATCCACACTGAAGAGGCTCTGAAATGTACATCAACCAGGGATAATGTCTGCTATACCCCATCCATACTGAAGAGGCTCTGACATGTACATCAACCAGGGTTAATGTCTGCTATACCCCATCCACACTGAAGAGGCTCTGACATGTACATCAAGCAGGGTTAATGTATGCTATACCCCATCCACACTGAAGAGGCTCTGAAATGTACATCAACCAGGGTTAATGTATGCTATACCCCATCCACACTGAAGAGGCTCTGAAATTTACATCAACCAGGGTTAATGTATGCTATACCCCATCCACACTGAAGAGGCTCTGAAATGTACATCAACCAGGGTTAATGTATGCTATACCCCATCCACACTGAAGAGGCTCTGACATGTACATCAACCAGGGTTAATGTATGCTATACCCCATCCACACTGAAGAGGCTCTGACATGTACATCAACCAGGGTTAATGTATGCTATACCCCATCCACACTGAAGAGGCTCTGAAATGTACATCAACCAGGGTTAATGTATGCTATACACCATCCACACTGAACAGGCTCTGACATGTACATCAACCAGGGTTAATGTATGCTATACACCATACACACTGAAGAGGCTCTGACATGTACATCAACCAGGGATAAAGAGGAAGTTAACACTGTGAAATGTTTCGTACTTATTTGAAGTAAAGTGTCTGTTGACATGTTGGAAAATATTAAAGGTCTACAATTTCTATTTAATTTGTCAATATTACATTTTTATTTATTGATTTACTGGCCACCATTACTGTGGTTACATGTTCAGTATATGTATTGACCAGCAAACCCACTGCAGCCCACCTCACTAGCTCACTCTCCATCCCTGTTCAGTATATGTATTGACCAGCAAACCCACTGCAGCCCACCTCACTAGCTCACTCTCCATCCCTGTTCAGTATATGTTTTGACCAGCAAACCCACTGCAGCCCACCTCACTAGCTCACTCTCCATCCCTGTTCAGTATATGTATTGACCAGCAAACCCACTGCAGCCCACCTCACTAGCTCACTCTCCATCCCTGTTCAGTATATGTATTGACCAGCCCACCTCACTAGCTCCCTCTCCATCCCTGTTCAGTATATGTATTGACCAGCAAACCCACTGCAGCCCACCTCACTAGCTCACTCTCCATCCCTGTTCAGTATATGTATTGACCAGCAAACCCACTGCAGCCCACCTCATCAGCTCACTCTCCATCCCTGCTTTGGACAATTAATAACATGACTCTAGTACTTTGCCCTTTTCCTTTATGGTTGATATTAACAATGAAAGGAGATATTATCTGTCTATCTCCTATTGTGTACCACTGTTAAATACTGTGGAAAAATAGAAAACAGGGAAAATAAGTACTTAGAACTACCAATTATTATAGATAAATATTAAAGAAAAGGGTTAACACAACACTGGACTGAACCCCCTAATTGTCAAACTAATATTAATGTACAACAATATAGAATGTAAATGACTAGAGGTTATGCAATATGGGTGTATATCCACTGCATGCTTCTTAGTGTATGTGTGTAATTGACATGACCAAGGGAGCTATTGAAATGTAAAACTATGAAAAATGTACGTTACACCGCGTGATTTCACAGTACACAAACAAGTGTGAAATATAGAAGGGAGTCAGTGTACATTTTGCACCTTGTTTGAAGTGGGTAGGTCACATGACCAAGGAGCTATTGAAATTTTAAATTTGGAAAAATTCATGTAAAATCTTGTGAGATGAAAATGGACAAACTAAAGGGTGTGCAATATAGAAGGGTAGACATTGGACATTCTGAACCTTGTTTGAAGTCAAAAGGTCATATGACCAATGAGCTATTGATATTCAAAAATGTTAATAAATAATTTTAAATAGTGCGAGATGTAAATCGACAAAAAAAAGTGGGTGCCATGTGTGTCTATGCCATCGGGTTAGCTACAACCCGTTTTGAAAGTTTTAGGAAGTAATGGTTAAAGAGCTATTGAAATTTGAACATTTGATTTGTCACTATGTTGACAGTCCGTAACTGCTGTTGGTGGACGTAAGGAAAACTACAGGTGAATATCCGTCAAATATCCAACCTGAAACTGTCTCTACCTCGGTGCTATACGTTACCATGCAACTCATGCCAACCACATTTTGTTATCTAAAAGTAATCATTATAGACTACAAGGCTAAATTAAATATCAGTCTGTGCCTGTTGTTGCTGAATTAATTAATTGAATGGATAACAAAAGCATAGGGGGAATATTCCACTACACTTTTGCTAAATCACAAAAATAGACTAAGTAGAGCTAACATTAAACAGAGATATTTTGAGAAAGGTGTCCAATGGAGTTCACTTTCTCTGAGCTACAGCTAACGTTAGCAAGCACCATTCCCCTTTCACCTGAGTTACATTCCTCTCATTCCAACTACAGAATCACCCAGAAAGTGTACATCCCAAGTAGACGTCGACCGATTAATCGGAATGGCCGATTAATTAGGGCCGATTTCAAGTTTTCATAACAATCTGAAGTCGGTTTTTTTGGACACCGATTTGGCCTATTTAAAAAAATAAAAAATAAATCTTTATTTGTCCTTTATTTAACTAGGAAAGTCAGTTAAGAACACATTCTTATTTTCAATGACAGCCTAGGAACGATGGGTTAACTGCTTTGTTCAGGGGCAGAATGACAGATTTTTACCTTGTCAGCTCGGGGATTCAATCTTGCAACCTTACAGTTAACTAGTCCAACCCTCTAACTACCTGATTACATTGCACTCCACAAGGAGACTGCCTGTTACGCGAATGCAGTAAGTAGCCAAGGTAAGTATGCTAGCTGGCATTAAACGTATCTAATAAAAACAATCAATAAATCATAATCACTAGTTAACTACACATGGTTGATGATATTACTAGTTTATCTAGTGTGCCCTGTTCTGCATATAATCGATGCGGTGCGTATTCGCAAAAAAGGACTGTCTTGCTACAATGTGTACCTAACCATAAACATCAATGCCTTTCTTAATACAATACACAAGTATATATTTTTAAACCTGCATATTTAGTTAATATTGCCTGCTAACCTGGCTCGTTGTGAACTCTGTGAAGACTATTTCTTCCTAACAAAGACAGCCAACTTCGCCAAACGGGGGATGATTTAACAAAAGCGCATTTGCGAAAAAAGCACAATCGTTGCACGACTGTACCTAACCATAAACATCAATGCCTTTCTTAAAATCAATACACAGAAGTATTTATTTTTAAACCTGCATATTTTTCTCAAAGAAATCCAGGTTAGCAGGCAATATTAACCAGGTGAAATTGTGTCACTTCTCTTGCGTTCATTGCATGCAGTGTCAGTGTATATGCAACAGTTTGGGCCGCCTAATTTGCCAGAATTTTACGTAATTATGACATAACATTGAAGGTTGTGCAATGGAACATGAATATTTAGACTTATGGATGCCACCTGTTAGATAAAATATGGAACAGTTCCGTATTTCACTGAAAGAATAAATGTCTTGTTTTCGAGATGAAAGTTTCCGGATTTGACCATATTAATGACCATATTAATGACCTAAGGCCTAACTAAGACCTAATTTCTGTGTGTTGTTATGTTATAATTAAGTGTATGATTTGATAGAGCAGTCTGTCTGAGCGGTGTTAGGCACCAGCAGGCTCGTATGCATTCATTCAAACAGCACTTTCATGCGTTTTGCCAGCAGCTTGTCGCTGTGCTTAGAGCATTGAACTGTTTATGACTTCAAGACTATCAACTCCCGAGATTAGGCTGGTGTAACCCATGTGAAATGGCTAGCTAGTTAGCGGGGTGCGTGTTAATAGCGTTTCAAACGTCACTCGCTCTGAGACTTGGAGTAGTTGCTTCGCTGCTTCGAGGGTGGCTGTTGTCGATGTGTTCCTGGTTCGAGCTCAGGTAGGGGCGAGGAGAGGGACGGAAGCTACAGTATACTGTTACACTGGCAATACTAAAGTGCCTATAAGAACATCCAATAGTCAAAGGTATATGAAATACAAATCATATAGAGAGAAATTGTCCTATAATTTCTATAATAACTACAACCTAAAACTTCTTACCTGGGAATATTGAAGACTCCTGTTGAAAGGAACCACAAGCTTTCATATGTTCTCATGTTCTGAGCAAGGAACGGGACTGTTTCGGTTTCGTTTATTTCATGTTATCGTTTATTGTTTTGTATTTTATAGTGTTCAGGCTTTTCTTATTAAAATTCGTCATAAACACTTACCACGCCGCATCTTGGTCCGATCCTTACTCTTCTTCAGACGAAGAGGAAGAAATCTGCCGTTACAGCTGCATTAATTCTCGTAACCTGCTAAGAAAAGCAACTTCTGATATTCAAAACCAGCAGACCTGCCCTGAGAACAGTCTTGGTTTCAACTATGAGATACAGCTCTCTTTCGCTCTCTCTCTCACACACCACAGACGTTTGGTGCCCGCCAACTACAGCAGTGTGTGGGTACTACTATAACGAAATACAGTAAGTTAGAGTCATTTTTACAGGAGGATTACAATTACAGTTTATAACAGTATTTTTCAGCATTTTACCCATAATGCAGTGCAGTCTACAGCAATCCTGCTGTAAACACATTTAAGGTATTTTATTTTGCATTCTACAGTGTTCTACTGTTGAAATTACAGAAAGTCTTACAGTGTGAGAATGATGACCAGTAGAGCTCTATAGCAGGCTGGCAATGTCGAGCTAACTGAGAATATTGACGCTGAAACAACAAACTCTGTTCTCCTCTGGTTCCACACCAAATACAAATCTAGCCAAGCCACCAAGATCCTTGTCAACCTCTTCGTGGCTAAGTTTTTCCTGAACTTGACCTTTCTGACCAATGAGACCATTGCAGCCATGGGGAGCTATATAGCATATGTCATCATAGCAGCAGTCATGCACTACTCCATGTTGTTCACCTTTACCTGGTTCCTCATTGAGGCAGTCCACTTGTTCCTGCAACTGAAGAAACTCAACGTTCATGTCAAGCATTATATGCTGAAGGTTTACGTTGTGGGATGGGGTGAGAACAAAGTCATATTAGGGTGTTTTAGAATGCTCCCTTTTGTACTTCACTGATTGACACAACATACAGATCTTAATTTGATCACTCTGTTGTCACAGACAATTGTCCTGCACAGCAGGAAATGCAAACTTGTAGTGGATTTGAGGTTTAAAGTTTGTAAATTCCACTTTAAAAAGTCAGGCTTGATTTGCCCTTTTACGAAAAATGTATCAACCCCTACAATAATGTCTATGAATTATAATCCACATAATAATGATAGTTTCCTGTTGTTGCATGATTATTTTCCTGCTGTGAGAAACTGGTCAAATTAAGATAGTATATCTGTAGCCTGCTGTGTTATCGCCTCTGATTGCACAAATCATACCAGTTGGATCAGGCATCTGGCATCAACCTTGTGTTTCTCCTTCTCTCCAGTCCTTCCAGCTCTAGTGGTCATCGTCCTTCTGGTACTGAGCAAATATCAACTCATGTCCATAAACATAGATTATGGGAATTCAGTGAAAATGGAAGTGTACATTTTACTGTTGGAAGTGTCTGTTTTTTCTAAGGATAATCAGAAACCATTTAGCTCATCGACTCCAAAAATACATTTCCATTGTACATTTCAGGTGCTAGGATCACTGACATCTAATTCCACTACGGAGTCAACATCGGCTATTACGCCTGGGTGTTTGTCTCGACTTTGACCATCTTCATAATTGTGGTGAGGCAGATCTTGTTGCTGAGGAAGACCAAGGCAGGCGAGGGCCAGCAGGACCCAGCATCTAAGAACACCCTGGCCATCCTGGGTCTCCTATTCCTGCTGGGCCTCACCTGGGGCTTTTCCTTCTTCAGCTTCGGACCCATGATCATCCCATTCTACTATATCTTCAGCATCCTCAACTCCCTCCAAGGTAGGCATTGCTCAATAATGACAGGGGTTTAGGATAAGGATGATTGTGGTTGCATACTATAACCTGTTATGTATCATAGTTAGGGCCAGAATATTTTCCCTCGTCATAAACATAAACATCTGGCCCTACAGTTTTTCCTGGTAAGGGCATGTGGTCATGGAAAAATCCTGACCCTAGCTGTGTATCATGGTTCATGTCTAAAGCTATTCCACTACTGATAGTGACTGAGCTTCCCTCGTCCTCCAGGCTTCTTCCTGTTCCTCTACTGCTACAACACCAACAATAACCTAGGTGATGACAGGAACTCTGTATTCACCAAACAGAACACCTCTACTTCTTCAAACATCTTTGATGACACTCCTGGTTACAATAAATAGCTTATTGTTGCTTTATCTGTTTTTTTTAACTATGTTTGCTGTTTATATGAGCAACATGAGATGGAAGGAAGTTCCATGCAATAAGGGCTTTATATAATACTGTACATTTTCTTGAATATTTGAGAACTATGAAAAGACCCCTTGTGGCATGTCTGGTGGGATAAGTGTGTGTGTCAGAGCTGTGTGTAAGTTGACTATGCAAACAATTTGGGATTTTCAACACATAAATGTTTCTTATAAAAAGAAGAAGTGATGGAGTCAGTCTCTCCTCAACTCTTAAGAGAGACTGGAAAGAGAGACTAGCATGCATAGTATTAATATTAGCCCTCTGATTACAATTAAGAGCAAAACGTGCCGCTCTGTTCTGGGCCAGCTGCAGCTTAACTAGGTCTTTCCCTGCAGCACTGGACCACACAACTGGACAATAATCAAGATTAGACCAAACTAGAGCCTGCAGAACTTGCTTTTTGGAGTGTGGTGTCAAAAAAGCAGAGCATCTCTTTATTACGGCTAGACCTCTCCCCATCTTTGCAACCATTGAATCTATATGTTTTGACCATGACAGTTTACAATCTAAGATAACGCCAAGTAATTTAGTCTACCCAAATTGTTCAACAGCCACACCATTCGTTACCAGATTCAGCTGAGGTCTAGCACTTAAGGAATGTTTGTACCAAATACAATGCTGTTAGTTTAGAGATGTTCAGGACCAGTATATTACTGGCCACCCATTCCAAAAAAGACTGCAACTCTTTGTTAAGGGTTTCAGTGACTTCATTAGCTGTGGTTGCTGATGCATATATGGTTGAATCATCAGCATACATGGACACACATGCTTTGTTTAATGCCAGTGGCAGGTCATTGGTAAAAATAGAAAAGAGTAGAGGGCCTAGAGAGCTGCCCTGTGGTACACCACACTTTAATGGAAGTGCCTCTCATGTCAAACATGTAAAGAAAACCCTTTGAGTTCTATTAGATAGATAGCTTTGGATCCACAATATGGATGAGGTTGAAATGCCATAACACTTGCGTTTTTTTAAACAAAAGTTTATGGTCAATAATATCAAAGGCTGCACTGAAATCGAACAGTACAGCTCCCACAATCTTCTTATTATCAATTTCTTTCAACCAATCATCAGTCATTTGTGTCAGTGCAGTACATGTTGAGTGCTCTTCTCTATAAGCATACTGAAAGTCTGTTGTAATTTTTTTTACAGAGAAATAGAATTGTATTTGGTCAAACACAATTCTTTCCAACAGTTTGCTTAGAGCTAGCAGCAAGCTTAAAGGCCGATTTACCACTCTTGGGTAGTGGAATTACTTTAGCTTCCCTCCAGGCCTGAGGACAAAGACTTTCCTCTAGGCTCAGATTAAAAATATGACAGATAGGAGTGGCTATAGAGTCAGACACCATCCTCAGTAGCTTTCCATCTAAGTTGTCAATGCCAGGAGGTTTGTCATTGTTGATCGTTAACAATCATTTTCCCACCTCTCCCACACTAACTTTACAAAATTCAAACTTGCACTGCTTTTCTTTCATTATTTATTTTTTTATACATTAATATAATTGCTCACTGTTTGTCGTGGGCATTTCCTGCCTAAGTTTGCCCACTTTGCAAATTAAATAATCATTAAAATAATTGGCAACATCAAATGGTTTTGTGATGAATAAGCCATCTGATTCGATGAAAGATGAAGTTGAATTTGTTATTCTGCCCACAATTTCATTTAAAGTACTCCAAAGTTTTTTTCCATCATTCTTTATATGATTCATCTTGGCTTCATAATAAAGTTTATTCTTCTTTTGTTGAGTTTAGTCACATAATTTCCCAATTTGCATTAAGTAAACCAGTCAGATCTACAGCCAGACTTATTAGCCACTCCTTTTGCCCCATCTCTTTTAACCATACAGTTTTTCAATTCCTCATCAATCCATGAAGCCTTAACAGTCAGTTTCTAAATTAAGTGCATGTTTATCAATAATTGGAAGAAGCAATTTCATAAATTCATCAAGTGCAGCGTCTGGATGCTCCTCATTAATCACATCAGACCAACAAATATTTTTAACATCATCTTTTAACAAAATCTTTTGTATGATCTCTTATACACTATTTTAGGCCCAGCTGTTGAAACTTTGGCTTTCCTGGATATAGCCACTATGTTGTGATCACTGCATCGGATACAGCTTTATAACAAAGTTCTACAGCATTAGTAAAAATGTGATCGAAACATGTGGATGATCTTGTTCCTGTAGTGTTTGTAAACACCCTGGTAGGTTGATTAATAATAACCTGAACCAGATTACAGGCATTAGTTACAGTAAAACGCTTCCTCTGGAGCGGACATCTTGATGAAAACCAGTCAATATTCAGGTCCCCAAGAAAGTAGACCTCTGTTTACATCAGATACACTATCAAGCATTTCACACGTATTATTTAGATACTGACTGTTAGCACTTGGTGGCCTATAGAAACACCCCAAAAGAAAAGGCTTTAGATGTGCCAAGTGAACCTGCAACCACAACACTTCAATAACACTTGACATAAGATCGTCTTGTGTGTGTGTGTGTGTGTGTGTGTGAGGCTACGAACCCATAGGCTTGGCTCTCTCATCCCTTCCATGCTTCTGGGAGGGAGGGTGGACAATGAGCCTGTCTTAGCGGATGTACGCAATGTCCCCACACGCTCTGGCAGCTTTCATGGCTGGGATCAGTTCTTTCCTCTTCTGGCGCACAGCTTCAGGATAGTCCTCATTGAGGAAGATATACGTTCCTCTCAAGTTCTTAGCTCTCTCCAAAACAGCTACCTTGTCCTTGAACCTCAGGAACCTGGGCCGGTGGTGGGTTTTCCAGTCCTGAGGGCGCGCTCCACCTCAATCTTCCTCTGTTCCATCTTCAATTTCTCAGAGATCATTTCCCTCACTTTGTCCTCAGACTCCATCCAGGTCTCATGTGGAGATTCTGCAATTCCGTCCACAACCATGTTGTTTCACCTTGATTGTCCCTCGAGATAGTCTGATTTATCTGTCATTGTTATCATGGATTCACACACAGAATTGAAGTCCTCTCTCAATAACTTACAGATTGCTATCATCTTGCCATTCCCCTGTTTCAACTCATCGAGCTGACCCTGGGAGAACTGCAAACTGTTGAACTGCAAACTGTTCTTCAGGTCCTGGACCTCTCTAGTCAGGTCGTCCATTCTTTTATTAGTAGAATCCATAAGTATTTGGACAACAACTGCTTATAGGTCTCTTTTTGTTAGTTTAAAAGATCCTTTACTAGTGATAGACACCCCTGGCATGGTCCTCAACGGTACTCCCGCCGGTTTTGGTCTTTGTCATGGTAGCTGGCAACGTATGTTAGGCTGTTACTCCTCGCAGTTCCAGACAGGGCAGGTCACGGGGAAAATTGAAAAGAACAAACAGCAGAGATCTAGACAGCCACAAACCTGGGACAATCCACGGTCCCAGCCACAATGGCTAACCGCATCATGGGCTGCGTTCAAGAACACCTCGCTAGCTTGATGTCCAGCTAGCTAGAAGCAACGCTAGCTGCGATGCCAAATAGCTCTTCAGACCCGTCCTTGGTCGGCAGGATCACTGGAAAGATACAAGCAGTACCAGCAACTGATGCCAACTGCATCACGGGATACAACATAGGAAGCTGGGTAGCTACCAAGAACTTTGCAATATTTTTTTTTCACAACAAACTTTCCAAACAAACAAAACCGAGCTCTTCCTCATTCCGCGTACAACAGGAAGTGACGATTCGTCTGTCCATAACCTTTTTTTCCCAATCTTCCTCTGTCCAGTGTCTGTGTCTTTTCCCCATCTTAATCTTTTATTTTTATTGGCCAGTCTGAGATATGGTGTTTTCTTTGCAACTCAGCTAGAAGGCCAGCATCCCGGAGCCGCCTCTTCACTGTTGACGTTGAGTCTGGAGTTTTGCGGGTACTGTTTAATAAAGCTGCCAGTTGAGGACCTGTAATCAAACCCACAAATGCTGATGGTCCAGATACTGATAGTCTAAAGAAGGTCCATTTTATTGCTTCTTTCATCAGAACAACAGTTTTCAGCTGTGCTAAGATAATTGCAAAAGGGTTTTCTAATGATCAATTAGTCCTTAAAAATGATCAACTTGGATTAGCTACCACAACGTGCCTTTGGAACACAGGAGTGATGGTTGCTGATAATGTGCCTCTGTATGCCTATGTAGATATTCCATTAAAAATCAGACGTTTCCAGCTACAATAGTAATTTACAACATTAACAATGTCTACACTGTATTTCTGATTAATTTGATGTTATTTTAATGGACAAAAAAATGCTTTTCTTTCAAAAACAAGGACATTTCTATGTGACCCCAAACTTTTGAACAGTAGTGTGTCTGTGTGTGTGTGTATATATTAATACACTCTATTTGCTTATCTTTGTGCATTATTTCCAAGAATCCCTTATTTATTTTTTTATGTATTGAATTTAGTTGTTTATATATGATCCTTGAGGTAAAATAGACATATCTAAAATGCTATCAATATTGTTGTTACTCTATAGAATGTTTAGTGTAATGGAATCTTAATTACTGTATAGCAGGGTTCCCCAACTGGTGGCCTGCGGGCCGAATTTGGCCTGCGAGTGATTTTATTGGGATATCTAAGACTGTAAAAACACCAGCAAATCAGCTCCAAATTATTTTAATTTTGGAAATCTGTTCCAAAATATTCACACGCATAATAGAGAGACACAGTATATGTGATAGTATACAAATGTAAGCAAGGTTTGCAGTCTAAAAATGATTTGTAGTTCCAGCCCTGTGATCATCCTCTCAAGAAGAAATCGTCTGGCAGCTGAATCTATGTAGTTGATTGCCCTGTTGTATAGTAAATCAGTTTGACACAAGGGGGCAGTCTTGTTTTCTTTTCAAACTTTAGATTTTAGTTTGAGACAGCTGAGACAGGTTTCCCAATAGCATCTGAAGGCTAAGTTGAATAATTGAGCTCAATGCTTCTAAAGATGAACTTAGCCTTAATATGCTTTTGAGAAACCAGGCCCTGATCAGTTACTGTGTGTCTCTCTCTCTCTCTCTCTCTCTCTCTCTCTCTCTCTCTCTCTCTCTCTCTCTCTCTCTCTCTCTCTCTCTCTCTCTCTCTCTCTCTCTCTCTCTCTCTCTCTCTCTCTCTCTCTCTCTCTCTCTCTCTCTCTCTCTCTCTCTCTCTCTCTCTCTCTCTCTCTCTCTCTCTCTCTCTCTCTCTCTCTCTCTCTCTCTCTCTCTCTCTCTCTCTCTCTCTCTCTGTCTCTCTTTACTATCTCTGTCCTTCTCTCTGTATGTAAGTGCTCAGTGGTTTTGAATTCTGAATGACCTCTCTGATCTTATGTGGCTACCTCGGTTCAACCTCAATGAAAAGGGGGAATGATATCGGCTGAAACGGAGACATAGAGAGTCATCTTTAGGGAGTGATTTGTGTGAATGACTCTTATATGTGTTATTCCAACCAGCATAGGTCCTCTCAGACTCACTGTGTAAAACATTGAGGAAAGTCAGTAATTCACTTTGACTAGGCTAAATAAGAGACATCTAAAATCAGGACATCCTTCAATCACTTCTTTCAATAAACAGCAGTATGGTCATCAAGAAAAATATGACCATTCTATGAGTGGTCTGCACACACAGAGGAGGAACATGCAGTCTCACAGAGGAGGAAAAGGCCTTTCTGTAACTTATACAGCAGAGATAAAGTACCACTAGTCTAGGGGCTGCGCCAGCACTTTGCGTGCCTGCAGATAATTACCCAGTATCCACTGAGAGGGGGTCTTAACAGGCGAACCAGAAATTATCTCATGGCTACCTATAGTGATGGCAGCCTGAAGGCAAGCCACTATATTGTCATTTTTCTCCTCAGTCTGCATTCCTGTAAGTTCAGAGTGTGAAGTAATTTACATTTTGTATTGAGTATAGACAGACAAACTTGGTTGAGTGGTACAAAGCAAAAAAGGAATGAATTGGTGTAATGTATAGGTTGACTACTCTATTGCAATCTATCTTCACTTTTTAAATATTTCCTACTGTCAGAAGAGTTTGGGCTGGGATATATTTGTCTCCACCATCCCTGAATGCATCTGTTCCATTTTTCTAGCCTTGAAACCACAGGATCCGGCCTCCTGAGGGGTAGTCTTGTCTACGATGAAACCATAGAGGTTCGTTTCAATGGTGTCTGCCCACTGGCACAGTGTTTTGTGTGGCCAGGTTCTGCTAAACTGATGTTTCTGAGCATTGTTCCTGGAATGTGTGGGCCGGGATAAAGAATGTGGTCTACCATACAGATGTGAAACTGTTTTTGTGAATCAAACTGACATTTGATGTGGTGTACACTGAATCAAATCAGGAAGTATTTGGGAAAGAGCCATCTCCGGATGTTCCTGTTGTGCAACTCCACTCGTAGTAATGACTTAAGTTACAGTATTATCCTCAGAGGAAGCGGTTCATTGTCCCGCCAAACTAATGCAGGACTATGAGCGGAAGAGAACGAACGGGAGTTTGTTGAACAACATCCAGAGAGGCAACCGTTTATTTACCGATAACGGATTAATCTTCCAAATGACTCAGCGTGCCAGACAAAAATTAGGGTCATTACTGCTGTACATGTTCGATTTGTATTGCCCTAGAAAGGCTTCATATATACAGCTACAACACAGCCTGACTCTGAGGTGAGCCTGGCTCTCTGGCCTCACCACATACAGTACTCTGTGGAGGCCTCCTGCTGTACTCTGTAGTAGTCATGGTGGCTTCAATTCCAAGGAAAATTTTTCCGCAAGAATGTTCAGAGGAACTCATGGATAATTACTTATTTTTTAATATTGTATATCTATTTTTTTTATATCTGTGTACATCCAAATGTCTGTCTTAATGATTACCTTTCTAGTGTATTGACTTGCAACAATAAGGGCTGATTTCTGTATTTTTCTTATTGTGTTATTTCAACACAATCTGACTATGTTTTAGTGCCGGACATCGGGCTTGTGAAGTGCAGAAACATTGTGACGCAATCTCCATATCTTATATGGCTGTCTGAATGTTGTAAAAAATATGAATAAAATATTAAGAATGTTCATTTTTGCCATAATTACACATTATTTGTTACCCAAGTGAAAAAAGGTCACCATAATAACATTGATACATGTGTATCAATTAAGGAAAAACTTTTAGTTGCTCTCAATCTATTAAGTCTTGGAAGCCGAAAGTACAGCAGAGGGTTGGATAAGGCTTAATCAGACAGCTCATTCACAGAGGCCTTTCCTTCCCCCTCTCTCCTGAAATGACAGACAGACAGACAGACAGACAGACAGACAGACAGACAGACAGACAGACAGACAGACAGACAGACAGACAGACAGACAGACAGACAGACAGACAGACAGACAGACAGACAGACAGACAGACAGACAGACAGACAGACAGACAGACAGGACAGACAGACAGACAGACAGACAGACAGACAGACAGACAGACAGACAGACAGACAGACAGACAGACAGACAGACAGACAGACAGACAGACAGACAGACAGACAGACAGACAGACAGACAGACAGACAGACAGACAGACAGACAGACAGACAGACAGACAGACAGACAGACAGACAGACAGACAGACAGACAGACAGACAGACAGACAGACAGACAGACAGACAGACAGACAGACAGACAGACAGACAGACAGACAGACAGACAGAGAGAACAAGGGGGAGAGAGAGCAGACAGAGAGAGAGAGAGCAGACAGAGAGAGCACAGACAGAGCAAGAGAGAAGACAGAGAGAGACAAACAGAGAGAACTCTGTTAAAACTGTGCTTATCAAGGCCTCTGAATATACACTTATGTCACACACCTTCCCTCTTGCAGACTATCTGACTTAATGAAGACTCGAAGACTTGATTATTTTTACTAATATTTTAGGCTAATTACATTTATGTCTGTACCTGCAGGCCTCTGTTTGAGCCGTTATAAACAGCAGCTTAAGTGTGAGAACAGGGCTTGTTTTATGCACATACTTCAGGTGAGGGAAAGGAGGTCTCAGCTTCACAGGTATTTTATGTTATGGAGTCTGGGCTGAATCCTGCCCTGTAAAAGCCAAATTGCCTATCTCAAATGACCTGTAAATCTAGAACTCCTTTTCCTGGATGCTTGGTACGTCTGGGGGAAATATGATTAGTCTAATAGAATTAGGTACAGTTAAGCTGTATCTTAAATTATTATCAGAGGGGGGATACTTTGATCTACACAGAACACTTTATGGTGTAATTTACATATCTCTACATATCGCTACACTCAGTTGGATGCTTGTTATCATAGACGACATTATCTGACTTTATCTCGATGGCAGAAATATAACCTCACCAAAGGAGTTAGGGTCTATTTTGTTTTATGCATGACCAGGGCCGGTTCCAGGCATAATCTCACAAGCGGTCTCAAAAAGGAACTCAGTTGGGGTCTCAACTTACTGTTGAGAGTAAGAATAGTAGAATACACCAGGTGCAATTGTGAAAATTCAATTGTGCATCAGCAGTTTTTCTCCTGTTATGTCAGTCACTGACAGTCCCTCAATTAACCATGTCAGCTAACACATTTGTTATTGGTAGTTATTCTAGCTAGCTATCTCAACTTGTAGTAATCATGTCCGAATACTGGCCGGGGCACGCAGGGCAAGATTTTGATTTTGTTAGTCATTCTAAGTCATTACAAAACGGCAAGCAATTCTCTCTATCCCATGGAAAAATGCTTAGAATTGCAGGAATTTAAACTTAAAACAAAAATGTCTCTGTCCACCGTCAAGAGGGGAGGCACTAAAATGTTTTGCCATGAGGTGTGGGGGGAGCGCTCCAAAATAATCTTGCTTAGGACCGCCAAAAGGCTAGAGCTAGCCCACAGCATTTCTCAGATCCAGGAAGCACCCCCAACTTCACTAGCATCCCCTCCATTCCCTCTTCCACTTCTTTCTCATAAGTCCTTGAAATGATTTATTTTGCAGTAACTTTGCTGGTGAAATTGATGTGGACCCGGGGCCTTTGTAGCGTCTGGTTTCCCTGCCGGCTGCAGTAAAAGAAGGTTGATGTCCAGGCGTAGGGCAGGGCTTGCGTGACAACAGAGTGGGGGAGCGCCAACCATAATTCTCAGCACCGGGGCACCTGTGAGGGCCCCGCCCTCTCGCATGTCACTGCGTTGAGTGTGTTGATTTATGATGGCCCGGTTACAGCGTGTCAGAGAAGTAAAGTTACTGTTGCAATTAGCACGAAATGAGGCCTCTTCCTACAGGAAAGGAGAAAAAAAAGAAAGATGCTTTCAGGTTACGGACTACAACAGGGGAATACCTTGAAACAACCAATCATCTTTGAGGGATGGTGGTTCTGAAAGGGGTAGGCGGAGACAGGAGGGTATACTTGGCCAAGACAAACTGCCATGCGTGCCTAGATCCCCAGAGGTATGGCTTCCTTCATCATCTGTCTCACTGCTCACTTTTACTGTTCATCAGCTACTGTCATCAGGTTAGGATGCATGGGCCTGGTAGGGGCTAAGGAGCGGAGAGGTGGCTGGACGATAGAGGACGGGAGGCAGTTGAAGCTATAAAAGAGTTCAGATTAGCGGAGCTTGACCTTTGATTTCACACTTCTCCTCCCCACTGGAGCCTGTCTCCCCTTCTCACGTCATGTTGGGCGGTGCAGGGTGGATGGTTCCTCTGTTCGTGTCACATAATGGGGGTGTCTTTGTCCCTCTGGGGCCAGGGTAAAGCATTAATGTAACAAAATGTGGAAAAAGTCAAGGGCTCTGAATACTTTCCGAAGGCACTATATTTAAAGGGGTTATTCACCCCATGGTGAGGTATTATTTAAATGGAAAGCGTTTACTTTTCCTACAATGTGTGTATTTCCACTGGCATTACTGCAAAACAACAACTCTTGACACCATCTTGTTGTTTGCATTTATTCCATTTCATCAGTCAAGCAAGCATATTTTGTACCATCATCTGTTTCAAACATTGGGTACAGTCCCCAGATATCCGTATCTGTCATTTCCTGTGGGGATGAGCCTATTTGCTGCTCACAGTGCAGGATGTGGTGTGTGTGTTGCCTTAATCCTTCTATAGGGGTATATTATGTCTCGTTGTGGAGAGGCCTTACTCCCTCTATAGGGGTATATTCTGTCTCGTAGTGGAGAGGCCTTACTCCCTCTATAGGGGTATATTATGTCTCGTTGTGGAGAGGCCTTAGTCCCTCTATAGGGGTATATTATGTCTCGTTGTGGAGAGGCCTTACTCCCTCTACAGGGGTATATTATGTCTCGTTGTGGAGAGGCCTTTGTCCCTCTATAGGGGTATATTCTGTCTCGTTGTGGAGAGGCCTTACTCCCTCTATAGGGGTATATTCTGTCTCGTTGTGGAGAGGCCTTACTCCCTCTATAGGGGTATATTATGTCTCGTTGTGGAGAGGCCTTACTCCCTCTATAGGGGTATATTATGTCTCGTTGTGGAGAGGCCTTACTCCCTCTATAGTGGTATATTCTGTCTCGTTGTGGAGAGGACTTACTCCCTCTATAGGGTTATATTCTGTCTCGTTGTGGAGAGGCCTTAGTCCCTCTATAGTGGTATATTCTGTCTCGTTGTGGAGAGGCCTTACTCCCTCTATAGGGGTATATTCTGTCTCGTTGTGGAGAGGCCTTACTCCCTCTATAGGGGTATATTATGTCTCGTTGTGGAGAGGCCTTAGTCCCTCTATAGTGGTATATTCTGTCTCGTTGTGGAGAGGCCTTACTCCCTCTATAGGGGTATATTATGTCTCGTTGTGGAGAGGCCTTACTCCCTCTATAGTGGTATATTCTTACACATCCAAGTGTGAGAATGTTCTTCTGCATAAATAAGTAAACTAGGTATCCAGAGGAGGGAAGGAGGAAAGTGTCCATTCTCATGCCAATGGCAATCAGATCTTTTCACAATATGGGCTCTAACTCTTTGAAAGTGTCATCGGACAAACCACGCCATTGTCATTGTTGAGTGTTCATTTGGAGCAAATAAATATTCTCAATGAGGTTCCATTGTGGCGCTGCTGTTTACAGATAATAACATGTTTCAAACCTCGAAGTCTCAACTCAATCCAGAGACCTTGCCCATCCAGGGCCCATGTGCAGTTCTGTGAGGTGTTCAGTGTGGCAGGCAGGCAGTGAGATTGTGGTATAGATCAATGGTGTTCAGTAGTGTGGAAGCCAGGCCAGGCAGTGAGATTGTGTTTACAGCCAGAGTGGGAGCTGAACTTCTATGGTGCAGAGACAGAGGGCCCCAAGTGCTTCCATCCCTGCAGAAGCTCTGAGAGAGGCGGTAGCAGAGGTTAATCTGGAACATACTGGTGACTCTGTCAGCTTGTCTTATCCTGGTGCTGCCACTCCTGTCTGATTTAATACATTCATTACATTGCTGCTGTTTGCCATGTCTCTGACTTAAAGGATTACTGGACCTGGTTTCCGTGTGTGTGTGTGTGTGTGTTTTGTAACCTAGCCCAGGTGGAATTAGTGTGTATTGACACAGATTCATATAAACACTAAACACAGAAGCACACCTTGTACGTACAGTTGAAGTCGGAAGTTTACATACACCTTAGCCAAGTACATTTAAACTCAGTAAATATTCCCTGTCTTAGGTCAGTTAGGATCACCACTTTATTTTAAGAATGTGAAATGTCAGAATAATAGCAGAGATAATGATTTATTTCAGCTTTTATTTCTTTCATCACGTTCCCAGTGGGTCTGAAGTTTACATACACTCAATTAGTATTTGGTAGCATTGCCTTTAAAATGTTTAACTTGGGTCAAACGTTTCAGGCAGCCTTTCCAAATGCTTCCCACAATAAGTGAATTGGCCCATTACTTCTGACAGAGCTGGTGTACCTGAGTCAGGTGTGTAGGCCTCCTTGCTCGCACACAAGCTTTTTAAGTTCTGCCCACAAATATTCTATAGGATTGAGGCCAGGGCTTTGTGATGGCCACTCCAATACCTTGACTTTGTTGTCCTTAAGCCATTTTGCCACAACTTTGTAAGTGTGCTTGGGGTCATTGTCCATTTGGAAGATCCATTTACGACCAAGCTTTAACTTCCTGGCTGATGTCTTGAGAAGTTGCTTCAATATTTTCAAAATTTTTATCCATCATAATGCCATCTATTTTGTGAAGTGCACCAGTCCCTCCTGCAGCAAAGCACCCCTACAACATGATGCTGCCACCCCCGTGCTTCATGGTTGGGATGGTGTTCTTCGGCTTGCAAGCCTCCCTCTTTTTCCTCCAAACATAACGATGGTCATTATGACCAAACAGTTCTATTTTTGTTTCATCAGACCACAGGACATTTCTCCAAAAAGTACAATCTTTGTCCCCATGTGCAGTTGCAAACCGTAGTCAGGCTTTTTTATGGCGGTTTTGTAGAAGTGGCTTCTTCTTTGCTGAGCGTCCTTTCCGGCTATGTCGATATTGGACTCATTTTACTGTGGATATAGATACTTTTGTACCTGTTTCCTCCAGCATCTTCACACGGTCTTTTGCTGTTGTTCTGGGATTGATTTGCACTTTTCTTACCAAAGTACCTTTCATCTCTAGGAGACAGAACGAGTTTCCTTCCTGAGCGGTATGGCGACTGTGTGGTCCCACGGTGTTTATACTTGCGTACTATTGTTTGTACAGATGAATGTGGTACCTTCATTTGGAAATTGCTCCCAAGGATGAACAATTTCTTGTGATTTTACCAGGATGTCAAGCAAAGAGACAATACGTTTAAAGGTAGGCCTTGAAATACATCCACGGGTACACCTCCAATTGACTCAAATGATGTCAATTAGGACTATCAGATGCTTCTAAAGCCATGACATCATTTTCTGGAATTTTCCAAGCTGTTTAAAGGCACAGTCAACTTAGTGTATGTCAACTTCTGACCCAATGGAATTGTGACACAATGAATTATAAGTGAAATAATCTGTCTGTAAACAATTGTTGGAAAAATGACTTGTGTCATGCACAAAGTAGATGTCCTAACCGACTTGCCAAAACTATAGTTTGTTAACAAGAAATTTGTGGAGTGGTTGAAAAACGAGTTTTAATGACTCCAACATAAGTGTATGTAAACTTCCGACTTGAACTGTATATATTGTCATGTCAGTCCTATCATTTGATATAATCCAGAGTAGTGGGGCAAAGGTACAGGGCAGGCTGAGTGGTCAGGTAGGCGGGCTCAGAGTCAGGACAGGCAATGGTCAAAACCAGGAGGGCGAGAAACAGAGAGACTGGGGAAAAGCAGGAGCTGAGACAAAACGCTGGTTGACTTGACAAACAAGATGAACTGGCAACAGAGAAACAGAGAACACAGGTATAAATACACAGGGAAAAATGTGGAAGATGGGTGACACCTGGAGGGGGGTGGTGACAAGCACAAGGACAGGTGAAATAGATCAGGGTGTGACAGGTTTTTGTGATGTATGCCTCAA
The DNA here is from genome assembly GCF_002021735.2 of Oncorhynchus kisutch. NCBI lineage: Eukaryota > Metazoa > Chordata > Actinopteri > Salmoniformes > Salmonidae > Oncorhynchus > Oncorhynchus kisutch. Next base: position 35,271,742 of record NC_034180.2, read on the forward strand.
TTAACCCATCAAGCCATCTGTGGCATAGTGCAGTGTCTTTCCATACCCTACACAGTGGTGACCTCTCTTTCAGGGCACATTTTTTGCAAAACATGTAATAAAAACAATTATTATATGTATAGATAAACATACTTATTATTTGGGGGCTTGCCTGTTTTGCATATTATTGTGGCAATAATGCGTGTCACATATCAGTTTGCAAACAATGTAAAAAAAAAAAAGATATATATCATTCAGTTAATAAAGTCGCATACATTGTCTCTTTTTTGTTTTCTTGAGTAAGGCAGCTCCAAAATGCAGGTGTTGGGGGGGGGGGGGGGGGTGAGCTAGCAAAACATTGGAGCATTGCGCTGTGGTTAGCTCAGTGTTCGGTCACTCATTGGGACACTACGTCATCGTGAAGTTTATGTCCTTCGTAAGGGTAGACATCCAAAATTTCAGCCCTTTGGGTCAAGCCATAGAGTTATATAACAAGTCACCATCCAAGTAAGCTTAAGGTCATTGACCACAGATAAAATGTCAAATCACATTAAATGTACAGTAGCTTTGATTGGACTGATCATGTCAACATTTTACTTTCAAGGTCTTAGCTAGCAGTCATCATCATGAATCAAGTTGACAATCTACTGGCAAATCCTTTTTAATCCTTGTCATATGAAGAGAAATAATGAAGTGAAATTATAGATAAAAAGTATCAGTGCTCATCGGCCATTGGACATAAAGATTACACAAGTTGGAAATTCAACAATGAGTCGTTTTGAAGGAATCAGTGGCTAACTGCAAGCAATGCAAAGCAACCAGTACCCTGCTATTCAATGGAGTGGCTGTATGTTTTTTTCCCGAGTTCTCCACATAAATCCAGAGAATGCCAGACTTTAATGATAAAGTTTGATGACAAAACCGCCGTGCCACCTTCATGTTTAAGTGAGCACATCACAAGCCAAGGTGAGTCCAAAAATGTATTGTATTCTGTTGCATAAATGACGTAATATGCAAGGGAGATATCAAGGTACTGTATCTAAAAAAGTAATACTAACACGGAACCCAAACCGTCTGCGTGCGTGCGCCATCGTGCATAAATGTATTTTGTCCCCCCACACCAAACGCGATCACGATGTGCAGGTTAAAATATCAAAACAAACTCTGAACCAATTACATTAATTTGGGGACAGGTCGAAAAGCATTAAACATTTATGGCAATTTAGCTAGCTAGCTTGCACTTGCTAGCTAATTTGTCCTATTTAGATAGCTTGCTGTTGCTAGCTAATTTGTCCTGGGATATAAACATTGAGTTGTTATTTTACCTGAAACGCACAAGGTCCTCTACATCGACAATTAATCCACACATAAAACAGTCAACCGAATCGTTTCACCTCTTAATTTCACCTAACTTTATTGTTCTGACTCGGTGGTGCTGCACATGTAGCATGTAACCTGTTTTTGAGAAACGTCATCGTCTAATATTGTAAGAGGTTTCATTGTCTGCTTATATGCCCCCTTTATTTATCCTATGGTTCTGACTTAGTGTACAGGGAAAATAATCTAAGACCAGCCCATGTTCTGCATTCTGTCGCTGTACATTTCAAAAGTGCTGAACACATAGTTATATTGACTACATCCGTCGCCGCTCGTTCATTAATGTTTTAATCAAAATTACGGAATGCCTCTTATCCATTCATTGTTCCCTTAGGCCATAGTTTGTACATCTCAATTGTCAGTAGAAACCACATTTGATTAAGCAAGTCAGCCTGAAAAGAGATTTAAGAACCATATTAATGTGCAACAGTACGATAAAAAAATCCAGAAAAGTGAGCAGAGTTACTACGATTCAGCTATAAGTCAAATTGACTGGTCTGATCTGTTAACCTCGCTAGGGGGCGTGGGACGCTAGCCCACACCTGGCCAACATCCGGTGAAATTGCAGAGCGCCAAATTCAAAAACAGAAATACTCCTAATAAAAATTCAAAAAACATACAAGTGTTGTACGAGATCGACTTGACAACAGCCAGTGAAAGTGCAGGGCACCAAATTCAAACAACAGAAATCTCATAATTAAAATTCCTCAAACATACAAGTATTATACACCATTTTAAAGATAAACATGTTCTTAATCCCACCACAGTTGTCAAGCGGGATTAGGTGGGTGCAGGAATCAGACGCAGAGAGTAACTGAGTTGAAGTGCTTTACTCCTGCACACCAAAATAATAAGCCCAACAAAATGCAGGGCGCAGGACACTATGCAAGACAACCCAAAAAACACAGGGTGTCAAGTAAAGAAAAGAAAATACACCACTACCTAATATGCACACACGTAACATAAAGACAATCCCGCACAAAACAAGGGCGGGTCAAACTACCACATATAGGGAAGCTAATTAAACCAAAATAAACACAGGTGAAACTAATAAGACAAAACCAACAGACAAATGAAAAAGGGATCGGTAGCGGCTAGTAGGACGGCGACAACGACCGCCGAGCACCGCCCAAACAGGCAGGGGAGCCAACTTCGGCGGAAGTCGTGACAACAGTGTCCGATTTCAAAAAGGCTTTATGACGAAAGCATACCATGCGATTATGTTAGATCAGCGCCTAGTCACAGAAAAACACAGCCATTTTTCCAGCCAAAGAGTGGAGTCACAAAAAGCAGAAATAGAGATAAAATTAATCACTAACCTTTGATTATCTTCATCAGATGACACTCTCAGTTTACATTGCTGCGTTATGTTCGGTAATGTTTTGCTTCCAAAACATCCTGTGATTTTGGAGAGCCACATCAATTTACAGAAATACTCATAATAAACATTCATAAAAGATATAAGTGTTATGCATGGAATTATAAATATACTTCTCCTAAATGCAACAGCTGTGTCTGATTTCAAAAAAAGCTTTTCGGAAAAAGCACACCATGCAATAATCTGAGTACAGCGCTCAGACACAAAAACAAGCCATACAGATACCCGCCATGTTGTGGAGTCAACAGAAGTCAGAAATAGCATTATAAATATTCACTTACCTTTGATGATCTTCATCAGAATGCACTCCCAGGAATCCCAGTTCCACAATAAATGTTAATAATAAATTGTTTTGTTCGATAAAGTCTATCATTTATGTCCAAATACCTCCTTTTTGTTTGTGCGTTTAGTTCACAAATCCAAATTCATGAGGCACGAGCACTAGGTCCAGACGAAAAGTCAAAAGGTTCCGTTACAGTTCGTAGAAACATGTCAAACCATGTATAGAATCAATCTTTAGGATGTTTTTAACATACATTTTCAATAATGTTCCAACCGGACAATTCCTTTGTCTTTAGAAATGCAATGAAGCGCATGTCGCGCTCACGGCAGCGCGCGTGATGAGCTCATGGCCTTCTGAAAGACACCTTGTTGAAACAGCTCTCATTCGCTCCCCCTTCACAGTAGAAGCCTGAAACAAGGTTCTAAAGACTGTTGACATCTAGTGGAAGCCTTGGGAAGTGCAGTCGGACCAAATTTACACTGCATCTTGGATAGGCAAAGGGTTGAAAAACTACAAATGTCAGATTTCCCACTTCCTGGTTGGATTTTTTCTCAGGTTTTTGCCTGCCATATGAGTTCTGTTATACGCACATACATCATTCAAACAGTTTTAGAAACTGAGTGTTTTCTATCCAAATCTACTAATAATATGCATGTCTTAGCTTCTGGGCCTGAGTAGCAGGGAGTTTACTTTGGGCACACTTTTCATCCGGAGGTGAAAATCGTGCCCCCTACCCCAGTGAGGTTTAAAGCAATGAAGACTCAGCGTCTGTATACAGACTATTTCTGTCAGCTATTGACAAAGTCGATCTCTCTTTTACTAGGAAATTTCAACGTAAGCCAAGACGGAAAACCTATCTACCATGGCTCAAAGAGGACCTCTGGAGGCAGATAAGAGAACAGGATTGTTCCTTGAAAAAAGCACTGAACTCTGGTAAGAATGATGACAGACGAATATTTTCATCACTGACAAATAAGGTGGTTAGAAATAAAAAAAGAAGCAAAATCCAGTTGAGCCAGTTCTTTCTTAGAGTGATCAATGAAGCAAAAGGAAATGGCAAAGTGATTTGGGAAAATCTCAACAAACTAACAGGGAGAGGAGCTGAAAAGTCCAAAAAACATCCTGAATTAAATGTTAATGGGATTCTAATGCAAGACTCCACCACCTTTAACTATGTTTTGTTGACTCTGTCAGGGAACTGGCTCAAAGATTTTCAACCAAGACCACAGTTCTCACCCCCATAGATAATAATAAACCAATATTCAGAATTCATGAAATCTCAGCATCAGCATTGGACAGTATTATTAGCTTCATCAGGAGCTCTAGAACAAAATGTGTATTTGATCTATACACTGTATTCCTGAAGAGACACAAACATTCTCTGATTGCCCCTATTGTACATCTAGTTAATCTGTCCATCAAAAATGGGTTCTTCCCCAATGCTTGGAAGTCTGCTGCAGTGATACCTGTTTTAAAATCTGATGACCCAACACTGGTGGAACATTACCGACCTATAAGCATTCTTCCAGTGCTATCAAAAGTAGCTGAAAGATGGGTGGTTTATCATCTGACTGATCACCTCATTCAGGGAAACTCCATACATCACCATACATCTTAAGAAGGCCTTTGATACTGTGAATCATGATGTATGATTAGTTGGATGTATTCCTATCTGACAAACAGAAGTCAAAGGGTTTGTTTAGGGGACACAGTCGGACTCTCTTTACTATAACATTAGGGTCCCACAAGGGTCATTATTAGGCCCCCTTCTGTTTACCATCTATATAAATGATCTCCCACTTGCTTGCCCACAAGTTAACATGCAGATGTATGCTGGCGATATAGCTCTGTATGTACACTCAAAAAATAGACAATTGGTTGTTAACAAGTTAACTGAAGCTATGGTACATGTTTCTAAATGAATGACTAATTCTTGCCTGCATTTAAATATCGACAAGACTGTTTGTATGTACTTCTCTAAGAAATCCATTGATTCTTCCCAACGAGTTGTTCTTGTAACTTTTTAAGGCTAGGGTGCAGTATCCTGAATTCCGGATGACTGACGTGCCCAAAGTAAACTGCCTGTTACTCAGGCCCAGAAGCTAGGATATGCATATAATAATAATGTCTGTGAGTATAGCAGAACTAATATGGCAGGCGAAAACCCAAGGAGAATCCATTCTGATTTTTTTTGTTTTTTTGAGGTCACAGGCCATTTCAATGTAAGCCTATGGGATATTCAAATGAATTCCTCCCAGATTGCAGCTCCTATGGCTGCCACTAGATGTCACAGTCTTTAGAAAGGGTTTCAGGCTTGTTTTAAAAAAAATGAATGAGTAGCTGGAGTTTTTCCAAGGTGTCTCTCATTAGAAAAGTAGTCTTGTGCACGCGTGAATGAGGTGCTCGCTCTTCGTTATTTATCTTCCCTATTGAACATACTATTCTCTGTCTTAAATTGTATCGTTTATTTAGATATTAGAGTACCTGAGGATTAATTAGAAACATAATTTGACTTGTTTGGAAGAACTTTACTGGTAACTTTTTGGATTCGTTTGTATGCATGTTGAACAAGTGGATTACTGAATCAAGTTCGCCAACTAAATGGACATTTTTGGGATATAAAGAAGGACTTTATTGAACAATACAACCATTTGTTGTGTAGCTGGGACCCTTGGGATTGCAAACAGAGGAAGATCTTCAAAGGTAAATGATTAATTTTATCGCTATTTGTGATTTTGTGACACCTGTGTTGGTTTGGAAAAGTATTTTGGTGTGGTATGGTATGGTATGCTTTCGCTGTAAAGTCTTTTTGAATTCTGACAACGTGGTTGGAGTAACAAGAAGTTAAGCTTTTAAACTATGTAAGACACTTGTATTTTCATGAATGTTTAATATTACGATTTTTGTATTTTGAATTTCGACGCTCTGCAGTTTCACCGGATGTTGTCGTGGTGGGACGCTAGCAGGACACCTAGCCCTTAATGGGGAGAATCTGAAAGTTGTGTCTAACTTCAGGTATCTTGGTGTCATTATGGACTCCAACTTGACATTTAAGAAACGTGAAGATGGTGGTTAACATGGTTAAGTTTGGTTTATCCAACTTTAGGTTTATAAGACCTTTCATTCCTCTTGAGGCCGCCAAACTATATATATGCATGCTATTGTAACAGTATAACTTTAGACCGTCCCCTCGCCAATACCCGGGCGCGAACCAGGGACCCTCTGCACACATCAACAACTGACCCCCACGAAGCATCGTTACCCACCGCTCCACAAAAGCCGCGGCCCTTACAGAGCAAGGGGAACCACTACTTCAAGGTCTCAGAGCAAGTGACGTCACCGATTGAAACGCTATTTAGCGCGCACCGCTAACTAAGCTAGCCGTTTCACATCCGTTACACTATGATCTTCTCACATCTGAGATATTGCCTCAAATTCTGGTCACAAGCAAGAGCTACTATTCTGATACCAATTGAATCACTCTACAAACACTTACCGTTTTTGATAACAAACCAAACAGTTGCCCCCCTTGTCATATCATTTACCAACATAAAATATTTAGTCTGGATAGCTTTAAGCAGTATGTAGATGCAAGCCTTGTCTTTAAGATCCTGCATGGTCTTGCCCCTCCAACTCTATGCCGGCATATTATGCTCAAGGAAAGCACCTCCAGGATAACACGGGTAGTAACTAGAGGGGATTGTGTTGTCCCTTTTCGACACAGTAAAATCGGCCAATCGGTCTTCTCTGCTAGAGCTACAATATACTGGAATGCAATGCCCATGGACCTGAAAAGCTGCAGTGATTATTGTACTTTTAAATTGGAATTGAAAACATGGCTAAAATCTATCCAAACCTGTTCACATGAGTTATCTATGGTTCCTCATATGTAAGACGACAGTTGATGATAGTGTTGTTGTTGTCGTTAGAATGATATATTATATATTATTGGATGTAATGTATTTATATTTTGTTTGTTTTAGTGAGTATGTGTATTGTGGTTGTGTAATTGTCGTTAGCTGCCTTGGGACTACGGGTGCAAATTAGCTTTTGGCTAACCCTGGCACATTTACATGGATGTTGCATTATTGTAATATTGATGTTGATTAATGTGCATTGTCCCCTAAAAATAAATAAAACAAATATCAGCTATGGTTTTTAAAAAGGCAGTAAACAAGGCTGAATGAACTGTTTCGCCACCTGACAAGGCTCCGCTGATAGACAGGTGTAGCGGTGGTAAGGATTCTGTTACGGTTTTCTAGTGGTGATGAATGAGAGTCGGACCAAACTGCAGCGTGTCGATTGCGATCCATATTTATTAAACAAAACGTAAACACGACTAAACACTAAACACTACAAAAACAAATAAACGAAAACCGAAAACAGCCTATACTTGTGTCAACTAACAAAACAAGGACATCAAGACAAATAGGACAATCACCCACGACAAACTCAAAGAATATGGCTGCCTAAATATGGTTCCCAATCAGAGACAACGATAAGCACCTGCCTCTGATTGAGAATCACTCCAGACAGCCATAGACTTTGCTAGAATACCCCACTAGCTACAATACCAAATATATACATACCAAAACCCCAAGACAAAACACACCACAATACAAAAACTCCATGCCACACCCTGGCCTGACCCAATACATGAAGAAAAAACACAAAATACTTAGACCAGGGCGTGACAGAACCCCCCCCCCCCCTAAGGTGCGGACTCCCGAACGCACCTCAAAACAATAGGGAGGGTCCGGGTGGGCGTCTGTCCATGGTGGCGGCTCCGGCGCGGGACGTGGACCCCACTCCTTTAATGTCTTAGTCCCCTCTCCCTTCGTCCCTGGATAGTCCACCCTCGCCGCCGACCATGGCCTAGTAGTCCTCACCCAGAACCCCACTGGACTGAGGAGCAGATCGGGACTGAAGGACAGCTCGGGACTGAGGGGAAGCTCGGGAATGAGAGGAAGCTCGGGAGTGAGAGGAAGCTCAGGAGTGAGAGGAAGCTCAGGAGTGAGAGGAAGCTCAGGAGTGAGAGGAAGCTCAGGCAGGTAGATATATCTACCAGATCCTGGCTGGCTGGCAGATCTGGAAGAGTCTGGTTGACTGGCAGATCTGGAAGAGTCTGGTTGACTGGCAGATCTGGAAGAGTCTGGTTGACTGGCAGATCTGGAAGAGTCTGGTTGACTGGCAGATCTGGAAGAGTCTGGTTGACTGGAAGAGTCTGGCTGAATGGCAGATCTGGCGGCGCTGGGCAGACTGGCGGCGCTGGGCAGACTTGGGCAGACTGGCGGCGCTGGGCAGACTGGCGGCGCTGGGCAGACTGGGGGCACTGGCGGCGCTGGGCAGACTGGCGGCACTGGCTGCTCCATATAGGCTGACAGCTCTGGCGGCTTCTTACAGACTGACAGCTCTGGCGGCTCCGTGCTGACTGGCAGCCCCTTGCAGACTGGCAGCCCCTTGCAGACTGGCAGCTCCTTGCAGACTGACAGCTCCGTGTAGACTGACAGCTCCTTGCAGACTGACAGCTCCGTGCAGACTGAGCTCCGTGCAGACTGACAGCTCTGTGCAGACTGACAGCTCTGGCTGCTCCATGTAGACTGGCAGCTCCTTGATGACTGGCAGCTCTGGCTGCTCTATGCAGACTGAAATCTCTGGCTGCTTCATGCAGACTGACAGCTCTGGCTGCTCCATGTAGACTGGCTGCTTCATGCAGACTGGCAGCTCAGGCTCCTTCATGTAGACTGACAGCTCTGGCTGCTCCATGCAGACTGACAGCTCTGGCTGCTTCATGTAGACTGGCTGCTTCATGCAGACTGGCAGCTCGGGCTGCTCCATGCAGACTGACAGCTCCTTGATGACTGGCAGCTCTGGCTGCTCTATGCAGACTGACATCTCTGGCTGCTTCATGCAGACTGACAGCTCTGGCTGCTCCATGTAGACTGGCTGCTTCATGCAGACTGGCAGCTCGGGCTCCTTCATGTAGACTGACAGCTCTGGCTGCTCCATGCAGACCGACATCTCTAGCTGCTCCATGCAGGCTGACAGCTCTGGCTGCTCCATGCAGACTGACAGATCTGGCTGCTTCATGTAGACTGGCTGCTCCATGCAGACTGGCAGCTCGGGCTGCTCCATGCAGACTGACAGCTCTGGCTGCTTCATGTAGACTGGCTGCTTCATGCAGACTGGCAGCTCGGGCTGCTCCATGCAGACTGACATCTCTGGCTGCTTCATGTAGACTGACAGCTCTGGTTGCTCCATTTAGACTGGCAGCTTCATGCAGACTGGCAGCTCGGGCTGCTCCATGCAGACTGACATCTCTGGCTGCTTCATGTAGACTGACAGCTCTGGTTGCTCCATGTAGACTGGCAGCTCCTTGCAGACTGGCAGCTCTGTCTGCGCTAAACAGGCGGGAGAATCCAGCAGCGCAGGAGAGGAGAGAGACTCTGGTTGCGCTGAACAGGCGGGAGACTCCGGCAGCGCAGGAGAGGAGAGAGACTCTGGTTGCGCTGAACAGGCGAGGCGCACTGAAGGCCTGGTGCGTGGTGCTGGTACTGGTGTTACTGGACCGAGAACACGCACAGGAAGCCTGGTGCGGGGAGCTGCTACCGGAGGACTGGAGTGTGGAGGTGGCACAGGATGGGCTAGACCGTGAAGGCGTACTTGAGATCTTGAGAGCAGTGTTGGCACAGGACGTGCAAGGCTAGGGATGTGTACAGGAGGCCTGGTACGTGAGGCTGGTACCAACTTCACCAGCCGACTAACACGCACCTCAGGACGAGTATGGAGCGCTAACCCAGGTGCCATCAAATCCCCGACACGTTCCGTCGGGCGAATTCCATGCAAAAAGCACCAACACAGCAACGCCCTCATTTCTCTCTCCTCTAATTTCCCCATTAACTCCTTCACGGTCTCTGTTTCGCTCACCTCCAACACCGGCTCTGGTTCGGGTCTCCTCCTAGGCTCCTCACGATAAACAGGGAGAGTTGGCTCAGGTCTGACTCCTGACTCTGCCACACTCTCCCTGAGCCCCCCCCCCCCCCAAAACATTTTGGGGGCTGATTCTCAGGCTTCCTTCCGAGTCGCCGTGCTGGCTCCTCATTACGGCGCCTCTTTGCTCTCTCCGCCTCCAGTTCCTCTTTGGGGCGGCGATATTCTCCAGGCTGAGCCCAGGGTCCTTCTCCGTTTAGGATTTCCTCCCATGTCCAGAACTCCTTATAGCGCCTCTCCTCTTTGGGCTGCTCCTGCCTGTTGACACGCTGCTTGGTCCGTTGGTGGTGGGTGATTCTGTTACGGTTTTCTAGTGGTGATGAATGAGAGTCGGACCAAACTGCAGCGTGTCGATTGCGATCCATATTTATTAAACAAAACGTAAACACGACTAAACACTACAAAAACAAATAAACGAAACGAAAACCGAAAACAGCCTATACTTGTGTCAACTAACAAAACAAGGACATCAAGACAAATAGGACAATCACCCACGACAAACTCAAAGAATATGGCTGCCTAAATATGGTTCCCAATCAGAGACAATGATAAGCACCTGCATCTGATTGAGAATCACTCCAGACAGCCATAGACTTTGCTAGAATACCCCACTAGCTACAATACCAAATATATACATACCAAAACCCCAAGACAAAACACACCACAATACAAAAACTCCATGCCACACCCTGGCCTGACCCAATACATGAAGAAAAAACACAAAATACTTAGACCAGGGCGTGACAGATTCACTCTATGATGCTGAAAATAAAGCTCTGCTATTAGGATAGCTTTATGTAGGCCCTAACAGTTTGTGGGCACCGCTTGTCGCCATTATAGTGCAATTCATGTAATGTTTAGTGTTGTGTTGTGCTGTGCTGTTTCTTTGCTGAGTTTGCCCCACCAAGATTTACATGCTAAAATCGCCACTGACCCTCATGATAAGTACATGGGACTGCTTCGTGGATGACACAATCACATTTCCATTGCAGCCTCAAATTAGTCTTTCCCAACATACGTATCTTTATTGATATTCCCATCTACAATATAATTGGCAAAATTTGGAATGAGTGACTCTTTATAGGGTCATAGATGCTAGCTTGAGCATCTGTTCTACATGGTCAGTGGGAACCAGTGAGATGTCCAGAAAGTGCCACAATCCACATAGTATATCCCCTTACCCCTAGCAGCTCATGTGAAAGACACATTCTGACCATACTTAGGGAGGGGTCAGGGGGGTAGGGATGTGGGCTGGATATCTATACATGTGCATGTCATTCCTCAAAAGCAGCTACACTGAGGCACATTTCCCTTTGACCAGGCAGGGAGATCACAGACTCAAATATACAGCCACACACACACACAGGAGCACATAGTCATACGTTAACACGCACATGTTGTTCACATATATACAGCGCTTCCATGGATGTGGGCCGAATCTCCATACTCTGGGTGACCTGCATGTGCATGTCATTCCTCAAAAGCAGCTACACTGAGGCACATTTCCCTTTGACCAGGCAGGGAGGTCACAGACTAAAAAATACAGCCACACATTAACATATGCACAGGAGCACACACATGCTGTTCACATATATACGACTCCAAGCCCTGGTGGGCAGGAGTACAAGACACTCGTCCCTCCAATCCCCCTGACCCCTCCCTAACCCCCCTCATCACATTCCCCTACCCCTGACCCCTCCCTAACCCCTCTCATCGCTATTCCCTGCCCCTCCCTAACCCCCCTCATCAATATCCCCTAGCCCTCTGACCCCTCCCTAACCCCCCTCATCACTATCCCTTACCCCCCTGACCCCTCCCTAAGTCTGGTCAGAATGTGTCTTTCACACGGGCGGCTGGCCAAAGCAAATAAACCAGCAGCGCACCAGCTAACGAGGGCGTGAAAGGGGTCAAAGGGGGCTTGCCAGGAGTGACAGAGGGAGAGAAATGGTCACGCAAAGAAAACAAGCCCAGCCAGAGCCAGCCAGCCTTCTCACGCAGGGGCCCAGACGTGTGTCTTGTCATGCAACAGCCACCCTATCAACCCAAATTAGGGCTGACGGAGGTAATAAAGCGAAGGAGGAGGAGAAGGAGGGGAGGGTGGAGTGATCGGCCTCACTCGTTCGCTCATGAGCTTCTAAGAATAAAACTGAATTTGAGGAGATCTCACCCAATGGCCCTGTGACCTCACTTTTGTGCCAGGCAGGGCTCCTGCATGGGTAGGTCTCAGGAAACCTCAGCAGACTGGGGCTACTGTCCATTCAAATTCCCTTAGTTAGGCTGCTGCAAACTAGTCCTTGATATTTTTTTACTCAAGGTACTTTATCTCTGGGTGATTCTTTTTTTTTTTTTTTTACAGTATTCACATTATTTCACATCCAAAGTTAAATCTAGAATTGGCTTCCTATTTCGCAACAAAGCATCCTTCACTCATGCTGCCAAACATACCCTTGTAAAACTGACCATCCTACCAATCCTCGACTTTAGCGATGTCATTTACAAAATAGCCTCCAATACCCTACTCAACAAATTGGATGCAGTCTATCACAGTGCAATCCGTTTTGTCACCAAAGCCCCATATACTACCCACCATTGCGACCTGTACGCTCTCGTTGGCTGGCCCTCGCTTCATACTCGTCGCCAAACCCACTGGCTCCATGTCATCTACAAGACCCTGCTAGGTAAAGTCCCCCCTTATCTCAGCTCGCTGGTCACCATAGCATCTCCCACCTGTAGCACACGCTCCAGCAGGTATATCTCTCTAGTCACCCCCAAAACCAATTCTTTCTTTGGCTGCCTCTCCTTCCAGTTCTCTGCTGCCAATGACTGAAACGAACTACAAAAATCTCTGAAACTGGAAACACTTATCTCCCTCACTAGCTTTAAGCACCAACTGTCAGAGCAGCTCACAAATTACTGCACCTGTACATAGCCCACCTATAATTTAGCCCAAACAACTACCTCTTTCCCAACTGTATTTTATTTATTTATTTATTTTGCTCCTTTGCACCCCATTATTTTTATTTCTACTTTGCACATTGTTCCATTGCAAAACTACCATTCCAGTGTTTTACTTGCTATACTGTATTTACTTTGACACCATGGCCTTTTTTGCCTTTACCTCCCTTCTCACCTCATTTGCTCACATTGGATATAGACTTGTTTATACTGTATTATTGACTGTATGTTTGTTTTACTCCATGTGTAACTCTGTGTCGTTGTATCTGTCGAACTGCTTTGCTTTATCTTGGCCAGGTCGCAATTGTAAATGAGAACTTGTTCTCAACTTGCCTACCTGGTTAAATAAAGGCGAAATAAAAAATTTGAGGGTAAATTACCACAACATATTTACTGGGTCGTTCCATGAAATGAGTTCCTTTTGCTTCACATTGCTATTTTTTGTGGAAATGGGGCATAAATATTGAAGGTAAAAAAGCCTGTTAAATTAAATGAAGTTCCCTTTCATATAGACCACATGGAAATGTCAAGAAATCAGATTTTTTATATTAATAAAGGCATTTTGACATTTTTTATTTTATTTTTTATTTCACCTTTTATTTAACCAGGTAGGCTAGTTGAGAACAAGTTCTCATTTGCAACTGAGACCTGGCCAAGATAAAGCATAACAGTGTGAACAGCCAACACAGAGTTACACATGGAGTAAACAATTAACAAGTCAATAACACAGTAGAAAAAAGGGAGTCTATATACATTGTGTGCAAAAGGCATGAGGAGGTAGGCAAATAATTACAATTTTGCAGATTAACACTGGAGTGATAAATTATCAGATGGTCATGTACAGGTAGAGATATTGGTGTGCAAAAGAGCAGAAAAGTAAATAAATAACAGTATGGAGATGAGGTAGGTAAAAATGGGTGGGCTATTTACCAATAGACTATGTACAGCTGCAGCGATCGGTTAGATGCTCAGATAGCAGATGTTTGAAGTTGGTGAGGGAGATAAAAGTCTCCAACTTCAGCGATTTTTGCAATTCGTTCCAGTCACAGGCAGCAGAGAACTGGAACGAAAGGCGGCCAAATGAGGTGTTGGCTTTAGGGATGATCAGTGAGATACACCTGCTGGAGCGCCTGCTACGGGTGGGTGTTGCAATCGTGACCAGTGAACTGAGATAAGGCAGAGCTTTACCTAGCATGGACTTGTAGATGACCTGGAGCCAGTGGGTCTGGCGACGAATATGTAGCGAGGGCCAGCCGACTAGAGCATACAGGTCAGAGTGGTGGGTGGTATAAGGTGCTTTAGTGACAAAACGGATGGCACTGTGATAAACTGCATCCAGTTTGCTGAGTAGAGTGTTGGAAGCAATTTGTAGATGACATCGCCGAAGTCGAGGATCGGTAGGATAGTCAGTTTTACTAGGGTAAGTTTGGCGGCGTGAGTGAAGGAGGCTTTGTTGCGGAATAGAAAGCCGATTTGATTTTCGATTGGAGATGTTTGATATGAGTCTGGAAGGAGAGTTTACAGTCTAGCCATGTCCCTCTGTGACTTCTTGGAACCCACTTGACCCCAACATTTCTCCATCATTGTAAAGCCAGAGTTATTTTGTTGCTTTGACAGTCATTTCTGAAGATTAGTATTTATTTAATGTTAGTGATTAATTTTAAGGTAAAAAAACAAAACAACCTGTCCCTCATTTTAAGGCCAGCGCTGTTATGTGAACTGACTCTCGTTTTAATATTCCTTTTTAAATATTTTATATTTTTACAATAGTCAAATAGTAAAAGCAGGTGAGCTGGTTCTGGTGGAAAACTGAGCGGGTAAAGCATAACACATCCAACCCTGTTATCTATAGATAGACAGGCTAGAAATGTGTTTTTTTATTTGTGAAGCTTGTATTCAATTGCCCCTCCCTGTTGCACACAACAAGCTTCCATTCCCCCGTGTCACAAGGGGATTTATGGCTGATTTAAGATTAAATCATCAACCCTGTTACGGTCAACCCTGTTACTTTACTTGGCACTTAATAACCCCTTCTATGGTCATTTTTAATTTAAGTGTTTTTTATTAAATTGAACATGTGCTCTTTATGAATGAATGTTATACCGTAGTTACAGTACTCAAACGCCACCTAAATGGTGGAACAGCCCTACTGCCTGATGCTTTAAAGTTTTCTATGGACCTGAAGAAGGAATCTTTGGTGGCTTGTTCTCTAGGTCCATGGACTACTGTCTGGGTATCACAAACTACCGTGACGTGTGGTGAGGTCTGAGGCCGGATAGGCACTTTCAGTGTTAATCGGTTTGACAGTATAAAGATAACCATTAAACAACTCAACCACCCATCAAACAGTAGCAGATAGGTGTAGCAACCATGAGACGCACATACACAGTCACTAATAGCTTGTGCCCCATGCAACTTCCCTGCAAGAACAGGTGACTTTCAGCACCACAGACAGCGACCCAAATACCAGCGAGTAGGCCTACTTGTAGACAGCGCTACACACAAAATGCCAAGTAGTCAGCGATACCGATTGAGATATACACTCTCCGGCCACTTTATTAGGTACACATAGAGTACAGGGTCGAATTCGCCTTTGCTTCCAGAACCGCCTGAATTATTTGGGGCAATGATTCTACAAGTCTGAAATGTTCCACAGGGATGTTGATCCATGCTGACGCAATGACATCACGCAGTTGCTGCAGATTGGACGGTGGTACACCACAGCCATCAGCATGTACCGTTGATACCAGGTTGGATGGGTCTCATGCTGCTTAAGCCAAATCCTGACTCTGCCATCAGCATGATGCAACAGGAACTGTGATTTGTTAGACCAGGCAACGTTTTTCCACTCCTCAGTTGTCCAGTGTTGGTGAACCCGGTTTGGTTGTCTGCCGCATTAGTCCATCCGTGACAATGATCAACGAGTTGTGCATTCCGAGATGCCGTTCTGCACACCACTACTGTACTGCACCGCTATTTGTCTGTTTGTGGCCCAGCTGTTAGCTTGCACGATTCTTGCCAATCTCCTTAGACCTCTCTCATCAACCATTCTCGGGAAACCCTAGACACTGTCATGCTTGAAAAGCCCAGGAGGATGGACGTTTCTGAGATACTGGATCTGGCGTGCCTGGTACCGATGATCATGCCATGCTCAAGGTCACTTATGCCACTCGTTTTGCTTATTCTAACATTCAATCGAACAGTATCTGATTTCCTCAATGCCTGTCTGCCTGCTGTATATAGCAAGCCATGGCCACGTGACTCACTGTCTGTAGGTGTGATCCATTTTCATGAACGGGGTGGTGTATCTAAAATTGGCCGGTGAGTGTATACTTACACAATAGACATGAAATGTAATAATAGTTGATGGCGCTACTGTAAATAAACACTTGCATTTACTTTTACTTGTAAACGAATCCAACCGTCTATCCTTCTGGGTAAAGACATCAGTGACTGAGTAAGTTCAAGACTCCTCCCTCAGCTTTAAAAGTCTCTTGGTCTCGTCTCTCGATGGAGATGATGGCAAGGGAGGAGAGTTGCCCTTGATCGATCTGGTTTTGACTATGTCTTCATCCGTTTCAGTGCAGAAAATGACCTCTCAACGGATGCTGTTGTGGCTGGTATAGTGAGGACCAGCCGCGTTAAGTTTGCCGCCTCGGGAACAGTCTGTGCGAGGTCATGCTGGAAGAAAACCCTGAAGAGCTGTTCGGGGCTGGGTTTCCCAAAAGCATTGTAGCTCTAAGATCACCTTTGTTCATTTCGTTTCAATGGAATTAAGATGATTTTAGTGGTTTTGGAAAACACAGCCCAGGTGATTTGTCTCGTACCATTTGTGAACTGTACAATCCGACAAGATCAGCCTTAAGTCCAAGATCAGCCTTAACTTCTTCGGGCTACGGGGCAATATTCGGAAGTTTGGATGAATGTGGTGCCCAAAGTAAACTACCTGTTACTCAGGCCCAGAAGCTAGGATATGAATATAATTGACAGTATTGGAATGAAAACACTCTAAAGTTTCCAAAACTGTTAAAATAATGTCTGTGAGTATAACACAACTGATATGACAGGTGAAAACCCAAGGGCAATCCATCCAGAAATGTTTATTCAGCTCACCTCTGATTACAATAGCTGGGAATGGGAATGTAAAAGGAAGTCCTCCCAGATTGCAGTTCATAGGGCTTCCCCTAGATGGCACCAGTCTTTAGAAAGAATTTCAGGCTTGTTTTTGGAAAAATTAGCTAGAATTTTGGCTGTAGTGTTTGTAGCGCATTTCGGTGAGTGCTCGTACTTCGTCATTTATCTCCGGTAATGGTCTCTGGTATTTTCCATCTTAAATTGTATCGTTTATTTACATAATAGGGTACCTGAGGATTGATTAGGAACGTTGTTTGACTTGTTTAGAAGAAGTTTATTGGTAACTTACGGGATTCATTTGTATGCATTTTGAACAAGGGAAACCGGTGGATTACTGGGTCAAGCGCACCATTGAAACTTACTTTTTTGGGATATAAAGAAGGACTTTATCGAACAAAAGGACCATTTGTTATGCAGCTGGGACCCTTTGTGATTGCAACCAGATGAAGATCTTCAAAGGTAAGTGATTTATTTTATTGCTATTTCTGACTTTCGCATCAACCATCTGCTTGGTTGGAAAATGTATGCAATAATTTTTGTGAGCGGGTCGATGTCCTCAGATAATCACATGGTGTGCTTTCGACGTAAAGCCTTTTTGAAATCTGTCAACGCGGCGGGATAAACAAGAAGTTAAGCTTTTAAATTATGTATGACACTTGTATTTTCATTCATGTTTAATATTACGATTTCTGTCATTTGAATTTAGCGCTCTGCAATTTCACCGGATGTTGGCCAGTTGGGACAGTAGCGTCCCAATGATCCGTAAGAAGTTAACTTCTTATGTTATAGGGAAAATGCAGCGCGGCAAATTCAAATAAATGTATAGAAAAATCTAACTTTCATTGAATCACACATGTAAGATACTCAATTAAAGCTACACCCGTTGTGAATCCAGCACACATGTCAGATTTTAAAAAGGCTTTTCTGCGAAAGCATAAGAAACTATTATCTGATGATAGGACAACAGTAAACAAAGAGGGTAGCATATTTCAACCCTGCAGGCGCTACACGAAATTGAAGACGGGTCTATCTGTGTTCAATACAGGAACACAACAAACCAAGCTACTTTTCAAGTCTTGCGCAATTCTCAACAGTGTTACGCAGTTCCTAGTTGGCCCTACTTCTTCATTGCACAAATGAATAACCTCAACCAAATTCCAAAGAATGGTGACATCCAGTGGAAGCGGTAGGAACTGAAAACAATTTTCTAAGAAACATCGTTTGCCAATGAGAACTCAGTGAACAGACAGAGACCTCAAAATTCAAAAAGATTCTGAATGGTTAATCCTCTGGGTTTTGCCTGCTACATAAGTTCTATTATACTCACAGACATGATTCAAACAGTTTTAGAAACTTCAGAATGTTTTATATCCAATTCTACTCATAATATGCATATCTTATATTCTTGGCATGAGTAGCAGGAAGTTGAAATTGGGCACGCTATTTATCCAAAAGTGAAAGTGCTGCCCCCTATACCTTAAGAAGTTTGGCATATTTGGCATATTTTGACAGGCTCTCATTAGTGGTGTCAAACTTTTTCAAACATTGTTTCAAATGTGTTGCAGTCCACTAAACCAAAACAGAAACAAGTCTCTCACTGTTGCCGCTTGCTATAGACCTCCCTCTGCCCCCAGCTGTGCCCTCGATACCATATGTGAATTGATTGCCCCCCATCTATCTTCTGAGCTGGTGCTACTAGGTGACCTAAACTGGGACATGCTTAACATCCCGGCCATCCTACAATCCAAGATTGATGCCCTCAATCTCACACAAATTATCAATGAACCTACCAGGTACAACTCCAAATCCGTAAACACGGGCACCCTCATAGATGTCATCCTAACTAACTCGCCCTCCAAATACACCTCTGCTGTTTTCAATCAAGATCTCAGCGATCACTGCCTCATTGCCTGCATCCGTAATGGGTCTGCGACCAAACGACCACCCCTCATCACTGTCAACTGCTCCCTAAAACACTTCTGCGAGCAGGCCTTTCTAATTGACCTGGCCGGGGTATCCTGGAATGACATTGACCTCATCCCGTCAGTAGATGATGCCTGGCTATTCTTTAAAAGTGCATTCCTCACTATCTTAAATAAGCATGCCCCATTCAAACAATTTATAACTAGGAATAGATATAGTCCTTGGTTCACTCCAGACCTGTCTGCCCTTGACCAGCACAAAAACATCCTGTGGCGTTCTGCATTGGCATCGAATATCCCCCGTGATATGCAACTTTTCAGGGAAGTTAGGAACAAATATACACAGGCAGTTAGGAAATAGGCATTTCTCTACAGATGGCCATGCTTTCCACCTGGCTACCCCTACCCCGGTCAACTGCCCAGCACCCTCCACAAGCAACCCGCCAAAGCCCCCACCATTTCTCCTTTACCTAAATCCAGATAGCTGATGTTCTGAAAGAGCTGCAAAATCTGGATCCCCACAAATCAGCCGGGCTAGACAATCTGGACCCTCTCTTTCTAAAATTATCTGCCGAAATTGTTACAACCCCTATTTCTAGCCTGTTCAACCTCTATTTCGTATCGTCTGAGATTTCCAAAGATTGGAAAGCTGCCGCAGTCATCCCCCTTTTCAAAGGGGGTGAGACTCTAGACCCAAACTGCTACAGACCTATATCTATCCTACCCTGTCTTTCAAAGGTCTTCGAAAGCCAAGTTAACAAACAGATTACCGACCATTTCGAATCCCACCGTACCTTCTCCACTATACAATCTGGTTTCAGAGCTGGTCATGGGTGCACCTCAGCTACGCTCAAGGTAAAGCTAAACGACATCATAACCGCCATCGATAAGAGACATTACTGTGCAGCCGTATTCATCGACCTGGCCAAGGCTTTCGACTCTGTCAATCACCACATTCTTATTGGCAAACTCGACAGCCTTGGTTTCTCAAATGATTGCCTCACCTGGTTTACCAACTACTTCTCTGATAGAGTTCAGTATGTCAAATCGGAGGGCCTGTTGTCCGGACTTCTGGCAATCTCTATGGGGGTGCCACGGGGTTCAATCGGAGGGCAGACTCTCTTCTCAGTATATATCAATGATATTGCTCTTGCTGCTGGTGATTCTTTGGTACACCTCTATGCAGACGACACCATTCTGTATACTTCTGGCCCCTCTTTGGACCTCATCCTCCAGACAAGCTTCAATGCCATACAACTCTCTTTCCTTGTCCTCAAACTGCTCTTAAACGCAGGGAAAATTAAATGCATGCTATTCAACCGATCCCTGCCCGCACCTGCTAACCCGTCCAGCATCACTACTCTAAACGGCTCTGACTTAGAATACGTGGACAACTACAAATACCTAGATATCTGGTTAGACTGTAAACTTTCCTTCCAGACTCACATTAAGCTTCTCCAATATAGAATTGGCTTCCTATATCACAACAAAGCATCCTTCACTCATGCTGCCAAACATACCCTCGTAAAACTGACCATCCTACCGATCCTCGACTTCGGTGATGTCATCTATAAAATAGCCTCCAACACGCTACCCAACAAACTGGATGCAGTCTATCACAGTGACATCCATTTTGTCACCAAAGCCCCATACACTACCCACCATTGTGACCTGTACGCTCTTGTTGGTTGACCCTCGCTTCATACTCGTCGCCAAACCCACTGGCTACAGGTTATCTACAAGTCTCTGCTAGGTAAAGCCCCGCCTTATCTCCCCTCACTGGTCACCATAGCAGCACCCACTCGTAGCACGCGCTCCAGCAGGTATATCTCACTGGTCACCCCTAAAGCCAATTCCTCCTTTGCCCGCCTTTCCTTCCAGTACTCTACTGCCAATGACTGGAACGAACTGCAAAAATCGCTGAAGCTGGAGACTCATATCTCCCTCAATAACTTCATGCACCATCTGTCAGAGCAGCTCACAGATCATTGCACCTGTACATAGCCCATCTATCTACCTACCTCATCCCCATACAGTATTTATTTATTTATCTTGCATCTTTCGTCTTTCCTTACAGTTCTCTGCTGCCAATGACTGGAACGAACTGCAAAAATCTCTGAAGCTGGAGACTCATATCTCCCTCACTAGCTTTAAGCACCAACTGTCAGAACAGCTCACAGATCACTGCACCTGTACATAGATGGGCTGTTTACCGATAGGCTATCTACCTACCTCATCCCCATACAGTATTTATTTATTTATCTTGCTCCTTTGCACCCCAGTATCTCTACTTGCACATTCATCTTCTGCACATCTACCATTCCAGTGTTTAATTGCTATATTGTAATTACTTCGCCACTATGGCCTATTTATTGCCTTAACTCCCTTATCTTACCTCGTTTACACTCACTATACTAGACTTTTTGTTTTCTTTTGTTCTGCTGTATTATTGACTGTGTTTTGTTTATTCCATGTGTAACTCTGTGTTGTTGTATGTGTCGAATTGCTATGCTTTATCTAGGCCAGGTCGCAGTTGCAAATGAGAACTTGTTCTCAACTAGCCTACCTGGTTAAATAAAGGTGAAATAAAAATAAATAAATAAAAAGCCAAGGAAATTAAGTTCACCAAAGTGGTCAAACCTGGCTCTCATCTGAACATTGATATTGTCCAGTATTTTGTAGTAGATTCGCCCCCTCTCTTCTCTGATTGGCTGTTTAATATGAGTTTTGCTTTCTTTCAGGCACAGTTCATTGCATTTCTGCTCGAGTCGCTCAAAGAAAATATCAAAGTCTTATCGCCGCAGTTCCAGTGATTTCATTGTGTCGCTGATACAGGTACAGCCGAAACACATATCACTTTGTTCTGCATAACACGGAAGAGAGTGTCAGTTTCATTCAAAATTATATCATAGTCCATGCAAAAAAGCAAACATGGTGGATTCTCTAAATGGGTTGCTAACTGTTCATTATTTTCAACAAAAGCATGCAATAGTTCCACATAGTTTCCCCAGGGCATGTTTGATGAGTTGGCACTCTCGTCCATTCCATGAAACTCCTGTTTACCTATGTAGCATGTAGCACTAATTAGCTCGGTCTTTCAAAATCTCACAGTTCTATTTTACCTTTACATTGTGCATGCATATCTATCCGTGAACTGCCAAATGTCTAAAGAGCTATCTGGCTTTGGATGTGAGACACAGATTTCTCATGCTTGTTGAGTGCTATAGGTAAGTTGTCACAGTAGCCGGTTCTTGTCCACACGCTGTCGCTGATGGAAGACAGCAGACAGGGGAAGCAATAGTCAGCTGCTAGCAACGCAGCCACAGAGCAAGTCTGTCTGTTGATACCACTCAGATTGAAATGATCATGTTACTTACTGTCCTTTGCTTTCATCTACAGTGCCTTGCGAAAGTATTCAGCCCCCTTGAACTTTGCGACCTTTTGCCACATTTCAGGCTTCAAACATAAAGATATAAAACTGTATTTTTTTGTGAAGAACCAACAACAAGTGGGACACAATCGATAAGTGGAACGACATGATATTTCGAACTTCTTTAACAAATCAAAAACTGAAAAATTGGGCGTGCAAAATTATTCAGCCCCCTTAAGTTAATACTTTGTAGCGCCACCTTTTGCTGCGATTACAGCTGTAAGTCGCTTGGGGTATGTCTCTATCAGTTTTGCACATCGAGAGACTGAAATGTTTTCCCATTCCTCCTTGCAAAACAGCTCGAGCTCAGTGCGGTTGGATGGAGAGCATTTGTGAACAGCAGTTTTCAGTTCTTTCCACAGATTCTCGATTGGATTCAGGTCTGGACTTTGACTTGGCCATGCTCACACCTGGATATGTTTATTTTTGAACCATTTCATTGTAGATTTTGCTTTATGTTTTGGATCATTGTCTCCGTCCCAGTCTCAGGTCTTTTGCAGACTCCATCAGGTTTTCTTCCAGAATGGTCCTGTATTTGGCTCCATCCATCTTCCCATCAATTTTAACCATCTTCCCTGTCCCTGCTGAAGAAAAGCAGGCCCAAACCATGATGCTGCCACCACCATGTTTGACAGTGGGGATGGTGTGTTCATTGTGATGAGCTGTGTTGCTTTTACGCCAAACACAACATTTTGCATTGTTGCCAAAAAGTTCAATTTTGGTTTCATCTGACCAGAGCACCTTCTTCCACATGTTTTGTGTGTCTCCCAGGTGGATTATGGCAAACTTTAAACAACACTTTTTATGGATATCTTTAAGAAATGGCTTTCTTCTTGCCACTCTTCCATAAAGGCCAGATTTGTGCAATATACAACTGATTGTTGTCCTATGGACAGAGTGTCCCACCTCAGCTGTAGATCTCTGCAATTCATCCAGAGTGATCATGGGCCTCTTGGCTGCATCTCTGATCAGTCTTCTCCTTGTATGAGCTGAAAGTTTAGAGGGACGGCCAGGTCTTGGTAGATTTGCAGTGGTCTGATACTCCTACCATTTCAATATTATCGCTTGCACAGTGCTCCTTGGGATGTTTAAAGCTTGGGAAATCTTTTTGTATCCAAATCCGGCTTTAAACTTCTTCACAACAGTATCTCGGACCTGCCTGGTGTGTTCCTTGTTCTTCATGATGCTCTCTGCGCTTTTAACGGACCTCTGAGACTATCACAGTGCAGGTGCATTTATACGGAGACTTGATTACACACAGGTGGATTGTATTTATCATCATTAGTCATTTAGGTCAACATTGGATCATTCAGAGATCCTCACTGAACTTCTGGAGAGAGTTTGCTGCACTGAAAGTAAAGGGGCTGAATAATTTTGCACGCCCAATATTTCAGTTTTTGATTTGTTAAAAAAGTTTGAAATATCCAATAAATGTCGTTCCACTTCATGATTGTGTCCCACTTGTTGTTGATTCTTCACAAAAAAATACAGTTTTATATCTTTATGTTTGAAGCCTGAAATGTGGCAAAAGGTCACAAAGTTCAAGGGGGCCGAATACTTTCGCAAGGCACTGTAGGTCACTAAACTCAGGTGTTTGTCTTCCATCCCTTGTCACCCCTAGAAAATCCAACTTTGAAAACAGTTTCAGATAGGGCTGTGGCAGTCTTGAAATTTTGTCAGCCGGTGATAAATATCTGCTGGTCAAAATAAATAACTGCCGGTGTCACGGTAATTCACAGTTAATTTGCATAACCACGTTTGGCATCTCCTGGCTTCCACGCATAGCCTACAAGCCACCGATGCAGACCTTTGGAACATCTACATTTTAAAAGTCTAATAAATCCATTTAATATAGCCTACACAATCACAATAAATCCATTATTTCTTTTAGACAGGTCTAAAGAAACATGATATGAAGAAAAGGTAGTCTATTTCAGAAGAACAAAATAGCATACTCTTGAGTTGTCCTTATGTTAGGCCCTGATATGGCTATGCCATATACAGTGCATTTGGAACATTTTCAGACCCCATCACTTTTTCCACATGTTGTTACGTTACAGCCTTATGCTAAAAATGTATTGAATAAAAAAATGTCTTCAATCTACACACAATACTCCATAATGACAAAGCAAAAAAATGTTTTTAGAAATGTTTGCTAATTTATAAAAAACTGAAACATAAATATCTTATTTACCTAAATATTCAGACCCTTCGCTATGCGACTCGAAATTGAGCTCAGGTGCATCCTGTTTCCATTCATCATTCTTAAGCTGTTTCTGCAACTTGATTGGAGTCCACCTGTGTAAATTCAATTGATTGGATATGATTTGGAAAGGCACACACCTGTCTATATAAGGTCCCACAGTTAACAGTGCAGGTCAGAGCAAAAACCAAGCCATGAGGTTGAAGGAATTGTCCGTAGAGTTCCGAGACAGGATTGGGTACCAAAACATTTCTGTAGCATTGAAGACCTCCAGAACACAGTGGCCTCCATTATTCTTAAATATAAGAAGTTTGGAACCCCCAAGACTCTTCCTAGAGCTTGTTGCCTCAGGGAGGTGACCAAGAACCCGATGGTCACTCTGACAGAGCTCCAGAGTTCCTCTGTAGAGATGGGAGAACCTTCGCTAAGATTTCTAAAAACCTGTTTTTTCTTTGTCATTTTCGTTGTGTGTAGATTGATGAGGGGGAAAATGATTGAATCAATTTCAGAGTAAGGCTGTAACGTAGCAAAATGTGGAAAAAGTCAAGGGATCTGAATACTTTCTGAATGCACTGTATTTGGCTGTTGGTTACACTAGTTAATTTAGCAGACAAGTGGCCATAATGCCCCCTATGTCACGCCTGCTCCCCCTCTTCTCCCCTTGCGCCAGGCTCTCCAGAATTGCGCACTCCTGCCACCATAATTATGGACACCTGCCTTCCCTCCAGTCACGAGCATCAGTGGACTCAATCACCTCTGTCATTACCTTCCGTCTAAATGTCTGGTTCCCCGCTCTGTTCCCTGCTTCAGCATGAATTGTCCTTTGTCTTTGTTTACCCGTGTGCTGATGCTGTTCCTGTTCTGTTACATGTCTGTTCCTGATTAAATGCTGACACTCGGTACCTGCTTCTCATCTCCGGCATCGTTCCTTACATAATGCTGAAGCCCTCATACGAAGTATCGGGGAGTGCTGACGTTCCGGTTGGTGTTGACCTCGGGTCCGGGACCCGACACCGATGGTACCAGGGTTGCCTAAGCCAGCTCGTTGGGCTGTCACGCCCTAGCTGGATCGAGAGGTTTCTTGCGCCAGTTGGCTTGGAAGTTGCCCATCCCACGTCAGGCCTCAGCCGGATCGTCAGGTTTTTACGCCCAGCCGACACGTCAAGCTGCTACGCCTCTGCCAGATCATCGGGCTCCCACGTCTCAGCCGGATCGCCAGGCTCTCATGCCTCTGCCAGTTCATTGGGATTTCACACCCAGCCAGCTTGTCCAGCACCTGTCCCTCTGCTGGCCCATCAGGCTCGCCCAGGTGGGACACCGGGTGGCGCCCCTAGGGGGGGGGGGGGGGGGGGGGGGGGGGGGGGGGGGGGGGGTACTATCACGCCTGCTCCCGTTCTTCCCCCTGGTGCTCGAGGGTGCCAGGCTCCCCAGCATTGAGCACTCCTGCCACCATCATTACGCACACTTGCCACCATCATTATGCACACCTGCCTTCCCCCCGTCACACGCATCAGCAATGAACTCAATCACCTCTGTCATTACCCTCCCTATATATGTCTGGTTCCTCGCTCTGTTCTCCGATTCAGCATTAATTGTCATTTGTCTTTGCTTACCCATGTGCTGGCGCTGTTCCTATTCTGTTACATATCTGTTCCTGATTAAATGTTGACTCCCCATACCAACTTCTCATCTCCAGCATCGGTCCTTACAACCTAAAAATCAATGCCTTTTGCGGCTAAAGTGACCATTGTACCCTTGGGTAGAATATAATAAGCTAATTATAATTCCCTTCTCCCGGCTGCAATGCTCCGAAGCACCTCTCACTCACATGGCTCTCTCAGATGTAGCCAATGCCAAGATGAGTAGGCCTAAGGAACAGCAAAAGCACTAGCCTGTGCCAGTCTACTATCCCCCATAGGAAAAAGTTTACCTATTATATTGGTGAACTTGTCCTTCTGTGCAATAAATAAATATTCCAAATTTACCCTGGGACAGTTGTGGGATGTAATAGATCCAAAATTAATACAACCATTCGCATCAAAACATTTTTTTTTAAACAAATGAGGCTGATCGTTTTGTTTAAAGTGTTGAAAAACTATTAGGCTATTTTTTCACATTATAAGCGCAGGAATGTGCACACGGCAGTAGGCTATAAGCGCGAATGTTCTAAAATGCAATCAAATTAGCAGAAAACACTGTTCTCGAAAGTGACCGGAAATATAATTATGCATGTAATGTTTTATTATAGAGATACATTTTTATAGTAAAACTATCTTCCCCAAACTTAAAACTCATACACAGCCTATGTATGCCTGTTAGGCTCTACACGGTTTTAAAGCAGATTAATGTGCTTAATTAACATGCTTAATTAAGTTATTTGGCCACTTTAGTTGTGATACAAACCTTTTCAAAACATATAGACCTATGGGCTAGGATACATGAGGTGTGTGACTATGATTTGAAAAAGTCCCTAAAAAAGGTATGCGCTGTTTCTTGCCTTAAAACCACTTGTGACTCCCCATCCCGCATGCGTGAGCGTAATCATCGCCTGACACTAATTAGCATAACGCAACGGACATAAATATCCCTAGAAAATATTCCTATTCATGAAAATCACAAATGAAATTTATTGAGACACAGCTTAGCCTTTTGTTAATCACCCTGTCATCTCAGATTTTCAAAATATGCTTTACAGCCAAAGCTAGACAAGCATTTGTGTTTATCGATAGCCTAGCATAGCATTTTGTCCAGCTAGCAGCAGGTAACTTGGTCACGGAAATCAGAAAAGCAATCAAATTAAATCGTTTACCTTTGATGAGCTTCGGATGTGTTCACTCACGAGACTCCCAGTTAGATAGCAAATGTTCCTTTTTTCCAAAAATATTATTTTTGTAGGCGAAATAGCTCCATTTGTTCTTCACGTTTGGCTGAGAAATCGCCCGGAAATTGCAGTCACAAATACAGCAAAAAATATTCCAAATTAGCTCCATAATATCGACAGAAACATGGCAAACGTTGTTTATAATCAATCCTTGTTACGGTTCTCTTCTTCCTCTTCCTCTGAAGAAGAGGAGGTGTTTCAGGGATCGGACCAAGACGCAGCGTAGTTATAATTCATTCACTAAAACAAGGAAAACAAACAAGAACGATGGTCAGAACGTGACAATCCTCAAGGTGTTTTTCAAATATCTATTCGATAATATCCGATTGGAGTAATGGCTACCTCTGTATTTTACACGAGAATCTCTCTGGCAGCATCAGGTGACCACTTGCGCAATGTAGCCGCTTACGGGTATTCTTCAACATAAATGCGTAAAACTACGTCACAATGCTGTAGACACCTTCGGGAATACGGAGAAAGAGTAATCTGGTTGATAGCCCATTCACTGCTCAATAGGGACTCATTTGAACGCAGCGCTTTCAAAACATGGGGCACTTCCGGATTGGATTTTTCTCAGGCTTTCGCCTGCAACATCAGTTCTGTTATACTCACAGACAATATTTTTACAGTTTTGGAAACCTGAGGATTGAATATAAACATCGTTTGACATGTTTCTATGAATTTTACAGATACAATTTGGATTTTTTGTCTGATTGTTTTGACTGAGTTTGAGCCTGTGGATTACTGAAGAAAACGAGCTAACAAAACGGATGTTTTTGGATATAAAGAGACTTCATCGAACAAAAGGAACATTTATTAACATTTATTAACATTAACATTAAATTAATGTCTTCTGATTGCCACCATATGAAGATCATCAAAGGTAAGGGATTAATTTTATCTCTATTTCTGAGTGTAACGGATGTGAAACGGCTAGCTTAGTTAGCGGTGGTGCGCGCTAAATAGCGTTTCAATCGGTGACGTCACTTACGTCGCTCTGAGACCTTGAAGTAGTGGTTCCCCTTGCTCTGCAAGGGCCGCGGCTTTTGTGGAGTGATGGGTAACGATGCTTCGTGGGTGACTGTTGTTGATGTGTGCAGAGGGTCCCTGGTTTGAGCCCGGGTATGGGTGAGGGGCCGGTTTAAAGTTATACTGTTACATTGATGCTGTTGACCCGGATGTCTGATTAGACTGTAAACTCTCCTTCCAGACCCACATCAAACATCTCCAATCCAAAGTTAAATCTAGAATTTGCTTCCTATTTCGCAACAAAGCATCCTTCATTCATGCTGCCAAACATACCCTTGTAAAATGGACCATCCTACCAATCCTCGACTTCGGCGATGTCATTTACAAAATAGCCTCCAATACCCTACTGAACAAATTGGATGCAGTCTATCACAGTGCAATCCGCTTTGTCACCAAAGCCCCATATACTACCCACCATTGCGACCTGTGCGCTCTCGTTGGCTGGTCCTCGCTCTTTGCTAGAGCGAGGACCCGCCTTATCTTAGTTCACTGATCACCATAGCAGCACCCACTCGCAGCACGCGCTCCAGCAGGTATATTTCACTGGTCACCACCAAAGCCAATTCCTCCTTTGCCCGCCTTTCCTTCCAGTACTCTACTGCCAATGACTGGAACGAACTGCAAAAATCGCTGAAGCTGGAGACTCATATCTCCCTCAATAACTTCATGCACCAGCTGTCAGAGCAGCTCACAGATCATTGCACCTGTACATAGCCCATCTTTAAAAAGTCCATCCAACTACCTCATCCCCATACTGTATTTATTTATTTATTTTGCTCCTTTGCACCCCAGTATCTCTACTTGCACATTCATCTTCTGCACATCTATCACTCCAGTGTTTAATTGCTATATCGTAATTACCTCTCCACTATGGCCAATTTTATTGCCTTACCTCCCTTATCTTACCTCATTTGCACACACTGTATATATACTTCTTTTTTTCTACTGTATTATTGACTGTATGTTTGTTTATTCCATGTGTAACTCTGTGTTGTTGTAGGTGTCGAATTGCTTTGCTTTTTCTTGGCCAGGTCGCAGTTGTAAATGAGAACTTGTTCTCAACTAGCCTACCTGGTTAAATAAAGGTGTTCTCAACTAGCCTACCTGGTTAAATAAAGGTGTTCTCAACTAGCCTACCTGGTTAAATAAAGGTGTTCTCAACTAGCCTACCTGGTTAAATAAAGGTGTTCTCAACTAGCCTACCTGGTTAAATAAAGGTGTTCTCAACTAGCCTACCTGGTTAAATAAAGGTAAAATAAAATAAAAATCCTCCTCCCTATCCTCCTGTTTATCCCATTACATTTTTCACGCTAAAACACATATGCATTTTTTATTTGAGTTCAATGAAACTGAATAGGACATATTGATACATGAAAGGTAGTGAAGCTTTCTGCCTGCATTTAGGGGTCCGTCAGCTATAAGGTAAAAACACAAATGCTCAAGTCATGGCAATGCCTTGCATTGAGTTTGGAGTTTGAAAGGCTACAGAAAGGCACACTGCTAGGCTGCTTTTCCCCTGGCGTCCTTGTGCATTTTGTACCACAGCACCGCAAATTTGGGAAGTACTAGTTCAGAATTTTATCATGCAGAAAAAACACAAAGATGACAAAATGATCATTGATTAAAAAAAATATTTATTGACTTTTTCCATAGATTTTCACACTGACCGCATGTCACTTACGTGTATATCGGTGAAATATACCTTTAAGAATAAAAAATGAAGCAATTGAGATATGCAATTTCTTTGTTACATAATTTGCCGTCCCATTCATTTTCGACAACAAAGCTCAGAGTGACCCAAATTGTTAATGAAAAATAGCTCAGCAGCAGCTAATCCCCAGTGAGACGGTCAGAACAGAGCTCGGCAGAGAGGATGTAGTAGACAGTAGGTGGTCTGAGCCAGATGTGCAGGGTGCCTCTCCTCCTCTACAGGACCATATGGAATACATTGTGTGTTTTGGACTCCTCTGAGGCTGAGCACTCTATTTGGCTGGTGAGGCAACCCCCTTCTCTCTGGAAGCCCTGGGATTGAGAAATACATAATGTTGGGTGGAGGAGGGACGGGGTCCGTTTAAAGGCTGGCTTCCTGTCTGGTTCTGCCTCCATAGGGAGGCTGGGGTCTATGACCCACAGAGGGCCCTGTCCCATCACTGACCTGACCCAGGGTTTGGAGGGACGAGCTTTCTTTATTTACCTTCACCCAGTGAGATTTCTAACACTGTCTGTATATTTTCTAATAAGTGGCAGTGTGTACAGAGAGAATGGCTCTCCAGATGTATGCATACAGCTCCAAACGCTGATCCCCGAGGTTGGTACAATTATTTCAATGACTTACCTAAGCATATCAAATAGAGAAAAAAAGGCAAATCATCCTCTATGAAATTGATGGCCAACATCTGAATTCATTTCACATGCCTGTGAAATTGTTCCCAAACAGAGCACATCTCTCTCCAGCAGGGCCTGGAGGCTCCTCCAAATAGCCAGGAAAAACAGCCTCCATTGTTCCCTGCTAACACAGTTTTCATCGGTTTTGTTCTGTCAATTGAAAGGACTCTTCTACAGTCCTCAGAGCCCCGCCCCCCCCTGCCCCCTATCTCAGTAGGCAGACACACACACAAACGTACACACGTATGTACGCACACACACACACACGTATGTACACACACACACACACACACACGTATGCACACACACACACGCACACACACACACATACACACACACACACACACACACACACACACACACACACACACACACACACACACACACACACACACACACACACACACACACACACACACACACACACACACAAAGTAGATAATGGAGGAAGATATGAGGTGAAGTGAGGAAAGTCTTGTTAACAGGATTATATGATGTGAGAGAGGAGAAACATTGGAAATTATGGATGATGTTCCACGTCATGCAGCGCGAAATCTCCCATGGAGGAGGGGAACATGCCTCTCTACTTCCTATACTGTAAGTCTACAATTCTTCTACATTACATCAAACCTTCCTTTCTAAAACATTTGAAGTGTATCCCTGATCAGCACAGTCTGTCTGCCTTAAACTTGTTTCCACACAAACCGTGAATACAAAACCACTAAATGGTTAATCAGTGATTTGTGTTTACAAGACATTACCAATGACCTCAGCACAAGAAGAACCTCATCCATTCCTTATGAGGAGAAAATTCCATAGCAGTATTTCATGTTGTCTGTGATATGTCCACAGGGTGAAGGACTGATGTCTATAACAGACTGTGTTTACTATTCATATCCCTTAAGTGGCTGGCTCATTAGCTGTTATTAACCTTTGTCTTTCAAGTTGCTTCTGGGTCTGAGAGCTGTTCAGTAAGGCTCTCATTAGCAGGGAAATGGTTCCAGTCTGTCACCTAAAGCCACTGTGACCAAAGAAACCTAAGGTAGCTAAAGGCTCTGACTGACGTAGAGATGTGATGCTCCACTGGTGCCATAAAATAACCAACATTCCACCATAGGCTCGCTCTCTTGATGTGTGTTTTTACGGTGAAGGTCAACCTAAATTCACACTTGACGACTTTGAGACAAGTCACGCAATCTAAAGGTTTGAGGAGGACAGGCAAGATGATATGTATGCTGTTGACGTGCTGGTAATGGTTACACGATCTGGCACGCATGTGTGTGTGACTGTGATAAAGTGGAGTGAATGTGTAGGGGGAGGGGGTGCGTGCTTACGTCCTTGCTTGCATGTGTGTGTGCTAGAGGCAGGCAGGCAGGCAGGCAGGCATTTTACTGCATTGTCTAAATTATCTACGAGGAGCCCTAAAACTTCCTCCACTGCTTCTCACATCATATCATCGTGGGCCACAGAGTGGTCTGCAGTCTGAACTATGGCTAATCGGGGAGGGAAGACGTAAACCCTGGAGCTGCAGGGACCATTCTACATGCCAGAGTGAAATATGGCCTGGAAAAGCCAACATCACACTGATTTGTGTGAAATGACGCTGCAGGATACACACGTTACAGAAATCCCATTTAGCACTCAGATTTGGTTCTTGACTTCTTCTTTTTTTTTTTTTCTCAAATTGGCTTTCATTTACTCCAGAGCATGGCAAGAGTATTGCAAGAGTATTGTCCTCTCTGTCTTTCTGGTTAATCCTCTTTAGCTGTCCATGGAGCGTCAACATAAAAACATCTCCCTAATCAAGTTGTAATCCACATCTCCATTCATAATAGTGAGTGAGTGAGTGAGTGAGTGAGTGAGTGAGTGAGTGATATTTGCGGGCAAAGGAGGGTGGAGAAGTGCCATTTTAAGAAAGTAAAAAGCAATGTATTTACATTCACATATCAACTGTTTAAAATAAACCTACCTAAAACCACTATCTAGGTTTGTTGCATGGAGAAATTAATAAATTGGTGTTGATCAGGAAGCATGTATCTACCGAGTTAGAATATTGATAGTGAAATATTCCATTTTATGTGTTTATCTTCAGATTTGAATTCAAATCTCAAAATCACGGTCATCCCTCACTTAGGGCTAATTTGACAATGTAAGCTTTTGAAGAGGAGTTTGGGATGAAAAGAGCAAGAGTTGTGTCATCCTCATGGATCATTGTGCTGTTTCACGTCCGTTCTTTGAGCACACTAATCCATGTACTTCTATTGTTTAGGACAGACGTTACTGCTCTCAACAGCTTGTCGTTGCCATTTCCCTTCTTGACAGAAGGAGGACTACTTGTGTCCAATAGACAAACAACACAGGGTACGTAATTAAGACATCTACCTCACATTAAATCAATAGTTAAAGACGAGGTAAACTAGTGTTACAATCTTAAAGACTGCAACATAAAGGGAGAGACCAGCTAATGACAGCCACAATGCTGGGATACTGGGAGATACTTTACTACATGTTAGGCAAGGAAGGAAACAGATACCTTGCCCACAGATGATGGCCGTTAATGAGAAGCATTGTTGGGGAGATGCTGATGATGAGAACATAATGGAGACAGACATTTTAAATGATCTGTCAGATTCCATATCCAGCTGTGGTCTCCTCCAGTATCTCCCAGGATCCTAGAGACAGGCAGGAAGAACAGCATTGCATGGATGACGACTATGTTTGTGTAACAGTATAACTTTAGTCCGTCCCCTCGACCATAACCGGGCTCGAACCAGGGACCCTCTGCACACATCATCAACAGTCACCCACGAAGCATCGTTACCCATCGCTCCACAAAAGCCACGGCCCTTGCAGAGCAAGGGGAACCACTACTTCAAGGTCTCAGAGCAAGTGACGTCACCGATTGAAACGCTATTTAGCTCGCACCACTGCTAACTAAGCTAGCCGTTTCACATCCGTTACACTCACCCCCCTTTTGACCTTCCTCCTTTTCCGCAGCAACCAGTGATCCGGGTCAACAGCATAACTTTAGACCGTCCCCTCGCCCATACCCGGGGGCGAACCAGGGACCCTCTGCACACATCAACAACAGTCACCCATGAAGCATCGTTACCCATCGCTCCACAAAAGCCGCAGCCCTTGCAGAGCAAGGGGAACCACTACTTCAAGGTCTCAGAGCAAGTGACGTCACCGATTGAAACGCTATTTAGCGCGCACCCCGCTAACTAAGCTAGCCATTTCACATCCGTTACATTTGGCAACTTTTAGAATAGTGTGTAGAAACTAGATTGCGTGCCAGACTTTTAGGAATTTGGTATGGATGCACTCCACCACAGACCAAGGGATGTATACACACTGTCAGGCTAAAGTTAAGTAAATGGACATTAGTCAATTCATGACTGTTTTACCGCATCAGGACCTCCTATCTACACTTACTGCGTTTCTTCTAAAATCTCCCCCATAGTGTGCAGAGACAGTATATCATCCACTACAATCTGTGACTCAATCAACCAATTCATCAAATCAACTGCTTTTAAGAGAATTCTAGAAATTCAGAAGATCAGTTGTGTTCTCCAAGGATTTGATACTCCAATCTAATTTTTCTTCTTCTCTATTTTCATGTCTGGACTCAGTCTGACACCTATAAAGACGAATAGTTAGACAGAGTCGCCTGCTGTACTCTGAATGGCTATTTGATGTTTCATGACATTATTTAAAACCTGTGTCTCTCGGGGGTGTCATTCACAAAATATGTCCATATACACACATTAAAGGCACATTCATCTGTCAGAACCTCACTGTTGTGTCTTACCTCTCCACCCAGAAATGAGCTATCTGCTTCACAAAGCATAAACCATATTGCTTTGGGCCAAGTTGTGCTGTTTAGGACAGCTCTACACAGCACTGTGTCTCATACATGATGATAAGGCCTGACTGGCATGACTGCACAGGGTCTAAAGTGACTCCATTTCTCCAGTCTAGAAACACTTCGGTGCTGTCAGTAAATATCCTATCTTCCTATTATACAATAATTACTTCTCCAAATGTACAGCCCCACATGCACATGGCTGCCATGTTCAACTGTGGTATGCTGCAGAAAACTTACCCAGGCCTCCATAAAGCCACCCACACTTTACACTCTCCTCCTCACACAGGACTGTATGTTGCCACTATGACTCGCAATGACTTTAATAGATTTCCAGGTTCTTAGCCGTTACACAAAAATATTTGTAATTTTGTGATTTATGAAGAAAATATTTATTTCACTCTTTGTGTCTGCCAAAGAGTGTGTTTCTTTCTTGAACACAATATTGATTCGACAGCAGCGAAGTTGATGAACTTAATCAGAAAAATAGCATTTTGTTCCAAGTGTAAACAACAACAGGGCCGCCAGCGAGCCTGAGACTGAGCCGGGGACCAGAACGTTGTGAATTAACTCTGGCCTGGTTGCTCCAGTGAGGGGGACCAGCTCATCTGACAAATTTGAACACCAAAGGGGGGTAACCTGACCGTTCCTTGACCCGGCTTCATTTTCAGGATACTAAAAACCACCGAGCTGCTCAAGCGGAACATATGGAGGTGCAAAAGACAGGGAATCACGGAACATTATCCGCCTAATTACACAATGAGAAGAGTGACCTGCTGGCAGCATCCACACTGCACATAATGTTCAATGTGTCTGTGTCGGAGACACTGGCACCGGTCCCGGCCCCGCTCAGTATCCCACCTGCAGGGAGCCTTGTCTGGGACAGAATGGGGGGCTGGAGCAGAGAAAACACAGATCATACATTGATGAGCCTTTTCCTTAGAGGTGAGAGCTAGAGAAAAAAGAGAAGCAGCCTGCTTCATGTCCTATTACACAGAATAGCACAGATGCTGTGCAGATGATCTGATTTTGGTCACCAGGACACAGGAGATGTGTTTTTTTTCACAAGGTGTTTTTGCAGGAGATGTTGTATACAATCTGTTCAGCCATGTGTTGTTTAGAAGGCATTGGTATTGGCACACTCAGCTTATACTGTAGCCTGTGTCCAGGTGATATCTTGTCATGCTGATGGTCAAAGGTGATGTTGACCTTTAATGAGTATTTTTTCCCTTTACAAACATGGCCCAGAAAGCAGAAAAGAAAAATAACAAAACATCACTTACTAACATTGTTACAGGCTTTGGTTTTTCCATTTAAATTTTGAGGTTGGACATTAGCATGTTAGCAAGTTGGGTACACAGACTGGTGTCACCTCATTAGTCAGCTGTAGCAGTGCGTGGGTAAAATCAATGAGGAAGCCAAGCTTTCTGTGGTGCGATTCAGCCACTTGCGAAATGATAGAAAATTATGAAAACACAGAGAGAGATATTAATTAATAATTTGTATGTATTTATTGGTCATATACACTATACATACAAAAGTATGTTTCACAATCCCTTCAAATGAGTGAATTCAGCTCTTTTCAGCTACAGTTGAAGTCGGAAGTTTACATACACCTTAGCCAATTACATTTAAACTTAGTTTTTCACAATTCTGACATTTAATCCTATTAAAAAGCCCCTGTCTTACGTCAGTTAGGATCACCACTTTATTTTAAGAACGTGAAATGTCAGAATAATAGTAGAGAGAATGATTTATTTCAGCTTTTATTTATTTCATCACATTCCCAGTGGGTCAGAAGTTTACATACACTCAATTAGTATTTGGTAGCATTGCCTTTAAATTGTTTAACTTGGGTCAAATGTTTTGGGCAGCCTTCCACAAGCTTCCCACAATAAGTTGGGTGAATTTTGACCCATTCCTCCTGACAGAGCTGGTGTCAGGTTGGAAGGCCTCCTTGCTCGCACACACCTTTTCAGTTCTGCCCACAAAGTTTCTATGGGATTGAGGCCAGGGCTTTGTGATGGCCACTCCAATACCTTGACTTTGTTGTCCTTAAGTCCTTAAGCCATTTTCCAACAACTTTGTAAGTATGCATCTCCTTCCTGAGCGGTATGACAGCTGCGTAGTCCCATGTTGTTTATACTTGCGCACTATTGTTTGTACGGGTGAACGTGGTACCTTCAGGCATTTGGAAATTGCTCCCAAGGATGAACCAGACTTGTGGAGGTCTACCATTTTGTGGTCTTGGCTGATTTCTTTAGGTTTCCCATGATGTCAAGCAAGAGGCACTGAGTTTGAAGGTAGGCCTTGAAATACATCCACAGGTACACCTTGAATTGACTCAAATGGTGTCAATTAGCCTATCAGAAGCTTCTAAAGCCATGACAAAATTTTCTGGAATTTTCCAAGCTTTAAAGGCACAGTCAACTTTGCATGTATGTAAACTTCTGACCCACTGGAATTGTGATACAGTGAATTATAAGTGAAATAATCTGTCTGTAAACAATTGTTGGAAAAATTACTTGTCATGCACAAAGTAGATGTCCTAACCAACTTGCCAAAACTATAGTTTGTATAACAAGAAATGTGTGGAGTGGCTGAAAAACTCGTTTTAAGGACTCCAACCTAATTCTATGTAAACTTCCAACTTCAACTGTGTACCCGTTGCTGACAGGTGTGTAAAATTGAGCACACCGCCATGCAATCTCCATAAGTAAACATTTGCAGTGGAATGGCCTTCCTGAAGAGCACGGTGACTTTCAAAGTTTCCACAGTCATAGGATGCCACCTTTCCAACAAGTCAGTTTGTCAAATTTCTGCCCTGCTAGAGTCAACTGTAGGTGCTGTTA
Source organism: Oncorhynchus kisutch (assembly GCF_002021735.2). Taxonomy (NCBI): domain Eukaryota; kingdom Metazoa; phylum Chordata; class Actinopteri; order Salmoniformes; family Salmonidae; genus Oncorhynchus; species Oncorhynchus kisutch. The sequence continues at coordinate 35,309,405 of NC_034180.2, forward strand.
TTGTGAAGTGGAAACGTTCAGGAGCAACAATGGCTCAGTCGCAAAGTGGTAGGCCACATAAGCTCATAGAATGGGACCACCAAGTACTGAAGTGCGTAGCACGTAAAATATTGTCTGTCCTTGTTTGCAACACTCACTACCGAGTTCCAAACTGCCTCTGGAAGCAACGTCAGAACTGCAAGAACTGTTTGTCGGGAGCATCTTGAAATGGGTTTCCATGCAGCAACAGGAGGGGGGGGGGGGACCAACTCCATATTAATGCTTTTGGATTTTGGAATAAGATGTTCGATGAGCAGGGGTCCACATACTTTTGGTCATGTAGTGTATTTGTGGAAGCCTGGCTGCCCTTGGCATCCATGAATACACGGCACTGTCAGTCAATATGTGTTACACCTGTGCTGGCTTGTCATCTCGTTAGTCAGAAGTGATTTCACCTGTGCTGATATTTAAGAGTTGCTTGCCCAGTGCTCCAGTGATCTTGAGAGATGTGGAGGGCTAACACCTTTAGTTGTCGCTCCCTATTTGATATCTAAGACGCAATTCTTTATCCGATATTCCTTGTTTCAGTTTTGCTCAACATTTTGGTTTTCTATAAGTTTTGTGTAGGTTTTAATTTTGTTTGCCTCTTCTTGGGCAAATTTAGTGGCCACTCATGGCGGCTGTCTTTTAGGTCCCAGTTGTTTGTTGTTGCTAGTCAACTTTCAGTGGACGCTCCCATGAGTGTCTTTCAAAACACCTCCTGAACACCACCTTCGTTTTGTTTGTTGTCGGTGACATTTTGTTAGTTCCCCCTTCTGTTTGAGAGACAATTTTTGGTTTCTTGCTGGGGAATGTACAATTTATGAAGGTATCAATCATTAAAACTTTTCCATACAGCTCCTGGTAAAATGTACAAATGTAAAGCTTATAGAGTGATACGGTTTCTAGAATGCTGAAGACTTGCTGAATGACAAGATAGAGATAATAATACAGGATGATGAAGGGAGTGTTGTGGCTTTCCCAGTAAATACAAGAACTGGGCCTTGGCCCCGGCTCTTCATTTCCTCTTCATTTTTACAAATGACCCCTTAATTACACAATAGACAATTTGCTGCAAAGCCACAGCACATTCCATCTCCAGTTTTTGGAAACATTTTGTAATTTAACAAATTAAATGGATTAGACAAGTATAAACTGTGACATTCCAAAATGAGATCAAAATTAAACATAGAGGACATTGATTGTGTTGGCTGCTCATCCCAAATAATTGATGACAGTGATAATTAGCAATCCAGTAAACTATAAACTCAGATTATTTAGGAAGGAAAGAAGAGAACATTTGAACCAGTTTGAGATGAAAATGATCCTATGTTCTATTGCTTTACATGTTCCTGAGAAGAGTATGACTAGTCAATAAGGTACATGTTCCTGAGAAGAGTATGACTAGTCAATAAGGTACATGTTCCTGAGAAGAGTATGACTAGTCAATAAGGTACATGTTCCTGAGAAGAGTATGACTAGTCAATAAGGTACATGTTCCTGAGAAGAGTATGACTAGTCAATAAGGTACATGTTCCTGAGAAGAGTATGACTAGTCAATAAGGTACATGTTCCTGAGAAGAGTATGACTAGTCAATAAGGTACATGTTCCTGAGAAGAGTATGACTAGTCAATAAGGTACATGTTCCTGAGAAGAGTATGACTAGTCAATAAGGTACATGTTCCTGAGAAGAGTATGACTAGTCAATAAGGTACATGTTCCTGAGAAGAGTATGACTAGTCAATAAGGTACATGGAACTATTTGAATAACTAAATTATGATATGCAAATATTCTCACAAATATCTAATTCAGGTACCTGAAAATGGAATGTGACCAGTGAGTTGCGCAGTAGGGGTAATTCAAAGAAAACCTTGGCAATGAACATTCGTTATCTGGAGCACTAGTGGAGTCATCATTACGCATCAGGCACCCAGGGTGAGGAATGCGTAATTAAACTGTGCCCTAATACGGGTCCGTCAGACAGCCACAGATGAGCTAACAAAATCGGGGTCATCTGGAAGGCATTTCTACTTGTACTTTTTCCCTTCTCCTGCTCATTTTAATCTCTGAGTAGAATCTCCACCCCCTGCTCCCTGGGGAGTCTGGGGCTCAGTGACCAAGCTCCGCGCACGCTAGGCCGGCATGGCACGCAAGCTCATCTCTGCTCCGTTCCTTAGCACGCAAAAACTCAAATGAGAAAAACAAATAACTGTACATAATGCATGGCTTCGAATCAGTGCCACTTAAAGTAAAAATATGTCACGCAGACCGTCGTGAAGGGTGAGGACATGAATACATGCGACACTTTTCCTGTTTAAATTTGGATGTAAGCTTTCAGTGATAATACAGTAGCCTATAGAAATTAATTCTGTGCATATTTAGGCAAGTTTATTATCCTCCAAACTAGGCCTATCACGGAGATTCTATCACAAAATATTGTGTTATTACATCCTTATAACATGTTTTTTTACACTCTTATAACGCAAATGAGAAACGAATATATATTGAACATTTGTAATAAGACAAATAATCAAACTTGGCCTACAATGTGCTCTTTTCACACAGAATAGTAGGCCTAGTCAATTGTTTCTCGTAATCTCGTTATTTACATATCTTTGAGGTTATTGACCACAACCCAACTGTCAGTGGATTCACAACCATCAATCCTGCACACATTAGGTCTACACGCAAGGGCATTCCGTGACAGAAATTCTGCATCCGAGGTGAGCAAACCCTATCATTTCCTCAGGAAGAGTTTGATGTAATTGCTTTCTGTTCCAGCTTTGATTTTGTCATTCAGACTTGACTTGACTTGTCCCTAGTTCAACAGGTTATGCAAACAGAGGCTGCGAGAGGCACGTAGTCCTACAGAGCGCACAAAAATAGTATCAGCTGCAATTCGGCAGCCGAAGTAGCCTAACTACAGGTAATTTGGCCCTTCAACAATAACCACGCGCACAGGATGGGAATGCTTGCTAATCAGGGCCTAGACATAACAAAGAGTGCCAAGAGGAAAATAACAATAACCTTGCAATACTCTAATGAGGAAAAAATAAACATTTTAGTCCTATGCATCAGAAAGAAAGCATTTAGATGACATGAAAAGTACTATCAGACATACGTAATCAGACATAAGTAATCAGACATAAGTAATCAGACATAAATAAAACATATCATTGAGGTTCATGAAACATTAAAAATAACTTAACCCAATTGTGTTTAGGTTAACGTAAATACATGATGCCGTTTTATAAATGTAGCCTATATCCCTCCCCCCTTTTGTCCATTCCAAATCAATGAAAGCATTTAGCTTGTGAACATTCTTTTTTTATTCTGAGTTGCATGTGTATCATGTGTATCATGAAAAACCCCCACTTCAAATAAGATTGAAATGTTATGCTTTTCAATGGCTGTCTTTGAACAAAGAGTCCAATGGAAAACATCCTGTGTCCAGAAGTTAATATTTTTGTATTAACATAAATGAGACTCACCAGCAGGGGCACAACGTTGGTTTTAGAAGTGGGGGAGACATAGTTATTATTATTATACTTTTTTTAATCCTATCGGATTAACACTCCAAATAGCCTACCCGACCGCTCGGAGGCGTCCGCATGGTCCTAAAGCACATCACTGCTTTGATTTGTATCACATTCCAATGATAAAACTGGGGGGGGACAAAAATTTAATTTCAGAATGTGAGACATGTCCATCCCCAGTGAAAGTTGCACCGCTGCTCACCAGAGCAGTATGTCCTCACCTCACCTCAGTTTAAGAGGTCATCATTGGACATACAGTGCATTTGGAAAGTACAAACAATACCCCATAATGTTAAAGTGGAATTATGGTTTTCAAAAAAAAATTTTTTTATAAAAATTGGAAATCTGAACTATCTTGAGTCAATAAGTATTCAACCCCTTTGTTATGACAAGTCTAAATAAGTCCAGGCGTAAAAATGTGCTGGACAAAATCACATAATAAGATGCATGGACTCACTCTATGTGCAATAATAGTGTTTAAAATGATTTTGGCATTCTCTCAACCAGCTTCATGAGGTAGTCACCTGGAATGCATTTCAGTTAACAGGTGTGCCTTGTTAAATGTTCTATTATTGTGGAATTTCTTTCATTTCTTAATGCGTTTGAGACATTCAGTTGTGTTGTGACAAGGTAGGGGTGGTATACAGAAGATAGCCCTATTTGGTCAAATACAAAGTCCATGTTATGGCAAGAACAGCACAAATAAGCAAAGAGAAACAGCAGTCCATCATGACTTTAAGACATGATGGTCAGATGAAACTTGCTCTCACGAGGACCGCCCCAGGAAAGGAAGACCCAGAGTTACCTCTGCTGCAGAGGATAAGTTCATTAGAGTTACTAGCCTCAGAAATTGCAACCCAATAAATGCCTCACAGAGTTCAAGTGACAGACTCATCTCAACATCCACCGTTCAGAGGAGACTGGGAGGCCTTCATGGTCAAATTACTGCAAGGAAACCACTACTAAAGGACACCAATAAGAAGAGTCTTGCTTGGGCCAAGAAACACGAGCAATGGACATTAGACTGGTGGAAATCTGTCCTTTGGTCTGATGAGCTCAAATGTGAGATTTTCGGTTCCAACCGCTGTGTCTTTATGAGACGCAGAGTAGGTGAACTGATGATCTCTGCATGTGTAGTTCCCACCGTGAAGAATGGAGGAGGAGGTGTGGGGGTGCTTTGCTGGTGACACTGTCTGTGATTTATTTAGAATTCAAGGCACACTTAACCAGCATGTCACGGGTGTTGTTGGATGTGGACCAAAGTGCAGCGTTGTGAGCGTACATTTCTCTTTTTATTTAAGGAATGTCACCAACAAAACAAGATACAAGATAAACAACCGTGAAGCTTACAGGGCTAAGTGCCACTAACAAAGTTAACTACCCACGCTGAAAGGAGGGAAAAAGGGCTACCCAAGTATGATTCCCAATCAGAGACAACGATAGGCAGCTGTCCCTGATTGAGAACCATACCTGGCCAAAACATAGAAATAAAGAAATCTAGAAAAAAAAATAGAATGCCCACCCCACATCACACCCTGACCTAACCAAATAGAGAAATAAAACGTCTCTCTAAGGTCAGGGCGTGACACAGCATTGTTACCACAGCATTCTGCAGTGATATGCCATCCCATCTGGTTTGCGCTTTGTTGGGACTATAATTTGTTTTTCAACAGGACAATGACCCAACACATCTCCAGACTGTGTAAGGGCTATTTGACCAAGAAGGAGAGTGATGTAGTGCTGCATCAGAGGACCTGGCCTCCGCAATCACCCTACCTCAACTCAATTGAGATGGTTTGGGATTATTTGGGCCGCAGACTGAAGGAAAAGCAGCCAACAAGTGCTCAGCATATGTGGGAACTCCTATAAGACTGTTGGAAAAGCATTCCAGGTGGATTTGGTTGAGAGAATGCCAAGAGTGTGCAAAGCTGTCATCAAGGCAAAGGGTGGCTACTTTGAAGAATCTCAAATAGAAAATATATTTGGATTTGTTTCACACTTTTTTGGTTACTACGTGATTCCATATGTCTTATTTCATAATTTTTTGTCTTCACTATTATTCTACAAGGTAGAAAATAGTAAAAAATTAAGAAAAACCCTGGAATGAGTAGGTGTGTGCAAACTTTTCACTTAAAATATTATTATATATTATATATATATATGGGCGATTGGAAATTATGCAAACAATTACATTCATAGAAGCCACAATATATCTGTAATATTAAAGCTGATCTACCACCTAAAAAAAAATATATATATTTTTTTAAACACAACCAGGCTGTTATGATCATGCCACTCAGATCACTGAGCGAAGTACATGGGGTGAACGTTCTGCATGACAAGCAATTTCATTGTAAACTCATACCATATTCATGGCCACATTCATTTTATGTATATTATTCTCTTTGTTAATCATTAGTAATTTATGTCACTCTTTGTCTTGAATTATGAATAGATTGCAACACTCTTTATAGCATGGATGCTACGAGGATATACAGGCCTTGAATGCAGGGAAAATGTCCTCAACATGTGAAAAGGTTTCAGTAATTCAATGACACTTAGTTTAACAGCATTTTCATACTAATTAAAAAGGTTAAACAGATTTTGGCCGTCATGGCTCTCGTGTGAAAAGGTGGCGTCATTGCACAGGCCAAGAGCTAGGCTATTTATACACTTCAAGATTTACAACAAGTGTTGTTTATCTTTGTGCACATTACGTGTCAGCTCTACTTTCCCCCAACTACTGTGTCAGGATGTTATCATTCCACTAAAGTGAATGATGCCTAAATGTTCCTTTTTAAGTCCTCCTTTTATACTGCAGTCAAGACTGTGGCCATGTTTGAGCTGTGAGCCACTGGGCACAGATACCAATTCAACGTCTATTCCACATTTGATCAATGTAATTTCATTGAAAATATGTGGAAACAATGTTGATTCACCAGTGTGTGCCCAGTGAGGAGTGTCTGTCTTTGTGACCTCATACCGTACATGGCCAGCCCTGAAAAAATGCAGTCATCTCAAACTTCAGCATCTCAAACTAGCAATGTCCGGTGGTTACCTCCTTGGCTGGCTGGGATGGCTAAGGCCCAGGGGATGTTTTGGTTGGTCTGTTTACTGGTTTGTCAGTCTTGTTTTCGATATTGGCTCACCCGTGTTCTTTCTAAAGCCTAATCTACACTGAAATTCCTGCATTCCCCTTTGCTCTTCCCCTTTCCCAAGTCCCACCGGCTCAGCAACTGCCTGTTGGACCCCTGGCTTTCCTCTCCTCTCTGCCCCCCTCCTTCCTGCCTGTCGGTGCTGTGCGTGACAGTAGCTCACTGAGAAGTGGAAATTAGACTAGTAAACAATGATTAGCTCCAGGGCTGGGGCAGCCTGGTCTACCGTGGGTCCTGTCTCCACGCGCCTGCCGCCAGAGCATTATATGCAACATGAAGCCCTCCAAGCCCCTTCCCATCCCCAGTCCCTTCCCACCACTCTTCTCCCCACCCCAGCAGAGTCAGCTTGGGGTCAGGGACAAACTTTCACAGCCAGGTTACAGGAGATAATCACAGGCAAACACGGCAGCCACACGCATAAAGAACACACATGAGCCCCCGCCTGCCGTAACCCTGGCTCTAATTAGAGGTGATGGGGATGTGAGTGGCCACATGTGTATGAAGGAGAGCAGGAGGAGGAGGAGGTCAGTTTTGGTGTAGTGTTACACACACAGAATAATTACCCTGTAGCGAGAGAACAATGAGACAAGCGAGAAATAGTCATCCAAGTGAAGCAGTGTCTTCTGTTCTGAGACACCTACAGCACCCGATGTCACAGGAAGGCCAAAAAGATCAGCAAGGACATCAACCACCCATGCCACTACCTGTTCACCCCGCTATCATCCACAAGGTGAGGTCAGTACAGGTGCATCAAAGCTGGGACTGAGAGACTGAAAAATAGCTTCTATCTCAAGGCCGTCAGACTGTTAATTAAATAGCCATCACTAGCCAGCTTCCACCCGATTACGTAACCCTGCACCTTAGAGGCTGCTGCCCTATATACATAGACTTGGAATCAATATTGTTGTGAACTGTTAGATACTACTACACTGTTCGAGCTAGGAACACAAGCATTTCCCTACACCCGTAATAACATCTGCTAAATATGTGTATGTGACCAATACAATTTGATTTGATTTGACATTGCTGTGTCTGGTTAACCGAGGAATCATGCTGGATGCTTTCGTGTTTTCAGGAACACCACATTTCTGCTGACAAAACAGGGAGAGGGAAGTGAACAGCTTCTATACATAGTTATGAAGTTGGATAACTATCAAAAACAGAAAAGAGAGACCAATTTCATTTTGAAGTACTGAGGGTCAAACAAAACTTTACCTCATTGAAGGTATAATATGCAGAATTACAGATTGTGGCTTCAATTGTATCCAAACTAATAGAATAATGATGTCTTTTCACATTTCTCTCAACCAATTAAAAGAAACAACCAATTAAACCTAGTAGTAAAACATACACATACAGAGCATGTTGAATGTACCTTCTGACATTTGAGCAATGCTCTACATTGCATGATTTTACCTGTATTCCATTTCAAGTCTCAGAGGAACAAGACATTTTTTTAAAAACACAAAGGTTTTTTCACCCTTACAACCTTTTCTGTTGTTATTTATGTAGTTTAACATTTTTTATGTTGAAAGTCTCCTTTCTTCCCACTTTCAACATTACTGTACTTCAGTCATACCTTAGATTAATAATACATCTTTTGGCTTATGTCAATGTTTAATGTAAAGATTGCTCAATTCAGAAAGGATGATTGCTAAAAAATATATATAGTTTTTCACCATGTTTTCTCAATGACATTCAATTCACCATTGAAAAAAGGGGCAAGTTTAAGTTTGTTCCACCTGAGCGAGTCTGTCTACAAGTCAGAGAACACTATGATGACACACCAAATGTGTTTGATGGATCCTTGTTGTCTTCGTCTAATGCCTCTTAAGGGGAAAGTAATCAGATTTTGTTACTGATCTTGGGTAATCCAAAAGTTACGTTACTGATTACAATTCTGGACAGGCAACTAGTAACATTTAGAAAGTAACCTACCCAACCCTGCATGTAATGAGGACTCTACAGTTTTTAACAAAAACTCAGCTCAAAGAATATTTGAATCAACTTAAGAAAGGCTTGGCAGATTGATCTCTTAAAGATATTCTCCGGTACTTTTGTATACTTTTTAGCCAGTAGTGCTCAGGAGCCAAAAGGGCTCCCAGGATATTGCGTACTACATCACAAATGTGCAGATATGTGCACCACATCATTGCTGGCTCTCTCGCTCTACTGTGTGTGCGTCTTGCTGGCTGTCACTCAAATGCCGAGGGGCTGAAGCTCATTGGCTGAAACTTGAATTGCTAGGGGGCTGGCCCACGTGACAGTAAATGTATGGGAAATGCCATCACACAGCTTCCAGAAAACTGTGGCTTTCAAACTGGCTACGTGAGGTAATAGATTATGCATGTATGAACTACACATTGACACATCCAGCCCAAAGTGGGAGGTTTAAAAATACTTAGTAGTCGCCAAAGTACCGGAGCATGTCTTTAATTACTATTATTTAACCTCAGCTATGAAAATAGGCTATGCAATGATTAAATAATCTAGACCAAAACATAGAAAAAAATCTGTAACACCCATAGCGAGAATTCCCCCTCTCCCTTACCCGTTTCCTCGTGCCCCAATAATGAGTGACTGTGCTGGAGGATTACTGAAGTCTCTGTCCCCCTAACTTACTGCCTCACATTTTGAAAATGTTAGTGCCTTCAATTAGGGTCATTACCTCCCTGCAAAAATAAACTTCACAGTTGGTGAGAAAACTAGGGGGGGGGGGGGAGTTTTGCCTCTGGAACTAAAATTAAACTTTGATTTCAATAAAGAATAAACAGTACTTTGTAATGCATGCCAAGGACAAGGCTCAGGTTGACCATGATGTGTGTTACCAGGCATGAAAGCATGATATACTGTATTTCAGGTACCAAAACCGTCATCTTTAGTGTCACCATTCCACCTTCCACCTTTCGAGGGATCAGAATGTCATTCAACCCTTTTGATCTCCTGAAAAGTTTCCTCCTAACTCTTTGGCACTCAAGAGACACTTCAGAGAGCACCCAGAGGGCATCTGAGGTGTATTGTGATATTATATAAAGAAAGCTGCCATTGGATGGCTCTAACCTGGTCTCAGAGCATTTCGTATTATTCTGTACGTAATTCCAAGACACTCCATTTAGCATGATATGTTAAGTTTCGTATGGTATGTATTCATTTGTGGTTGTTCATCACCCATTTTCTATGATATGGTACTAATTATAATTCATATTATACATTGGCAAGAAGAAAGTATGTGAACCCTTTGGAATGTCCTGGATTTCTGCATAAATTTGTCATAACATTTGATCTGATCTTCAACTAAGTCACAACAATAGACAAACAGTGTGCTTAAACTAATAAAATACAAATTATTGTATTTTTCTTGTCTGAATTGAATAGATAATTTCAATATTCACAGTGTAGGTTGGAAAAAATCAAATCAAATCCAATTTATTTATATAGCCCTTCGTACATCAGCTGATATCTCAAAGTGCTGTACAGAAACCCAGCCTAAAACCCCAAACAGCAAGCAATGCAGGTGTAGAAGCACGGTGGCTAGGAAAAACTCCCTAGAAAGGCCAAAACCTAGGAAGAAACCTAGAGAGGAACCAGGCTATGTGGGGTGGCCCGTCCTCTTCTGGCTGTGCCGGGTGGAGATTATAACAGAACATGGCCAAGATGTTCAAATGTTCATAAATGACCAGCATGGTCGAATAATAATAATCCAGAACAGTTGAAACTGGAGCAGCAGCACGGCCAGGTGGACTGGGGACAGCAAGGAGTCATCATGTCAGGTAGTCCTGGGGCATGGTCCTAGGGCTCAGGTCATCCGAGAGAGAGAAAGAAAGAGAGAATTAGAGAGAGCATATGTGGGGTGGCCAGTCCTCTTCTGGCTGTGCCGGGTGGAGATTTTAACAGAACATGGCCAAGATGTTCAAATGTTCATAAATGACCAGCATGGTCGAATAATAATAAGGCAGAACAGTTGAAACTGGAGCAGCAGCACGGCCAGGTGGACTGGGGACAGCAAGGAGTCATCATGTCAGGTAGTCCTGGGGCATGGTCCTAGGGCTCAGGTCCTCTGAGAGAGAGAAAGAAAGAGAGAAGGAGAGAATTAGAGAACGCACACTTAGATTCACACAGGACACCGAATAGGACAGGAGAAGTACTCCATATATAACAAACTGACCCTAGCCCCCCGACACATAAACTACTGCAGCATAAATACTGGAGGCTGAGACAGGAGGGGTCAGGAGACACTGTGGCCCCATCCGAGGACACCCCCGGAGAGGGCCAAACCCTGAAGGATATAACCCCACCCACTTTGCCAAAGCACAGCCCCCACACCACTAGAGGGATATCTTCAACCACCAACTTACCATCCTGAGACAAGGCTGAGTATAGCCCACAAAGATCTCTGCCATGGCACAACCCAAGGGGGGGCGCCAACCCAGACAGGATGACCACATCAGTGAATCAACCCACTCAGGTGACGCACCCCTTCCAGGGACGGCATGGAAGAGCCCCAGTAAGCCAGTGACTCAGCCCCTGTAATAGGGTTAGAGGCAGAGAATCCCAGTGGAAAGAGGGGAAACGGCCAGGCAGAGACAGCAAGGGCGGTTCGTTGCTCCAGAGCCTTTCCGTTCACCTTCCCACTCCTGGGCCAGACTACACTCAATCATATGACCCACTGAAGAGATGAGTCTTCAGTAAAGACTTAAAGGTTGAGACCAAGTTTGCGTCTCTGACATGGGTAGGCAGACCGTTCCATAAAAATGGAGCTCTATAGGAGAAAGCCCTGCCTCCAGCTGTTTGCTTAGAAATTCTAGGGACAATTAGGAGGCCTGCGTCTTGTGACCGTAGCGTACGTGTAGGTATGTATGGCAGGACCAAATCAGAGAGATAGGTAGGAGCAAGCCCATGTAATGCTTTGTAGGTTAGCAGTAAAACCTTGAAATCAGCCCTTGCTTTGACAGGAAGCCAGTGTAGAGAGGCTAGCACTGGAGTAATATGATCAAATTCTAGCTAGGTGGCTAACATTAGCTAGCTGGTTAACATTAGCTAGGCTAGGGGTTAAGTTTATACAAGAAAATATTAAACTAGGCAAACCAGTTAAGAACACATTCTTATTTACAATGATGGCCTACCCCGGACCAATTGTGCACCACCCTATGGGATTCCCAATCACAGCTGGATCTAATACAGCCTGGATTTGAATCATGGACTGTGGTGATGCCACTTGCACTGAGATGCCGTGCCTTAGACCACTGCCCCACTCGGTAGCCCAGGGTTAGGGTTAAGGTTAGGGTTAAGAGTAGGAGTTATGGTAGGGTTAGGGGAAGGGTTAACTAAAAGTGTTAAGGTTGAGGTTAGGAGAAGGGGAAGTAGTTGCAAAGTAGCTAAAAAGTAGTAAGTAGTTGAAAAGTTGCTAATTAGCTAAAATGCTAAAGTTGTCTGTGATTAAATTCAAACTCGCAAACTTTGGGGTTGCTAGACTTTAGGTTCAGGGTAAGGGTTAGCTAAAAGGCTTAAGGTTAGGGTTAGGGGAAGGGTTAGCTTAAAGGGTTACGATTAAGGGCAGGGGATTTTGTTTCAAAGTAGCTAGAAAACAGTAAGTAGTTGAAAAGTTGCTAATTATCTAAAATGCTAAAGATTCGAACTCTCAATCTTTTGGTTTTTGCCTTATGTAACCATCTGTCCTATGCAAATATACGAAACATAACATACCATACTAAATGGAGTGTCTCGGATTATGTACAGAATAATATGAAAGGCTCTGAGACCAGGTTGCTGGCTCATATCTGAAACATGGCTCTCACGCAAAACTACAGCCACTTTTATGCTTTGTAAAGGCTCGAAGAAATGCTGTAGCATGAGACCTGCTGAAAATATGAATATGAATTTTTCATGGATTTTCTCTGATAAGATTTCGTACTTTATGTTTAGAGGTGTTTGTATAAGCATACTTATGTAAGGCAAGTTAGTCTATTTACCTGTATTGAAAATGCAACATTTTATTTATCATTTTTAAATAACCTGATAGTTTTACACAGGCAGGAAGTTCTTCATAATGGCAAAATAAACAGTCTATATATGGTCTATAGACAATATTTCAATCCACACTTGGATAATTATTTTAGTTGCATCCATGTGAACTATGGGTCATTTTAATGTTATATCACTAGACAGATGTGTAAGAGCCACCCAAGACCTTATCAAGATGGGGGTTCATTTAATTTAAACACTTCTGATAGTTACCCATCCCTAGTTCAATAAGATAAATGTAATTTAGGCTATTCAAGAAAGGAAATTCAGACAATGATGGAAGATCTAACATAATTGTATTATTACAAATATTATTTGTTTCATCTTCTGCGCAATATTATGGAAACCTTCGGACTCGGGTAGGCTCATACGCAACTTTCACTGACCTTCAGAGTTCGATTTGAACCACGAGGTGGTTGAGTGATTTAAAATATTATCACAAAGATATACAACTTGCTATATGCAGCACTAAAAGAACGCAATATGCAACAGCGCGTTGCACAGTACCTGAAAAGTAGTCAAATTGAATGAAAACCCTAATAAATACATGTATTTATTAGGCTACATGGCACCATGAGAACATTCATAATTGTATGAAAGAGACTAAACAGAGTTTCAGTTAGGCTAATTATGGAGAGAATAGAATGTCCATGCAGACGCGCACAAAAGCCAACCATACGTTATCGACTATATGAGAAACAACCCGCTATACGCTTTTCTGTACCAAACTGCGCCGTTGAGTTTTCTAAGTATAAGAAAGCATAACAACTTAAAATGGGATCGTCTGTCACTATTCGAGTTTGTAAAATAATCGTCACTTTCCTCCTAAACTTGTCACTAGTTACTGGAGCTCACCTCCGGGGACAGCGGTTGCTCTTGCGCGCTCTGTTTCCTAGTGCGCGGCGCGCGTCGAGGTCCAACAGCAGAAAGATAATATATAGTGCAGGGCTACCACAATGGGAGGAGTATGAAAATAATGCTGAGCCCTGCCCACAGACTGCAAACATATAAGACACCGTGCTGATGCAAAACTAGTCACTAAGGTCTTACATCTTGCTGAAAAGTGTGACTAGAGAACAACTTCACCATAACTCACCAAGCTTAATCTGAGATAATTTCCCAAGAAGTACTGAGACTGTCACCATGGTCTCAGCAGGACACTTTGGAGTTTAAACTAACTGAACTAGTTTTATATTAGATGGATTCATTGAAATTGAATATCACAAAATCACTTTTGAAAAGTAAGCTGGGCTAAAACTGACTGAGAGTGCTGAAAAAAGTGGAACTTTTTTGTACTGTTTTTTTTCTATTCACAATATCTGTCTCCAGGAATAGGTAATAAATCCTCTAGAACCATGGCACTGCTGGACACAGAGTTTGAGGTGAAGGGCAGCAGCAGCATCATCAGGGAGTGGAGTGGACAGGTCCAGCCAGCGCTGGTCGCCTCCTTGGTTTTCCTCTTCTGTCTTGAAGCCTGTCTGTGGGTCAGGAATCTCAGACTCAAGAGAAGGCTGCCAGGACCTTTTGCCTGGCCGGTGGTGGGCAATGCCATGCAGCTGGGGCAGATGCCTCATATCACCTTCTCCAAGCTGGCAAAGAAGTACGGCAACGTGTATCAGATAAGACTGGGCTGCAACAACATAGTGGTGCTTAATGGAGACACAGCAATACGAGAAGCCTTGGTTCAGCACAGCACAGAGTTTGCAGGCAGACCTGACTTTGTGTCTTTTCGGATGATTTCAGGGGGCAGGAGCCTGACATTCACTAACTACAGCAAACAGTGGAAAATGCACCGGAGAATTGCACAATCTACCATTAGAGCTTTCTCCTCCGCAAACAGCCAGACCAAGAAAGCATTTGAGCAGCACGTTTTAGGAGAATCTATGGATCTTGTGCAGGTATTTCTGAGAATGAGTGCTGATGGACGATATTTTAATCCCGCTCATGAATTTACAGTCGCTGCTGCAAATGTAATCTGTGCCCTGTGCTTTGGAAAACGTTATGGCCATGATGATATTGAGTTTAGAACTCTCCTAGGCAAAATGGACAAGTTTGGAGAGACGGTGGGGGCTGGCAGCTTGGTGGATGTCATGCCCTGGCTTCAGAATTTCCCAAATCCTGTCCGCAGCGTCTACCAGAATTTCAAACACATAAATGAGGAGTTTTTTGCCTTTGTGAAAGACAAAGTGGTGCAGCACAGAGAAACCTTCAACCCTGATGTGACCCGGGACATGAGTGATGCTATCATTAATGTGATTGAGCACGGAAAGGACAGTGGACTGACCAAAGACTTCACAGAAGGAACAGTCACAGACCTTATTGGAGCCGGCCAAGACACAATGTCAACCATTTTACAATGGATTCTCCTGCTTTTGATCAAATACCCCATCATCCAAACCAAGCTGCAGGAGCAGATTGACAAAGTGGTAGGCCGTGACAGGCTGCCCTGTATTGAGGACAAAGCCAGCCTGGCTTACCTAGATGCCGTTATCTATGAGACCATGCGCTACACCAGCTTTGTACCCCTCACCATCCCCCACTCCACCACCTCAGATGTTACCATCGAAGGCTTCCACATCCCCAAAGACACAGTGGTCTTCATCAACCAGTGGTCTGTCAACCACGACCCTTTACAGTGGAAGGACCCACATCTCTTTGACCCTTCACGTTTCCTAGATGAAAGCGGTGCCCTTGACAAGGACCGAACTAACAGCGTCATGATCTTCTCCACTGGTAAGAGGCGATGTATTGGCGACCAGATTGCCAAAGTGGAAATCTTTTTATTTACAGCCATCTTGCTTCACCAGTGTACCTTTGAGAGCAACCCCTCAGAGACCCTGACCCTTGGTTGTTCCTATGGGCTCACACTGAAGCCTCTCCACTACACCATCACAACCAAGCTCAGGGGGAAGCTGCTCGGTCTAGTGTCACCTGCATAAAAATCTCATCCCAATATTGTGACTCAAGGCCAGCAGAAACTATAAGTTTGCCAAGCAATGATATTTTACAGTGAGTATTAGTAAACATGCACTGAATGTTGTTGTTGAGTGTAATATTTCATATTTAATATTTAATTCATATCTGATCACAATTTAATATGTTTGCATTGTTGTTGAGACAGGATTGAAAGTATGATTACAGTGATGGAAAGTTTGCTAGGTATAGCTTTTTCTCCTGTGTTGGGGGCCAGGGGTCATGGGGTCAATCAATTTGAACAGGTTCTCAAACTATGTACTTGATAGTTTTCTTTAAGGAAGTATACTTTTGTTTCATATACATTTTGAGTTTTGGGCGTACTTCATATACAGTATTCAGCATGCTAACATATCAAAATATGTGCAGGAAACTAGAATATTCCTCAACAGTCAATGGAAGGTTATATCAGTGTAATATGCCTGTGAGTGTTTGTGAATGTTGTAGTCACACCTGAAGGACCACAGTTTGTTGCCTTGAGGACTTTGTGGATGTCTGTTATTAACATGGTGATGTTTCAATGTATTTATCTTTTTCAGATAAAGCTGTCACAATTTTTTTTATATATATATCTTTCAGGTATGAACAATATTTGTTAAGTATTATAATCAAATTCACTATCTACTGTACACCATGCATATGAGCCCATTGAATACTGTTGACAGATGCTGACGAACTGCTAAAGGAAAAGCAAGATATGTATTTTCCATAGCCTACCGTGTGAAGACAATTCAGCGTTAACAGCACTGTTGCCTCTGTGCAACTTCACGCTCAGTGTCTCCAACAATATTTGGAGGTGTTTCAATACAGAGGTGGGTTTCTACTGGAGTCTAGAAGTATGGTACTGATAAGGCTGATGAACAGTTGGGAGAGGACCAATTCTAAACACTGACCCTATTGATATTCTCAGAAATCTACTTTACTGAACAGGCACTCCAGCTACACAACCCATCCCTTCATATCCAAACCAACTGTCACTAAATACAATATTACTACACAAGTCAATGGAGTTTCGATGTATTTTCAAAAATGCATGCATGTTTAAACCTCAAGGCTCTGAAATCTGTAGATGTAATGTCACCTTTGTCAAAGAACATGTTTTCAGAAATGTATTAAATATTGTTCAGAATATCTGCCTCTCTCAAACCAAGAAACTCAACTACAACATGTGTTGAATGTCCAGGCAAGGATTCATGAATGAAAATATGTTGTTTTGTTTGTTGGTTTGTTTGTTTTATATGATTGAAAAATAAGCTACATCTGGAATTAATAAAGCAATGTTTAAATCAATCAGGGGTTGATAGTGACTGATTCTGCTTCTCTCTCATTTGTCATTCATTAACTCATTAAGTACCTCATCACCGGAAGGATTGCATTCTCCTCTCCATGTGTTGTTCTTTGTAGTAACACACTCCATGTACAGAGGAATGAATATGAGGTGGTGCATAAACAATTACAAAGTAACAATTATTATGGGGATTCACACTCTAAGGTACATTGTATAATACAATACTTAATCAATTATAGTAAAACTGTAAACAAGTGGTTACAATCATTATGTTTTACAGCTAGTCTACACCAGTCCTGCATGTTTGATCTCATCCAAACTGTTAAAACACATCAAATGTGTTTGAATTGTGATCTGGTTTGGCAACAATACATCATATAACAGAGGAATCTCTCCTTGCAGCAAGCATCACCATCAGAGCACAGAATTCGACAGTAGATGAATTCCTGCTGAACAGCATTGAACCCCCAGTAGGTCTACTTTCTAAAAGTTATGTGTTTCTCTCCATAGCCTTATTACTTGTGTAATTGTCAGAGGTCCCTGTTTTGAAATAACTTTTGAACTATTTTGATAAAGCCTCAAGCCTAAGAGTTATATTATTTTGTTTATAAGTATAAAAGGACCCTTATGCTAACAAAAGCTCTTGTAAATGTATACTCTTATAAAACATATACAAGTGTATTGTTTGTTTCTGTTCTGTGTCCAGATGCAAAACCCAGAGCTTTCATAGTCATATCTTGGATTATATTCCTAGTGGTGTTTAGAGTTAACAGAACATGGGCTGAAAATAACAGATAAAAAAATTATGTAATTAAAAATGCATACATTAGTTTATAATCGACAGAAGAAAGCTCAACCGAATATTTTAAAGTTACAAGCAGTCCTCCCTTAGCCTGGGTACTTCACTGAAACTTTTGATTGATTTATTTATTTTATTTTGCTGTATTTCTGTCAGGAAAAAATCCTACATATGTTCTAGTCATTTAGCAGACGGTTTTATCCAGCACAATTAGGGTTATGTGCCTTGCTCAATGGCACATCAATAGATAGTTTACCTAATCAGCTCAGGGATTCAAACCAGTGATCTTTTGGTTACTTGCCATCGTGCTTAACCGCCAAGTTAACTGCCGCCTTAGAGAGGTAATCAAGCAATTTCCACAAACCAGAATATAACAGGACCAATCAGTGTCCTGTGAGTTTAGTTGGGGTGAGTTTAGCCGCGGTGGTCTTTGTGACTGAAATCTGGAACCCTAACTACAACACCATTTATAGAAACCATCTAAAATGATCCCCTGTGGTACCTGTATTGTGTTTAAAGGTAGTGTAGCCCAATCTTTCAGGTCCTCTGGCCCGCTAAATCTAAACTCTTTCTGTTTTAGCCCTTGGCTGGCAGGCCTGACTGCTTGCTGCTTTCCTCCTTGTCTTACCATGGGGTTGAGTGTTAGGTATAAGAAAGAACTGACACTCAGCTGGAATGAGCGACATGGTGCTAAAAGAAATGAATAGGAGTTTTAATGCCTGCTCTGTGGTCACAATGGGAGGGGAGAGATAATAAAAAACCTGAGTCCCTGACCCCTCCCACCCACTAAGAAGATATATAAGGGAGTGTCAAAGCTGAAATCTTCATTCCTCTAATGTGGTCATCTGAAGACGGACACCAAATGCACCACTGCTAACCACTCAACCTGATCGAGCCTGTTCACAAGCCAGCACGGAGGAGGAGGAGGAGACAGTAGACTGTAGTGTGTAAGAGGTGCTCAAAACCTTCTTCATTGTCTCGATTCATTTCCTACATTTTCAGATCATAATGTAGGACTGACCATACTTTAAAAAAGACTACTTATTTTTTTATTTTGGGGGGAATTGAGGTGAGAGGAGGATCCATTTAAATTATACGGTTACCAGGAATAACGTTCAACAAAGAAAAAGTGTAATCTCTCAAAATTTGAAGAATTGGACAACAGAAATAGAATATCTTAGAACCATGGCACTGTTGGAAACAGACTTTGAGGTGAAAGGCAGCAGCATCATCAGGGAGTGGAGTGGACAGGTCCAGCCAGCGCTGGTCGCCTCCTTGGTTTTCCTCTTCTGTCTGGAAGCCTGTCTGTGGGTCAGGAATCTCAGACTCAAGAGAAGGCTACCAGGACCTTTTGCCTGGCCGGTGGTTGGCAATGCCATGCAGCTGGGGCAGATGCCTCACATCACCTTCTCCAAGCTGGCAAAGAAGTACGGCAACGTGTATCAGATAAGACTGGGCTGCAACAACATAGTGGTGCTTAATGGAGATGCATCAATACGAGAAGCATTGGTTCAACACAGCACAGAGTTTGCAGGCAGACCCAACTTTGTGTCTTTTCAGTCAGTGTCTGGTGGTAACAGCATGACATTCACTAACTACAGCAAACAGTGGAGGACGCACCGGAAGATCGCTCAGACCACCATTAGAGCTTTCTCCTCTGCCAACAGCCAGACCAAAAAAGCATTTGAACAGCACGTTGTGGCAGAGGCCACTGAGCTCATTGAAGCTTTCCTCAAACTCAATGCTGAGGGACAGTTTTTCAACCCTGCTCATGAACTGACAGTAGCTGCTGCTAATGTAATCTGTGCCCTGTGCTTTGGAAAACGTTATGGACATGATGACATTGAGTTTAGAACCCTTCTGGGCAGCGTGGACAAGTTTGGAGAGACGGTGGGGGCTGGCAGCTTGGTGGATGTCATGCCCTGGCTTCAGTATTTCCCAAATCCTGTCCGCAGGGTCTACCAGAGCTTCAAAGACCTCAATAAAGAGTTTTTCACCTTTGTGAGAGACAAGGTTGTGGAGCACAGGGAGACATTTGACCCTGAAGTGACCCGGGACATGAGTGATGCCATTATTGGGGTCATTGACAAGGCGGACAGTGATACCGGGTTGACGGAGGCCCACACAGAAGGGACAGTGTCTGATCTGATTGGTGCAGGACTGGATACTGTGTCCACTTGCCTTCATTGGATGCTCCTTTTATTGGTGAAATACCCCAACATCCAAACCAGACTGCAGGAGCAGATTGACAAAGTGGTAGGCCGTAACAGGCTGCCCTGTATTGAGGACAAAGCCAACCTGGCTTACCTAGATGCCGTTATCTATGAGACCATGCGCTACACCAGCTTCGTACCCCTCACCATCCCCCACTCCACCACCTCAGATGTTACCATCGAAGGCTTCCACATCCCCAAAGACACAGTGGTCTTCATCAACCAGTGGTCTGTCAACCACGACCCTTTACAGTGGAAGGACCCTCATCTCTTTGACCCTTCACGGTTTCTAGATGAAAATGGTGCCCTTGACAAGGATCTGACCAGCAGTGTGATGATATTCTCAGCAGGAAAGAGGCGATGTATCGGTGACCAGATAGCCAAAGTGGAGGTCTTTTTATTTTCTGCTATTTTGATTCACCAGTGCACATTTGAAGATAATCCAAGTCAGGACCTCTCCTTAGACTGCTCCTATGGGTTAACATTGAAGCCCCTGAACTACAAGATCTCTGCCAAGCTCAGAGGAGAATTACTTACTGGGGCATAAAATCTTTTCAAACAGAGCGCCCATTAATGGAGTGCAGTAATCCAATGTAATATTAAAGGTATGTACACAACAGTGAATGTTTATGCTTTAATACTGTAGGTACCAACCATAAGATTTATATTCATACTTTACTATTATTATTATCATTAGCTAATCTGATTGTTGATTGTATAAATCACTTTTTGTGACAGATAACTGAATCATGTTTGTATTTCTATAATTTTATTGAACAGGCTATCTATGGGAAATTCCTGACATTTGGAATCAAGATATGTTATCCCTACAGATTTAGGAAAATAGATATTGTAGCAATTCATGTTACAAAATATCCCTTCTAAATTCTCATCAAAATTGGAAACACATGATATTTGAGTTTTATGGACAATTTCACTCCATCAAAGTATTATGTCAAAGTAGAATTTAATCTACAAGATAAATTAATACCAAAATAACATAGAGATATGTATGCAGATTGCTACACAAGTGATATGTAAGAATTTAAATTACTATGATGTGGCAGCCCAAAGTCACAGTTTGTAATAAATCTTAAGTATCTTTTGTTATATATGAGGGTATTTAGTTTGGCCACCCCAAATTGGCATATAAACTGGTGGTCATGAATCGATTTTACTGCAAGTGCTTTGTTGTTGCAGTGATGTGGAGAAATCATGTGTTGTGTTGCCCATGTTGAGATATCTGAAGAATTATACATCCTCTGACCCATTCAGATATGTATTCATGATGTTTGTATCTGCATAAGTACATACTGTAATAACAATTATACATTTTCAGAAGTTTTGGTGCACTTACATAATTCCATTGTATTATGAAGTATTATGTTCTGGTTGGGTCATAAACATGTAGTGTATGATATCCATAGTGCCTGAGCTCCATGCAATAAATCCTATACTCCTTCTCAGCCCTGTCTGTGGCGTATCTCAGTCTTAGGAGAGCACAAATGCTATGAACAAGACAATGCAGGGAGGTCAAAGAGGTAATAATAGATCATGATGTCAAGGCTGTGTGTTGCCATGAAAGATTGATGCGGACCTTGGGTGTTAGCAGCACACATGCTCTGCCTCCAGACCCCAACACCCTGGCTCTGGTAGGGCACATGCAGTCACACCCCCAGCCACAGGCCCCACTCATCAATTTTTCACCCAGGGCACTCTGTACTTGGGCTGTAATCCCTATTTAACCCACGCATTCTGATTCAGGAGCAGCCAGGTCACCCATGATACAAGTCAGTATTCGACGTCCGTCCCTGTCTGAGGACGTCGAGAAATGACGTGGAAACCGGCCACTAGGGGGAAAAGTGAGTGCGGATTTGCTAGGGCAGGGCTGCCCAACCCTTTTCCTGGAGATCTACTGTTCTTTAGGTTTTCAGTCCAACCCTAATTTAGCATATCAGATTCAGCTAGTTAAGGTCTTGTTGCACAGCTAATTAGTAGAATCAGGTGTGTTAAATTAGGGTTGGACTGAAAACCCACAGGACGGTAGATATCCAGGAAAAGGGTTGGGCAGCCCTGTGCTAGGGTGTTGTGGGAAGGGATTGCAGATGAGTATAAGCATCTGCCTCTGGCTGAATCAAAAGGTTGCATGTTCGAATCCAGTGACAGAAATGTGTTTTTGATACATTAGTTTTAAGCCTATCCCAAACCTTAACGCTTACCTTAACCATTAACCATCCATGCCTAACCTTATTAAGAATTTTTAGTTTATGCCTGATCTTAACCTTTACTTTCTACATTCGTAGTTAATGCCTAAACAAATATTCAAACCCTTTGCTATGAGTCTCAAAATTGAGCTCAGGTGCATCATGTTTATTTTAATCATCCTTGAGATATTTCTTAGAAATGTGACATTTGAAACAATTTCGAAATTTGACGTTTGAGAAACATGGATGAACGTCTAATTCTGATGTGAGACTGTGAAAGCTGGTATTTCAAGAGAGTGCCATCTACTGCATCTGCCATCCATCTCAATGCCATCCGAATGATAACTTTGAATGTAGCTATACTGTATATCTTACTCTGAAACCTCAAATGTATTGTATATATAAAAGTGGATGTAAAACATAGAACATTTCTTGAAAGACAAGGATAGGAACACAGTATATTTGCTCTGATGTAAGACAGATATGTCACGTTTACACAGGAAATTACTCTAGGAAAATGTTTAGAGTATATATGAGAATTAGACAACCCTTGGACGTCTTCTATTTCTTCTCCGCAACTACTACTGTAACTCTGTAGGCCATAGTGATTCTTCTCACCTCCTTACAGCTACAAAATACTGATAGACATAAATAAACATCTACATTTCACATACAAGTTGTTACAGATGTAGGATCTTCATTTGATCACTCTTCAGTTGCTGAGAATTTTTCTGCACAGCAGGAAATGCAGATTTGTGTATTCAAGGTTTAAAAAGGCTTCTAAAGTTTGTAATTTCCACTTTAAAATGTCAAACTTGACAAAAAATTTAGAAATATATATAGAAAATCTAGAAAAAAAGGACAAATTATAATCCACATAATAGTTTCCTGTTTCCATTTCCTGTTGCTCCAGGATGATTTACCTAATGTAGCAAACTTGCTCAAATGAAGTCATTATATGGTGCATTCGGAAAGTATTCAGACCCCTTGACTTTTTCCACATTTTTTTTTACGTTACAGCTTTATTCTACAATGGATTAAAGGGAAAATAATTCCTCATCAATCTACACACAATACCCCATAATGACAAAGTGAAAACAAGTTTTTAGAAATATTTGCAAAAAGAAAACAAATATTCAGACCCTTTGCTATGAGTCTCAAAATTGAGCTCAGGTGCATCATGTTTCTTTTAATCATCCTTGAGATATTTCTTTAACTTGATTGGAGTCCATCTGTGGTAAATTCAATTGATTGGATATGCTTTGGAAAGGCACACACCTGTCTACAGTGCTTGGCGGGTAGGAGTGTAGGGCCAGTAAATGAAAGGTTGCTGAATCGAATCCCCGAGCTGACAAGGTACTGTAAATATCTGTTGTTCTGCCCCTGAGCAAGGCAGTGAACACCTGGGCGCTGATGACGTGGATGTTGATTAAGGCTCTCTGATTCAGAGGGGTTGGGCTAAATGCATAAGACACATTTCAGTTGAATGCATTCAGTTGTACAGCTGACTAGGTGTGCAACTGACTAGGTAGCCCCCTTTCCCTTTTGAAAAGTATTCAGACCCCTTCCCTTTCTCCAGATCTTTTTTTTTACTTCACAGCCTTATTCTAAAATGGATTAATTAAAAATCCTCATCAATCTACACACAATACACCATAATGACAAAGCAAAAACAGGTTTTTAGAAATGTTTGCAAATCTATTACAGATTAAAACCGGAAAAACATTATTTACGTAGGTATTGAGACCCTTTGCTACAACTTCATTTGAGTACTGTGGTAAATTCAATTGATTGGACATGCTTTGGAAAGGCACACATCTGTCTATTAAAGGTCCCATAGTTGACAGTGCATGTCAGAGCAAAAAAACAAGTCATGAGGTTGAAGGAAATGTCAGTAGAGCTCGGAGACAGGAGCTCAGATCAGAGGCTCAGATCAGGGGAAGGGTACCAATGTTTGCACGATTGAATGTCCCCAAGAACACAGTGGCCTCCATCATTCTTAAAAGTAAGAAGTTTTGAACCACCAAGATTCTTCCTAGAGCTGGCCGCCCGGCCAAACTGAGCAATCGGGTTAGAAGGGCCTTGGTCAGGAAGGTGACCAATAACCCAATGATCAGTCTTACAGAGCTCCAGAGCTCCTCTGTGGAGATGGGAGAGCTTTCCAGAAGGACCATTTCAGTAGCACTCCACAAATCAGACCTTTATGGTAAAGTGGACAGAACCCACTCCTAAGTAAAAGGCACATGACAGCCCGATTGGAGTTTGCCAAAAGGCACCTAAAAGACTCTCAGACCACGCGAAACAAGATTCTCTGGTATGATGAAACCAAGATTGGATTCTTTGGCCTGAATGCCAAGCGTCAAGTCTGGAGGAAACCTGGCGCCATCCCTACTGTGAAGCATGCATCATGTTGTGGGCAGCATCGTGCTGTGGGGATGTTTTTCAGCAGTAGTTACTGGGAGACTAGTCAGGATAGAGGGAAAGATGAACAGCACAAAGTACAGAGAGATCCTTGAAAACCTGTTCCAGAGCGCTCCGACTGGGGTGAAGGATGACCTTCCCACAGGACAATGAGCCTAAGCACACAGCCAAGACAACGCAGGAGTGGCTTCAGGACGCAGTCTCTGAATGTCCTTGAGTGGCCCAGCCAGAGCCCGGACATGAACCCGATCCAACATCTCCCCATCCAACCTGCCAGAGCTTGAGAGGATCTGTAGAGAAGAATGGGAGAAACTCCTCAAATACATGGGTCATCATAACTAAGAAGACTCAAGGCTGTAATCGCTGCCAAAAGTGCTTCAACAAAGTACTGAGTAAATGGTCTGAATACATGTAAATGTAATATTTCACTTTTTAATTTGTAAAACATTTGCGTTTTTTTATTGTGTGTAGATTGATGAGGGGGAAAAAACATTTAATCTATTTTAGAATAAGGATGTAATGTAACAAATTGTGGAAAAGGTCAAGGGGACTGAATACCTTCCGAATGCATTGTATCTGTATAGACAGTTGTGTTTCCCCTCCACTATTTTTCCTTTCCCCTTTGTACACCTTTCCCACAGCCAGTGATGTGTGTAGCCCTCCCCAAGCTGCATTTGGCTGTGATTCGGTCCGGAGCCTGCATGAATGAGCACTGTGGGTGAACTCTGAGGGAGGCTTGTTTTCACACGGGTTAATTCAGAGCAGGCTGTAGACGTTCTGTACTGCTATAGTCTTTCTCTGCTCTGACACTATGGGGAACTTGGATGGGGTGTGGGTGGGGGAGGGGGGGCGCATGCGAGGAGACAGAGAGTAGCTATTCCCCCTAGCCCAAGGACCCAGACCTGCTAAATTGTATTTCGGACAGGAAAACAAAACTCACACCAACCAACCTTTTTTCAGCTTGGGTTCTTCAGCTCGGGCCCTCCCTCCACTCTGCCACCAGCTACAGCTCTGTGCTGTAAAGAATCTCACTCCCTCTGCCAGAGTCCTGAGAGGCATGTTAAAAAGACTGTTTATTAGATGAAGTAGTAACCATAGTGACTGTAGACAGAAGCCGTCGGAGAGATTGAGCAGACAGATGTAATATGTAAAGTAAATGTTCTACTGTCAAGTGCCATCCTTGGAAATACAGTGGAACATTGTGTCTGAGCTTTGGCTTCAGAAGGCCTGGGAGGTTCAGTCTTTCCAAGGGAGACACTCCTGAATACCAGAGTTAACCAAAGTGAAGCACCGCCGCATAGCTTTAGTACCTTCAACAAAAAGTTTTGTTGGACAAAAAGGAAAGTACACGTCAAATCGAAGGAAAATACACGTCTAAAGTGGATCATGAGTGAACTTTCCCATGAAGTAAAGACATCAAACTGTCTGAAACATTGAATGAAAGGTGACATTTTAAAAATGCCTATAAATATAACAAGTGTTGTTATGAGGTTGAAAATATCAAACATACACTTCAAGTCTCCACAACAGTTTGCCATGGTCTTAGAATACCGCTGGAAGTATTGGTCCCATTCAGATAAACAGGGACTTTCTTTCCCCAAGGTTATCTGGCTGTCACTTTTGGACCCAGAGTGGAAATCATCACCTTCTGCCTGTCAGTTTAATAAGCATGATCCTTCCTTTAACTTATCCTCCATTTATTAGAGAATGCCAGTCTGTCATCAGAACACTTCATAGCATGCAAAGAATTTAGTTGTGTTCAATCCGAAATGGAAAGAGTTCTAATTTGCATTCTAATTCAGTCTAATATATTCCAGAGATGGTCTGTGACGTTCCATTGGTTTTTCTGGTTAACCCAAAATGTGTTTCTCTTCATTTGAAAATCTCCTCTGGAATTATAACAGCCATAAGCACTGTGCAGGAGTCAGGATATTGTTCCAGTTGACATTATAATGAGTGCAAAATGAGTTTACGTTTAATGCCTTGCTACGTAGGGGATATAATAAAACAAATTAATGCTTGAAGTAAATCCCAACAATCATTGAAACGTAGCTTTGTGGTCCTGGCTACCACCTCAGACCCGATCACACGGATGGCTTACTCTAGATGCCCCGTTGATTTCAACAGAATTATTTAAATCTGTATTCAGTTTTTTTGTGTCCATGTATGGAGTAATCTGCAGACCCACTGGGCACAACACATCATTTCAACGTGGAAAATTGGGCAATATTTGATGGACGTTGATCAATGGGATTCCAACCTATTTTCACCCACTCAAAAAGAGAGCCAAAAGTTTGTTGAAAGTCTGTGTGCTATCAAAACAATGTCAGATATAAAAAAATATATAAAACAACTTAATATGCTATCACTGTGCTTGGTCTAATAGCACAACCAAATGACCTGGATTGCAGTAGAGATTACATAAAAATACAAGTGCAAGGTGTGAGTGAGATTCTGTGCAGGTTATTATAGCAATTGTACAGATTTTCATAGACCTGTGACCCTGAACATTCTATGTTTACATAAGAAGACATTTATAGTTACAATAATGTCCAAATGTGGCCATAGGTGTTTTACTCATTTTAAGGTTGAATAAATAATGTTACCTTAGTTTTTAAGATAGCCTCAACATTAGGCTATTTAATGTCTTACAAAAGTAATATTGGATTGTGTTTAAGGGAGATGTATCTACTGTTTGGATATTTCCATCTGAGCCACTGCCTTAATCTTATTCTTTAACTTTTATTTTAGGATGAGATGGAGACGTGAATCCAACATGTAATTTATTAACTTGTTGACAAGTTAATAGGCTATTTACTGTATTGGAAAAGAGATATATCAACCTTTAAAGGAGATCTTCTGCTTGGATAGTTCCATCTATGCCACTGACTTAGACTACAGTTTAGCTACAAATGAATAATTAATATGTTGGATTCACGTCTCCATCTCAACCTAAACGTTTTTTTAAAAGTTAAAGAATAGGACTAAATCAAATCAAACATTAAATGGACTTTAAATACAGTTTGATTTGATTTAGTCCAATTCTTTAACTTTTTAAAAATGTTTTGGTTGAGATGGAGACGTGAATCCAACATATTTATAATTACCTTGCAGATTCCATTTGAAATAAACCAAAGTTTGAAACTCTAGGCCTGTAGGTTTGTCTAGTTTTAGTTTAATCATGGGCTGTATTAAGGGATAGTCCGCTTTTTAAAAATGTTTGCCAAAAAGGATTTACCCAAATATAACTGCCTGTAGCTCAGGCCCTGAAGCAAGGATATGCATATTATTGGTACCATTTGAAAGGAAACACTTCGAAGTTTGTGGAAATGTGAATTGAATGTAGAAGAATATAACACAATAGATCTGGTAGAATAAAATACAAAGAAAAAAATCAACTGTTTTTTTGTATTTTCTTTCCACCACCTTCTTTGAAATGCAACAGAAAGGTCCCATATCTATCCATCACTCTGGTTGTAATTCCGATGGTGTCGGAAGTGTATGTGCAAAGTTTCAGACTGATAATTGAAGTATGAGTAAGCTAGTATGGGCAAATCATGAAGGACACATTTACATTAAATTTTTCTGCAAGAATATAGTATCTGTATAAATCTGTATACTTGGACTTTGATTTAGCTTTTCCAGTATTAGTAGCCATATTGTAAGTTCAACATTTGCAAAACACCCAGTTTTTATAACTTCATAACTCTCCAAAAGGAAAAGGCTTGCTATTGCACAAGGTTAGCAGTCAAATTTTTCGACAGATACGGAGTTTCTGTAACGATACTCTTCCTGTGAATGACTGGCCCAAAGCGCAGCGTGAGACGTGTTCATGATATTTTATTAAAATCAGAACACTAGAACCAAAAATAACAAAGAGGAAAACAAACAGTTCTGTCAGGAAACTAACAATACAGAAAACAACTACCCACAAAACCCATGTGGGCAAGAGCTACCTAAGTATGGTTCCCAATCAGAGACAATGATAGACAGCTGTCCCTGATTGAGAACCATACCTGGCCAAAAACCAAGAAATACAAAAACATAGAAAAAAGAACATTGAATGCCCACCCCAACTCAAGCCCTGACCAAACCAAAATAGAGACATAAAAA
Source organism: Oncorhynchus kisutch (assembly GCF_002021735.2). Lineage (NCBI taxonomy): Eukaryota > Metazoa > Chordata > Actinopteri > Salmoniformes > Salmonidae > Oncorhynchus > Oncorhynchus kisutch. The sequence continues at coordinate 35,338,148 of NC_034180.2, forward strand.
GGATCTCTAAGGTCAGGGCGTGACAGTTTCCATATACTCCCATAAATCCAGCTCATTGACCATCTAGCTAGCTTAGTTTGACCCCAATTGGTGCTTATTTGACAAAGTTACAGTCAATCAAGTGAAGACCGCCCGTGTCATCGGCGCGCCATGAAGGCGTCGCTCTCTGAACAAATTTGGTGTACTATAGGATATACTACACTCCTAATGATATAGTGAAGTCTGGTTACATTCTTTGATCTCTGAGGAAAAAATACGAATGTAATTTGACTGGTTGAATGTACGTACACATTTCTCCTTCAGAGGTGAATTTATCAAACCTATCGCGGTGAAAAAAAGTGTTTTGTTGTTAGGAGCTCTCCTCAAACAATAGCATTGCATTCTTTTGCAGTAATAGCTACTGTATTTTGGACAGTGCAGTTATATTAACAAGAATTTAAGCTTTCAGCCGATATAACACACATATATGTACAGACAGTTGTTGTTTCTCTAAAATCTGTGATCGTGACACACGGCGCTGCATGATTTACATCTACCCAGTTGACGGGACGCCTATCCCTCATTGCCTGCATCCGTAATGGGTCTGCTGTCAAACGACCACCCCTCATCACTGTCAAACACTCCCTAAAACACTTCAGCGAGCAGGCCCTTCTAATCGACCTGGCCCGGGTATCCTGGAAGGATATTAGCCTCATCCCGTCAGTAGAGGATGCCTGGTTATTCTTTAAAAGTGCTTTCCTCACCATCTTAAAAGTTTAGATCTAAGAACAGATATAGCCCTTGGTTCACTCCAGACTTAACTGCCCTTGATCAACGCAAAAACATCCTGTGGCGTACTGCATTAGCATTGAATAGCCCCCGCGATATCCAACTTTCCCGGAAAGTTAGGGACCAATATGCACAGGCAGTTAGGAAAGCAAAGGCATCCTGTAGCACAAACTCGAAAAAGTTCTGGGACACTGTAAAGTCCATGGAGAATAAAAGCACCTCCTCCCAGCTGCCCACTGCACTGAGGCTAGGAAACACTGTCACCACGATAAATCTACGATGATCGAGAATTTCAATAAGCATTTTCTATGGCTGGCCATGCTTTCCACCTGGCTACCCATACCCCGGTCAACAGCTCTGCACCCCCCACAGCTACTTTCCCAAGCCTCCCCTACTTTTCCTAAACCCAAATCCAGATAGCTGATGTTCTGTAAGAGCTGCAAAATCTGGACCCTTAAAATCAGCTGGGCTAGACAATCTGGACCCTCTTTCTAAAATTATCCACCGCAATTGTTGCAACCCCTATTACTAGCCTGTTCAACCTCTCTTTCGTATCGTCTGAGATCCCCAAAGTTTGGAAAGCTGCCGCAGTCATCACCCTCTTCAAAGGGGAGACACTCTAGACCCAAACTGTTACCGACCTATATCTATCCTACTCTGCCTTTCTGGGATTCTCTGCCTCTAACCCTATTACAGGGGCTGAGTCACTGGCTTACTGGGGCTCTCTCATGCCGTCCCTGGAAGGGGTGCGTCACCTGAGTGGGTTGATTCACTGATGTGGTCATCCTGTCTGGATTGGCGCCCCCCCTTGTGTTGTGCCATGGCAGAGATCTTTGTGGGCTATACTCGGCCCTGTCTCAGGAAGGTAAAGTTGGTGGTTGAAGATATCCCTCTAGTGGTGTGGGGGCTGTGCTTTGGCAAAGTGGGTGGGGTTATATCCTTCCTGTTTGGCCCTGTCCGGGGGTGTCCTCGGATGGGTCCACAGTGTCTCCTGACCCCTCCAGTCTCAGCCTCCAGTATCTATGCTGCAGTAGTTTATGTGTCGGGGGCTAGGGTCAGTTTGTTATATCTGGAGTACTTCTCCTGTCCTATTCGGTGTCCTGTGTGAATCTAAGTGTGCATTCTCTAATTCTCTCCTTCTCTCTTTCTTTCTCTCTCTCAGAGGACCTGAGCCCTAGGACCATGCCCCAGGATTACCTGACATGATGACTCCTTGCTGTCCCCAGTCCACCTGGCCGTGCTGCTGCTCCAGTTTCAACTGTTCTGCCTTCTTATTATTCGAACATGCTGGTCATTTATGAACATTTGAACATCTTGGCCATGTTCTGTTATAATCTCCACCCGGCACAGCCAGAAGAGGACTGGCCACCCCACATATGCTCTCTCTAATTCTCCCTTTTTCTCTCTCTCTCGGAGGACCTGAGCCCTAGGACCATGCCCCAGGACTAACTGACATGATGACTCCTTGCTGTCCCCAGTCCACCTGGCCGTGCTGCTGCTCCAGTTTCAACTGTTCTGCCTTCTTATTATTCGAACATGCTGGTCATTTATGAACATTTGAACATCTTGGCCATGTTCTGTTATAATCTCCACCCGGCATAGCCAGAAGAGGACTGGCCACCCCACATAGCCTGGTTCCTCTCTAGGTTTCTTCCTAGGTTTTGGCCTTTCTAGGAAGTTTTTCCTAGCCACCGTGCTTCTACACCTGCATTGTTTGCTGTTTGGGGTTTTAGGCTGGGTTTCTGTACAGCACTTTGAGATATCAGCTGATGTACGAAGGGCTATATAAATTTGATTTGATTTGAATGTACCAAATCAGTGGAGAGAGGGGAACTGGCATATGAAATGTCCAAATGTCCATGCATAAGTATTGAAAGTACCAATCAGGATGTTATGTCCATTTGCCATATATGATCATAGGAAGTCGGCTTCCGAACCCAAAAGTCAGTAAACCATGTCCAAATGGCATAAGAAATGCCCAATTGGTATTTATACTGACTAAATTATATATATCACTATGTTAAGCCCTGAATCAACCTAGAAGGTCTATTTGTCATGTTGATCATAGGAAATCATAGGAAGTAAGAATTTGGTGCAATGAGAGAGAAGTGGGACTTAAAAGATTTTTGAAAAACTTCCAAAATGACCATGGACGCCCCTCTATTGGTTGGGCACTGGTGGGGTGTGCTCCCTACCCGGCCATGGACCCCTTGTACCCCCCTAAAGGCATAACATAAAAATAAAAAAAAGTGCTACTAGTGAACTGTTCAGGTAACAAGGTGCACGGCTGCAATGTCTTACAATGGCATTTACCATCACAAATTTGACATGCTCTAATTTACTGCAGAAATGTCCAATTGACTGGCCCTTTGAACTCGGGATGGCCGTCAGTGATAGTGGTTCCTCTCCATCGCTGATTGGTATTGATTTCAGCACATCTGTCACGTCCTGACCTTAGTTCCTTTTTTATGTCTCTATTTTGGTTTGGTCAGGGTGTGAGTTGGGGTGGGCATTCTATGTTTTTCATTTCTATGTTTTGTTCTGTGTGTTGTATTTCTATGTGTTTGGCCTGGTAGGGTTCCCAATCAGAGGCAGCTGTCAATCGTCTCTGATTGAGAACCATACTTAGGTAGCCTGTTCCCACCTGTGTTTGTGGGTAGTTGTTTTCTGTTTTGTGTATTGCACCTTGCAGAACTGTTCGTTTGTTGTTTTTGTTCAAGTGTTTGTATTTATTAAACGCAAGATGAATACTTACCACGCTGCACCTTGGTCCTCTTCTCCTTCTCCCGACTACATTCGTTACAACATCCATTTGGTGATGGTAAATCCGTCATTAAAAACATGGGAAATGTACTGCAATGTCTTACAATGGGCATTTACCATCACGAATGTAACATGCTCTAATATACTGCAGAAATGCCCAACTGACTGGCCCGTTGAAATCGGGATGGCCGAGCAATGATAGTGGTGCCTCTCCATCGCTCATTGGTGTTGATTTCAGTCTGTCAATTTGGTGATGGTTCATCACTTTTTAAACTTATTGCAAACGGACAAAAGTCAGCCATCAAGTCAGCGTCAGTCAGAAAATAAAACATCATTCTGATACCAAACTAATACATACTGACACCAAACCCACTTTGTCCAACACGTTTAGAAGCCAACTATCACATACAGTTGAAGTCGGAAGTTTACGGACACTTAGGTTGGAGGTCATTAACGCACCCATCCCGTTAGCGGGATCATTTGTCAACATCCGCTAAATTGCACAGCGCCAAATTCAAATTAAATTACTAAAAATATGTAATTTTCATGAAATCACAAGTGCAATATAGCAAAACGCAGCTTAGCCTGTTGTTAATCCACCTGGCGTGTCAGATTTCAAAAAAGCTTTTCGGCAAAAGCATACCAAGCGTTTATGTAAGGACATCTCTCTCAGTAGACAAAACATTACAAACAGCTAGCAGCCAAGTAGAAAGTCAGAAAAGCAATCAAATGAATCGCTTACCTATGATGATCTTCGGATGTTTGCACTCACGAGACTCCCAGTTACACAATAAATGTTCCTTTTGTTCCATAACAATTATTTTTATATCCCAAATACCTCCATTTGGTTGGCGCGTTATGTTCAGAAATCCACAGGCTTAAGCGGTCACGAACATGCAGACGAAAATTCCAAATAGTATCCGTAAAGTTTGTAGAAACATTTCAAACGTTTTGGGTGGATCACCAGTACTTCTCAGTCAGGCAGGCGATGGTACGGCCTATCCCAGAATGACCCGACATATAAAAAACATATGCGTGACCATGGTAGCAATAATGATAGAGAACAATTTGGAGATTATGGGGAAATTATCAGGAACAAAAGTGAGAACAAAATAGTTCACCTTACACAATACTGAATCCAAACATTACACTGTTGATTTTATGTGCATTTTACATTTACTGTACTTTTCACAGCATTCGTCAACAACAAAATACTCTGGATACATTTAGTACCTAATAATAATATTCATTGACATTTTGGAATAGGTGCAAGATAAGAATAAACTATTACAAGGGGTTTGAGTGAGATGTCTAACTGGTCTCTTCAAGTGCCGACACACCTCTCCAAACTGTGCACAGTTCCTAAGTAATTTCAATGCGCTTTTATGACTCAAGGAAAGAGCCTTGAGCTCTCCTAGTTTGCCATTGATGAACTTAAGCAAGCACACTTGTGGGGTTTTCTTAGGAACACAGCCCTGCGTCCCCACCATCACACAATATCGCTCTTGTTTACGCAATCCAAAATGTAAATCGTCATCTAGTTCAGGTGGGCATAATTTGAAAACTTAGTCTATTGTAGGGTGACCAGACGTGCCGTTTTCTGGGGACAGTCCCCATTTTTGGTGGCCTGTCCCCGGCTGGAGCTGTCCCAGGAAATGTCCCTGTTTTTAACTGTGCATTAAAAACAGACTGCAAAGTGAAATAATATTTTACGTGGCAAGAAAGACCGGGCGGCAGAGCCTACCGGTTGACATCTCAATCACGTTGCGCTTGTTTTGTCCAGCAGAGGGGGCTACTCGCTATAGCAGCTTCATTATCTATTCTACTGATTACTTGCTCACGCTAGTTTTAGAGAAAACTGCTGTGTAAAACTCAGCCAGAAGCTAGCAAGTGTCAAGTTAATCCACATCACCACAAACGTCTTTTCAAGCCAGGTAAATTACAATTGTTTAAGATACTAGCTAATGATGTTATAATGTAACAATTTATTATATAGATAGATGATATGCTACGATAAGGTTTTAAATAGGTTATGCTAGCTAACATTAGCTATGTCGACTAAGTTAACATTATCTAGCTAGGTTAACTAGCTACTTTCATGGTAGCTAGGTTAAAAAACGTTCACATGTAAACATGCAGTGGATGGGCTATTTGGAAAATATGATTATATTAAATTAATGCACAATTCTGAGAATATTTATTTGTAGATTACAATTTTAATGGTTTGGCATTATAAGTAGTGTGAAAATATATTTAGAAATGTTCATGGATAACATTAGCATAATGTTATCTGTTAGAGTGGAGAGGAGGAAGACTGGATAGGAAGAAGAGTGAAAGAGATAGAGGAGGAAAGGTAAAGATATGATTGCAGAGCCTGCCAATTTATTATTCCAAACAATGTTTTTGAGATAAAATACAAAAATTATGCAAGCAATGGGAATCTGTTAACCAAAGTATTTTATCTAATAGTGCACTATTTATTATTAAAGATTGGAGGAAGGAGAAGGAAAAATGAAGGGAGTAAAAAGAGTGAAGCAAGGAGAGTGTGGAAGAGTGAGGTGGAAAGGTAAAGAGAAGGAAAGGAAGAAAGAGCAGGAAGACGAGTGAAGAAAAGAGGAGGAGAAAGATTGGAGGAGAAGAAAAAGTTAAGAGAGTAAGAAGAGTGACACAAAGAGAGTGAAGAAGAGCAGACAGAGGAGGTACAATGGCTCTTTCCAATAAACGGAAATGCCATTTTAATGACAACATGATGAGAGAATTTCCATTTATACGCTCAGGTCAAGACGATAGAATGGTTAACTGCACCCTTTGTAATTCTTCTTTTTCAATTGGCAGCGGGGGAAGAACGGCAGCGGTAGAACATCAACAGACCAAAAAGCATAAAGCCTCTCTGATTGGCCGTGTTGGTATGCTCTCTGTCACCACATTCTTCAAGAAGGTAGAGCCTTCCCAAGAAGAATATGATTTAGCTGTGCAGGAGGGTGTCTTTGCATACCACACTATGCGACACAATCATAGTTACAGATCTATGGACTGCACAGCACAACTCACACGGAAGCTTTATGAGCCAAAGTTTACTCGTGCTAGGACAAAATGTGACGCCATAGTGAGTAACGTGTTAGTAACATGGGCAACTACTTTGGTAACACAGGATCTAGACCAGGTTGAATTTGTGTCCCTGTCCATTGATACGTCCAATCATGGACATGTAAAGCTGCTGCCAATACTAGTCAGATATTGTAAGATATATGATGGCAGCACATCTGTGGAAACAAAACTGCTTGATTTTGTTGAATTGAAAGGAGAAACAGCAGAGGAAATTGCAGCTGAGGTCCTGGCGGTCATCCAAAAATGTAACCTGGAAAACAAAGTCGTGGCATTCTCTGCCAACAACATAAATACAACCTTTGGTGGACTGAATCGGCTGGGGAGGGTCAATGTCCATACCAAAGTTAAACATGCTCTGCAGCGGGAGGTGATTGGCTTAGGTTGTCCTGCCCACATCATTCATAACACGGCCAGAACAGCTTAGGTTGTCCTGCCCACATCATTCATAACACGGCCAGAACAGCTTTGGATATGATTCCCCTTGATGTTGAGTACCTGCTCACAAAGATATTTGGATATTTTCACCGTCAGAGTAGAAAGACTGAAGAGCTTTTGCGATTTTGTTGGCCAGGAGTACCATAACATTTTAGGACACAGCTATGTTCGCTGGCTGTCCATGCTCCCTGCTCTAGAAAGAGTGCTGAAAATGTATGTGCCATTGAAATACTTTTTTATTTCTGAAGACAAATGCCCTGTTGTCCTGTGGACAATGTTCATAGATGCACTGTCTGATGGAAACTTGACTGTATTCAGTGACACGATCAAGATGCTTGAAGGCCAGGACCACTGTTCTGTGGAGTCTGCTGCAATTCTGAGAAACGTTGAGGCAAAATTGACTGCAAGACGTGATGACAACTTCATTCCAGTTTTGGTCAGAGGACTTCTGAGAGCTAGAGGAAAATGGAGCCATGTCTAAAGAGAGCTTTCTCAAAACATCCCAATCATTCTTCACTATGGCTGCGAACTACTTGCAAGCATGGGGAAAGCACACAGATAATCTAAAAGATTGACATTGTCTCCTTTTAAAAAGGCAACCTCAGCGTGAAGAGATCCAGAAGGCAACAGGCACACTGCAGGAAAAATGCCCCAATGCGACCATCAATGAGGATGCATTGTTTGACGAGGTTACTGGCCTGCAAGAGTTCCTAAAGGGGGGATCGCTTGAAGAATGGGAAACATCTGAGACACCGCTCAGTCAGAGATGGAGCACGGTCGTTACTGGCCTGCAATAGTTCCTAAAGGAGGGATCACTTGAAGAATGGGAACATCTGAGACACCGCTCAGTCAGAGATGGAGCACGGTGGTTACTGGCCTGCAAGAGTTCCTAAAGGAGGGATCGCTTGAAGAATGGGAAACATCTGAGACACCGCTCAGTCAGAGATGGAGCACCGTGGTTACTGGCCTGCAAGAGTTCCTAAAGGAGGGATCGCTTGAAGAATGGGAAACATCTGAATCACCGCTCAGTCAGAGATGGAGCACGGTGGAGACACCGCTCAGTCAGAGATGGAGCACGGTGGAGACACCGCTCAGTCAGAGATGGAGCACGGTGGAGACACCGCTCAGTCAGAGATGGAGCACGGTGGAGACACCGCTCAGTCAGAGATGGAGCACGGTGGAGACACCGCTCAGTCAGAGATGGAGCACGGTGGTTACCCACTTCAAAGAGTATGACATCCCACACACTAACCTGGCTAGATTAGCGTCTGTTGTCATGTGCTTACCTGGAAGTAATGCACCGGTCGTGAGAGTGTTCTCCCAAATGAATGATCTATGGACAGCAGCAAGAAATAGGTTCACTGTTCCTACCATCAAGGCCATGCTTATTGTGAAGACAAACTTCAACCTTCCCTGCAAAAGGTTCATGGAGAAGCTGGCCAAAGACAGAGCAATCCTGAAGAAGATACATTCTTCTGAGAAATATACAGATTAGGTTGGTATCAGTATACAATGTAGGTACCAACCTCATCGTCTTATTTCTTTATTATGTTGTTAAGTATTTCACATATACTATTGTCTGTTTTTTCAATTTTGCTAATGTTCTCTTCTGCTCTTATTCTACCCAGACTACCAGGACCACTGTTCAGATGGGACAGTTCTGTCTTGTCTGTAGTGTTTCTGTAATTTGGTTGTTTTCTCTGTCTATCACAGTGGGCCTGTTAGACTAAATACATGAAACTGGAATTGTCTCCCTTTTTTATTTCATAGATAATAACATTGGATATTTTAATGATATATTGACCGCCGAGCTGGAATTGTCCCCGGTTTTAATTTCAGAAATCTGGTCACCTTAGTCTATTGCCAACATGGTTATAAAGTTATAAAATGGCATCTTACAGTTTTTGTCTGAAGTGCTTTTTGAAAGCCTAACAGATTGTAAGATGATGGAGTTAGGAGCTTGCATTCAAGTATGTGTTCCGCGACAAATTTTCTTCACAATACAATTAACATATTCTCACTCTATTCAGGACAACGCATGGTATAACACATGTCATCCTTGTAACTGTGGATTAAACATAGCGATCATAAACATTGACACTGTAAATGACATGAATTTCCAAATATGGAAATGTGAAGTGCACATTTGTACTCGGGGTGTGGTTTATTTGTATGACATCAACGTGGCATTTATTACAATCCTCAACATCTCATCTTTCAGAACACATCAACTCCTGCCTATTTACAGCCAATTTGCCAATTTCGGCACTTATCAGTGATAATGTCTACCATTTTCAACCAGTATATGGGATGACAGGGGCTATGAGCGGAAAGGGCTGTAACATAAATAAATAAACATGAATTCCATATTATGTGACCTGACCTTCAACAGTAAAGGTCATTGTTGTAGGTCATTGTTGTGTAATTATTAAGTAGTTTCGGGGACTTAATTCCAATTTCCAAATTTCCTTCACATAACAGAATTTTATTTTCAGGAAACAAAATATGAATATTTCTGCATAGGTGAAATGCACATGCAACAAACTGCAAGCACATGGTTTGGTACATTTTTTATGTGAACTTAGCAATTGTTGGAAAACACAATTTATTAAAATGAACAAAATGTTATAACAAAATATTCAAGATAAACACACATGCACACACATACAGGGGTTTCTAGGTGAAGCAGTGACTGTGAGAGCTGAGGTAACAGTCTAGTCTCTGATTTGACAAAGTCCAGACTTCTCCCATGAGCGTGTCTCAATTGTTTCCTCCAGAACCATTGGACCTTCAGTCCTGCAGTTTTCTGGGGCTTCTAATGCTTCCTCCAGACTATTGCAGACATTCATTACATCATAGAGGTCTGTCAAAAGAAAAGGCAGAAGTTCTGTCAGGATTTACTACATAGACCCTCCCCAGTGCATTTCCCCGGTAGGCAGACGGTGACGTGTGGCGCGGGCGGCTGTGAAGGTTAGGCCAGCACACCATAGAGGGACCATTCACACGAGATCATCACTACCCAGATGGCCAACCACTGACTCTTTTATAGGAATCACCATGCTGTTGTCATGGTCTTGTGCAAATGAACTCTAATGACAAATAAATCGTAGTTTCAAAAAGTTGTACAGTAGGGATAAACTCAATAAACTGGAGGAAGTAAAGAGTGCATTGCCAAGTTTAGAACAGAGTATTTTAACTGTTGTTTCCTGGACTGTGTTGTGTCGTGATGGATGTGTGTCCCCATGTAACTTCTCAGGAAGAGGGAGAGCTGGGTAATTCATGCTGTAAGTCAGGCGGCCACAGGAGACTATAAAACTTGTGTAGTGTCAGATATAGAAGCGTCAAGCAGTCTCACAGGACGTAACTGCTCAGACAAAACAATCCGCTGGCACCACTCTTAAGCACCCCAAATGGAACTGTCTTTGAGAAGCAGACCGATCTATTATGTTTTTAATGGGGAAATAAATTGTATTATTGCTGTGTATATTTTTTCAAGTAACAAGAGAAGGTTGGAAGCACAAAAGAGTGTGCTATTCTACATATGGGTAAGATATCAGAGGGAAAAAAACAATAGCTTCTCAGATATCAAACGCACAGATCTTCAAATTGAATTAAAGGATTGTCTTTTACTGCAAAAACACAACTAAAAGGAATACAGAAGCATGTTGCTTAGTTTTTAGGCGCTATAGCTCAATCTGTCGATAGCTGATACTTGACAAGACAGTGACCGTCACAAGTTTATTGGCTTATTTCACTGTAGAGCCTCTAGTCCTGCTCACTATACCTTATCCAACCTATTAGTTCCACCACCCACACATGCAATGACATCTCCTGGTTTCAACGATGTTTCTAGAGACAATATCTCTCTCTTCATCACTCAATACCTAGGTTTACCTCCACTGTATTCACATCCTACCATACATTTGTCTGTACATTATACCTTGATGCTATTTTATCGCCCCCAGAAACCTCCTTTTACTCTATGTTCCAGACGTTCTAGACGACCAATTCTCATAGCTTTTAGCCGTACCCTTATTCTACTCCTCCTATGTTCCTCTGGCGATGTAGAGGTGAATCCAGGCCCTGCGGTGCCTAGCTCCACTCCTATTCCCCAGGCGCTCTCTTTTGACGACTTCTGTAACCGTAATAGCCTTGGTTTCATGCATGTTAACATTAGAAGCCTCCTCCCTAAGTTTGTTCTATTCACTGCTTTAGCACACTCTGCCAACCCGGATGTTCTAGCTGTGTCTGAATCCTGGCTTAGGAAGACCACCAAAAATCTGACATTTTAATTCCAAACTACAACATTTTCAGACAAGATAGAACTGCCAAAGGGGGCGGTGTTGCAATCTACTGCAAAGATAGCCTGCAGAGTTCTGTCCTACTATCCAGGTCTGTACCCAAACAATTTGAACTTCTACTTTTAAAAATCCACCTCTCTAAAAACAAGTCTCTCACCGTTGCCGCCTGCTATAGACCACCCTCTGCCCCCAGCTGTGCTCTGGACACCATATGTGAACTGATTGCCCCCCATCTATCTTCAGAGTTCGTGCTGCTAGGCGACCTAAACTGGAACATGCTTAACACCCCAGCCATCCTACAATCTAAACTTGATGCCCTCAATCTCACACAAATAATCAATGAACCTACCAGGTACCTCCCCAAAACCTTAAACACGGGCACCCTCATTTTTTATTTTCACCTTTATTTAACCAGGTAGGCTAGTTGAGAACAAGTTCTCATTTGCAACTGCGACCTGGCCAAGATAAAGCATAGCAGTGTGAGCATACAACAAAGAGTTACACATGGAGTAAACAATTAACAAGTCAATAACACAGTAGAAAACGAAGGGGGGGTCTATATACAATGTGTGCAAAAGGCATGAGGTAGGCAAATAATTACAGTTTTGCAGATTAACACTGGAGTGATAAAAGATCAGATGGTCATGTACAGGTAGAGATATTGGTGTGCAGAAGAGCAGAAAAGTAAATAAATAGAAACAGTACGGGGATGAGGTAGGTGAAAAGGGTGGGCTATTTACCAATAGACTATGTACAGCTGCAGCGATCGGTTAGCTGCTCAGATAGCTGATGTTTGAAGTTGGTGAGGGAGATAAAAGTCTCCAACTTCAGCGATTTTTGCAATTCGTTCCAGTCACAGGCAGCAGAGTACTGGAACGAAAGGCGGCCAAATGAGGTGTTGGCTTTAGGGATGATCAGTGAGATACACCTGCTGGAGCGCGTGCTACGGATGGGTGTTGCCATCGTGACCAGTGAGCTGAGATAAGGCGGAGCTTTACCTAGCATAGACTTGTAGATGACCTGGAGCCAGTGGGTCTGGCGACGAATATGTAGCGAGGGCCAGCCGACTAGAGCATACAAGTCGCAGTGGTGGGTAGTATAAGGTGCTTTAGTGACAAAACGGATGGCACTGTGATAGACTGCATCCAGTTTGCTGAGTAGAGTGTTGGAAGCCATTTTGTAGATGACATCGCCGAAGTCGAGGATCGGTAGGATAGTCAGTTTTACTAGGGTAAGCTTGGCGGCTTGAGTGAAGGAGGCTTTGTTGCGGAATAGAAAGCCGACTCTTGATTTGATTTTCGATTGGAGATGTTTGATATGAGTCTGGAAGGAGAGTTTGCAGTCTAGCCAGACACCTAGGTACTTATAGACGTCCACATATTCTAGGTCGGAACCATCCAGGGTGGTGATGCTAGTCGGGCATGCAGGTGCAGGCAGCGACCGGTTGAAAAGCATGCATTTGGTCTTACTAGCGTTTAAGAGCAGTTGGAGGCCACGGAAGGAGTGTTGTATGGCATTGAAGCTTGTTTGGAGGTTAGATAGCACAGTGTCCAAAGACGGGCCGAAAGTATATAGAATGGTGTCGTCTGCGTAGAGGTGGATCAGGGAATCGCCCGCAGCAAGAGCAACATCATTGATATACACAGAGAAAAGAGTCGGCCCGAGAATTGAACCCTGTGGCACCCCCATAGAGACTGCCAGAGGACCGGACAGCATGCCCTCCGATTTGACACACTGAACTCTGTCTGCAAAGTAATTGGTGAACCAGGCAAGGCAGTCATAGATATCATCCTAACCAACTTCCCCTCTAAATACACCTCTGCTGTCTTCAACCAAGATCTCAGCGATCACTGTCTCATTGCCTGCATCCGTAATGGGTCAGCGGTCAAACGACCTCCACTCATCACTGTAAAACGCTCCCTGAAACACTTCTGCGAGCAGGCCTTTCTAATCGACCTGGCCGGGGTATCCTGGAAGGATATTGATCTCATCCCGTCAGTAGAGGATGCCTGGATATTTTTTTTAAATGCCTTCCTAACCATCTTAAATAAACATGCCCCATTCAAGAAATTTAGAACCAGGAACAGATATAGCCCTTGGTTCTCCCCAGACCTGACTGCCCTTAACCAACACAAAAACATCCTACCCTATTAGCATCGAACAGCCCCCGTGATATGCAGCTGTTCAGGGAAGCTAGAAATCATTATACACAGGCAGTTAGAAAAGCTAAGGCTAGCTTTTTCAAGCAGAAATTTGCTTCCTGCAACACTAACTCAAAAAAGTTCTGGGACACTGTAAAGTCCATGGAGAATAAGAACACCTCCTCCCAGCTGCCCACTGCACTGAAGATAGGAAACACTGTCACCACTGATAAATCCACCATAATTGAGAATTTCAATAAGCATTTTTCTACGGCTGGCCATGCTTTCCACCTGGCTACTCCTACCCCGGACAACAGCACTGCACCCCCAACAGCAACTCGCCCAAGCCTTCCCCATTTCTCCTTCTCCCAAATCCATTCAGCTGATGTTCTGAAAGAGCTGCAAAATCTGGACCCCTACAAATCAGCCGGGCTAGACAATCTGGACCCTTTCTTTCTAAAATTATCTGCCGAAATTGTTGCCACCCCTATTACTAGCCTGTTCAACCTCTCTTTCGTGTCGTCTGAGATTCCCAAAGATTGGAAAGCAGCTGCGGTCATCCCCCTCTTCAAAGGGGGGGACACTCTTGACCCAAACTGCTACAGACCTATATCTATCCTACCGTGCCTTTCTAAGGTCTTCGAAAGCCAAGTCAACAAACAGATTACCGACCATTTCGAATCTCACCATACCTTCTCTGCTATGCAATCTGGTTTCAGAGCTGGTCATGGGTGCACCTCAGCCACGCTCAAGGTCCTAAACGATATCTTAACCGCCATCGATAAGAAACATTACTGTGCAGCCGTATTCATTGATCTGGCCAAGGCTTTCGACTCTGTCAATCACCATATCCTCATCGGCAGACTCGACAGCCTTGGTTTCTCAAATGATTGCCTCGCCTGGTTCACCAACTACTTCTCTGATAGAGTTCAGTGTGTCAAATCGGAGGGTCTGCTGTCCGGACCTCTGGCAGTCTCTATGGGGGTGCCACAGGGTTCAATTCTTGGACCGACTCTCTTCTCTGTATACATCAATGAGGTCGCTCTTGCTGCTGGTGAGTCCCTGATCCACCTCTACGCAGACGACACCATTCTGTATACTTCCGGCCCTTCTTTGGACACTGTGTTAACAACCCTCCAGGCAAGCTTCAATGCCATACAACTCTCCTTCCGTGGCCTCCAATTGCTCTTAAATACAAGTAAAACTAAATGCATGCTCTTCAACCGATCGCTACCTGCACCTACCCGCCTGTCCAACATCACTACTCTGGACGGCTCTGACTTAGAATACGTGGACAACTACAAATACTTAGGTGTCTGGTTAGACTGTAAACTCTCCTTCCAGACCCATATCAAACATCTCCAATCCAAAGTTAAATCTAGAATTGGCTTCCTATTTCGCAACAAAGCATCCTTCACTCATGCTGCCAAACATACCCTTGTAAAACTGACCATCCTACCAATCCTCGACTTTGGCGATGTCATTTACAAAATAGCCTCCAATACCCTACTCAACAAATTGGATGCAGTCTATCACAGTGCAATCCGTTTTATCACCAAAGCCCCATATACTACCCACCATTGCGACCTGTACGCTCTCGTTGGCTTGCCCTCGCTTCATACTCGTCGCCAAACCCACTGGCTCCATGTCATCTACAAGACCCTGCTAGGTAAAGTCCCCCCTTATCTCAGCTCGCTGGTCACCATAGCATCTCCCACCTGTAGCACACGCTCCAGCAGGTATATCTCTCTAGTCACCCCCAAAACCAATTCTTTCTTTGGCCGCCTCTCCTTCCAGTTCTCTGCTGCCAATGACTGGAACGAACTACAAAAATCTCTGAAACTGGAAACACTTATCTCCCTCACTAGCTTTAAGCACCAACTGTCAGAGCAGCTCACAGATTACTGCACCTGTACATAGCCCACCTATAATTTAGCCCAAACAACTACCTCTTTCCCAACTGTATTTAATTTTAATTTATTTATTTATTTTGCTCCTTTGCACCCCATTATTTTTTTATTTCTACTTTGCACATTCTTCCATTGCAAAACTACCATTCCAGTATTTTACTTGCTATATTGTATTTACTTTGCCATCATGGCCTTTTTTGCCTTTACCTCCCTTCTCACCTCATTTGCTCACATTGTATATAGACTTGTTTATACTGCATTATTGACTGTATGTTTGTTTTTACTCCATGTGTAACTCTGTGTCGTTTTATCTGTCGAACTGCTTTGCTTTATCTTGGCCAGGTCGCAATTGTAAATGAGAACTTGTTCTCAACTTGCCTACCTGGTTAAATAAAGGTAAAATAAAAATAAATAAAATAAAAATGGAGGAGGAGATTCATCATCAGCACAGCTGCTTGGGAATAATATAATGTAACGTGACATACTGTAGCCTAATGAAAATAACTATCCTCAGCCTACTCCATAACATTGAACCCTCCCTAAAACTTCCAGCCTGGCCCTTGGTGCTATGGGAAGAGAGAAAAACAGAAAAGGAGATGGCACATGCTGTGGCAGACCTTGCCCAGCCATGCGCTCTTGGCAAGAGACACACTATGTTTAGCGTGGATGCACGCACGGCAGCTATTCATATAATTAGGCCCATTGAGCAAACTAGCCTGTTACTATGGTGATGTAAAGCCTCTGCGTCTGGTAGAAGCATGGGCTTAACTCATCGGCTTGCATGGAAAATCATAACAACAATATAAACACAGGCAGATTAAGGATGTTCCTGGAATGAAAGGGAATACCATCATTAGCGTGTTAGCATTATGCACTTTTCCCAACTGAGCGTGTCCTAATAAACCAGGCCGCAAAGCCCTGGTCCACAGTTCTGCTGATTGATTGTGGCCACAACTGAGGGGCATTGAGAGGTGCTTCCCAGCTAACAACAAACATTCCCAAAACAGTAGAGAACATTCCCTTAAGAGTCTCATTAGGTCATTAACTAACGTTTTCATAGGAATGCTCCTGTGATGTGCAAGGAATGTTTCCAAGAATCAATTCCCTTAATGTCAAATAGAATTTACCCAGAACGTGGCTACCGTGTTCTCAGAACTTAAGATATGAATGTCCTAGACACGTTTCACGGGAACATTGGAAAAACATTCATGTGTTGGGTAGGATAATAGTCTCTAATTGTCGCACCAAACTTACAAAGAACATGGTTGCAATGTTCTCAGAACGTAAGATATGAAAGTACTAGACACGTCAAATGAGAAGGTTGCAAGAACATTCATGTGTCCAGTTTTCTGTGGGTTAGGAGAACATCTCTAACTTTCCCACCAAACTTACAAAGAACATGGTTGCAATGTTCTCAGAACGTAAGATATGAAAGTACTAGACACGTCAAATGAGGAGGTTGCAAGAACATTCATGTGTCCAGTTTTCTGTTGGTTAGGAGAATATTCCATCAATGTCCCACCAAACATACACAGAAATGGTTTCCGTGTTCTCAGAACACAAGATATTAATGTTCTTGACACATTTCATGGGAACATGGCAAAAACATTTGTGTCCAGTTTTCTGTTGGTTATGAGAATATTCTGTCAACGTTCCACCAAATCACAGGAAGTTGCTGAGGGGAGGACGGCTCATAATAATGGAACAGAGCGAATCAAATCAAATTGAATCAAATGGAATAGCATCAAAGACATGGAAAAAAAATTTAACCATTATTTTACCAGGTAGGTTGACTGAGAACACATTCTCATTTACAACAACAACCTGGGGAATAGTTACAGGGGAAAGGAGATGAATGAGTCAATTGTAAGCTGGGGATGATTAGGTGACTGTGATGGTATGAGGGCCAGGTTGGGAATTTAGCCAGGACACCGGGGTTCACACCACTAATCTTACAATAAATATGATCTTTAGTGACAACAGAGAATCAGGACACCCTTTTAACATCCCATCCAAAAGATAGCACGCTACAAAGAGAAGTGTCCCCAATCACTGCTCTGGGGTATTGGGATATTTTTTGGGGACCAGTGGAAAGGGTGCCTCCTACTGGCCCTCCAACACCACTTACAGCAGCATCTGGTCAGGGACCATTCAGGGAACAACCAGGACCAACCCTGCTTAGCTTCAGAAGCAGGCCAGCAGTGTGATGAAGTGTGGTATGCTGCTCCAGCCATTACCCTGAGCCCGTCCTCCCTAATTAAGGTGCCACCAACCTCCTGCGCACCAAACATACACAGAAAATGGTTGCCATGTTTTCAGAATATACTATATTAACGAGCTAGACACGTTAAATGAAAACTTTACAAGAACATTCATGTGTCCAGTTCTGTGGGTTAGGAGAATATTCCATCAAGGTCCTACCAAACATACAAATAACATGATTGCCATGTTTTCGAAACATAAGATTTTAATGTTCTAGATGCTTTTCATGTAGCATTTGGTGCTTCTGGGCAAAGAGAACAATACTGCCATTGCAGAGTTTGCACTTTGAGAGCTTGGACTAAAAGGTTCTGTCTGCAAAAAGATGATTCTGAGATAATTTACTTTAAAGTTCGAAACCTCATTGGTTTGAATTGTTTAATTGCATCTAGTATTCCTTTGAACTTAACAACACAAACTGGGATATTTAAAGTACAGTATAGGTAGAGAACATTAAACAGAATAAGGCTATGTCAATAACAACATTTTGACAAAAAATGCAAATAGAACCTTATCGTCCCAAGCTCACAATTTGACTAAATTGTTGCTCTCTTTCTCATCAATTAACTCAAAATAATGGGAGAATTTCCACAATGAAAAGGTTAAGCGGGGTAACAACACAGCCAGAGACATCATGCACCACAAAAATCTGAGTGGGCACAAAGTACATAAGGATGGTTGGGGGGTGGTCCGGAAGTTGGAGATTTTAGATTTTTTTTTAAACACCTGAAACAGCTTTTTCATGCAATTTAGAGCCATTATCCTTATGCTTAATTCTATGTAAAAAAATATTTTTATATTTTTCTGCATATCTAAGTCACTCCAATTAGTATGATATATTATGTTTCGTATGGTATGTATTCATTTGTAGATGTCCACCACCTGTTTCGTATGACATGTTACAAAATGACAATTTGTACAATTTGTTACGAATTGCAATTTTTACAACGTGTTACAAATTTGCTAAAAGTATGATATGTTACGAATTCCAACATGAGCTAGGTGACTAATGCTAACATTAGCTAGGCTAGGGGCAAGTGTTAGTGAGTCATGTTAAAGGGTTAAAGGGGAATTTCACCCTGGGGGAATCTGGGTTTGTTTTCATCATATCCCAGGCATTTCTAGGACAGTGAATTGTGTTTCACATATAATTGCCCAGGAGGAAGGCAAGTCAGGGCTTCGTACGCTGAATGATACACCCTTGACGGCTTCCGGGTGTATTGATGGGGGGGGGGGGGGACAAGATCTTAAAATAAATCAAATATATTCCAGCTTTGTGACATTTTGCGAAAACTTGATGTTAAACTGATTGAACTGTACGTTTTGTGCATGTACATATGTTTATCCTTGTTCGAAAGAACCATTGGACGTCTTTCAGCAATATTCCTATCAGTGGATTCATTGCTAAATATACAAGCAGACACATTTTTCCAGTCTCTGATAGACTACTACTTATGTTGGGCGGTGCTTTGTGCACTGTCACCTGTCCCTCCCTTGTCGAACATCTATTTCCAAAATCATGGGCATTAAAATGGAGTTGGTCCCCCCTTTGCTGCTATAACAGCCTCCACTCTTCTGGGAAGGCTTTCCACTCGATGTTGGAACATTGCTGTGGGGACTTGCTTCCATTCAACCACGAGCATTAGTGAGGTCAGGCACTGATTTTGAGCCTACAGCATGAAACCCGTTAGCATAAGACAACCAACTGGGCACAGACATCAGTTAAACGGCTAGTTTTGATTTACATTTGGTTGAGTTTTCAACTCAGTAAAACACAGTGAATGTTGTTTTGTTGCATAACCATAGAATAGAATGTAGGGGAGACCAGGGTTGGTTGTCACACCTTTTACTAAGGAACAGTATATCTTACAAGACTTTTCAATATTAGGAGAAATACCAAGGTATTGGATTGAAATCGCGACCCTTTTTATCCTCATATCTTATTCCAACATGGAGTTATTAGCCATCAAACACACTCTGTCCACTTGTGACAACCAGCTCCATTGCGGGGTTGGTATTGTGTTGATGGTCACAATGTTTGCTAGTAACAGGAAGTGAAACAAATCGTAACAAAATGCCTTGTTAATATCATATAACATTTTGAGTAAAGTTATGCGTGTAGGCGTGCATAATATATGTGTGTGAGAGCGGCAACGAAGAGAGCTCTTTATAGCACAAGCACAAAATAGCTTGGGATTTATTTTAATACTGGCAGTGGCAATGTTGATAGTGACAACCAACCCCACATTCTATGTGACAACCATCTCCCTTTCCTCTTTTCAACAAACATATTTATTCATGGATACTCCCATAATTCAAACATTTACAAGAAAAATACCAATAATACATTTTTTACTTCCAACTATGAAAAACATAAAATCCCCTCACCTCAATGATTTGTCATGCTAACATGAATTAACCAGGAGGATGAGTTCTTTCGAAGAAGCCACACGTTTTAACCTTGAGAAAATGACATAGGGCCATTTAGATTGGGGGTAATTAGCACTGTGACAACCCACCCGTGAAACTACCAACCCCGGTCTACATAACAACAAAAAAACAGTTCCAAAAGGGTTCTACGGCTGTCCCCATAGGAGAACCCTTTTTTATTCCAGGTCGAACCCTTTTCGGTTCCATGTAGAAAGGGTTCTACATGGATCACAAAAGGGTTGTAACTGGAACCAAAAGGGTTCTTCAAAGGTTTCTCCTATGGGGACAACCGAAGAACCCTTTAAGGGTCTAGATACTGTAGCACTTTTTTTTAAGAGTGTATATTTGTCTTCCAGACATTCATCCACAGACTTTCTGTACTGTACTTGCATGTTTTGGCAGTCCTCTGCTCAGGATAGCAGGTCATTTTCTCAGTAACAATTGTAACAAGAGGCCAACGGTTTCATCTCTCCCCTGCACTGCCCCATGAACTGCACCACCCTCCCCTCCCTCACCCCACCCTCCATCCCACTTCAAGACATTTATTTTCTTGGCAATGGTCAAAATTACTAATACATTTGTGTTCGCAGTGATTTGTGTTCGCAGGGATTCATTTTCAGTAGTTTTTACATTCTCTGTTTGTAGGTGGGTCTGATTGCTCCTATCAGGGACTGACTCCCTCCTAGTTCTATTTAAACACAACTTAGTCTCTTGAACTGATCACTAAACACTGAAAAATATAAATGTTGACATTATATTTGGGGTTCTGAACATTCAAATGTGTTGAGTGATTTTTTACAGACATATACTTGGTCCATAGTCACTCCATCCCTGTGCTGTTGTGTACAGAGTCAAGCAATCTGTTTCACAGTAGAGCCCATGCTGTCAACCCTCTTTCTTCTTCAAGGTTCAGTCTAGGGTTTGTTTTGCAAACACAAACTCCCTGGTGAACATTGGCTACAGGTCTGATAAAAATTTCAGCAAGTCAACACTTTGTTAATTTGGCTGGGCCGGCAGCAGCAGATGAATATTCATGTCATGTCAGCCAGAGTCAGTGCAGTGTACAGTACCTGGTGTTTTCTTTTCACTTCTTTTCAGGCAGCTCTGTCCCCATTTAGGGACACAATGTGCCCCATGCTTTATTCAACAGTCATTAGCTTTATGACAGCACACTGAGTGCCAGCAGGGCCCCCCACTTAGCCTGACAACCAGGTGACATGGAACAGGTGGGGTCAACATCAACACACAACAACACAAGCTGTCTGTCTGTCTGTCAGTCAATCAGTCAGTCAGTCAGTCAGTCAGTCAGTCAGTCAGTCAGTCAGTCAGTCAGTCAGTCAGTCAGTCAGTCAGTCAGTCAGTCAGTCAGTCAGTCAGTGGGTAAATGTACAGTGCCTTGCAAAAGTATTCGGCCCCCTTGAACTTTGCGACCTTTTCCACATTTCAGGCTTCAAACAAAGATATAAAACTGTATTTTTTTGTGAAGAATCAACAACAAGTGGGACACAATCATGAAGTGGAACGACATTTATTGGATATTTCAAACTTTTTTAACAAATCAAAAACGGAAAAATTGGGCGTGCAAAATTATTCAGCCCCCTTAAGTTAATACTTTGTAGCGCCACCTTTTGCTGCGATTACAGCTGTAAGTCGCTTGGGGTATGTCTCTATTAGTTTTGCACATCGAGAGACTGACATTTTTTCCCATTCCTTCTTGCAAAACAGCTCAAGCTCAGTGAGATTGGATGGAGAGCATTTGTGAACAGCAGTTTTCAGTTCTTTCCACAGATTCTCGACTGGATTCAGGTCTGGACTTTGACTTGGCCATTCTAACACCTGGATATGTTTATTTTTGAACCATTCCATTGTAGATTTTGCTTTATGTGTTGGATCATTGTCTTGTTGGAAGACAAATCTCCGTCCCAGTCTCAGGTCTTTTGCAGACTCCATCAGGTTTTCTTCCAGAATGGTCCTGTATTTGGCTCCATCCATCTTCCCATCAATTTTAACCATCTTACCTGTCCCTGCTGAAGAAAAGCAGGCCCAAACCATGATGCTGCCACCACCATGTTTGACAGTGGGGATGGTGTGTTCAGGGTGATGAGCTGTGTTGCTTTTACGCCAAACATAACGTTTTGCATTGTTGCCAAAAAGTTCAATTTTTGACCAGAGCACCTTCTTCCACATGTTTGGTGTGTCTCCCAGGTGGCTTGTGGCAAACTTTAAACAACACTTTTTATGGATATCTTTAAGAAATGGCTTTCTTCTTGCCACTCTTCCATAAAGGCCAGATTTGTGCAATATACGACTGATTGTTGTCCTATGGACAGAGTCTCCCACCTCAGCTGTAGATCTCTGCAGTTCATCCAGAGTGATCATGGGCCTCTTGGCTGCATCTCTGATCAGTCTTCTCCTTGTATGAGCTGAAAGTTTAGAGGGACGGCCAGGTCTTGGTAGATTTGCAGTGGTCTGATACTCCTTCCATTTCAATATTATCGCTTGCACAGTGCTCCTTGGGATGTTTAAAGCTTGGGAAATCTTTTTGTATCCAAATCCGGCTTTAAACTTCTTCACAACAGTATCTCGGACCTGCCTGGTGTGTTCCTTGTTCTTCATGATGCTCTCTGCGCTTTTAACGGACCTCTGAGACTATCACAGTGCAGGTGCATTTATACGGAGACTTGATTACACACAGGTGGATTGTATTTATCATCATTAGTCATTTAGGTCAACATTGGATCATTCAGAGATCCTCACTGAACTTCTGGAGAGAGTTTGCTGCACTGAAAGTAAAGGGGCTGAATAATTTTGCACGCCCAATTTTTCCGTTTTTGATTTGTTAAAAAAGTTTGAAATATCCAATAAATGTCGTTCCACTTCATGATTGTGTCCCACTTGTTGTTGATTCTTCACAAAAAAATACAGTTTTATATCTTTATGTTTGAAGCCTGAAATGTGGCAAAAGGTCGCAAAGTTCAAGGGGGCCGAATACTTTCGCAAGGCACTGTATATTTATGAGTGTGTAGTTGCTTACATGTCTGCTTGTACTAGTATAGTGTCTCTCTATGAGTATGTGCTACATTAGCAAGCTAGTGTAGTGCAGTGTGTTTTAGTATAGTATAGTATAGTGTAGCATAGTGTAGTATAGTGTAATCCAGTATAGTATATTGTAGTGCAGTATAGTGTAGTATAGTATAGTGAGTGTAGTGTAGTGTAGTGTAGTGTAGTGTAGTGTAGTGTAGTGTAGTGTAGTGTAGCATAGTGGAGTATAGGACCGTGTGTTTGAGTGTAGTGTAGTGTAGTGTAGTATAGTATAATGTAGTGTAGTGTAATATTGTGTAGTGTAGTGTTTTAGTGTACAGTAAGTAAGGTAAGCCTACTTGCGGCGGACGTCGAGGGGTGCTGCTGTAATAAAGGGTCTGAGTGAATCCAGGGGTCGCCTGGGGACAGAGAGGGGGCCCTCGAAGGCAGGGTCACCTGGGGTCAGAGAGGGGGCCCCCGAAGACAGGCTGAGCAATTGCGGAGGTGCAGATGGTAAAGAAGAACAGCGCAGGATGAAGGGTGCCTACGGGAACGGCCCTGGCTAACACAGGGATCCGGAGACACCGTTTACTCAGCTTGCCGGCCTTAGGGGACTTGGACTGCAGTTCTTCTCCATGATAATACTGTAGGAGTCACTGTGTCGTACAGGGAATGAGTGGGATGCAGAGGAGAAGTAGAAGCTGATCTGACACAGGAATGTCACAGATCCCTCTGGAACATTCATTGCGCACACCTGGCCCCTATTCCCACTGATTGTATTTGTATATTTGTGCACTTTGTTCACCATGGTGCTGTCGATTATTGTTACAATGTCTGTTGGTGAGTGTGAGTGCCTGTGCTTTGTGTTTTGGATTTTGTGCCATTGTGGATTGCGCAGATGATTACGGGTCTCTTCCCATGTGTTAATCATTGTGCACTTGTTAGGCAGAGCGGAACGGGTGAACCCAAGAGTAGACTCAGACATGAAGATAGGGATGAAGTAAGCAAGGTATTTATTGGAACATAGGGGGAAGATGAAGTGCAGGTCAGGGGAAGCTTGGGCGGGTCGCTGGAGACCAGGTGCGGAGTCTGAGGCTGGAGCGAGAGGGGTTGAGACAGGAAAACAGCGTCAGCAGGGAAACAGGCACAGCAGGGTAACATGATCTGAATCGCAACAAATAGCTAGAAGCGTAGACTGACTGAGCAGAGATGGCAATCTGGCAGTGTGGACGTGGCAGGACTGAGTACTTGTAGAGGTCTTGATTATGGAACAGGTTGCAGCTGGTGGGGATATGCTCTGGCTCCAGCACACCTGTCTCCGCCCACACAATCACACACAGAGCAAGGGAAAGAGCACTGGGGGAAGCGGCAGGTCAAAGAGACACAGGATGAGCAGTAGAGGGCGTTGCAGGAGCAGATGTGACAGTACCCCCCCCCCTCTACGGGTGCCACCTGGCGCCCGACGAGGCTTATCTGGGTGTGAGATATAGAAATCTTGTAAGTGGGATGGGTCCCGAACGTGGTGGCAGAGCACCCAGCAACACTCCTTTGGCACGGATCACTCCCAGTCCACTAGGTACTGCCAGCCACAACCCAGACGGCGCACGTCCAGAAGCCGCTGGACAGTATAGGCAGGATGGTCATCGATGAGCCAAGGGGTTGGAGGAGCTGCAGCAGGAGGAGAAAGGGGACTGGAGCAGACAGGTTTAATTAGGGATACGTGGAAGGTAGGATGGATCCTGAGAGAGGCTGGGAGTTATAGGGCACCCCGCCGAGGGGTTGATGACACGGTCAATTTTAAAGGGGCCATTGAATCGGGGGGACATTTTCTTTGATGCCACCTTCAATCCAATGGCAGGTCCTACGATGAGAGCCATACCTTTTGCCCCGGGGTGTAGACTGGGGCTGAGAACCGGTGACAGTTGGATTATGACTGAGTCCTGTTGGAGGCACAAAGAAGGACAGGCCGGGCCTTCCGCCAGTTACGGTGACAATGGCGTAGATGGTCCTGGACAGAGGGAACCGCAACCTCTTGGGTGGGGACAAGGGGGGTTGGTAACCCAGAGCACACTCAAAGGGTGACATACCTGACGAGCCGTTGGTGAGGGTGTTGTGGCCATATTCAACCCAGGGTAGCTGAGTGCTCCAGGAGGAAGGGTTGGCATAGGTCGCGCAGAATAGGGCAGTCTCCAACTCTTGGTTGGCCCGTTCGGTCTGGCCGTTGGTCTGGGGTTGATATCCAGACGAACGAGGGATAATGATACTGAACAGAAGGATTTCCATACCTAGGAGGCAAACTGGGGTCCTCTGTTGGAAACAATGTCAATGGGGAGGCCATGCAGACAAAATACATGGGATACTGGGGCAGCAGGTAGCCTAGTGGTTAGAGTGTTGGACTTGTAACTGAAAGGTTGCAAAATCGAATCCCCGAGCTGACAAGGTAAAAATCTGTTGTTCTGCCCCTGAACAAGGCAGTTAGCCTCTTGGAACTACTCCTCCCGGATCCGGGAGAATTGTCATCAACTGACACTAATTAGCATAACGCAACGGACAAACAATCTTACTAGAACATATTCCTATTCATGAAATCACAAGTGAAATATAGCGAAACACAGCTTAGCCTTTTGTTGATCACTCTGTCATCTCAGATTTTGAAATCATGCTTTACAGCCAAAGCAAGACAAGCGTTTGTGTAAGTTTATCGATATTCTAGGAAAATATTATGTACACCTAGCGGCAGGCAAGTTGGTCACGAAAATCAGAAAAGGAATCAAATTAAATTGTTTACCTTTGATGAGCTTTGGATGTTTTCACTCATCGAGTCTCCAGTGGGTCAGAAGTTTACATACATTCAATTAGTATTTTGTAGCATTGCCTTTAAATTGTTTAACTTGGGTCAAATGTTTCAGGTAGCCTTCCACAAGTTTCCCACAACAAGTTGGGTGAATTTTGGCCCATTTCTCCTAACATGGCTGATGTAACTGAGTCAGGTTTGTAGGCCTCCTTGCTCGCACACGCTTTTCCAGTTCTGCCCACAAATGTTCTATAGGATTGGGGTCAGGGCTTTGTGATGGCCACTCCAATACCTTGACTTTGTTGTCCTTAAGACATTTTGCCACAACTTTGGACGTATGCTTGGTGTCATTGTCCATTTGGAAGACCCATTTGCGACCAAGCTTTAACTTCCTGACTGATGTCTTGAGATGTTGCTTCAATATATTCACATAATTTTCCTATATTTTCCTAATTTTCCATAATTTTGTTAAGTGCACCAGTCCCTCCTGCAGCAAAGCACCCCCACAACATGATACTGCCAGCCCCGTGCTTCACGGTGGGAATGGTGTTCTTCGGCTTGCAAGCCTCCCCCTTTTTCCTCCAAACAAAAGAATGGTTGATATGGCCAAACAGTTCTAATTTTGTTTCATCAGACCAAAAGGTATGATCTTTATCCCCATGTGCAGTTACAAACCATAGTCTGGCTTTTTTTGGAGCAGTGGCTTCTTCCTTGCTGCGCAGCATTTCAGGTTATATCGATATAGGACTCTTTTACTGTGGATATAGATACTTTTGTACCTGTTTCCTACAGCATCTTCACAAGGTCCTTTGCTGTTGTTCTGGGACTGATTTGCACTTCTTGCACCAAAGTATCTTTCATCTCTAGGAGACGGAACGCGTCTCCTTCCTGAGCGGTATGACGGCTGCGTGGTCCCGTGCTCATCAGCAGCACTTTTACTTAATTAGGTAATCACTCAGGACAGACAGGCAGAGAAGAGGTTAACAACCTATCTGTCTGCAGTTCAGTCTGCTACCTCTGTCTGAACCAGAGAGTAACTTGGGGGGGTCCAGAACCTCGTCAGCCCGGAGTGGAAACCATTTAAAGGGAATTTATGATAAAACAATTTTACCATATTTCCACTTCCAGGAATAGCATGAATGACAGTACTTTTCTCTGACTGAGTTAAAGATGAGAGAGATGGTGAGCATTAACCCAATACTGACTGTGCTTGTGTTTTATCAGGACGTTTCAGGCTCAGGTGCAAATCCAGTTAAAGTGACTCACAGGTCAGTTTTCTCACTGAGAAGATTGTTCCAATGATCAAGAAGCCCTCCCTACTTGTTCTGTGGGGATGCTATACTAAGTGTGTGACTTCAATCACACTGAAGAACCACTGGTGTCTGTGGTTTAGTCACCATCACCTTTCCTCACGTTGGAGGCACCAGAAGGCAAGGATGACTGTCACCCCCTCTCACACACACAGTCCATCACTCCATAGAGAGAGCAGGGAAGACAGGAGTCAGGGTGTCTGCTCCAATTCTCCGAGCTGGGATCACATAGCAGTGGAGAACCCATTAAGGGAGGCCTGCACTTTGGCTGACTCCCCAGCAGAGTAGGCCCCTTTCCCTTCAGCATACCCCCCACTAACTCCACCACACCTCCCTCCTCTCTCACCGGTCTCCCCCTACACAGCACTGCATCCCCCGCAAGCTTGGCTGCCAGGATGTATAGGCCACCACAGCCCACCACCTCCAAGGTAGAACTTCTCCTCTATGCCAGTATAAATAATCCCAGCTAGCCCCTTCCCTCTCTCTCTCTTTTCTACTAAAGCCGACCTGCATCACGGCCTGCCAGGGGCTACTGCCAACAGCTACACTCTGTTTTGTCCTTTTTTCCCCTCTCAGGCCAAGATTTACTTTACCCAAGAACATTTATGCCAGTTTTAGAGGAAATGTGTGCACGCCAAGATAAGTTACTATGTACACACTGGAGCAGACCACTTGTTGCGTTTATTGTTCTTTTGTTGGAAATTGGGATTTAAATGGGCTCTGGGGTGTCCTTACTCAGCCCCCCCCCCACACACAACACACCCTTGTGGCATGCTTTCATAGTAACATGATGGTTTTTGGATGGATGGCTGTTACTGTTTGGTATCTGGCATCCTGCTACCCAACCAGTTTATCAGCATTACTAAGACTCTAACCATGAGCTCAATCACTGATCTATCATTACTTCAACATAATGTTTGGCTTTTTAAGGGTTGTAAACTTTATAGACTTTTATATCGACTGAGTAACTTTACTATTAAAAAGTGCAAAATCCACTTACAAATCTGGCATATGACATTGCATCATTGTAAAAGGCCTATGAAAGATGTTTGGTTGGATACAGACAGTTTATCTCCTAGTCTCTTGAAGAGCCATGCTTCACTACTTTACTGTCTCTACGTGCCTGATTTGTGCAAGTCACTGAAAATGAGGAGCGTGCTTAGAACAGTGTGTTTGCACACAGAGCACACTGTACGTGCTTTGATCTGGTTTAGAGGATTCGCTTGCATGTAAGCTAGTGTGTGTGTGTAGGTGTGCATGGATGTGTGTGTGGGCCTGTAGCAGGCTATGTGTATATCGCCAGTACTGTCTGTTTGGAGAGGCTTAGTGGCGTTCATGTGAAACCTGACCCATTATAGAGAACGTGCATATCTCAGAGTGCACAGAGCGCTAGCGGCATCCTCCTCCTGACTCAAACAGCTGAGAAAACACTCCTGACGCTCCACTGCGTGATGCGCATCCGACACCGAACAGCAGCATTTCCAAACATGGATGGAGCCCTAGAGCTCATATCCCACAGCACTACTTCGGTTTGGTATGTCCTTAAGTTGACATCACACCTTCCTCACGCAAACGGCTTTAGTACTGTGGGCTATGGCTGATCTAGCATGGTTAACGTGTGGTCAAACTGACCTTGAGAGGTCAATATAAATGTGACGGACTGGGGAATAATACGTGCCGTGGTTTCACAAGAAGCAAACTATACCTGGTGTCGTGACTTGACTTTCATTAATCTGATGACTGTTATTTATCTAATCAACTAACTGTGTGTAATTATTACCCAATTAAATGAATCATGTAACAATTAACTCATTAGGATTTGGGGCACCACGAGAGTGGTTCTTTAAAGAGTTACCATCTCCCGAATTAAACTCTAAAGGTATTTACCAATCACATCCATAAACAGTCAACTTATTAATCATAACCTTGTATCATATCATCATTTTGAACAATCGTAATATTGCATCTGCAAAACCCGAGCCTTACTTATGATTCAGTACTATACAAATGTGTTTAATAATTAGCTAACTAAATTGTAACACAGGATAAACATTCACACTTAATACATTAGAAACAGGCTCCTAGCGGATTGACAACAATATGGCTGCTTGTTACAAAAAGACATGGAGAGGGCGAGAAAGAGAGAGGGACAGAGACACTTAACGTTGGTACATTAAAAGACTACTCTCACTTATACTTTGCACACGAACCGCCACCCGCTTGGAGTAAGAAATCATTCATGTATTTACGTGAAAATCATAGGTTTCTCTCGGTAGACAGGGCCTTCTTGGAAAGGGTGTTGGGCCCCCCCTCCCCCATCTACTACCATTGTTCTCATCTGCTGTCGTCCGGTATCCGGTGACTTGTCCTGAACAGAACTACAGAGCTTATTCTACTTCCATTTGCTTCTTATTCTACTTCCAAGATGCTTCTTTAAAGACAGGCTAGCCAGCCGTGTCGATGGTTCCCAGGGGGGTGATGAGAGTAGCGGAATACAATGATTTGAAAAGAGTAGTAGAATAGTTCCACATGAATCACTGTGGGTGAGAGGGGGTCTGGTTGAAGTTATTTATTGCAAAGCTGATCTGACCTATTTGGATCCTCACAGGACAGTCATGACACTGGGGTGGAAGGTAATTCACACAGTAACACCTGTAGCATGTGGAGGATACTTTAACAAAGAGGAAAGAGGGATCTCCGTGACTATATAAGAAAACGGAACCATCTTCCTCTTGGTGGCTACTGTTATATCCAATCTACAGTAATCCAATGTCTTGAGTGAGATCAAGTTGTCTACGCATTCCTATCCCAAACTTTGTCAATTAGAAGTGAAGCTCATACTGTAAATGTATACAGAATTAGGGGAAAAGATTTGAAGACAATAAAAATTAGAGAGTAAAAGTTACATTGGAGCCCTGCACCAACCTATTCACACACATAAATGCAGCTTACACGCACGCACGTGCACATTCACACGCACACACACACACACACACACACACACACACACACACACACACACACACACACACACACACACACACACACACACACACACACACACACACACACACACACACAGAATCCCCCAGCACACGCCTGATTGTTGCTCCATGTCCAGAATTGCGGTAGAAATCCAAGGTTTGGACTTCAGGGAACATAGTTAGGGGGATTAGATGATAACGGAAAAGAAGAGGTAGATAAAAGACACAAAAGACCTCTGAGTGACCCTGACTGCATCGGGATCCCACATGCATGGTAATGAGGGCATTAAGCCCGTAATGTTTTGCCTGCTGATCTTGTTCAAAGATATCTCCCCCGGAAGCCCAGTGATGTCACCCGTCCACACTCACGGTCACTTAAGAGCAAAGTGCAGCCAGCTGCTGTCCCTGGCCACAGTAGATATATAAGGAGATATAAGGAGAGAGAGAATACAAGAGAAATGAGAGAAAGGGAGATGCAAGAGAGAAGAGTAGTAGAGATATGGATAAAAAGAGATGGTACAGTTTAGGGCCCCTACAAGAGAGAGAAGAGGAGGAGGAGAAAGATTTAAAAAAATACATGGTTAGATGGCACTTTAGGGCCCCTACAAGGGAATATGAACACTTACATAACCCATAATGGTGGTGACCAATCAAAAAACATTCTAGCAATCTTTTCATCATCTAGACTGATGGCCTTCTCTCTGTTAGTTCTGGAGACATTTCCAACAGGACGACATGAGAAGCGTTCTTTACAAGGACTGATTCCTGGATAAAGAAGGATCTGAGAGTGAAATGTAGTGGAATATGGGCATGGGGATAATCAATCAAAGGAAAACACAGACATTTCATAATAACTGTGTGTTGGCCAGAGAATGAGATGGGTTCGACTTGTGTGTGTGTGAGAGAGAGAGAGAGAGAGAGAGAGAGAGAGAGAGAGAGAGAGAGAGAGAGAGAGAGAGAGGAGAGCTATCTGTCAGCTGTGCCAGCCCCCATGGTAAATGGTACACACAGATTGAGGAAATGGCCCTGTTATTGATGGTCTTCCATGTGTGCTGAGGACATTTACTATTGGAGGTGACCAGGCTGAACGAACCGCCCTTGCTGTCTCTGCCTGGCCGGTTCCCCTCTTTCCACTGGGATTCTCTGCCTCTAACCCTATTACAGGGGCTGGGTCACTGGCTTACTGGGGCTCTCTCATGCCGTCCCTGGAAGGGGTGCGTCACCTGAGTGGGTTGATTCACTGATGTGGTCATCCTGTCTGGGTTGGCGCCCCCCCTTGGGTTGTGCCATGGCAGAGATCTTTGTGGGCTATACTCAGCCTTGTCTCAGGATGGTAAGTTGGTGGTTGAAGATATCCCTCTAGTGGTGTGGGGGCTGTGCTTTGGCAAAGTGGGTGGGGTTATATCCTTCCTGTTTGGCCCTGTCCGGGGGTGTCCTCGGATGGGGCCACAGTGTCTCTTGACCCCTCCTGTCTCAGCCTCCAGTATTTATGCTGCAGTAGTTTATGTGTCGGGGGGCCAGGGTCAGTTTGTTATATCTGGAGTACTTCTCCTGTCCTATTCGGTGTCCTGTGTGAATTCTCTAATTGTCTCTTTCTTTCTCTCTCTCTCTCAGAGGACCTGAGCCCTAGGACCATGCCCCAGGACTACCTTGCTGTCCCCAGTCCACCTGGCCGTGCTGCTGCTCCAGTTTCAACTGTTCTGCCTTATTATTATTCGACCATGCTGGTCATTTATGAACATTTGAACATCTTGGCCATGTTCTGTTAAAATCTCCACCCGGCACAGCCAGAAGAGGACTGGCCACCCCACATATGCTCTCTCTAATTCTCTCTTTCTTTCTCTCTCTCGGAGGACCTGAGCCCTAGGACCATGCCCCAGGTCTACCTGACATGATGACTCCTTGCTGCCCCCAGTCCATCTGACCGTGCTGCTGCTCCAGTTTCAACTGTTCTGCCTTATTATTATACAACCATGCTGGTCATTTATGAACATTTGAACATCTTGGCCATGTTCTGTTATAATCTCCACCCAGCACAGCCAGAAGAGGACTGGCCACCCCACATAGCCTGGTTCCTCTCTAGGTTTCTTCCTAGGTTTTGGCCTTTCTAGAGAGTTTTTCCTAGCCACCGTGCTTCTACACCTGCATTGCTTGCTGTTGGGGGTTTTAGGCTGGGTTTCTGTACAGCACTTTGAGATATCAGCTGATGTACGAAGGGCTATATAAATAAATTTGATTTGATTTGATTTGAATACAAGGTAAGTTCGCTTCCAGAACAGGAGTGTGGTGCCAAAACTAGTAAATGACTAGGCAGCGAATTGTGGCATAGGGCATGGGAGGAACGCTCGCTTGCAAAGGGGGAAAATAAAGAAACTTGAAGCACACATGTTGGCAGATCTTCATATTGGTAATGTAGGAATGCTCAAAAAGCAGCAGAAATATGCAGTGATCTTCAGTAGCTGGCAGTTAAGTCAGCAATTGCACAGCAAATTCCAGGAGGTTTTGCTGGTCTGCTGTTGTGTTTGGCTCAAAATCCAAAATGCCTTTACTTTCAAGTTTTTAGTAAAAAATGCTATAATTTTGATATAGTCATACAAATGTAGAGGAAATATGCTTGCCTTTTTTCTACTGAAACAGATACATAAATATGTGTCAGTTACTTGATACGGTTAAGTCATCTGGTTGGTTGTTGGACTGAAGTGAGATAATTACAGGCCCATTTTACTGGTGGACCATGATGACATTGACTCTCTGACTGGAGCAGTAGGGTCCAGGTCCTGGCCAGGGTAAGCAACAGGACAGCAGCATTAAGCAAATCTCTTGTTTCACATTTGCCTCATCCATTAGGCGCAGCTGCCTTCCATGGACTACATTGAGACAGAGTTAAATCAAATCAAATCAAATCAAATTTTATTTGTCACATACACATGGTTAGCAGATGTTAATGCGAGTGTAGCGAAATGCTTGTGCTTCTAGTTCCGACAATGCAGTAATAACCAACAAGTAATCTAGCTAACAAGTCCAAAACTACTACCTTATACACATAAGTGTAAAGGGATAAAGAATATGTATATAAAGATATATGAATGAGTGATGGTACAGAGCGGCATAGGCAAGATGCAGTAGATGGTATCGAGTACAGTATATACATATGAGATGAGTATGTAAACAAAGTGGCATAGTTTAAAGTGGCTAGTGATACATGTATTACATAAAGATGCAGTAGATGATATAGAGTACAGTATATACGTATACATATGAGATAAATAATGTAGGGTATGTAAACATTATATTAAGTAGCATTGTTTAAAGTGGCTAGTGATATATTTTACATCAATTCCTATTATTAAAGTGGCTGGAGTTGAGTCAGTGTGTTGGCAGCAGCCACTCAATGTTAGTGGTGGCTGTTTAACAGTCTGATGGCCTTGAGATAAAAGCTGTTTTTCAGTCTCTCGGTCCCAGCTTTGATGCACCTGTACTGACCTCGCCTTCTGGACGATAGCGGGGTGAACAGGCAGTGGCTCGGGTGGTTGTTGTCCTTGATGATCTTTATGGCCTTCCTGTGACATCGGGTGGTGTAGGTGTCCTGGAGGGCAGGTAGTTTGCCCCCGGTGATGCGTTGTGCAGACCTCACTACCCTCTGGAGAGCCTTACGGTTGTGGGCGGAGCAGTTGCCGTACCAGGCGGTGATACAGCCTGACAGGATGCTCTCGATTGTGCCTCTGTAGAAGTTTGTGAGTGCTTTTGGTGACAAGCCGAATTTCTTCAGCCTCCTGAGGTTGAAAAGTGGGCTGGGGGGTTGTAAATGAGGGATTCCAGAGCATCAACATAAATAGTCCTAACAATTTACTGTGATGACTGGGACACAACTGCACAGATCAGGACAGGGCAGGCTGCCAAGCCAAACAGCCCAGAGAGGCAGAGGACAAGGCCCCTGTAAGGGACTGTGTGTGAGGAACCAATACATGGCTGTGGAGGGGAGTTAACATGGACAATAGGGGAACAGGGACCACTACAGCATTAATGAGAATCTGAGGAGAGAATCAGAATGTTCAGGAATATTCCCCAGCACTGGGAGTTAGAACCTGGTTACACACTGATGTACAGCATACGGCCACCTGTGTCATGGAGCTGTGCTGTGGCGTGTAGCCATAGAAAGAGAAATTGGGGTGCTCAGCTCAAAATATTTGTAGTCCCAAAAAATCTTTGGGTGCTGGGTTCAAAGGGCGTATACTGGAAGAAAGGAAAAACCCACACTCACTGAAATATTAATATGTTTTAATATCTTCTTTTTTAGCAGCAGAGGTCAAAACAAATGTACGCATTTCGGCGGCATCCTTTATAGTGTGTAGCCCCACCATCCCCCCACCACCACTCACGCACACACATGGTGACCTCCCGGGTGCTGTGTAATGTGGAGAGAGAGAGAGAGCTGCCAAGTCACACAGCTTGAGCAGCAGGGAGGTCCAGGAGCCCAGGGGGAGATGGTACGTGACAGAAAGCAGGCTGCTGCTGTGTGTGTGTGTGTGTGTGTGTGTGTGTGTGTGTGTGTGTGTGTGTGTGTGTGTGTGTGTGTGTGTGTGTGTGTGTGTGTGTGTGTGTGTGTGTGTGTGTGTGTGGGAGGGAGGGAAGGGAGAGGTGTCTGTGGGAGGGAGGGAGGGAGAGTGGTGTGTGGAGGGTGCATGTGTGTTTGTTGTAGGAGGGGGTGGGGGGGGGGCTCGAAGGGGGGGGGCACACCATTAGAGAGGACAGAAGGAAAAAAATTACATCACACTCGCATGCTCATTTGGTTTTTGAGTACCGTATTTAACAAGTTTGTGCCATCAAAGGGACAACACCGCACACAAAAGGACATCAGATGACCTCCTCTGCTTTGTTGGAACTGTATTGCATCTCACCACATGATATGCTGATTGGCTAATCCTCACAGGAAGGCGAGGAGGAGGAGAAGAGAGGAGAGCGCTACACGCTGAATCAGTCCCCTAACCGACAACTCTGAAAGTGATATTCTCAATGTATGTTGGAGGAAATGATTCATTAGGCTGTGGCCTAGGTTGGATCGCCATTACTAAGAATCAGAACCAGCCGCTCACCCCAGGCTGGTGCATGTGGAGCGTGTGTTCTGTGACGAGTGGATGGGAAGTGAGGGATAGAGGAAAGGAGGGATGGGAAGGAGGGGAGGGGGCCACTATGGCGCTGAGTCAACTACATAACAGCTCTCTCCACGCTCAGGGACAGACTCGTCTTTCCTGGAAAACCACAGGAATACTCAGCATGCTGCATTAACACAGGAACAGGAGTTTTACCTCACCACATTATCTGATCAGGAAGAACTTCAGGCTCTATGGCCCGTGGGCCCACAGTTGTTGCTGGTCAGGACAACAGATACTGTAGGCCAAAATAAATTCTGTCTTTAGGCTTTGTGGAGGCATGGTGGTTATTTAATCAACCATAGGTTCCTGTTATAAAGGGCGTGGGGGTATGTGAATACTTGTGTACTTGCTCACCTCAGACAGCATGCACTGAAATGGAGCAAGGACAAGGAGTAGCATTTGAATGATGACACAATGGAATGCATTGCTGTCTGAAACAACAAGAGGACCATTATTTGTTAAAGACAACGTGGTCTCTCCCATGAGTGAAATGTGGAAGGTGATACCTACAAGGAGTTAGAGGGAAAAGAGGAGGACAGGCTGAGATAAGAAATGGAGGCCAAATATCGTGATCTTCATTACTCCACCTCCCCAGTCTCAACACATTACAATATTGTGTGTGTGTGTGTGTGTGTGTGTGTGTTCTCCATGACCTTGCACCTCACTTAGAATTTGTAAAATGGGAGCAAATTGTGAACTAGATAAGTGTCCGTGAGGTATTGGTCTTGGATCAGTTGGGACAGCGCAGTCCTCCCAACACTGTTATCTGAGATTGTGACTCTGGCCTCAACAGCATGCATCATTTTGTAAAATCACATTAGTACTGTCATTCCTGGAAGTGGAATGACAGTACTAACCCATGACAGTTATATACCTCCAGTGTCCCAACATGTTAACCCATAACAGTCTAAACCCTGTGCAAGCCGGGGGGGAGGGGTGGATTCTAATCATCTATATAGAATTATTTTAAGAGTTGGCCTGGCTGTGTGTTTCGGGTCGTTGTCATGCTGGAAGACCCAGCCACGACCCATCTTCAATGCTCTTACTGAGGGAAGGAGGTTGTTGGCCAAGATCTCACGATACATGGCCCCATCCATCCTCCCATCAGTACGGTGCAGTCGTCCTGTCCCCTTTGCAGAAAAGCATCCCCAAAGAATGATGTTTCCACCTCCATGCTTCACGGTTGGGATGGTGTTCTTGGGGTTGTACTCATCCTTCTTCTTCCTCCAAACACGGCGAGTGGAGTTTAGACCAAAAAGCTCTATTTCTGTCTCATCAGACCACATGACCTTCTCCCATTCCTCCTCTGGATCATCCAGATGGTCATTGGCAAGCTTCAGATGGGCCTGGACATGCGCTGGCTTGAGCAGGGGGACCTTGCATGCGCTGCAGGATTTTAATCCATGACGGCATAGTGTGTTATTAATGGTTTTCTTTGAGACTGTGGTTCCAGCTCTCTTCAGGTCATTGACCAGGTCCAGCCGTGTAGTTCTGGGCTGATCCCTCACCTTCCTCATGATCATTGATGCCCCACGAGGTGAGATCTTGTATGGAGCCCCAGACCGAGGGTGATTGATCGTCATCTTGAACTTCTTCCATTTTCTAATAATTGCGCCAACAGTTGTTGCCTTCTCACCAAGCTGCTTGCCTATTGTCCTGTAGCCCATCCCAGCATTGTGCAGGTCTAGAATTTTAACCCTGATGTCCTTACACAGCTCTCTGGTCTTGGCCATTGTGGAGAGGTTGGAGTCTGTTTGATTGAGTGTGTGGACAGGTGTCTTTTATACAGGTAACGAGTTCAGACAGGTGCAGTTAATACAGGTAATGAGTGGAGAACAGGAGGGCTTCTTAACAGGTCTGTGAGAGCCGGAATTCGTACTGGTTGGTAGGTGATCAAATACTTATGTCATGCAATAAAATGCAAATTAATTATTTATAAATCATACAATGTGATTTTCTGGATTTTTGTTTTAGATTCCGTCTCTCACAGTTGAAGTGTACCTATGATACAAATGACAGACCTCTACATGCTTTGTGAGTAGGAAAACCTCACAAAAAACCTCTCACCTGTATCAAATACTTGTTCTCCCCACTGTAATTGGTAGATTTGGGTAGAAAACACTCTGAAGTTTCTAAAACTGTTTGAATGATGTCTGTGAGTATAACAGAACTCATATGGCAGGCAAAAACCGGAGAAAAAAATCCGGCCAGGAAGTGGGAAATCTAAGGTTTGTAGTTTTTCAAGTCTTTGCCTATCCAATATACAGTGTCTATGGGGTCATATTGCACTTCCTAAGGCTTCCACTAAATGTCAATAGTCTTTAGAACCTTGTTTCAGGCTTCTACCGTGAAGGGGGAGAGAATAAGAGCTGTTTGAGTCAGAGGTCTGGCAGAATGCCATGAGCTCAGTCAGGCGCGCGACCGTGAGAGCTAGCTGCGTTCCTTTTAATTTCTAAAGACAAAGGAATTGTCCGGTTGAAACATTATTGAAGATTTATGTTAAAAACATCCTAAAGATTGATTCTATACATAGTTTGACATGTTTCTACGAACTGTAATAAAACTCTTTTGACTTTTCGTCTGAACTAATTGCTCGCGCACTATGCTTTTGGATTACTGGGCTAAACATGCGAACAAAAAGGAGGAATTTGGACATAAATGATGGACTTTATCAATCAAAACAACCATTTATTGTGGAACTGGGATTCCTGGGAGTGCATTCCGATGAAAATCATCAAAGTTAAGTGAATATTTCTAATGCTATTTCTGAGTTTTGTGACACCTCTCCTTCTTTGGTAAATGGCTGTATGTTTTTGTGTGACTTGGCGTAATCGTAAGGTGTGCTTTCGCCGTAAAGCCTTTTTGAAATTTCAAAAAATCTTTACGGAAAAAGCAAACCATGCAATAATCTGAGAACAGCGCTCAGAAAACAAATAGATATATCCGCCATGTTGGAGTCAACAGAAATCAGAAATAACATAAATATTAACTTACTTTTGATGATCTTCATCAGAATGCACTCCCAGGAATCCCAGTTCCACATTAAATGTTTGACTTGTTCGATAATGTCCATCATTTATGTCCAAATAGCTACTTTTGTTAGCACGTTTGGCAAACAAATCCAAAGTCACGAAGCGCGTTCACTAGTTGCAGATGAAATGTCAAAAAGTTCCGTTACTTTCCGTAGAAACATGTCAAACGATGTGTGGAATCAATCTTTAGGATGTTTTTAACATACAACTTCAATAATATTCCAACCGGAGAATTCCTTTGTCTTCAGAAAAGCAAAGGAGCTCTCATGTGAAATGCGCATGACTGCTGGCAGACCTCCGACTCAATATTCTCTCATTCTTCCCCCCCTTCACAGTAGAATCCTCAAACAAGTTTCTAAAGACGGTTGACATCTAGTGGAAGCCGTAGGAAGTGCAACATAACCAATATCAGACTGTGTATTCAATAGGGGTTGAGTTGAAAATCAACCAACCTCAGATTTCCCACTTCCTGTTTGGATTTCTTCTCAGGTTTTTGCCTGCCATATGAGTTATGTTATACTCACAGACATCATTCAAACATTTTGAGAAACTTCAGAATGTTTTCTATCCAATACTAATAATAATATGTATATATTAGCAACTGGGACTGAGGAACAGGCAGATTACTCTGGGCACCTCTGGGCACCTTTTCATCCAAGCTACTCAATACTGCCCCTGCAGCCATAAGAAGATAACCAAGAATGTACAACTTTCCGATGAGACCCCTAAATCCCTAAATTTACCATGTGAAGGAATAAATTCCCAGGAAATTGTCAATTCTCTGCTTTTTGTAAATAAGGTGAGGATTAAATATTGACTGCTACTGATGTAAAAGATTACCAGATCTTTAAAAGTTTATTCGGAAGATAACAGCTCTATAAACATTATTTCGTGGTGCCCCAACTTTCTAGTTAATTATTTACCTGAGTAGCTTAATCAGGTAATATTAATTACAGAGAAATTATTTTACAGAATAGCATGTCATATCACTTAATCCGGCATAACCAAAAACACGACACTACCCACCACAAAAACTTAATGAACCATTTACAGATTGTCATTGTCAGTAATCCCAGCCTACGGTATTGCGTAATGCAGAATGGAACCGCTATTCTACACAATGTAGTAGCGCAATCTAAACATCTCTAATCTATGAAATTCTACCACCTGCATATTCTAACCTAATCTCATAAAGATATGTATCATGTTGAGAGGTCAGAGGTCAGAGGTTATGGTAATGGTCTGTTGGTTCTCTCCAGTAATGCTGTGGTCACATTCTCTTGGCTCTCTCTAGATGGGGAAGAACATATGTTTTATTTGAAAGGTACCAGAGAGAACTAACTCCATGGGAACCCACCAGACATATGGACTTCATCAAAGCCAGTAGTCCATTGACATCATTGTCATATAATTGACTCTCACCTCATCCTCTCTGCATCTAAGTGGAGAGCTGAAGCTAGAAAGCCTTTTTTCACTTCATAATACAGTCTGCTGCTGTGAGCTTCTCTCTCACTCTCTGTACAGATCTGATTTGTCACACAGTGCAGGGCCACAGGTATCTAGGTTCACCAACCACCACTGTTTTCCCATGAGGTCACTTTTAGACTGAATGGTGTCTTTGTTAAGTGAAGATGAACCAGAGGCCAATTATTTAAATGGACTCCAGATTGCAATGATTTATTAAAGGAAAATAAGGGCAGGCCATGTTGAGCAGAACCATTTTATGTCAGCCTCTGTAGCTGGCAGATCAGTTCAGGGTTTATCTGTCTTAATAAATCACAAACACTTACTCTCGCAAGGGGAAGCTAGACTTTATCACAGACATAAGTAACTAGACTATTACACCATTTGGTCGGATGACGTCCCCAGATCAAGAGGTTTCCCACAAAGATAGAATACTTTTTGTCCCCCTTTTGCCTCTATAACCTGTATTTATTTGGTCCTCTGTTCAAACTACTGTTCCTCTTCTCATGCTGTGTTGGAGCAGAGTTGCTCCAGCTGTTGTCCAAAATGGCATCATGTAAAAACACCTCACATGGTGGCCAGCCAGCCATATTTTACTGTATACCATCGGACCTCTCCCTGCTTCCTGTGCTGTGGAAGGGCGGGTATCTGGACAACTATTTTGCTGTCTTGTTGTTATACGTTTAACAAAATCAAGCTGTCGCTATGGGTTTTTCTACAGATTGTTGTTGTTGTCTATTTTCTATCCAGAGACGATACACTGAACAGATTAACTCTGCAGGGTTGTTCATAAACAACAACCGCATGCTGCACTGTAATAAAAACCAAGATGTAAACCCCAGCAATTTGTGTCCAGGTTAACGGGCTTCCTCCTCTGTCCCTGTTCCTCCTCCGTCTCATCTGCTCCTTGATGGAGGAGAAGCTAAACTAGAGCACTACAGGGTCAGAACTTCACCAAGAGGCTGAGAGGCCTGGACCGTTTCCCGCTGTCAACACACACCTGTCAAACGGTCATGTGCTCCCTGGTATTTCCTGAATCAAAGGCTTCCTATGAGAAGCAATTTTTTCCTCTCTTCAACAAACTGAAGCCCAATGCCAATATCCTGTGGTGGCTAGGTAACTAAGACTTCACCACTTAGTGGCACGTGTTTTTTTATCTCCTCTTGGGCATGCTGAGGTGTTGAAGAGGTACTTCAGGCTAATCAGCTTGTTAAATGTATTACACTAACACCCATTCACAATCCTCAACTGTCAAATGTGGAGGACAGACTGAGTCCACTTCCTAGCCTTCAAGGAAACCAACTGTTCTCTAAATTAAAATTTATTGTGATTTTAAGGCAATTAAGGAAAGGGAAATGTTTACTTGTCCATAAATGTTTGGCCGATTTTTTGTTTAATTTTCCCTTTTTTTCAAACTATCATTGCAAAAAATCTGTCTTGCTTTAAAATTTGTCCTTTCTGTTTAATAATTGCCTTCTGCGAAGCAATGCCGTCATTCTGTACTTTTGAGGGGAAATAAAAACTAATGAATTAGTAGGAAGTGGTTCCTGGGACTGTTGTGTTTAAATAATAAAGAGGATCTTAGCAGTGCTCTGTGCTCTAAGAACCACCTCGGGCCAGGAGACTGTTGATAATTAATCCTGCTGAATGCAGACCAGACTCGTGGTCAGACATAGGCACAGAATACTGAGGGAACAGATTCTGAAGGAAGAGAATGATACTATACACCTTCACCAGTTCTCCAAATGCAGTAGTTAAGCCAGCCATTATTCCCAATACCGTAACTGTATTCCAATGAAGGAGGCTTGATTTTATAAAAATTATTTCCCTAAGCATATGCGACATAATTGGTCCCATAGGCCCCCCGACCCCAAAAAATAAACATAACAAAATAATAGGTATGAATACTGTATTATTATTTTTAAAATGTAGGAACTCAGTCGGGGTCTGAACTTACTGTTGGGGGTTATATAGTAGAATAGTACTGTAATGTTGGCTTCCAACTCACACTCTCCAACACATAGATCCCCTGAATGCAGCTCACTATCCAGATCCCAATCACCTGAATTTTGATCACCTATTCACACACCTGTATGTCATTATCACTAACGATGCCTTTTGCCTATTCCCTGCCTGTACCTTAGCCTATTAGATTTCCTGTTATCAACCTATTGCCTGATCTCCTGGACGACTTTACTAGCCTTTTCCCTGCCTGTACTGTTGCCTTTTTGGACCCTCTGTGTATGACCTTCTGCCTGCCCCTGGACCTAGCTACCTTCCTCCTCCTGTGGTCCTTTACAAATAAACACCTGCACTTGAAACCAGCTCTCTGTCTCTCATCGTGTTCATTACAGATTACCTCACCAAAAACAACAGATGGATTCAGCGGAGCTGCAGCTACATCTAGCCCGATATCAGGTGCCACAGTCTCCTCTCGTTGATCTCCCCCATATCCATGCCTAATAAATACGACGGCTCCCCAGGGAAATGTCCAGGACTTCTCAAGCAATGTAACCTTTTCATAGACCATCACCCCGCTGACTTCACCTCTGACAAAGACAGGGTGGACTTTGTTATCTCCCAAGCTCTGGATATGGTCACAGCCCTGTGGGCCCCTCAAAGTTCTGATCTGTCCTCAATCACGTTTCCATGCCCTCTTCAAGGAGGTTTGACCATTCAGTTTCAGGTCGTCACACCGGGGACCTGTTATGTGAGCTGCGACAGGGCCGTTG
The DNA here is from genome assembly GCF_002021735.2 of Oncorhynchus kisutch. Classification (NCBI taxonomy): domain Eukaryota; kingdom Metazoa; phylum Chordata; class Actinopteri; order Salmoniformes; family Salmonidae; genus Oncorhynchus; species Oncorhynchus kisutch. The sequence goes on from NC_034180.2 coordinate 35,380,753, forward strand.
CTCCACCACTGAGTATGCCCTTGAGTTCCGCACCATGGCTGCCGGCAGTGGATGGAGTGAACCAGCTCTCCTTGTCTACAGGAATCATTGAAGTTGGAGACTTTTATCTCCCTCACCAACTTTAAACATCTGCTATCTGAGCAGCTAACCGATCGCTGCAGCTGTACATAGTCCATCGGTAAATAGCCCACCCAATTTACCTACCTCATCCCCATACTGTTTTTATTTATTTACTTTTCTGCTCTTTTGCACACCAGTATCTCTACCTGCACAAGACCATCTGATCATTTATCATTCCAGTGTTAATCTGCTAAATTGTAATTATTCGCCTACCTCCTCATGCCTTTTGCACACATTGTATATAGACTTTTTCTTCTTCTGTGCTATTGACTTGTTTATTGTTTATTCCATGTGTAACTCTCTGTTGTTGTCGGTTCACACTGCTATGCTTATCTTGGCCAGGTCGCAGTTGTAAATGAGAACTTGTTCTCAACTAGCCTACCTGGTTAAACAAAGGCAGATTGAAAACAGGTTTTTAGAAATGTTTGCTAATAAGTATTCAGACCCTTTTCTCAGTACTTTGTTGAAGCACCTTTGACAGCGACTACAGCCTTGAGTCTTCTTGGGTATGACGCAACAAGCTTGGCACACCTGTATTTGGGTAGTTCCTCCCATTCTTCTCATCAGATCCTCTCAAGCTCTGTCAGGTATAAATTAGCAAAAAATCTAAAAACCTGTTTTCACTCTGTCATTATGGGGTATTGTGCAAAGATTTCTGAGGATTTAAAAATATATATATTTTTAGAATAAGGCTATAATGTAACAAAAAGTCAAGGGGTCTAAATACTTTCTGAAGACACTGCATGTATATGGGGGATACAACATCCACATTTGCTGCGAAGAGACAGAATCATTAGATCACTTGTTTTGGCACTGCCCATATGTAGCTTGTGTTTGGCTGCAGGTTCAGGAATGTTCAAGAATTGCAACATTTACCTGGAGCGAACTGCAAAAAGCACTGCTGGGTGACTTGAAAAGCCATAGTCAATCTATTTAATAATAATTTAATAATACTTCTAGTAAAAATATTAAATCTTTAATTTACAATCTGTAGAAACTATGAGAATAGAAAGGTTCAGAACTTTTGTGAAACATTAAAGCACAGTTGAACGATATGCTAATTATACAACGGGTATAATCCCAAATGTCGATTGGTTAAAACCACATTCCAGACGGTGTCTATTCCACAAGTTATCACCAGCTAAATCTTCAATTTATGATGTTAAAATGCCTATTTACTCTGTTCCATCTGACTGTGCAATCCACTGTCTCTTCAGCCCAGCCAAGCACTTTATAATCTTGATCTCCACTATAAAAAGCATCTAGACATTATCTCACATTTCTTTTAGATTAACATTTTGTTTTCAACAGAAGAGATTTGTATAAACCTTGCTGTCTGTCACTCCAACATTTGCAACATTGTTTCAATATTCAAATTCGATCTCCAGCTGTCTCATGGTAATGAACATGTCGGGAATTGGGAGGAGACAGACAGGCAGCTTTTCTCAGAAATCATGAATCAGCTGGCATCATTTTTATGGATATATACAAAGAAATGTCAATTGCAAAGAGGTAAAATGAAATTAATTGCAGCTAGTTTGCTGTCTTTCCATCTTCAGTTTGAAGTGATTGTGTTAGCTGTGTTGTTGGCTAGCTCCTCCTCTGTGTTGTTGGCTAGTGTCCTGACGAGTGAGCACATTTTCCATGCCAGGCGAACTCGCGCATCATTAGCTCATTGTGACGGATGTATCCAAATAAATGTCACGAGAAAACAGCTTAAACAAATGCAAATGCAGCTACTTTGCTGTTATTAGTTGGCTAGCTAGCAAGCAAGGGGTAAGAACGGTGCCAGCCAGTATGGTAATGAAACATGTAGAACGAACTACTGGGTCGCGTCCATAGATACAGAACAAAAAGCCTGAATGACTGGGTCGCATCTCTAGCAACCGAACCGATAGAACGAAAGACCCGCCGACTTTGGTGGCAACCCTAGATTCGTATTGGGACTATATCTTGTGGAAGGATGAAATTGTAAAAATAATTCAGCAAAATAAAGTTTTTAATTAAAATATGTAAATCACTATTTGAATATGTTAGTAACCCATTGTATAAAAGTGATAATGCCTTCAAAGTCCGTTTTTGGAGGATATATTGACTTCGTCTTGGTCTCAACAACAACTGGGCCAATATATCCTCTAAACACCGGGTTCTCTCTCAGGCATTATCACTTAATTAGAAATCAAAACTGGATGGTTTTCAGAGATAAATGGGAGTGGTGAGGGTAGCTGTAGGGTGGGACTAAAAACAACAACAACAAAAAAACAAAAATAGAAAACTAATATAAAATGTATATACAGTTGATGTCAGAAGTTTACATAAACTTAGGCTGGAGTCATTAAAAAACAAATTTTTCAAATTTTGGTAAGACGGTTAGGACATCTACTTTGTGCATGACACAAGTCATTTTTCCAACAATTGTTTACAAACAGATTATTTCACTTATTATTCACTGTATCACAATTCCAGTAGGTCAGAAGTTTACATACACTAAGTTGACTGTGCCTTTAAACAGCTTGGAAAATTCCAGAAAATTATGTCATGGCTTTTGATAGGCTAATTGACATAATTTCGGTCAATTGGAGGTGTACCTGTGGATGTACTTCAAGGCCTACCTTCAAACTCAGTGCCACTTTGCTTGTCATCATGGGAAAATCTAAAGAAATCAGCCAAGACCTCAGAAAATAATTGTAGACCTCCACAAGTCTGGTTCATCATTGGGAGCAATTTCCAAACGCCTGAAGGGACCATGTTCATCTGTACAAACAATAGTGCGTAAGTATAAACACCATGGGACCACGCAGCCGTCATACCGCTCAGGAAGGAGGCGCGTTCCGTCTCCTAGAGATGAGCATACTTTGGTGCGAAAGGGTGCAAATCAATCCCAGAACATCAGCAAAGGACCTTGTGAAGATTCTGGAGGAAACAGGTACAAAAGTATCCTTATCCACAGTAAAAATGAGTCCTATATAGACATAACCTGAAAGGCCGCTCATCAAGGAAGAATCCACTGTTCCAAAACCGCCATAAAAAAGCCAGACTACGGTTTGCAACTGCACATGGGGACAAAGATCATACTTTTTGGAGAAATGTCCTCTGGTCTGATGAAACAAAAATAGAACTGTTTGACCATAATGACCATCGTCATGTTTAGAGGAAAAATGGGATGCTTGCAAGCCAAAGAACACCATCCCAACCGTGTAGCATGGGGGTGGCAGCATCATGTTGTGGGGGTGCTTTGCTGCAGGAGGGACTGGAGAACTTCACAAAATAGATGGCATCATGAGGGAGGAAAAATTGGTGGATATATTGAAGCAACAACTCAAGACATCAGTCAGGAATTTAAAGATTGGTCACAAATGGGTCTTCCAAATGGACGATGACCCCAAGCATACGTCCAAATTTTGGGCAAAATGGCTTAAGGACAACAAAGTCAAGGTATTGGAGTGGCCATCACAAAGCCATGACCTCAACCCTATAGAAAATATGTGGGCAGAACTGGAAAAGCGTGTGAGAGCAAGGAGGCCTACAAACCTGACTCAGTTACACAAGCTCTGTCAGGAGGAATGGGCCAAAATTCACCCAACTTATTGTGGGAAGATTGTGGAAGGCTACCCGAAACATTTGACCAAAGTTAAACAATTTAAAGGCAATGCTACCAAATACTAATTGAGTGTATGTAAACTTCTGACCCACTGGGAATGTGATGAAAGAAATAAAAGCTCTCTACTATTATTCTGACATTTCACATTCTTAAAATAAAGTGGTGATCCTATCTGACCTAAAAACAGGGCATTTTTACTGAGATTAAATGTCAGGAATTGTGAAAAACTGAGTTTAAATGTATTTGGCTAAGGTGTATGTAAACTTCCGACTTAAACTGTAGTATGTATTAGCTGTCAATATAAGCCTACGTATTATTGTCCATTATTTTACTCCAATTATGGGAGTATCACCATACATCTGGAGGATTGCCTGCTCATGTACTCTCCCCACTGGGCACAGATGGTTGAGTTGTCAACTAACGTGAATTAAAAGTGAAATTAACAAAAAAATGTAGGTTAAAAGTTGGGTGAAGTAAATATGAAGTTCTCTTACGTTGATGACTTTTTGCAAACCCAATGAGTTTTCCATGTTGATTCAACATCATCACATAGATTTTTGTGGTAACATAGTTGTTTCAACCATAACTGAATATCTTATCTGGCAGCTCGATTCTTATTGCTTACTATTTGATTTCTCTTTCTGTAAGAACTTAGTGTACGTCTTCCATAATTCATCCAGCCCACACTATACTTCTATGATTTAAAGAGATTGCTTTAGCAGCTAATTCTAGTATGTTACCTTCGTCTCTGGTCCTCTCCCACTAATCCTCACAGCAAATAAATCCCTCGGCCATTAACTTCATGCATTGCTCAATACCTTTTGTGGGTTGCTGGGACCTCTGTCCAAAGGAAGATGCCAGGATGAAGGAAATCAATTAAAGAGAACTGTTAAACTCATACAAAAGAGTACTATTCCTCCATGTCCCCTAGACTGGTGAACAAAAATCAGTGAAGGCTTCTGAAAGAAACAACATTCTTTTGTGTTAGGTCTGTAGGGTAGGTTAGGAAACTATAGAAGTGCTCCCTATATCCAATCCTTGTGACTTTTCATTTGGAGACATCTTAGGGTCCAAGGCAAAGCAGGAATCTGAAGGAGCATTCTAATAGGCATTTATTACAATTATTTTACATAGCGATAACAATCTAATGATAAATTGGGTATGAGTGGCTGTTTAGCTAATTCAATACAATACTTATAACCGAACACTATAAAACGGCAGGCAATCAACTATCAACCGATTATCATTGCAATGCCTTGTGTATAAATCACACTTCCGCAAAGGACAGAGGTGTATTTATTTTTTTGTGGTGGAAAACATAAATGTGTGTTTTGCGACCATAGCACAGGGACACATTTAGAAACTGGAACTGTAGGTGGCATATGGATTTCCAGTGCATTCAGCAAATAAAACATAATTGAGTGTGTGTGAGTGAGAATGTGTGTGTGTGAGTGTGTAGTATTCAGAGATTGACTGAGCTACTGCTGTTTTGATTAATTAAACTCCCTGTTGCTGAAGTCATCACTAATTCTCAGTGGTGAGGTGAAGGAGAGGCCCTTGTCACAGCAGCAAACTGCTTCCTGTGGCTGGGTTGGCTGCTCCGGGGATGAGCCCTGCTGTCCCTCCAGGTCACTGTAAAGGCGACCTGGGGCTCTAATAATGCACAGCAGATGAGCTAGATCAGGAAGTTCCTCAGAGGACCACAGGACGTTCCGAGGGCCCCAGGAATACATTCTAAGAGAGTGTTTTTTTGGCAGAAGTGGTATTTCATTTGTTTTTGGAGTACAGCAGCGACAGCTCCACTGGTTTCCTGTTTTCTTTCCTGAATCAGGTCTCCTGTGCTCTTTGGGTGGCGATAAAAATACGAAAAAGACACTTTCTGGGAAACTACCCTTACTTTTTTACATTTATTTTTTTACTTCCTTTGTGCAGATGAGTGGGTAAGAAGCCTACTGGTGACATTGGTCTACAAAGCCAGCAGGTGGCAATCTTCTCACCAAACCTCCCACCTGTGTCAATGGGAACGCATAGCCTGTACTTATCAGCTTGTTAAGAGTTTGTATGACTGTGTAGTGCAGTGTAGAAAACATGATTTGATAAAGCCATAAATTATGCTTGAGAAAGACAGTCGTTATTTAACAGCAAGATTATAATTTGTGATTGATGTACCATACAAGTGACACATGCTAATAAAATGTATTTCCAGGAATCACATAAAATCAGAAACCAAAATGAGTATGTGTTTCACAATAAGAACTTCCAAACCACATAAACAAATTGTCTGCAACTCTGGTGTATCAAAGTGCATGGAATGGGTTTTGTGTACCATGAGTAAGGTCTGGTTTACTCCCATATCTCTTCCCATCAGAGCAATATCAAGCTGTGATCACACTATAAATTACCAGCCCCACTGAGCATAACATTCAAAGCCAAACTGATTGTCTGTCAAGTCCTCTTTGGCATCAAAAGGACATTACATTCATATTGCTGATTTAATCAATGTCCCCTCCATTGTTGTTAGGATATGGGTTATGTCTTTCATTTCCCCTACAGCCTCAAAAGACTAATCCAAATTATTTTTTGCTGCACTGAAAGGGAAATGAATAAATCTCAGAAAAGGAAATCATAGTTCCAGACTGTAAAAATATGGTTGAGTTCTGCATGCATACAAAATCACAGTATATACTATAGGACTGTGTATTAACACGTGATGTGGGTTGAATCCAAAAAGTCATTTGTAACAAAACTGGAAAGGCAACATAATAGCCCATACTTAGCACCTGGAAATACTGTCACCATTCATCAATACAGTGATGGGATACTGAAAGCAGCAAAGTCTATCGCGATAATGAGTGTTTGACCATGGAATGTTTCCCAATATAAAAAAGCAAAAAATCACGAGAGACAGAGGTTAAAAAAACAACAACAAAAAGAACCAGAAGAACTCGGCCAGTTATTTGAGATAACTTACTTGTAGCCTAAAGAAGCTCTTCACATATGTAAGATTGCTACACATCCGTGTTTTGGCTGAAACCTCAGTGGACATAATGGACAGTTTCAAAGCCACATAATTAAAAGATAAACCTGAGCCCAACCGAGAAAACCATGAACATGGCAAATATTCATGCCACTATACACAATGGAGATTGGACGTAAAGCATTTTCTTTACTTTTGGCTCTGTACTCCAACAGTTCACATTTGAGATTAAATTATGAATATGAGGCAAAACAACAGCATGTCAGCTTTTCTTTGAGGGTATTTATCATACATATGTTTTACTGTTCAGAAATGAAAGCACTTTCAGAAATAAAAGCAGCCCACCCCCCTACCTATAGTGTATTAAAGTAGCCAAAGGTTTAGTATGTGTTTTGGGTTATGATTACCCAATGCCCAATTTTAACTGAATGGTGAATGATGACTGGAGTCATTTTCTTTCTAAGTGAGCCAATAAGATGTTTCTGAACACTTCTAAATGAATCCGGATAGAGTGAGAAAGTTACTACAACAAAACATGCTAACCTCTCACCATTACCAATAACAGGGAAGGTTAGCATTTTGGGTGAGGTATGATCTTTGTGCCTCTGTAACTTTCTCATGATTCATTCATGATTATCCATAATCATGGTAGCATCCAACTTAATGTAGAAGTGTTCAGAAACATCTTCTATTCTTATTTACAATAAAAGTGACTCCAAGATGACATTATATTATTCACCATTTAGTTCCTATCGGGTAAAACATCCTCTGACACACAACCAAAAACTGCAAATGCATCCAACAAATTTGCAGTCACAAGCTTGATAACGTCATTGCGTGCAAGGTGCTACATTTATGAGTGGCCCTGATTTTAATAGGTCTGACAAAAAAGCCATACATATGACATCAGATATGCCGTTAATATAAAACATGTTCACATTCTGTCCAGTTTGATGCGTAAAATAAGCAATATTGTGTGCCTAAATTAATAGCTTTTTCTTTTACTATAATATTGGACAAGCACGCGCACTGTGCATGCACCAGCATTGTTGACAAGTAGCTGAGAGAGCTATGATTGGTCCATTGCGATGGGTGTTTCCGCATTCTGTTGTGAGCTGTCAGTGCGAGTGTAACTTGGAAAGCGCACTGTCGTCTCTCTTAAGTAACTATCTTATCATCCATTCCCGGGGGACTACCCGTTAAACGGTTGAGATCCAGGATGCCCTATGTACTCGTTAGTACTCAGATCCGGCTGGTTAGTATTCCTCTTCCCGTCATAGCATACAGACTGCATCCTTGCGGTTGACGCGCACGCCGAAATGTTATAGAGACTAAAGACTTTGTAAAGGAAGGCTCTGCAACAATGTCGCCGATTTTGACGTGTAGCTTATTACATAGGTATCAGCTATGTCCATGTTTGCAACATTGTAACATTTGCAAACATGGAAGCGAAACAAATTCGAACTAGTGCATAGCAGCTCGCGTCTCGTTTCTTTTTCTTCAGTACACCAAATTAAAAACACGTTCACTGCTCAGTCAGATAAAGTATGTAGGCCTATTTCTGTGCATAACTGGTAAATTGTTATAGAGATTGTGGATGGCATGCCATGCATATTTTCGGTGTTTGTCAATGTATTTCAAGAATGCAACGGAGTGTACAAAACATTAACATCGTTCCATGACAAACTGACCAGGCGAATCCAGGTGAAAGCTATGATCCCTTATTGATGTCACTTGTTAATTCCACTTCAATCAGTGCAGATGAAGGGGAGGAGACAGGTTAAAGAAGGATTTTTAAATCTTGAGATATGGATTGTGTGTGTGTGCCATTCAGAGGGTGAATGGGCAAGACAAAAGATTTAAGTGCCTTTGAGCACACTGGTTTGTGTCAAGAACTGCAACGCTGCTGGGTTTTTCACACTGAACCGTTTCCTGTGTGCATCAAGAAAGGTCCTTCCTAATATTGTGTATCAATATTAGTAATGTGTTAATGTTTTGTACACTCTGCATATAGCATTTGTGCACACACCTGAATATCTGTTTTTCAGGAGACTGGGCCAACCATGGTCGGAGATGTATACTCTGACCCAGCAATAATGAACTACCTGGGAGCCAGGAAAACCACCATGCTGGGGAACAATTTGTGAGTGTTGAGTATATCTCATTGTATGTCTCCATCCTTACGGCCAAGATTATGACAAACCTCTGAGCGACGGAAGAATGGTGTAGTAGTGGTATAAGTTGAACCAGAGCAGGACATAGGCTGTTTCTCTGTAGTTTGGGAGCAGACAAGCAGAGCTGATCGAACAACAGGGAAGTGTTGTCATTGCGGATCTGCCACAAGTGCTTTTGGGAAATGAACCAAGGTGTGGAGGGAATAATCACAAACACAATCCTGGCTCATTTAGCTGAGTTCTCCTGCGTGTGTTCGCATTCCTGACAGAGTTCACAGAATGAGTTTGACATTTTACATCTGAGAAAAAACTCAACTTTCTGCCCCTTGCAGCTCGGAGTACCACGTGGACGAACCTCCACGGTTGGTGTTGGACAAGTTGGAGAAGATTGGCTTCCGCATGGTGACGATGACAGGCGTGGGACAAACGCTGGTGTGGTGCATGCACAAGGAGACTGAGTGACCTGACTGTGGATCAATGACACTGATAGTGTGTCTTGGGCCACAAGGTTGTGGTGGTAGTGTTCTGTCCAATGAGGAGCAGGAGCTAAAAACCTATATTGTACGTATTACATCAAAAATCAAGGATGGACTCTATACGTTCATTTTGCTACTGTTCTTTGTGATGTAATGGTCCTTTGTCTTCCATTTATTTATTTTTTAGCAAGGGGTGCAGATGACTGAATTTCAAATGATCAATTCTCCAGATCGTTATTTGCCTCGTTAGCAAATGTGTGAATTTGTATAATGATACTACTTGTCCAAAATCTTTTGTACTCCCATTCAAACTCACTCCAATGTGATGGAGCAGCTACCAAATGTGTGTAGTGGCTTGTTCATAATCTATCATAGCAATGGGTTTACAGACTTCAGTGAAACAGGACGATGTCAAGAAAACTACATTCCAGAGAGGAATGTAGTTCACTTCATTACTAACTGAACCTGAATGTCAAGAGTATGATGTTGAATCAGTTCCAAAGTTTTACATTGCCTTTAGGCCAAGCAAATATTCCTCTATCCTGAATCCGATTCCATTTTCTCAAATGCTCTGTAAACAGGTGTCGATTTAACAGTGAACTGCTTAATTATGGGCCATTCCCAACATTGCAGAGAAAGAAAATAGAAAAGTAATAACACGTAATAAATACACAATGAATAATGATAACTTGGCTATATACAAGGGGTACCAGTACAATGTACAGGGTTATGAGGTAATTGAGGTAGATATGTACATACAACTAAGAAATAAGTGACAGATAAAACTGACAAAAGTTGGTGTAAAAAGGAGCTGTGTGAGAATGTTAGTTTTCATATCATTGGTAATATAATTAGATGCATGTGAAGAAATAATAAAGGTGATTTGATATTTGTTCCGTGGCATGTCCCAACTCTCAAGGAGGTAGAGGTTGGAAGTCTGATCTCCCTGTCTGCCATCTGTCAGTACAATATGGTAAGCATTACATTTGTTGGACAAATGTGTCATGCTCTCTGAAAAAAAAAAGCTCTAAACAAGCCTTTGGAACTGTGCCTTCACGCCTCAGGTTGAGGGGAAATATGGCACGTCTGCAGTGGTTTTTAGACTCTCAAAGTGGGCCAGTGAGACCTCTGTACATAGGGGGAAGTTAGTCGGGTCCTGTAAGTGTGACGAGTGTGCTGCAGGCATGCCTGGTGGAGACCATCTGAGCCAGCACTTCCGCTGCTACTGGGTGGTTTCATTAGTCTCTGGGCTGCCAGCGCATGTCTGAGGCTAACCCCAGTTCACCAAGCCTTCGCCAGGCCTGTTGCCGTGACTTGGCCACAATTTACACCTAAATATCAAAAGGGCCCCTAATTTCTCCATGCGGGCGCAACTGTGGTCGGTTCCAGGTTCTGCTGGCATCTGAGGAGCTGCCAGCTTCCACACGGACAGAGGATCTGAGGAAGAGGATGCTGTGAAGATGCCGCCGGAGGCTTCTCCTGTTGATTGAATGGCTTTTGTTGGGACGCCACATCTTCCTGTTTCATTTGCATGCAGCACAATCTGCTGGCACTGGGCACAGTCAGGATATGTTCCTGGAACTGTAATTGTATTCCCTCTTGTAATTTGGACTCAATGTTCAGCTTTTTTCTCTCGGGTATGACAGGCCGTCCATCAAATGCATAAATAGAACCATCTGATTAGTGTATATTGCAGTAGAAGAGGAGAGTGTGGGGAGAGAAGTGTAGGGACACGATGGCTCACACCACACCACAGCTGGCCGTTGTGTAAGAGAGCTGCGGCAGGCTGGGAGTGCCGGGGAGATGGATCACTGGGTTGGACCAACCAGCTGGCTATGAGTCTCCAAAATAACACGATGACAGGAAGAAACTTCTACATTATACCATAATCTACATTATACCATAGTCCCCTGAGGGACAACATACATCTATTTTGTTTTTGGATGTCCCATGGAGAGGACACTGTTCCAAATGTTTGTTTCTCTGGTCAGAGTGACTGTAGCCTAGCTCAATGTGTCAGGTCCTAAATGGAAGTGGCCCAGACATCCCAGCATTCGGCTGTGACATCAGGAGACCTCTTCCTCCATGAGCAACTCCTTTAACAGCCTCTGTTGGGAAACTCATCTGAAACCACAACATTCAGGCAAGAGAGGAACGGTCATGATACTGTATGAATATATCTTTCATGAATGCCAATGACTTACGGGACGTGTACATTTGATTTTCAGTTCAGTTGTTTTCACTGGGATGACCAACTAGTCATCAGATTATCTCTTCATGATACTTTCAAGGAACAGATGTATTTATTTACAGAGGAGACGAGGGTGAATCGCACTTAGAATAGGCATATTTTGAACACTAACTACAATGTAAAAGCTCAGTGCAGGGTGGTACTAAAGTCTTCAGATCAAGTATCAGCCTTGAAGTTGTACAGTACCTTCGATAAACAAAACTCAAAACAATCATAACCACCACTGCTGTAATAAAGGGCCTCTAGAGTATATTCCCATTTCATCACGTGGGCCCACAAACATTCCCTTGAAAACATGCCTACAGTACTACCACTCCCATCCCAGGCTGATTGGCAGTTACAAATGTAATAGCCATGATTTCCCCATCTTCTTTTCACATGGTCTGTGGTTTACACTGTTGGAAGACAACTTCAAATTGCATTAAAGGGAAACGACTCAGTCTCTTTGCTGCAAAGATTGTTCATTACCCTAATGTTTTACAGTTTGAGAAAGTGATACTGACAGATGCAAATTACATGATTGCATCATTTAGATGTTGGATGGCCCATCTCTTTGGGGTCTTTTGCAATACGTTATGATAACATTCCTTGTTAGTATAAACTTCTTGTTCCCCTGTTCATCTTACAAGTGGTTTGGATTAAAAAGTACACTGGTTGAGTTTACATTAGTAGTAATTCAGTAAATGACAAACCAGAAACACACCCGTTCTTTAAAAAATATGTTTATTCAACAGATACTTTTTAAAATGTATTTTTAAACACAGATGAGATGTGCTTTATGAAACTAAAGCATCAGGTGTATAGTAAACTGTAGTTTAGTTGTGGCTGGGAAGAGCTGGACTGGGTCTGGGACCAGGATTCATTCAAAGGTACATTGAAGCGCGGAGATCGCATTCACAGTATAGGGTGCAGATGTCAGCTCAAACGGAAATTACCTTGGATTGAATCCCGGTCTGAGACTAGATCTGGGCTGGTACTATGCTGCATCCTCCTCGTCCTCTCTCTGCATCTCCTCTATGAGTCTCTGTCTCTCTGATGCTCGTCTCATATTCATCAGCACCACGCTCTCATAGTCCCGCTCACTGCTCAGGGCGCCCTGTAAGGGTAGACAAACAATCAGATCAACAGGGACAGCCAGGCAGAGGACAGGTACAAAGCATTTACAACCTGTGATCTTTACCATAGTCATTTCACCACCTTTACCTTAGTTACCAGTGTAAAACGATCAATATGAAGAAGCAAACAATGCTAGGCCATTGCATTAATAATGGGATAACACAGTGCAAATACAAAAACAAGCTCTACATGTGACATAAGTGTGCAACAGAGCATGGACCCAATGATAACTGTCTGTCACTCGCGGCTGCTGTCTGTTTTTTTCACGACAGGACCAGAGAGAGGAGAGGACAGGTGAGAGGACAGGTGAGGGGAAGGAAGGAAGGAGAGGACAGGTGAGGGGAAGGGAGGAGAGGACAGGACAGGTGTGTGGGAGGGAGGACCATTTCAGACATACAGTGCCAAAAAGTTTGCCCCCTCTCTGATTCTCTATTTTTGATACTGAATGTTATGATCTTCAACCGAAACCTGAGTTTACCCCCAAAAAGATGCATAATTTATTAAATAAAACAAATAAGTAACACCCAATTCCACTGTGTGAAAAAGTAATTGCCCCCTTACACTCAATAACTGGTTGTGCCACCTTTAGCTGCAATGACTGCAACCAAATGCTTCCTGTAGTTGTTGATCAGTCTCACAGACAGACAGACAGACAGACAGAGACACACAGTAAGCACTAGGCTGCACGGTAAGCACTAGGCTGCACGGTAAGCACTAGGCTGCACGGTAAGCACTAGGGGCTGACACACACAAGTATGCAAAGACACGCTTACCAGTGGTGTTTGGCGGATGTGACAAATACAATTTGATTTGATGCATGTGCACACACACACAGTCAGACACACGCACCGCCCCTAATCCTCAATGGAGAGGGGGGGAGGCGGAGTGTCCACAGAATAAACCTGTTTTATAGGATTAGATGGAGGAAGTCTGCTGTGCCAAGGAAGTGTCTCCCTAACAAGCCAGTGAGCAGAGAGAAGTGAATGTGAGAGAGACAGAGTGGGACACAGAAGAGAAAGGGGGAGAGAGAGAAAGTGTAGAGAATGAAGGAGGGTTAGAGAGTGGCTCGGCGAGGTAAACCATCTGGAAAAGATCACTGGGACTCCAGCATCCACCCGTGTGTACGAGAGAGAGGGGTAGGAAGAGAGGAAGAGAAAGAGGGATGGCGTGGGGAGGCAGGCTCCCTCTCCATGCTGTTGGATAGACAGCTGTGATTATCATTCCAGTAATGTGAGATCAAGTCCTTGTCTAAGATGTAACCATGAAATATCACGCAAGCTCACTTAAGTAAATAAACAACTGTTGCATCTTCAATTAAACAAAACAAAGGGTGTAACTGTGGGCCGGAGGGAATGCAGTCCCCCCCTTCCACCCACCATACACCTTTACTCCACACAGACCTCTACTGGCCATTCTCTGAAATGCTGATATGAAAAACTTATATGGACACTAATACTGTATGTCTCTATTTATTTCCCATGTAAGGTTAATAGAGATTCTATTGGTTCACTTCCCATGTAGGAGGTGAGCTCTGAACACAAACAGGGGTCTAAGGAGAGTGACACAGTTCTCCATAGATGAGAGCCGTTTCCTTGCCTGGTGGGCTCACACTCAACGTACGCATTTAGTCTGTGCATCCCTGACTAACTTAACACTTGGGGAGGTGTGTTTGTGTGTGTGTGTGTGTGTGTTGCTCCATAAACACACCAGCGGCTGGAGAGAGACTAGGGAAACCACATAAGATAAATAATGGGGCCCACAACAAAGAGGACCAGGCCAGAACAGAGGCAGGATGACAAACACACACACACACACTGCTCCATTCCATGCTCGTTCGCTCAGGGCTGACTAACAGCACTGATATCACTCACGGCCCGGAGCCTCCCAACAGCATGCTACAACCTGACACCAGGCCAGCCGTAACATCAGCACCATACGCCAGGCAGGGCGGTGAGTCAGGGTGCTCCACAGCAGACGGCAGGCTATGCTGCTGGTGGCCAGGCACAGTATTTTCCCCCACAGACAGATGGGATCAGGAGATCTGCTCTACATTAGACCCACCTGTCTCTCTGTGTTTGTCTTGAGTTACACACAGTTCTCTCACTTTTGTTGAAAAGTAGTATCTGATCTGGCAAATGATCATACAAGGACTGTATTCCTTCCTTTTTATTTTACCTTTATTTAACTAGGCAAGTCAGTTAATAACAAATTCTTATTTTCAATGACGGCCTAGGAACAGTGGGTTAACTGCCTGCTCAGGAGCAGAACGACAGATTTGTACCTCGTCAGCTCGGGGGTTTGAACTTGCAACCTTCCGGTTACTAGTCCAACGCTCTAACCACTAGGCTACCCTGCTGCCCCTTAAAGTGATAGTTCAAGATGTTGGCTTTATCTACATCCCCAGTCAGATGGCCAATGCACAGCTAGCATGGGGGTGATAAGAGAGAAAGAGAGACTTCCAGCTCTTCTTCTCCCCCTCCTAAAATCACTCTCTCCCCAGCTCATGACAGAAGTAAGTCTCCCGGGGGCTATGAGGACCTGATGATGTCATGAAGGCCTATTATGTGTCATGGACCTGAGACGGAGCTGGTCTGCACGCCTAACTGCCTGTCCAGAGACAGACTAGGAGCCATCAGCCGACAGCCCTCATTAACCTTAAATAGAGATTTAAAAGGAGTTATTGTGGTTGTGTACAGTACTGATAAACATAGAAGTATTTGAATGATTTAGACAACCCTGAAAAGGACCTTAAGCCATCAGCTTCTTGCAGAACAATCTGATCCACATCGCCTCGCTCCAGTTTGCTTTCCCCCTCTCACCAAGATCCACTGCAAGCAACGAGACATCCTGCTCCAAGGTGTCTGAGACAAATAGGTTTAAACGCTACGTGTGAACTATCCTCTTTACAACAGCTCCTCCTATAGACTACGGTACTTCTACCAAACCATAGTGGTTGTCCAGGTAAATTACTGCTAGGTCTACAATAATACAGACGGTACTGCCGTCTGATGAAACTAATCAAGGGGCCATTTCTCTGCAGTGTGTGTGTGTGTGTGTGTCAGTGGGTTATGGAGCCGGTGATTTATAGGAGCCAAACACTTATTTAGAGATCATTAGGGGTGTGTTTGATTTGTGCGAGTGTATGCCCAGATGCTCCCGCTAACTCAAAAAAACACACACTGGGCAGGAGGATTGCATATGCCACAGCCAAACTAAGATTCCTCACAAGAGTAAATTCAGGGAGAAGATCAATAATTTTTTTGAGGACAGACAAAACGATCTACAGACCGACTCCTTGTAATGATGGAACAAATACTAACTCATAATACTGCAATAACAGCTATTGAAATAGGCTCCAAGTCTACTTCCTGTGTTGTTCAGTAATTTCCACAATTAGTCCTGAAAACATGGTTTATGGATGCCATTCACAGGCAAAGGCCCTTTTCCCTGAGAAGGAAAGCTAACCTATAGAAACAGGAACATACTGTATTTATGTAATGCCCTAATAACTGCTCAAATGTAGCGAGAAGACAATAGACTTCTCTGAATGAGGTTTAACAGCCTTGACAGGGCCAAACCACGGAATAACTACTAAAACCTACTGTAGCAGCATGTGACAACCGACTGAGTAAGCTGTGTGCAGGTGGTCGTAAGCTAAATGAAGAGGTATTGGTGTCTAGGTGAAAGCTCTGGTCCGTGAATAGTGTAAAGTGTGAAGGAAGAGCCAGTCACCACTGGATTCAGGGGGCTGTATAGGGCTGGATTTGAGCCTGCTGGATAGAGAGGGTGCATTTGGAAACCCATAAAGGAAATAAACAAAATGAAAGAGAAATGGAAGTTGAGACGTGAACTCCCTGTGCTCTGGCATTTCCCTGTATGATGGATGTGTTGGGGGTTTCTATGACAGAGAGATGGGGGAGAGGGCTGTTCAGCTATGTAATATCCAACAATACATCTTTGTAATACCAGAATGATGTCTTTCACATCAGGGCCTTCTGGGAAAAGCCCTCTGATTGCAACAGATTTGATTTTAAAACACTGGGGCCACTAAACCAGCAACAATGTAGAATTGAAACCCTCAATATCCCAAAAGAGACATGACAAAAAATTAAGTGAAACGAAGGTTAAAGTACAAATACACATAAAACATTTCTACTGTGTGTGCGTGCGTCTGAGTAAGCTGGTGGTTTGTGTGTGTCTGGTGTGCCGCCTGATGAGAGGTCTGTACTGCTGCTTTGAGCATGTGTTATGGTTCCTTATCTGCTTAAAGTGCTGAACAAACAGCAACTGGAATGCAGCAGTCCACACACTGTTTACTTCAGAGCCCAGACATTCAAAGAACCCTAGATATCAAACCCTTCATTTAATAATTACAAATAATTCAGTGCCAGGAGACACAAGCAGGTAAACATTCTCAGACTTCCCTGACCTCCCACGGAGAACGGCACGCACACACGTCTGGTCTGCTAGTCTGCAAACACGGCAATGAAGCATTACTTCTACAAATCTCACAGTGGGGAAAAAGTCAGTGTGTGTTCCAATCATAACAATACAAGGATTTGAAATGGAACAGACTGTTTTATTAGAGGACATGATGTAATTCACGTCACTTATCTGTTAAGATTGCCTAGGTAAAATGTATGGGATGGTATAAGACCACCCCTGGAATTTGGTCCACAACTGTACATGAAGACAAGAGAACTTTGTCATGTTACACAATGAAACTTCTTCAGATGCAACTAAACTGCCTATCCTGAGGGACAGAGGTCTATCCATTCAGTCAGGTGAGTTTCAGTTGGAGCTCTGCCACAAAGCTCATCACTGTCTGACTCACTCATCATTGTAGAGCGACAGTTACGACACAGGCTCTCTCACGGTCTAGTGATGGATTTTACTGGTTTGCATCCATTGTTTCAATCCTGTACAGATCTTCATCATACACTATCAGGGCCACAACTGAACTGCTGTGTATTCCATGTGAGAGGAAACACCTTAACACAGTGAAACACTGCTCTGTCTGGTTCACAAGACAAGAACACACAACAAAAGGCCCAAATGAATATCCACAAAAGCCTCAATTTTGCTTTATAGAGCCAGTCAAAGCAGTACCTGTAAGGACTTTTTTCTATTACAAAAACAAGCAGCATCCTAGGTTTGAGGGAAAACATAGTCGGCCCAGAAAGACCACAGTACCAACACTGCTCTGAGAAGGGAGAGATGGAGAAGAAGGCAGTCAGACACCCATTCTGCTCTTATGGACAATGGTACTCTTATGGTAATCACCCCAGTCTGGACAATGTACTAAACACAAACATGAGAGTAAACACACCTCAAACCCCTGGTCTAATGGTGAGCTCTGTGTAGGGTTGCAAAGTTCCTGTAACTTTCAATAAATTCCCAGGTATTCACAAAGTCCTGGTTGGGGGATCCTAGAATGAGGAGGGAACAAGCAGAAACTCTGGAAACCTCCAACCAGGTTTCCTGGAACCCCAAGGAATTTATTGAAAGTTCCCAGAATTATGCAAGCCTAGCCCTGTGTGACCACATCACCACAGATAAAGCACGCTATCCTCTCCCTTGACGGTCTGCTTGCATGAAACCATGGCTTCCCAACAAAACAAAATAGTAGATGGGGTAGGGGTGGAGAAAAAGAAAAAAAAATACTGAATTGGGAGTTATTGAAATGCTCAGTTCCAGTCTTGGATAAATGTTATGATAAGGCAGTTCGTATATTTGCGTGAGTAATTGCATCTGTTAAAGGTCTGTTCTGGCGTTAAGGGAGTTAATGGGGAAGGAAGGGTGGCAGGAATTTGTTTATTGGAGCCATTTTAAAAGATCTGATCAGTAAAGTAATCTTAGAGACCGAATTCAGTATATACAGTATGAGTCAAAAGTTTGGACGCACACTCAATCAAGGGTTTTTCAAAACTATGAAATAGCACATATGGAATCATGTAGTGTCCAATAAAGTATTAAACAAATTCAAATTTATTTTATATTTGAGATTCTTCAAAGTTGCCACCCTTTGCCTTGATGACAGCTTTGCACACTAATGCCATTCTCTCAACCAGCTTCATGAGGTAGTCACCGAGAGTGCATTTCAATTAACAGATGTGCCTTCTTAAAAGTTAATTAGTGGAATTTCTTTCCTTCTTAATGCGTTTGAGCCAATCAGTTGTGTTGTGACAAGGTAGGGTTGGTATACAGAATATTGCCCTATTTGATAAAAGACCAAGTCCATATTATGGCAAGAACAGCTCAAATAAGCAAAGAGAAACAACAGTCCATCATTACTTTAAGACATGAAGGTCAGTCAACCCAGAAAATGTCAAGAACTTTGAAAGTTTCTTCAAGTGCAGTCGCAAAAACCATCAAGCGCTATGATGAAACAGGCTCTCATGAGGACCGCCACAGGAAAGGAAGACCCAGAGTTACCTCTGCTGCAGAGGATAAGTTCATTAGATTTAGCTGCACCTCAGATTGCAGCCCAAATAAATGCTTCAGAGTTCAAGTAACAGACACATCAACATCAACTGTTCAGAGGAGACTGCAAAGAAAACACTACTAAAGGACACCAAAAAGAAGAAGAGACTTGCTTGGACCAACACACACTAGCAATGGACATTAGAACGGTGGAAATCTGTCCTTTGGTCCAAATTTAAGACTTTTGTTTCCAACTGTTGTCTCTTTGTGAGACGCAGAGTAGGTGAACGGATAATCTCCGCATGTGTGGTTCCCATCGTGAAGCATGGAGGAGGTGTGATGGTGTGGGGGTTCTTTGCTGGTGACACTGTGATTTATTTAGAATTCAAGGCACACTTAACCAGCATGGCTACCACAGCATTCTGCAGCAATACGCCATTCCATCTGGTTTGCGCTTAGGTGGGACTATCATTTCTTTTTCAACAGGACAGTGACCCAACACCTCAAGGCTGAGTAAGTGCTATTTAACCAAGAAGGAGAGTGATGGAGTGCTGCATCAGATGACCTGCCTCCACAATCACCTGACCTCAACCCAATTGAGATGGTTTGGGATGAGTTGGACAGTTTTCGCTTTGTCATTATGAGGTATTGTGTGTAGATCGCTGAGGATTTGTTTGTTTGTTTTATCCATTTTAGAATAAGGCTATAACATAACAAAATGTGGAAAAAGTCAAGGGGTGTGAATACTTTCCGAAGGCACTGTATATATATCCATCTATCTATGCATAATTATTTTTGTCACATACACTGGATAAGTGCAGTGAAATGTGTTGTTTTACAGGATGTTTCATCTCAGAAACCCTGGAGCAGAGTGTTGTGTTGTCTGGAGACAAACAGATGGCCACTAACGTTTCCTCAAGGTCAAAGACGAGGCACAATGATTGGGAGGATGCTGGTGTGGAGCACAGAGTATGACTGCTGCTGAGACCAGATGTAGACCATCCCAGAGACATGTATACACTAGCTAAAAGCTGAGCAGAGTGGGGTGTAGGCCTCTGGCCACTGCTAAAGCTTTATCTCTGAAGGGAAAAGTAAGTCTGTCAATAGCATAAACCCACAGCATACAAACGGTGATTATCAATTAGCATAATGGTTAAATTACAGAACACTACAGTAGACATCTAAGGAGGCCAAAAATACACACAGACACTACAAGCAAGACATTTACATTTGGGCCTATAGTGGCATTGACTGGAGGCTAGCAATACTGAGAAGCCAATTCATATTCTACTATGACTACAGTATTCCTACAACATTCCAATAACAAAAACAAGCATGCAGCTAGAGGCGTGAGAATTGGAACGGCAACAAGTTATCTTGTGCAACTCAGCCATTCTACACATACATATCTGTATGCTAGTCAGTGGCTTCATCCGATATCACCGCCTATTGGCCTCCACTCAGCCAGAACGGCCTACGTTGGCCCCGGGGCTTTACACAAGCTAACAGAGCACAGGAAATCAGTAGAGTAGAGACAATGCCATGGAGATTAGTGATCGGTTAACCCCATCGGAGTGTGAGTAGCCCCCCCCCTCACACACACACACACACACACACACACACACACACACACACACACACACACACACACACACACACACACACACACACACATCACTGTGGCCCTGTCTGTGTGAGGAATGTGCTGTGCTCTTTCCCGAGTTCAATTCCATCCGTGTTACAAGCAGTAAAATCAGTGGGGACTCTGACAGCTCCTGTTCTGCCCTCTCCTTCAGGTAGTGGGTGCAGCCAGCGGGATTTACGCCCATGATTCAGACTCACACAGCAGGAAGAGTTACATCACCAGAGGGCAAACACTCTCTGCCGTTAGGTAGGGAGAAAAAACACAAAACCCCACCTGCTCGTCTTAACCCTCTTCTACACTCACCTCACCTGGGTTACTTACAGAGGACACTTTCTCAACCAACAAACCTGACAGGGTCTCTACTGATAAGGATTATAAGACTCAGGTAAGAGACAAGAGTAGCTAGGCTGTTAAATCCAGGATTTAGAGAATTTTCTGGGGAAGTGGCACCAGTTCGCTCTCTCAAGGTTGTTCACGGTGCTTCTCCCGCTGCAGTTGAACAAGCCTCATCATGTCAGGAGAAACAGTGTCACAGTCTACAGGTATCAGCCCTAGCCTGGCTTCCTGATAGAGACAGACGTGTGGGTGTGGGATACAGATGCCCTGTGTACACAGCAGTACAGGTAAGAGCTAACAGATCTATCATACATGTTGTTACAAACTCTATTGATCAACCAAATCAAAAGTATTAGTTTTAAGAGACTTAACCAACACCTGCTCTTGAGAACATACTTTAGGCATTTCCATTTGGACAGGTGGCCAACTCATTTTGAAAGTCTCCATCAAACGTGTTCGGCTAAAGGCAGTTTGACGAGGAAGTTTATTTAGTAACTGTAAATGGCAAAGCAGTTTTTACTTCTTTAATTTGGACTTGGAAGATAAGTGTTTCCTTAGCGTGATAATGACCGCTACAATTCTAACACGCCCTCGTCCAACTGACATGTTTGGAAAGGAATGCTGTTGTGTCCACACTCTCCCCATCTCCCGCTGCTACTAAAGTGCCAGTAAAACCTTTATGGGCCAACAAAACATGTTTGCCATAGTGCCTTACAAATTTACAGAGTGAGTGTTTCAAGTCACGAACACAGATATTATATGGGCAAAGCTGTTAGGAGCCCGTAAAAATCACAGAGACCACTGAGATTGTCCATTTGACAAGCCAGAGATGAACTGCATTCTGTGTTACTCAATAAAATGACTAAGTTACTGGAACCATACTCAACTAGATTAGAATAAGGAGCATTTTATTTTGCGCTTTGGGCCTAGAGCTTACATGAACTATAATGGACTTAATCTTTTCATAGCCACACTTTCCTCAGTGTGTTCAGTTGTCTTAGGTAAAAGGTTTTCTGCCCTTGCTTTCTAAATGGGTGGTAGCTGTTCAAGGCTCAACATTTACAGCTAACTGAGATTGAAACTGTACAGATTAACTTCTAAATGACCAAAATCGACACCAGTTTGACACCAGTTACAGTATGTGAAAGTCATATTCCAGTTAAATTCTACATACATTACCATCATAACAAATCATGTCAGGTATTGCCACACCTCTCTCAAATAAGAGTTGTGGAATGTGATCTCTTCTGGATCCAGCATGTTAAACAGGAAAGGCTGACTAACTGTCTGTGACCAGTAAACCAGCTCAACAGATCCAAAGTTAAAGACAAATAAAACAAGATTAATTTGCATACTGTGTCTGAAAGAATCTGGGTTTTGTCTCAACATGTAGCAAATTCCACCCCATTCATAAAATAACTCTTGATTAAAAGTAAGAGTGAAGCCTGTAGTTGTAGTTGCCTGATGGCTATTCCATGCGAGAAATTGCCAAGAAACTGAAGATGTCGTACAACGCTGTGTACTACTCCCTTTACAGAACAGCGCAAACTGGCGCTAACCAGAATAGAAGAAGAGTGGGAGGCCCTGGTGCACAACTGAGCAAGAGGACAAGTACATTAGAGTGTTTAGAGTTTCGCCTCACAAGTCCTCAACTGGCAGCTTCATTAAAATAGTATCCGCAAAACACCAGTCTCAACGTCAACAGTGAAGCATGCGACTCCAGGATGCTGGCCTTCTAGGCAGAGTTACTCTGTCCAGTGTGTGTTCCTTTGCCCATCTTAATCTTTTCTTTTTATTGGCCAGTCTGAGATATGGCTTTTTCTTTGCAACTCTGCCTAGAAGGCCGGCATCCCGGAGTCGCCTCTTCACACAAAACACGTTAAAAGGTTAATAATTCATAAAGGTGGTGTTAGCTGAATGATATTATCTCATAGAACAAAAGGTATCAGATCTCCTAAGCCTATGCTAACCTCAGACCTTATTTTGAATGTTTATTCAAAAACTCTATAAAAAAAAAACATTAATTTCCACATAGGCTTTGACCAACATGGCTAACTCATTTCCGTTTTTTAGAACTACAAGCTGGCGAGTTCTATACAGGATGTTGGGTCTGCTCTAAAATGTGCATATTTGGTGCACAGATACTGAAAGTCAGAATCAGGCTAAGACATCCCTTTAGTGCATTCAGCAGACCACACCTACATTTATGGGAATAAACTGGATTTGAAAAGTAAACATTTAAAATCAAACACTTCAAAGCACATGTTGGACTATTTCCCAGGAGCCAAATGTTGAAGAATTGTATTAATACAAAACCAAGCAGATCAGGTGAATTCTCTAAATAATAGCTGCTGCCTTTTCACATCAAACTTGACATAATCCAAAGGTTACATCTGTTGTTGGAAAGCAGAGGGAAACAAATAGTGCACATCCTGTATGCTGCAGAATGATGAAAGTAAACCTGGACATTTATATCAGAGATGTATGATATGTTCTTGATGGGAAACCATTTGATCTGACATGAATCTAACCTCAAAGTGAAATAATTTAAATAAATGATTTTGTTTCTTATCTTTTCCAAAACAGAGCTTTTTTCTAAGATGGTAGACTGCATTTAGGCTTAATCTCAGAAGTGAACCAAAGGACATCAACAGGACCAGGTAAGATGCCACTGAAGATGTCTCTGTGCCGTAAGCCAGCCTCGGCCCGCTGGTCTAGGACCCAGAAGCGCAGGGAGGTGCTCTCTGTCAACATGATCAGCCTCCCATTGGCCGACTTCTGCCACGTTGCCCACATCGGGAACAATGCCAGCAGTGACAGCTTCGGGGACCTGTCCTTTCTGAAGGGGGGCCACAGCCTGATACTGCACAGCTCTCAGAGCGAACATAACCTCTTCCTGGCCTGCTACCCTCCACCCAAACCCCCACGACTTAACCTGGGTGAGGCCGAGGCCCTAAAGATCCCAGAGTGGACCAGGGCCCACTTGAGCCACAGCACCTCAGAGAGGAGGAAGGAGTACCGATCCTTGCCCATGCTGGACAGTGAGGAGGGCGAGGGGGCGATCGAGGCCAGTGTTAGCACCAGCCACGGGGTCATGGTCAGTAGCCACAGTCCTGGCCGGGGCAGTCTGAGCTCTGGCAGGGATGGAGATTCCACTCAGACCTGCCATGAGAACACACTGCAGCTGGATGAGGTGGACAACAGCTTCTCCTTCAGCCTGGACCTGGGCCCCTCCATCCTGGATGATGTGCTGCAGGTCATGGACAGGCTCCACTATTAGAGGAACAGCCAGACAAACATGGGTCCTCAGCAAGAGACTTCACTGACATAATTATATGTGACTGGCATTAGAACACTCTAAACTGTCCTAGGATATGAACAGCTGACATTTTAAAAAACTCTTGACTTAAAGAAACAATGTCAGAACATTTGAAACACCATGGGGATATAATCTCAATCTTTGGATTAGCTGTCTGTGGCTGAATTATATCAAATGCAATAGACTCAAAGAGTAATGGATGAGATGTAGACAGAACTGTAACTACAAAGAGATCCTCCTCCATTTCATGTGAGGTAATCTAACCCAGTGGTTCCCAACCTGAGGTACGTAGTGCTTTCGGAAAGTATTCAGACCCCTTGACTTTTTCCACATTTTGTTACGTTACAGCCTTATTCTAACATGGATTAAATCATTCCCCCCCTTCAATCCAGTATTTTACTTGCTATATTGTATTTACTTTGCCATCATGGCCTTTTTTGCCTTTACCTCCCTTCTCACCTCATTTGCTCACATTGTATATAGACTTGTTTATACTGCATTATTGACTGTATGTTTGTTTTTACTCCATGTGTAACTCTGTGTCGTTTTATCTGTCGAACTGCTTTGCTTTATCTTGGCCAGGTCGCAATTGTAAATGAGAACTTTTTCTCAACTTGCCTACCTGGTTAAATAAAGGTTAAATAAATAAATAAATAAATAAAAATCTACACACAATACCCCATAATGAGAAAGCAAAAACAGGTTTTTAGAAAATTCTGCAAATGTAAAAATAAACCAATATCAGATTTACATAAGTATTCAGACCCTTTACTTAGTACTTTGTTGAAGCGCCTTTGGCAGTGATTACAGCTGAGTCTTCTTGGGTATGACGCTACAAGCTTGGCACACCTATATTTGGGGAGCGTCTCCCATTCTTCTCTGCAGATCCTCTCAAGCTCTGTCAGGATGAATGGGAAGCGTCGTTGCACAGCTATTTCTGGTCTCTCCAGAGATGTTCGATCAAAGACTTGTCCACTCCTGCGTTGTCTTGGTTGTGTGCTTAGGGTCATTGTCCTGTTGGAAGGTGAACCTTAGCCCCAATCAGAGGTCCTGAGCACTCTGGAGCAGGTTTTCATCAAGGATCGCTCTGTTCATATTTCCCTCGGTCCTGACTAGTCTCCCAGTCCCTGCCGCTGAAAAACATCCCCACAGCATGATGCTGCCATGACCACGCTTCACTGTAGGGATGGTGGCAGGTTTCCTCCAGATGTGACGCTTGGCATTCAGGCCAAAGAGTTCAATCTTGGTTTCATCAGACCAGAGAATCTTGTTTCTCATGGTCTGAGAGTCTTTAGGTGCCTTTTGGCAAATTCCAAGCGTGGTGTCATGTGCCTTTTCCTGTGGCCAGCTCTGTCTTGGTGGTTCCAAACGTCTTCCATTTAAGAATGATGGAGGCCACTGTGTTCTTGGGGACCTTCAAAGCTGCAGCATTTTTGTTGTAGCCTTCCCCAGATCTGTACCTCGACACAATCCTGTCTCTGAGCTCTATGGATAATTCCTTCAACCTCATGGCTTGGTTTTTGATCTGACATGCACTGTCAACTGTGGGACCTTATATAGACAGGTGTGTGCCTCTCCAAATCATGTCGAATCAATTGAATTATAGCACAGGTGGACTCCAATCAAGTTGTAGAATCATCATGGATGATCAATGGAAACAGGATGCACCGGAGCTCAATTTCAAGTGTCATAGCAAAGGGCCTGAATACTTGTGAATAAGATGTGTTTTTCATTTTTTATAAATTTGCCCCCCCCCCCCCCAAAGAATCTATAAAACTGTTTTCGCTTTGTCATTATGGGGTATTGGGAGTAGATTGATGAGGACATTTTTTTTTTTTTGATCCATTTTAGAATAAGGGAGTAACGTAACAAAATGTGGAAAAAGTCAAGGGGTCTGAATACTTTCTGAATGCACGGTATACCCTTCAGGGTACTTGGGCTATCCACAGGGGGTACGTGGGGAAGACTCAAAGGACCATTGGCCTACTGGTAAAATGCACGAGGGGGTACTTTGTGGGTTTTCCGGTCAAATCAAAATGTGATTTGGGGTACAGTAACCAAAAAAGGTTAGGAAACACTGATCTAAACCATGGACAATAAGAGCCAGTACATGGACTTCTGTTTCAACTTATCCCTTCTCTCATTTACAGTAGATTATCATTTCAGAACGTCATGTTTGAGTTATACGCTAATTTGTTGAATAATTTTTGATCATATCCATCTGTTGTTTCTATTATACAGCAATAGAATCAGTATGAGTGTATATTATCTAACGTTAAAGAGTTAACGTTGGAATTCTTCCCTCTGAAGGGTTAAACTGCATACACTTTAAAGGGCAAAGTTCATGTTCTTCTAGCATTACCCGTTGCAGCATTAGATAAAATGTTACATAGTCTAGTTAATAATTTAGCACCTTTTTTTATCTCAAGCTGTTCAAAGTAAAGTGGGCATTTTCAGTTGGCTGCTTTTTCACCTTAGTTTAAACCCAGTTCCTTCCTACAGAGCTCGAGAGGATTGTTCAATTTAAGAATGTTATGTTAAAGAAAAAAAAAAGAACGAGGGCTTAGTTTTCCAAGGTCCTGAAGCTGTGACGACTTGGCGTCCTTGCCATTCCGTTGTGTGGGGAGGGCAATCTCTCTTCCGCACGCATCTCAGAGGCCCCACTTGAAGGTGCACGAAGGCAGCCCCGTCTCTCTTTCCAACAACACAATGAAAACAAACACTTAGCTCTGCTTCCAATAAAGTCAGTGGTTGGAGGGCTGCAACTCAGGCCACAGGTCCGTGCCCCAAAACCCCAGCGCCGTTTTCTTAAATGTTAATTGGAGTCCCTCGCTCTGGTGAGTGGCGCGAGAGGGGAAGGTGGCGAGGGGTAATGTGATCCTTCCACGTGCTGCTGGAGCCAAGAAGGCTGGGGACCACAGCCATCCATTACCAGCAAGGCTCCTGATGAGGGTTTAAACACTACCTGCTGAACAAACAGGGCCTGATGCGCCGCCCACCACCCCCAGTCCTGGGCCCACTTACCCACCTGCAAGGGGAGCTGGGAGAAAGCCACAGCCAGCACCACAGCAGGGGGCGGTCAGGAAAGGAAAGCAGTGGGGCAAAGCTAAAAGCTGTTACATTCCAGGGATCCTTGAGGCATTACAGAGAATTTCACTAATCATGAGTGTCCTGCTGCTAACAAACAGTTAAACAGAGTTAGCAATAGCATGTTAATCTAATGGAGTCACTGATGTTTGTGGGTACATCTGTACTGCATATGTTTTGTACATCTTTCAGTAAAACGAATTATGGCTTTCAGTATATTGTATGTTTTATGAGAATAATAACACAATGTGAAACACTCTTTTAGACCAAATTCAGATCAAATTCCAAGATCAGTGATTCGCATCAACATTTTAGATGGCTTGTATAATACTGCTTACACACTTTGATGGACTGACATATGTTTGGTTTTCTAACAGTCATGAGGTGCCATAGAGGCCATATTAAAGCCCCGTCTGTCACATTTTACACTTACTGTTTGAAGAGAATTTACACCCTGACATTACATGAGACAGCTGGAGGTAAAGTAGTCCATGTTAGATACTTACACATGGGCACGTACGGACAGACATTCCAAGCCAAATCAACCATCTACTCATTCACAGGTTTCACTTTGAAAGTTACTGCTATTACAATGAATTGGAGCTTGAGGGAAGTACTGAATGGTTATGATGCACAGTGTTGGCCACACCTGCATCACAGCAAAGTTATTAAATAGATGAAGTTGGGCTTGATAAAGTCAACCTTTATTCCCCACTTATCCTGAACCAGCAGAACAAGTAATCCATTCATAAGGAACGTTAACGGACAGTTTTCCTGGGCCTTATCAGATTGACATCTTGGCTTACTAGGTTAACGAGTCTTGATATAATTTGCTCAGGACAGGAAAGGAGGACCATACATTATGGTTTCTTATTCTTGTCAAAGCCCGGAAAAGATAGCTCTTCCTTTCCCACCTTTCACCTAATCCTATGAAAGCCCACGTGATGAAGCCTTCGTATGCTTCATCAGCATCCACAACTTCATTGTCCAACCTGGTGCCTAAATCTACATTACCGCTTACCCAGACTCTCCTCAATGACATAACACGCCTCTGGAACAGTGGGACTAATGTCCCGCTGTCCCAGACAGAGCTCAGAGACAGAACTACAGAGCACCCACACACACACGCAGACTGTCCTTGGACCGTACGACACCCCATCGTCTGCACTGGGCTCCTCCACACGAGAAGTCACATAAATTTATCCTCAACAAGCGCCCAAACTCACAAGGCTGATGTGAGAAGAGTAATTGGAAGACAAATTATCTTGGCACAGTGCCAACTGGCAAAACATTTAAAACTGTGAGGTACCCCATCATATCTGGGACCACTTTTCCCTCAAATTCCAAACTCACCATCATACAGAATACCACGAAAGCCATCTTACAAAAGACAAGAGGTTTTTATAAAAAACAAAAATAAATCTGACATTTTTGGGGGGTGGAAATATTGTTTTGACAAGCGAGACATTCCGTTTCTGAAACTGATATTGTTTATGGAACTCTACATCGTGTCAGAACACATTACAGAGCCACCGGTTCACACATTTCTCCCCCATTTAAAAACACATTTAGGGCCAAGGTAGCTCACAATAGTACTGCTTCGCATGATATCCATGATACACTTGGGCATCATAAAACCTTGAGAAGACGACAAAACCATCAAAAGATCTCAAAAGTTTAACATCCGCTGATTAAAACTAGCAAGCTATTTGATCAAGTTCATATGCAATGTGTTACAGTAGATCGAAGAGGAGCACAAAAGTCTGAGGAGATTCAATTCAACTTCAGTCCACAGAGGAAAAACACTGAGTCAGCAATGTAAAAACTGTCTCCCATGGCCTTTTACTCCTTCTAACTGTCCCATGAAGAAAAATGCAGTGGTCTCCATTTCTCCCAGTCCTCGTGTTAAGATAGTCCTGTTACCACCTTCTCTATTCCCTGTCTAAGCTAAAGCCCAGTTAAATTAATTGATGCCGATAACAGCTGGCAACAGCTGTAAATTAAACAATCTGTTACTTTAGTCCTTTCGCTGCTAAATGGACTCTTCCAGGAAGTCAGAACACTAGAAGTTGTTATCTCCGTCCAGAAAGAGTACAGTGCTGCAGCCAGCTGCCAACTGTAGCAGGACTATGCGC
Source organism: Oncorhynchus kisutch (assembly GCF_002021735.2). Taxonomy (NCBI): domain Eukaryota; kingdom Metazoa; phylum Chordata; class Actinopteri; order Salmoniformes; family Salmonidae; genus Oncorhynchus; species Oncorhynchus kisutch. The sequence continues at coordinate 35,410,413 of NC_034180.2, forward strand.
AGCATCCCAGGACCCAGACAGACTCGGGGGCTATTGTAGGTGAGCGTGCTCTTTCTTTAGCAGAAGGAAGCTAGCCGGTCCGATATGATGTAAAAAACATCCTAGAACAGATGACAAGCTACATCTGGTTCATGTTGTGACAGGCTCCAAGTCTAAGTTTCCTCAAAGATGAAATAAACAGAGTCGTATCAAGTATTGCGATACGTCTTGATCAGAATAAATACTCTAAAAAGACAATATGCTAAACGATTGTTCTAAATTGGGGATGCAATGACTTCCAAAGACATGATTATGCTGCAGGTTCTTCTGATAGGGAGGATACAGATGGTTGGATGTGGACCCCAAACTCAAGAGATTCTGGGAGGTAAGGGCTTAACAACTATGAGTCATATTGACACTGTGTGAATATAGTCTGGCAGCAATGTGAAGAGTTCTGGGGGACAGCTTGAACACCTCATCCACCGTAATTGAACTGTGGACTTCGCATTGTCATGCAAACCACCATTCCATCTATGTAGGGACAGTATAGTCGATTCTTAACAGATTACGTAATCCACTCAGTATTTCAGGAACAGACACACAGCTGACTGTGTACATCACACTGACATTCAATAAAACTTGACATCAAATGTCAACAGAGAACGACTGTTTGAAAAACAGCACAAGCACAGAATGATTTACCATACATATTTTACAGCCTCTCATTATGATAATTTATTATGGCACAGTGCAGTGATACAAAACATAGCACACTCAGGAGGTGAAACTAGATCCTATCGAAATACAAGGGAGTTTAGTCTGGAGCATAGGGAGCAATTCTCTGCACCATGGCCCGGCTGGGACAGGGCCTCTGTTCCTTACCCTGCTTGGTTATTTATGTTTAGAAGAACGTTGTGAATGGACCACCACCCCTACAGTATTGTCTCTGCATGGTGTCCCTACTGGTGAAACGCCTGACCCAACACACCCATGTCTGACAGAGGGCCTGTATCATCAAAAAGTTCTACAGCTGCACCATCGGTTGCATCACCGCCTGGTATGGCAACTGCTCGGCATCTGAACATAAGACGCTACAGATGGTAGTGCGTACGGCCCAGTACATCACTGGGGCCAGGCTTCCTGCCATCCAGGACCTGTATAATAGGCGGTGTCAGAGGAAAGCCCATAACATTTTCAGAGACTCCAGCCACCCTAGTCATAGACTGTTTTCTCTGCCACTGTACCCCCGCACACTGACTCGGTACCCACTGTACAAAGCCTCGTTATTGTTATACTTTTGTTTATTTGGTAAATATTTTCTTAACTCTTCTCTGCACTGTTGGTTAAGGGCTTGTAAGTAAGCATTTCACTGTAAGGTCTACGCTTCTTGTATTCGGCACATGACAAATGGTTTGATTTGATTCACAAACTTAGAGAATCACTCAGCACAGGAGTACAACAGGGCTCATCCATGTCTCTCCAAATTTGCTACAGTGTGTGATACTAGGGATCTCCATGGGCCTGTGGGGACTTGGGGGCCCAGGTGCAGCAGCAGGTCCCAGACCAGTGTAAGCAGATGCTCTTGTTAAACAGAGTGGCGCATAGTGTGAAGTCAGGCGTGTGCGTCCCTGGGCTCCCTGCTTTGCTGGGGCTGGATTGATGGAGGTTAAAGAGGCAGGTATCAGCACTGCTGCTCCTCTGTGATCGCAGCAGGTCACACTGAGGGAGAGGGAAAATTAGAAAATGAGGGGAGGGTGAAAGAGGAATCAGAATGAAAAAGAGAGGGAGAAAGAGGGAGATGTAGTGTTCTGGATCCCAGACAGTCTCCCCAGGACCTCCATGGTTCTCCCCAATCAATCAAATGTATCTATAAAGCCCTTCTTACATCAGCTAATGTCACAAAGTGCTATACAGAAACCCAGCCTAAAACCCCAAACAGCAAGCATGTAGAAGCACGGTGGCTAGGAAAAAGTCCCTAGAAAGGCAGGAACCTAAGAAGAAATCTAGAGAGGAACCAGGCTCTGAGGGGTGGGCAGTCCTCTTCTGGCTGTGCCGGGTGGAGATTGTAACAGTACATGGCCTGGGGTATCCACTGACCCCAGGCCAGACAGTCTGCCCAGGACCTCCATGGTTCTCTCCAGTATCCACTGACCCCAGGCCAGATGTGGGACAATATTACCAATATTCACTGGATCCCCATTATGTCATGTGGGCCTCTTTAGTGAGAAGCATTCTCACTGAGGGCTAATGTGAAAATTACACTGCTATAATCATTTTGTTTTCGTTCCCTGCCCTGAAAACCTCTGTGAGAGATGAAGCAATCTGCATTGGATAGCTTTAACCGGTAAAACCGGTTACCATAATAACATTACTCTGACAAGTCCCAATGCGCGGGCCGGGCTGTGAACCCTGCATGGCGTGCTAACCCTGACGAGGGGCCTGAGTTACTGTGCTGAGGTGAAACAGTCCATCCATGCATACCCGAGACCAAATGTATGGAAAAGCTCTTTATAAACAAAGTCAGCGTTATTATTATTATTATTAGGCCTAAATGACCACAGCAGGGAAACTAAGTAATGGTGATTATGGACACAGACAGACTGAATCATGTCTAGCTCATGACCAGAGAGAAGCTTAAAACTTCCTGTACTCCTCAAACTGACTCAGATCACCTTCATCGTCCACCTACATTTCCCAACTGTGCTACAACATTATTCTGATTGGAAAAGGCCTCTAAACTGCCAGTATGCATGTTATGAAAGCTGACCAGGAGGTTAGCAAAAAGGTGGGCAGACTGGGGTGAGTACCACTCTGGGTAGAGAGAAAGCCCTCTCGTGCCAGCCTGCACGCTGGTCATGTTGGGTTACCGTGTGATTCTCATGGAGTGAGGCATTCCATTGGCCTCCCGGGTGGGTCAGGCCTTAATGAGAGGCGGGACAGGCCAGGGGATCGGGCCATCGCCGGGCCAACACACTGCTTCTCCAAGCCAAACAAACCTAAGACCATTTAACCAAACACATTTTTCTGGGCCAGGCAAGGAGAGTGCAAGTGCATGGGCAATATTTTCTCACTGATACAAAATTAAAACCGCAGAAGTTTACATACCTCTCTTTGCGGGATGGTGTTTAGGAAATGTTATTTGGATTGGAAGCCAACAACGTGGAGATATTTGGCAACATAGGGCTTACATTATCATTGATGGGAGTGAAGGAGAATTAGGACTAAGCACATTGGGGAGAGGTTGCCCTACCTGTGGTGGCGGTTGCCCCTGGTTACATACCTGTTTAGGTGGGAAGTACTGTCCAGATGTTTGCTGAACCTGCGACACCACTGGGGTGATGACTTCAGGCTGTCCCTCAAGCCAAGAGATCTTCAGTGGGTTTGCTGTAAGGCCACTCTCGTTCTTATATGCCAATTCCTGGAGAGAAACAACAGAGTAACGTTAGACCCCAGTGTGACATGATCTGCTGACAGGCCATTTTTCCCCCAGCACCACTAATGGAGCTACATCAACCTCTCTACTCCTCTCAGCTCTATAGAGTTAGTTGTGTCTTCCACCCCAGCCGTTGTGTGGGGTTTTGCCTTGTGTATTTGAAACGCACATGTGGGGTGAACTTTAGATACCCCAACCCCCCCAAGCAGCGTAGGGACCCCGAGATCTCCAGACAGCAAGAAGGCGACCGCAGGCCCAGAGTCTGGCTCCCCAGGGGACAGCAGAAATGTTCTGTTGAGGGGAACCACACATCGCACCAGAGCCCACAACAAAACAGCATGTGACAGCAAAGGAGCAGAGGACTCAGGTGGTCTGAACAATGAGGCGGCTCAGCCTTTCTGTCCTCCTGGTTCCCATCAGAACACTCTGTTCTTTCAACTCCTCTGTTCTGTTACAGACACACACTACAAGATGATGAGAATGTCATCATGTGTGTGGAAAACTAGGGGCCTTGGGCTGGGAAGTTGTTGAGACGCATAATGCTCAGTGCAAACCAAATGGTAAAGAAATGGCCAATCAGTCAAATCTGGTGGGTATTGGTTGATTTCAGTGACTTTTCAAAAGGAAATGAGATGAGTGTATATAATTTATGAACCAGAATACTTACAGCTGCTTTTACGGTTTCAAATTCTACCACAGCACTTCCTCTCTTCTTCCTTGATATGAGAACATTTAAAACGTCGCCATACTGAAAGAGCCACAGAAACACAGACAGTTAGTACACAATGTATTCTCAAAGTAGAACACAGAACCAGAAAAATGGGCATCATTAAATCAGCAAGAAAAACCCAACAGATGACCAGACAGGACTCTAAAGCTTAAATTCCATCACATCAGTTTATGGACCATCACCTCCAATGACAATGTTAGAGTACACACTTGTAATGGCTGAGTTTTCAAGTTACACAATAACAACTATACATAGGACATCCTGTGATTTGGTCCCTTGAGAGATAGTGGGAGGGACCCATACTGTTAGAGAATGAGAAACATCATCCCTAAATGTGATTTAAAAAATTTCATGAACCCTAATGTATTTTTTTTAATGATTCATTTCCAGAAAAATATCGGCCTCAGTAACATTCTACCACAGCAGAAATGTCTGGGACACGTCAACATAAACTACTTTTAGCATGTTCCAAGTATCAAGACAGTATCCTGGACTTCTTCAGTAAGTCTACTCTATGTGTGGTGAGAAAACTCTATAAAAACATGTTTTGGTATAAACTGAAATTAGCCAAGGCCCTTGTCCAGCTGCCTGCCAGTACGTCAGATGCAGGGGAGTAACAGTCCAGCCTGGGTCAACCACTGACCTCTGACACACACACACACACACACGGAGAGATAGACAAAGACAGAGAGAGGAGCTGGAGAGTGGAGACAGGACTTGGACTAGGTCTCTGACAGCAGTAAAAGCTGATCTCTCTCAGCTGCACTTATAATTACAGAGGCTCTTGGCTGATTGAGGTTGATGGAGGCTGGGCTCCTCTGGGTAAAGGCCTGCAGCAGAGACAGGGCCCACGGCTGATACAGTATGTCACCTGAAATACAGGGCCGCTCTCATTAAGCCCACGTCTAGAGAGCAGTCTCAGCAAGGAGGCCTCTGAGAATCCCATTACCAGGAATCTGCTTCTCTGGGAAAAGGACAGGCCAGGAATGCTAATGGACGTGGACACTCTACAGCGTGCCAACAGTGACAAACGAGAGTCTCTGTAGACCCCTATTTCATAAATCCAAATATTTTAATATGTATTTTTTCTCCCCTCCAGAGAAGTCGTAAGGTTGCGTGAGTCCAAAACACACACAGTCCCCTTTCCCACACATGGGCGGCTACTCCTACTCAAGCATTACCTGCCACTCATCGGAGAAGCTTGCCATTGCAAATAGCGTTAGGTTGTTCTTTAAATGTCACTCTTTACTTTAGCAAAAACAACAACACTCCTTTTCCCACAATCCTCTGACCCAGCCTCCCACGCCTGACTGTACATTGAGTGCGTGCGGAGGAGAAATTCAAAGCTTTCCTTCCGTTTGACGTCAGTGACACTTGGACTTGACCTATCCTCATTCCTGCACGACCTACGCCCCACCAAAACTCCCATTAGCTGGTTGCAGTTCGAGGTGGTACACGGTTGCATGAGAAGAGCACATTTCCTAGCGACTCCCCTGGCACTGCTAAACCCGCCCAGTAGCAGGGACACTAACAATGGCGTGCACCACTAAGAGGGCACTGCATTGCCCTAAGCCCTTTCACTGCTACAAAACTTAATGGGGCTTGTGTAAAGGGAAAAATAAAACCATCTAAAACACTGATGTCATGCAGAGCTCAAAAGCGAGCTGGACACCAGGCAGGTCTCATCACAGGCGAGTTGGAGACAGATACAGGTCTGTAATGCAGCAGGGGACAAGGCCTCACAGACAGATACAGGTCTGTGATGCAGCAGGGGGACAAGCCCTCACAGACAGATACAGGTCTGTGATGCAGCAGGGGACAAGGCCTCACAGACAGATACAAGTCTGTGATGCAGCAGGGGACAAGCCCTCACAGACAGATACAGGTCTGTGATACAACAGGGGACAAGCCCTCACAGACAGATACAGGTCTGTGATGCAACAGGGGACAAGCCCTCACAGACAGATATAAGTCTGTGATGCAGCAGGGGAAAAGCCCTCACAGACAGATACAGGTCTGTGATGCAACAGGGGACAAGCCCTCACAGACAGATACAGGTCTGTGATGCAGCAGGGGACAAGCCCTCACAGACAGATACAGGTCTGTAATGCAGCAGGGGACAAGGCCTCACAGACAGATACAGGTCTGTGATGCAGCAGGGGACAAGGCCTCACAGACAGATACAGGTCTGTGATGCAGCAGGGGACAAGGCCTCACAGACAGATACAGGTCTGTGATGCAGCAGGGGACAAGCCCTCACAGACAGATACAGGTCTGTGATGCAGCAGGGGACAAGCCCTCACAGACAGATACAGGTCTGTGATGCAGCAGGGGACAAGGCCTCACAGACAGATACAGGTCTGTGATGCAGCAGGGGACAAGCCCTCACAGACAGATACAGGTCTGTGATGCAGCAGGGGACAAGCCCTCACAGACAGATACAGGTCTGTGATGCAGCAGGGGACAAGCCCTCACAGACAGTCTTACACCACATAGCTTGAGAGCTATATTCTACAAGTATGATTACATAACCAGTGTCTCTTCTGCGACATTACTCATTCTCCTCACATCTCCTTCCAAGAGATGCAGGTGTGAGAAACTGTTGCTCTCAGAAATAAACTGTGTGCCAACTTAATGGCGATGGCCTTTTGAATCATAGCCAAGTGGTGATACTTGGTGATTCAAATTCAAATCACCCACCTTTGATAGAAGGCTAAAAATAAAGTCTTGAGAGTAGCCGCCGTTGGTGTCATCCTCTTTTTTACACTTCCACTTCAACTGAAAAGAGAGAAGAAAAAAAAAGTTGGGAAAGAAAAACCGAGAGAGACAGATAACCCACCTTTGGTTATGATCTTACTTACATGGAGTCTGTACTAATGTTCCCCAAAGCTGCCAGTCTTGGGTTATGGATCCTACTTACATGGGGTCTGTACGAATGTTCCCCAAAGCTGCCAGTCTAGGGTTATGGATCCTACTTACATGGAGTCTGTACTAATGTTCCCCAAAGCTGCCAGTTTTGGGTTATGGATAGGGTTGGGCGGTATCTAGATTTTCATACTGTCATATCGTTTCTGTACCATACCGGGGTATACGGTATTACCGGAAGTGCACACAAGGGGCGCAATTTTTTTTAAACAAAATCGTTTTGGGGCAACAGGGATCTTGATCCAAGAGGGGATTGAATATCTCTGCTATAACCAAGAAGCTTGATCTTTACATCTAGCCACTTAGCTAGCACGAAAGCAAACTAAAAACAATGCTGAAGCACGGAACTGGATATATAGGGTATATCCGGGGCTCCCGATATATCTTAGATTTCTTACAGTTATACTTAATTTATAGTCAGTGGTGTAGCACACACTCCTGCAGCCCCCAGGAGAAAGAAACAAACAAACATATGTTCTGATGACAAGCTTAGATTAAGCAGGACTGAGCACGTGCCAGGCCGAGGAGCAGAGCAGCGCTCCAGGGGGACATTGTTCAGCTCTTGGAGCATACCCACCACCACCACCTGGGAGACCTGCAGTCAATTTCCAGTCAGCTTTACGTGCTTAGGGGAGGGCTACAATTAAGACAGGTCAGACTGGGATCTGGACCGAAGACACCAGACTGACTCACCTGCTGCTAGACAAATACGTGTGGCACGCAGCTAACGCGAGGGTCACTCAATCATACAGAAATATGTGAGAGTTATTCTGGTTAACTCCTGGTTAGCCAATACCATGTAATAAAGCCATGATCTCTAATGTTGGCTGACAGCTGAAAGTTAACGCTACAGCATTTAAAATTGTAAATGGTTCTTCTTCCCAGCGTCTAGCTCTCGGAGTAAGATGTTACATAACAGGTTAATTTCATTCATAACTCAGCAGTGTCAAGACCGTATCTCGCTAACTAATGGAGCAGAATTAGAAATGGCAAGCAGCGAGTGACCGGACCAGGGCAGAACTCTGTTCACTGTCAGGGAGAGCCTTTCTGGGAATTGCACCCCCCACCCACACCTTTTTTAAACAATTATTTCCAAAATGTGCTTTCTCCTTCCAAGGCCAATCTCCTCTACCCAACGATAACCTTGTACCCCATTAATCTTCTAACAAGGCAGAGCAGATCTTGGGTGATACCCAAATGTTCAGGCCACTCCAGCAAGTTGCTACGGTGTACGTTACTGGCATTCTAAACAACTTATACGAGATTGGAGTTCCCTGGCAGTACCCAACTGCTCTGCTACATTTAATGCCCACACTTGCAAGACACAAATACCTAAAGATGTAAGAACAAAAACAAATACCCTTACACAAAAAATAACAATGCATAATCAGAGGTCATATTTCTCTCTCCCCACACTGGGGAGGACAAGAATGGTGTATGGTCAACTTCCAAATAGCACTGTTGAAATCTACTCTTTGAGGACCGTTAGAAACGTAAGCGTCAATGTCCCCCAGTAGTTTTGGACTTTATTCCACCCCAAAATAAAATATGAAAATAGTAGTGAAAATGATTACATTTGTTGTGGGGAAATTAAAATATGAAGCAATTTTTTTTCTGTCTCAGATTGAAAGATAAAGGACTGATAACATAGCCAGAATTGAGCCTGTTGTATTAGAATACTGAGGGAAAGAACAACGCTCTAGGGCCAGGAACAATACCGCTTGAATGTTGTAGCTTAAAAAAGACACAGATGTCATTCATTTACATCTAGCAATATTGTTCTATAACAACATTACTAACTGAAGGCTGACTTTGATATTGACATTATTGCGTGTTACCAGCTAACAGACACAACTGCCCCTCAGAGTAATGTATGGAATAATATTCACATGCACAGTACATGAATACAATTTGTTTAATACCGTAGCCAGTCTCAACACTCAGCCCTGACGTTTGTTTTCCTAACTGAACACACAAACTTCTTTGGGGGATATACTGCTCTTGATGGGCATCAGACATTTTAACAATATTAAATACAGAAACACATTAGCTAACATCCCCAGTTTCCTTTAATAGATGGGGATTGAATAGTTTCCAGAGGAAATTTAATAACCCTCTTTTTACATAGTTACAGCACTCCTGACGATGGCCTACAGTACAAGAGAGGAACAGGGCGGAGGAGGAGGAGTGTATGTACTCTCCATTAGATCTCAATTGTCTTGGTTTCCATCATAAACCACTTACAAATTAAATACCTTAGGAGATTCCAGCCACTCACTTCAGAGATTCCTCAGGAGGAAACCAGTATGAAGACTCTTCTCCCTCTCCTCCCCCCTACTCTCTTGTTCCTTCGCCAAAAATCTCTACCCTAAATACTGACCCCTCTTCCAATCCCCTGACTAAAAGCAATATTATAACTTACTTTTAATTTGGGGGTCACATTGCTCTTGGAATGCCTTCCAAATGCTGCGTCTGGAAGACAGTGAAGGAAAGGGAGAGAGAGAGAAAGACAAAAAATATATATATAATTCAAGCAGAAAAAAATCTCAAAAGACGAATGAGACGTGCAGTTGGTCGAGGACGGGGAGGGCTCTCTCACAGTGGTCAAAACATTGTTGTCTCTCCGTTGGGAGACGGACAGGATCGGTTGTCTCGCATCACCGCAGGTCATACATGATCAGTCTTGGGTTGTTCATCTCTCCGCAGTACTGTACTCGCCCCGACCCCAAGCCTGCAGACCTGCCGGGTGCCTCGAGAGCCGTAACAGGGCGTTGTTCCAGGAAGGCCTCGCCGCAGAGGCCTGGAGAGGCCCAATAGCGTGCGAGCAGAGAAGATCTCAGTGACGACGTGCTGAACTTGCCTGACTTAATGTGCAGCAGCAATGGGGGGGCCAGGCCAAGACCTCATCTCCCACAACGCTGACTCCCATCACCCTTTACTAGACCATCCATGGTTTCTCATGGCTCCAGCCCAGAACAAGCATATTTTTTCCCCCAAATGCATATGATATTAAGATGTAAAAGGATACCTTGTGGACCAGATGATGAAGCGCAATATGAGTCTGTCAGATCTGTATTATGCAGCCAGGTTATTTCTTTGCTAATGAACAAAAATAGGCCTTTCCTACAAATAGTCCAAACAGTTGTGTTCCTAAGCAACATAACATTAAAAAAGTCAAAGAACATGCCATTGTTGTTCTGTCCAGACGAGCTGTGTACTGTGTAATATCTGGCCAACTGGCCGCTCACTGCCCTGTTGACTGGCCTAGTTCAGTAGACAGACTTAGCAGTGGGTCTGATAGACAGCACCATGTGCAACAGCATATAATTAGAGGTAGTAGATAGGGCGGTGATAGTCATGGAATTTTGGATAACATTAATTGGCCAGCCAAATGACCTTGGTCTCTGTAATAGCCGTTCAAGGGGTTGATGGCAGGTAGCTTAGTGGTTAGAGTTGGACTAGTAACCGAACGGTTGCTAGATCAAATCCCTGAGCTGACAAGGTAAAAATATATCGTTCTGCCCCTGAACAAGGCAGTTACCCCACTGTTCCTAGGCCGTCATTGCAAATAAGAATTTGATCTTAAACTGACTTGCTTAGTTAAATAATTATATAACTAAGCTAGTCAGTTTAAGAACAAATTCTTATTCGTTTAACCCGGGCCTTTTGTTTAACCCAGGCTTTTTTTTTTTTAAACCCCGTTCCCTGAGTGTGCTGCACAATCAGAAACGTCTCTCACTCACGTGATCGGGTCTCTCTCAGGCTACAAGTGAAGACCGACACATCCGGGATCCAACTGCACACGTCTTTATCCAATTCTGAGGTGCATATTGAAGATATTGGAAGAACTGTCCACATTTACTTTTTGTCAGTCAACAAGATGAGTAGGCCTAAAGAACAGCAAAAGCACTAGCCTATGTCAATCTACTATCCCCCATAGTACAAAAGTTGACCTATTCTATTTTGTGCAAGAAATAAATATTCCAAACATAGTCTGGGACAGTTGTGGGATATGATAGATCCCAAATTAATACAACCACTAGCATCAACAAAAACTTTTTCATGCAATGTGGTTGATGAAACCGATCAGAACGTTTAGCATAAAATGTTGATAAACTATTAGGCTATTTCTTCACACTATAAGCGCAGCAATTCGCACATGGTAGTAGGCTATAAGCAGGAATGTTCCACTGGCGGAACACACCATTATCAAAAGTGACCACAAATGCAAGTATGCATATAATGCTTTTATTATAAAAGGAACATTTATGGTGAAATTGATCTTCCCCAAACTTGAAAATAGGCTAGGCTCCATGAGATGTGGAGGATGTGCGACTACTATTTGGGGAGAGAAAAAAGAAGAAGAAAAAAAAGGCTTTGTTTCTTATGCTGGGCATCATTCACAAGTGATAATATATCATTTGGCAGGGTAGCCTAGTGGTTAGAGCGTTGGACTAGTAACCGGAAGGTTGCAAGTTAAAATCCCCGAGCTGACAAGGTAAAAATCTGTCGTTCTGCCCCTGAACAGGCAGTTAACCCACTGTTCCTAGGCCGTCATTGAAAATAAGAATTTGTTCTTAACTGACTTGCCTAGTTAAATAAAAGGTCAAATAAAATTAAAATAAATAAATAAATAGTAAAAAATAGGCTATTATTGTCACCCATCAGACTATTCTTGATTTAATCTGGTATTTATATATACTAAACAATATATATGTGTGACATTTGTTTTGATTTAGAATAGACAATTATCATGCACCTGTATCGAAACAGGGGCAGCGGGGAAAAAATATGTAATATATGCACTTAAACAGCAAATGGAGGAAGCTTTTCCCCATGGTTTATGTTAGCCAGGTAGGCTGTACTCATGTTGTAAAGATAAGCAATGTGCTTAATATTAGGAGTGTTGAGAAATAAATAAATATAGTAGGCCTAGCCTATAGAAAGCTGATGAGATCCTCGTTTTTTTATTAGCAGCCATCACGCCGTTTTCTCCCACAATTACATAGCCTATAGAAATGTTGTGCAATATGAGCTCATGGGGTCTCATGAAGTGTTTGATTAGATTTCCGATTACATTTGGGTTGATGTCAGAGTGATTTGAGGGACAATAGAGTGCTGAGTACTAGACGGTTAGCAAGTTTGGTAGGCTACTAATGACCAGCAGCAGAATCAGAGCTTGGAGAAGCCTAATTACCGTGACTAAACAGTCATGTGGAATTTGACTGCCTTCATGACTTGTGACCTCCGATGTGTCGGTAATACGGTCACCGAAACAGCCCTAGTCACAGAATGCCTTTTTTGGTGGGTGGCCCTTGCCAGGGTGAGAGGTTCCAAGCCCATTCTATTAAATCATTTGCTACAACACCTTGCTTGTTTCAGCAAGGAGCAACAAATTTTCATCATGTTGTTAAGAGTGTTATTCCAGAAACGGACTCAACGGCACGGATGCTTGGTCGTCCCGTCTTCAGTCAGCTATTCGTTACAAAAATATTGATTTTATCATTTTATTTTCATGACAGTCTTCATCCATAACCGTCGGTTACACGGTTATATGGTAAGTGTGCCAGCCATAGAAGTAGAATGAACATTGTAATCCAAACTCTGTGGGTAACAAGGTAGTAAAATGTACTGCGATGTTGAGTGACTGGTGTGGTTGAGTAGTGTACCTGTAGCTGTGTAGTCTGCTGTGCCTGTGTGGTGGAGCTGTGCTTCTCTCTCCATCTGGATCTGTTCTTTGATCAGCCTCTGTTCCTCCTGCAGCTGCCTGGAGCCCTCCTCTCGCAGACGGGCAATCTGACAGGACAATTACCTCATGGTTAACAACAAGGAACATCCTTCTCTCAAGGATAGGTTCTGGGCCAGTATTTACAAAGTGTCTCAGAGTAGGAGTAGTGATCTAGGATACATTTTGTCCTTTAAATCATAATGAATCAGCGCTTTTACTATACCTATACTTGGTTGGACAGTAATCCACGACCATATGAACTGCAGTAACACCAGCCTATGTGCAGTACCACTAGTTCATTACTATAGTTAGAATAGAATACTGCCACCCACTGGTGATCACTCCCAGTCAGTCACAATACATGGTCCATAATTGCATGCATTTAACAGGTTGAGTGCAAGTCATCATGACTCAAATGAAAAGCATCCCAAACCTTTTATTTATCATTGACTTCACGAGCAAAGTGTATCAATAATGATATGGCAATGAATCTAGAACCAATTTTTTTTTGATCATATTACTCAAGTGCTAGCCTCTCTACACTGGCTTCCTGTTAAGGCAAGGGCTGATTTCAAGGTTTTACTGCTAACCTACAAAGCATTACATGGGCTTGCTCCTACCCATCTTTCCGATTTGGACGTTATTTGCTTGAATCTTTAGTGAATTTCAAGGTCAATCAAAGGAAACCTGTGAAAGCGTGCGTTATAAAAGGTTAATCAATTGAGGGCTGAGACGGGTCGAGGAGAGTAGAGGTGGCGGTGAGAGGGCCGAGGAGAGTAGAGGTGGCTGTGTGAGAGGGTGTGAGAGTAGAGTAGAGTACAGGTGGCAGTGTGAGAGGGTCGAGTAGAGTAGAGTACAGGTGGCAGTGTGAGAGGGTCGAGTAGAGTAGAGTACAGGTGGCAGTGTGAGAGGGTCGAGTAGAGTAGAGTACAGGTGGCAGTGTGAGAGGGTCGAGGAGAGTAGAGTACAGGTGGCAGTGTGAGAGGGTCGAGGAGAGTAGAGGTGGCTGTTTGAGAGGGTCGAGGAGAGTAGAGGTGGCTGTGTGAGAGGGTCGAGGAGAGTAGAGGTGGCTGTGTGAGAGGGTCGAGGAGAGTAGAGGTGGCTGTGTGAGAGGGTCGAGGAGAGTAGAGGTGGCTGTGTGAGAGGGTCGAGGAGAGTAGAGGTGGCTGTTTGAGAGGGTCGAGGAGAGTAGAGGTGGCTGTGTGAGAGGGTCGAGGAGAGTAGAGGTGGCTGTGTGAGAGGGTCGAGGAGAGTAGAGGTGGCTGTGTGAGAGGGTCGAGGAGAGTAGAGGTGGCTGTGTGAGAGGGTCGAGGAGAGTAGAGGTGGCTGTGTGAGAGGGTCGAGGAGAGTAGAGGTGGCTGTGTGAGAGGGTCGAGGAGAGTAGAGGTGGCTGTGTGAGTGGGTCGAGGAGAGTAGAGGTGGCTGTGTGAGTGGGTCGAGGAGAGTAGAGGTGGCTGTGTGAGTGGGTCGAGGAGAGTAGAGGTGGCTGTGTGAGAGGGTCGAGGAGAGTAGAGGTGGCTGTGTGAGAGGGTCGAGGAGAGTAGAGGTGGCTGTGTGAGAGGGTCGAGGAGAGTAGAGGTGGCTGTGTGAGAGGGTCGAGGAGAGTAGAGGTGGCTGTGTGAGAGGGTCGAGGAGAGTAGAGGTGGCTGTGTGAGAGGGTCGAGGAGAATACAGGTGGCAGTGTATGTCTTACCTTCACTAAGCCAGTGATTGGAACAGTTGTACTCTAGGGCTGACTGTGTGTGGTGCAGCGTTTTGGAGTTAGGGTGGGCTAAGCATCCGTTCTACTTTATCCATTCTCCAGGATGCCTGGAATGGTTTTATCCACCTCACTGCTCTAGGCCCATGTGTCTGGTTGAGGGATTGACATTGAAAGTGAACCGTGCCTGTATGATCTGTTCTGGCGTCAGAGTAGGAAACCAGGATGCTGTGAAGTTGCGTCTTTCTTACCTCCTCCTCTAGTGTTCTGGTGTTTTGGAACTGCTCTGCACTATGTGCCTCAGCCTGGCATTCCCTGGCCTCCAAGTCTGTGAAAATCGTACACACACAGTAACACACACAGTAACACACACAGTAACACACACAGTAACACACACAGTAACACACACAGTAACACACACACACAGTTAGCATCATACTGATAGCCAGTCTTGTGTTTTTAGGGGAAGAGTTGTTGAGTTGTAGTAGGCACAGGTCTGAGGGCTCACCTAGCTTGATCTTCTTCCTCTTAGCATCTAGCTTGTTGTTTCTCTCCTCCGCTTGTTTCTTGGCAGCGCATATCTTATCGTAAGCAGCCTGACACAGAGGAGAGGAGGACAGTTTGATGTGATGAACAGTTGGAGAGAAGAGAGAAAGAGGGTCTGGTGATGGTATGGATGGAAAGGACAGAAGTCTTACCCTGGCAGCAGCATCAGTCAGCACCTCTAGGGCCTGGGACAGCTGGTGGAAGAGATCAGCTGGGGAGGAAACACCAAGGACACTGTCATAAATCACTTTCGAAAAGCCACCTTTTTAGCTGGGCTTTTTATAAGTGATTGTTTTGCTTTCTATGTTCATTTATACATACTGTACTTACAGATAACTGACAAATAAAAGAAACACTTGAGTAAATGAGTAAAAGCATGTGCTTCCACACAGGTGTGGTTTCTGAATGAATTAAGGAATTAACATCCCATCATGCTTAGGGTAATGTATAAAAATGGCTAGTTACCCATTACTGGATAGAAAAAGAGAGCTCAGTGACTTTGAAAGAGGGGTCTCAAAGGAGCATAGGGGTATGAAAGTGTGTGTGTGTGTATGATGGGAGATTCTGAAGCAGCGCCTGAGACAGCATTTTCCATCACCATCAACAAAACACCAAATTATGGAATTTCATCCCTCCAAAAGAGTTCCAGACACTTGTAGAATCTACGCCAAGGCACCCATGAATGTGGTCTGGCAGCTTGTGGTGGCACAACACCCTATATAAACACTTTTGGTGTTTCCTTTATTTTGTCAGTTACCTGTACATAGAAACATATACAATCTCATATTCCTGCTCAGTGAGGACTTAAAGGTAAGATGTGATCGAGGGGACTGTGTAGAATGTTAGCTTTAAAAACAACAACCAAATGGAACAAAGGCTAACAATACAAGGTAATGATATCTTAGTGAGGTGCTAACACGCAGGGGGAGGTCAGAGGAGGGGAGAGAGACTTGGT
This sequence comes from Oncorhynchus kisutch, assembly GCF_002021735.2. NCBI lineage: Eukaryota > Metazoa > Chordata > Actinopteri > Salmoniformes > Salmonidae > Oncorhynchus > Oncorhynchus kisutch. Next base: position 35,426,408 of record NC_034180.2, read on the forward strand.
GGAGTGTGCTCTGTGTGGTGTCTCTGTGCCAACGCGGGACCCGGGGCTGAGATAAACAGAGACATTTCCTGCATTAAAATGTGCCTGGAGTCTCACGAAATCAGGTTCCTCTAATGATCCACCCGCACTTTTCCCACAAACCCACCCGGGCCTCTCAATCCATCTCCCATTAGGGAGCCCTAAGGGGACACGGGGCAAATCAAGAGTACCACGCAAACCTCCGGTGCTCGCCTCTATCCAACCTTCCAGCCCCAGACCTAGAACCGCAAACCCCCAGCCCATAACCGGCCCCATTACCGCACTCTACTGCTCCAGCTTAATCACTCACTTATGGGAGGTTTTTCTTCTTCTATCTAACAGGCATATACTTTTACTCCCTGTGAGGAAAGTGGCAAGTGGACGGGTCAACTTACCTACGCACATGGAATAGAGCTAGCTGAATCATTGGCCTGTGCAGCTCAGACTGTCACAGCACAGGGGGTGCATATATAAGGGTGGGGATGGAAGATGACCCCCACCACACCTCAACACCCCCCCGCCATCCCACTTCGGGCTATAGTCTCAGGGCTCTTACCCTCTCATGTGAGTGGATAAATCACTGCATGTGATGTGAAAGTGCATATTCCTCACCATCTTCTTTTCATTTCTGTGAAACAGAGCGATTTTATGCCACTCAGTCCCCTATTACCCCATTGTTTCCCGATTATTACTTAAATCAGGAAGAGTTAAAAGGCATCCAGCAACCGCACAAACCTCACTTGAAAACATGCCTCACAAAATGGGCCTTTTCCAGGGTGCCTTTCTTTTTTCACCTGACATAGAATTATATAGAAATGGCCAAAACTGATTGTTGACATGTTTGTTGGTGACAGGCCGCGATGGGCCAGGGGGCTGACTGGGGAAACGATACTTCTTCCATGGCATAAATGAAAAAAGTTTTGGTCCATTAAAAACCTGCTGTATTTAAAAGTGTGCTATAGCTTGGAAAATAAATGTGACAATGTTTGTTTCCAACATTAGGGCTGTTTTTTAGGGCTGTTTTTCTAAAAGAAGAAGTTAAATCCGAAGTGTTTTGTTTCCTTGTCACAAAACTAACGAGTATCGCGATATTGGATATTGTCCCAAACATACTGGTCATACTGTCTGGCTGGGACTGGCCCGGGTAGCTGGAGAGCTTGTGGGAAGGCTCTGCTCTGCTTAGCCGGTCTGTAGAGGCCTGTGGCCGGCCTGTCTGGCAGCATGGCACAGAGGGGAGCAGACTGTAGAGTTTTTTTTTATTTAACCTTTATTTAACTAGGCAAATCAGTTAAGAACAAATTCTTATTTTCAATGACGGCCTAGGAACAGTGGGTTAACTGCCTTGTTCAGGGGCAGAACGACAGATTTTTACCTTGTCAGCTCGGGGATTCGTTCTTGCAACCTTTCAGTTACAAGTCCAACGCTCTAACCACTAGACTACCTGCCGCCCTACGTAGTCTAGTCAAGGGTTAAGGCGTCCTCATGCTTCCCAAACAAAATAGTTCGGAACAGTTTGTGCATACAGTGCCTTCGGAAAGTATTCAGACCCTTGACTAACATTTTGTTCCAGACATATTCTAAAATGGATACATTTAAAAATCCTCAGCAATCTACACACAATATCCCATACTGACAGGGCGTAAACAGGTTTTTAGAAAACACAAATAACTTATTTACATAAGTATTCAGACCCTTTCCTGTGAGACACGAAATTGAGCTCAGATGCATCCTGTTTCCATTGATCATCTTTGAGATGTTTCTACAACTTGGAGTCCAACTGTGGTAAATTCAATTGATTGGACATTATTTAGAAAAGGCTGCCTATATAAGGTCCCACACCTGCCTATATAAGGTCCCACATTTGACAGTACATGTCAGAGCAAAAACCAAGCCATGAGGTCGAAGGAATTGTCCGTAGAGCTCAGAGACAGGATCATGTCGAGGCACAGATCTGGGGAAGGGTACCAAAAATTGTCTGCAGCATTGAATGTCCCCAAGAACACAGTAGCCTCAATCACTCTTAAAATGGAAGAAGTTTGGAACCACCAAGACTCTTCCTAGAGCTGGCCACCCGGCCAAACTGAGCAATCGGGGGAGAAGGGCCTTGGTCAGGGAGGTGAACAAGTACCCGATGGTCACTCTGACAGAGCTCAAGAGTTCCTCTGTGGAGATGGGAGAACCTTCCAGAAGGACAACCATCTCTGCAGCACTCCACCAATCAGGCCTTTATGTTAGAGTGGCCAGATGGAAGCTACTCCTCAGTAGAAGGCACATGACTGCTCGCTTGGGGTTTAACAAAAGTCACCTAAAGACACTCAGACCATGAGAAACAAGATTCTCTGGTCTGATGAAACCAAGATGTAACTATTGGCCTGAATGCCAAGCATCACGTCTAGAGGAAATTAGACACCATCCCTACGGTAAAGAATGGTCGGTGGCAGCATCATGTTTTGGGGATATTTTTCAGCAGCAGGGACTGGGAGACTAGTCAGGATCAAGGGAAAGATGAATGGAGCAAAGTACAGAGAGATCCTTGATGAACACATGCTCCAGAGTGCTCAGGACATCAGACTGGGGCGAAGGTTCACCTTCCAACAGGACAACGACCCTAAGCACACAGCCAAGACAAAGAAGGAGTGGCTTCGGGACAAGTCTCTGCATGTCCTTGAGTCCGGACTTGAACCCGATCGAACATCTCTGGAAAGACCAGAAAATAGCTGTGGAGCAAAGAATGGGTGAAACTCCCCAAATACAGGTGAGCCAAGATTGTAGTGTCATACCAAAGAAGACTCAAGGCTGTAATTGCTGCCAAAGGTGCATACAAATGTACTGAGTAAAAGGGTCTGAATAATTATTTAAATGTGATATTTCAGTTTTTATTTTTAACAAATTAGAAAATATTTCTAAAAAACATTTTTTGTCATTATGTGATATTGTGTGTAGATTGATGAGGGGAAAACACAATTTAATACATTTTAGAATAAGCTGGAACCTAACAAAATGGGGAAAAAGTTGTCTGAATACTTTCTGAAGGCACTGTATATTATGACAACATTTTGTGGTTTTTGTTAGTATTGGACTTCGACAAAGGGTTTTTCAGCCGTTCGGGCACACTACATTTTTTATTGTACTAAGCCAAGGTCGGTAGCCGAAGTCTAAGCCCCCTTATCGGCGATTGGTCAAAAGGTATGGATTCTTCAATTAAATCTTTGTTGTCATTCAACAAGAGACAACTCATCTTCATGCACATTTTTTCACTTGAGAAATATTGCACCAAACATCCTAGTTGGATGCAAAATTGCACGACCAAGATCTCCTCAGCAAAAAACGTCAAGATTAATAACAGATTTATTGGGTTATTAATTCTGACTATTTTGATGAGGGGGATACTGGCTACGGCGTCTGAAACTGGACAAACGTTATTATTGCCACTTTTTTCTCGTTTTTCAAGGCAAGGTCTTTTAAGGGAGTCTGCAAGGAAACGAGTCATTCGGTTTGCTGAGCTTGGCTAGGCACCAGCCGAAATGAAGCTTGATGACACCTTTAGGGTGAGGCTTTAAAGAGGAGACTTCAGCATGGTCCCTGTTGACAGGGACACTGCACACAGGACATGAATATCCATCTTAACCTCCTAGTAATACAAGACACTGAACACACGCTATTCTCTCAATGTGCGTCTGGTCAGAATCATGGATGTGGCTGGTGGTGATGGTGTTCAGGTTTTACAATCATCTACAGAGGAAGAAAGCCGACATACAAGGTGAGGAGAAATGGGCATTGTACCTAAGCTTTACTTGTGCCATGTCTTTTTCACTAACCTGCTTTTGGGTTGTCTGGGTTCTTGTCTGGATGGCATGTCAAGGCTTTCTGTCGGTAGGCTTTCTTGATCTACAGGAGAAAATGGGAAAGTTAAATCAGAGTTATCGAGTATTTACTTTTTCAGTATGCATGGACTTAGGTCAGCACATTATTATTCTCATTGTTATGTCCCAGTCCACTATGTTCAGATGTCTATTGAAACTATAAAAATGTTTATCTGTGGTGAATTTTCCAGTCAAAAAACAAGTCACCCTTGTCCAATAACCTCAAGCGAAAAAAACCTGTCCCTAGAGTGGATGAATATTTTTGTAGATGCATACAGTTAGTTCTTCATTTTTTTCAGCTTGGTTTGACTTTGTGGTAGCGACTGTATACTGTTGTTGTTTCAAAATAACGCCTACAGGGTTGTTTTTCCTGAATATTCTAAACCGCTGTATGCAGCTTGGCAATCTAGAATCGCTGAAATATATCTCCAACACCAATTACTCTTTTGCATGCCATCACTGGCACGAAACGCAAATGTGCATAAAAATTATGGTCCTCTGGAAACATAATAAAAATAGTCAAAGATTGATAAAACTACAGGGGGTGGAAAAGTGTTCAGTGGTTGATAGGGAGTTTAGGTTCAGTTTCACTGGGGGGCCCCATCAATATCTGCACCCATCCTTTGCTGTGCTTGTGATAATGTACTTTAAATAAAGATTGACTTGACTGCTGTCACCTTTATGCTGACAATGCTTTTTCAAGGAGGATAAATGTGGACTGTGTCGGCAGGAGAGGATGAGATTAGCTTCATTGGGGCCAGGAAAAAAAGTTACAATAACATGCAAACAGCGTGCCATTGTCATCACGAAATTGGGAAGGCAGCCATTCATATCTTGGGTCTCAAGCCAAAACATTTTAAAATATGAGCGACCAAATTAGGAAACAAAACAATACTTTGGAGCATTGCAATCTTAAGTGAGGTTTTAGTCCTTTTTTCTTTTCTTTTTTAACTCTGTTGTTCTCTGGAATGTTAACCGCGTTTCTTCGGCCCTTCTGCACGAGTTAATGACATGTTTTTCATTAGGCGAAGTCTACTCCTCCAGCGAGGAAGTAGGGCACATTGAGAGAGAGAGAGAGAGCAGCTCTCTGAACAGACAGGAAGTGCAGAGCACCCAGCTTTTCAAACCACTCCTCTATCCTCAGTACAGACGTCACTAGTAATCAGCCCTGCCAACATTCTGCATGCTTTCACCTCCCCCCTTTCACCTCCTCCTCCTCTCACCCTTGCTGCCAATCAATCAGATCCCATCCATTGGAACTGGATAGATCAGGGACTCCTTTCTGTTCTGCAGGCCTGGAACTTTTGCATTGGATGCCATCTACTCCGGCAAATGCAACATTTCCCTGTGTGTCTATTGTTTTGCACTAACAGGAATGTGCCAGAACATACTGTGCAGACCGACCGACCGACTGACTGACTGACTGTTAGTGAACTGAAAAGGATATGGTAATAAACTCAGTAAAAAAAAAAAAACGTCCTCTCAGTCAACTGCGTTTATTTTCAGCAAACTTAACATGTGTAAATATTTGTATGAACACAAGATTCAACAACTGAGACATAAACTGAACAAGATCCACAGACATGTGACTAACAGAAATTGAATAATGTGTCCCTGAACAAAGGGGGGGGGTCAAAATCAAAAGTAACAGTCAGTATATGGTGTGACCACCAGCTGCATTAAGTACATCTCCTCCTCATGGACTGCACCAGATTTGCCAGTTCTTGTTGTGAGATGTTACCCCACTCTTCCGCCATCCTCCTTAATTACACTGATCTGGCCTTAGGAAATTAACAGCTAGAGAAAAAGATAGAGGGAGGGTAAGAAGGAGAAGGAGTACAAGGCACCTGCAAGTTCCTGGACATTTCTGGGGGGAATGGCCCTAGTCCTCACCCTCCAATCCAACAGGTCCCAGGCGTGCTCAATGGAATTGAGATCAAGGCTCTTCGCTGGCCATGACAGAACACTGACATTCCTGTCTTGCATGAAATCACGCACAGAACAAGCAGTATTGCTCGAGGTTCATTCTTGTCATGCTGGAGGGTCATGTCAGGATGAGCCTACAGGAAGGGTACCACATGAGGGAAGAAGATGTCTTCCCTGTAACGCACAGTGTTGAGATTGCTTGCAATGACAACAAGCTCAGTCCAATGATGCTGTGACACACCGCCCCAGACCATGACGGACCCTCTACCTCCAAATCGATCCTGCTCCAGAGTACAGGGCCTTGGTGTAACGTTCATTCCTTCGATGAAAAACGCAAATCTGACCATCACCCCTGGTGAGACAAAACCGCGACTCGTCAGTGAAGAGCACTTTTTGCCAGTCCTGTCTGATCCAGCGACGGTGGGTTTGTGCCCATAGAAGTCGTTGTTGCCGGTGATGTAAGGCAGGTCCTCATCAGACAACAGGCCTACAAGGCCTCAGTCCAGCCTCTCTCAGCCTATTGCGAACAGTCTGAGCACTGATGGAGGGATTGCGCGTTCCTGGTGTAACTCGGGCAGTTGTTGTTGCCATCCTGTACCTGTCCCGCATGTTTGGATGTACCGATCCTGTGCAGGTGTTGTTACACGTGGTCTGCCACTGCGAGGATGATCAGCTGTCCGTCCCGTCTCCCTGTAGCGCTCACTTAGGCGTCTCACAGTACAGACATTGCAATTGCCCTGGTCACATCAGCAGTCCTCATGCCTCCTTGCAGCATGCCTAAGGCACGTTCACACAGATGAGCAGGGACCCTGGGCATCATTATTTTTGTGTTTTTCAGAGTCAGTAGAAAGGCCTCTTTAGTGTCCTAAGTTTTCATAACTGTGACCTTAATTGCCTACCGTCTGTAAGCTGTTAGTGTCTTAACGACCGTTCCACAGGTGCATGTCCATTAATTGTTTATGGTTCATTGAAAGAGCATGGGAAACAGTGTTTAAACCCTTTACAATGAATATCTGTGAAGTTACTTGGAGTTTTACAAATTATCTTTGACAGGGTCCTGAAAAAGGGACGTTTCTTTTTTTGCTGAGTTTACATCAGCAGTTAGAGAAGACATTTTATTAACTATCTGATATGAGCCTCCCCTGGCCTGAGGTAGTCTGGGTTTGACCTGGACCTGGTGTGCTGTCCAGAGGTGGATGGGGGCAGAGCTGGCAGAGCTGACAGAGTGAACAGCATATGTGCATCTCTCTCCTAATGGTGACTTTTGAACCAGTTCAGTAGGATGGCGTTATGAAGCCACACATTCTTACAGCCCTTCATTCAGGAGAGCATACTACATACAGTAATATGCAGGTCTGTGGAACTATTTCAAGCAGCAACACTTCCCCCTCAGCCTCCTAAACCTCAGACTCTGGACTTCCAGTAAAACTGGGATAAACTGAAAACTATCGACACCGACCACTTATAGCAGGCATTTTGCTGATATCATTCATTACAATAAGTAGCCTATACTAGAGAAATGTGAAGCTTGAAATTAAGTAAATTTGCTAATGTGTGTGATGTTAATGGGACAATTGATGGCTACAACCATCAAACTAGTAGTAGTAGTTTAATTAAAGGATAATACAATTTTTTAAACAGATGCAAAATAATGTTTTTAAAGTTATTCTATTTATCATTATCTCATCAATTTAGACAATTTATTGATTTATTTTCATCCATATCACCCAGCTCTATCTTCCAGTTACAATTACCTTTCCTTTCCTCTCCTCTACTTATCAGTCAGTCACTTTCTGGTCTGCTGCCTTTTTTGTCTCTTCCCCTCTCTTGGACCACCCCCTCCTCTCCTCATAATCTGTTTCACAGAGTTCAGCACATTGCCTCAGCTGAGGAGTGAGTCAGCGGCAGATGTCCTGTTGAGCAGCGAGATGAGCGACATGAGGAGCTCCTGAGTTACACAGCACTGCCACTGCCCAAGAGAAACACCCGGCCAGCTGAAGAGGTCAGGTCGTGTCTTCAACTCACATAGCAGAGTTTGCCTTCATCAGACCAATTTAATAGGATTACGTGTCTCTGTCATTGTGTAAGGTCAAAGTAAGTTTCTCCAGCTGTATGGACATCTAAAGAGCTCTTAAACAAGTGCAACCAGTCAACAAGGCCGCTGTGCTGAAAAGCATTCAAGCTAGAAATTGTAACACCGTCAGTCAATCAAATCCCTCTGAGAGTGGCTACCTCACCTCCCTGGGGGAGGGGGAGGAAGAGATCCCCACTGTATTAATAACAGCCCATTTGGTGAATGCATACCCCCCCCCTCTGCCTCATCTCTCTATCCCTCATCTACCGCTGGCACATGAATACTGCTCCCCCAGCTCGGAATTTAGTTAAATAATACATGATTGCTCCCATCAATGCAGTAACACGCAAGCCCTAATTGAGGTAGAACCAGGATCCAAGTTTAGAGTTTGCTAATTCAGTGCTAAGTGAGAGTAGAAATCTCAGGTTGAGTGGCAGGTCCTCCCTGAATGAGGAGGGTCAATAACTGTGCCAACCGCTCATTACAGTTTTTTCCAGTGCTGGATATCCTAAATCAATTATGAGAGAAAGACCTCTTAAAGGATCCAATGAACCATAAGACTAATGAGGCCCAAGCTAGAATCAAGCCCATCCCTCACTCCTAAGCAGTGGGTTACTGTACTTTACTTGCAGTACCAGCAGGCACAAAGTAGCCCAATGGTTGGTGCCTGATGAAATCAAGCTCTCTCTGCCACAGGCTTTACTGCATGCCCACACCTTGTCCTCATTACCCCAGTCTGTGGTGACTATTACAGCTGACAACTGGCCCCAGCAACCACAGCACTGCCCCAGCAGGGCCCCAACAGAACCCACATGGGTGGTTGATTTGGTAGCTGCCTGCTTTGCCATTGGGCCATCCTCCTTAATTACACTGATCTGGCCTTTATATGAAATGATCAGCTAGAGAAAAAGATAGAGGGAGGGTAAGAAGGAGCAGGAGTACAAGGGAGAAAGAAAACAAAATGATAAGAGCTACAGAGCATGGGGGTATAGAGTGGAAAGTGTGTGTGCGTGCGTCTGCCTAGTAAGATATAATTGCAGTTCAGCTCCCAAAATGCACACTGAGCGAGCATAGCTCGCCTGACAGGAACATTTGTTTGGGACAGTGATACAATTAGCGTGAGTGGGGCCTGCCAAAGGCCAGCTAAGTTACCCACCCAAGGAAAGTGTTTTCTTCTGCATGGATGCAGGCAGCAGAGCACAAGGGTAGGATAAGTGTCACTCTATTCCCCCGCACTCCCTCAGCTAGCTACGCTACAGTACCATGAGTTACAGCTGTTTGTGCCATGGAGCCCAAATGTTACTGCAGTCAGGGCGCCAGACACGAAGAGCGATAGGAATGAGAGGAAGGAGCTCCACATGCAATCGCTGCGTGTCATGATAACGTCCACAAAGACATCTGCTGGTGAATGTCTGCACAGAACTCAGACAGCTAGATTGTGTCTACATATAAAACAGTCACGCTATATTGTGCTTTATTAGCCAACAGAAATAGCACCAGCAAGCCACATACAGTAGCTAAATCTTATTGAATTTGTTTGTGCCTAAAATGGGTCCAGTCTTTCCCTTCTTCTGCTCTCTTAGTAAGTAAAACAGCCACATGTTTATCCCTGCTGATATGCATGACAATGTGGCTGAAAGTGATAGCTCAGTGGCGCAAAAGGAACTCCCAAGCTAACAACGAACATTCCCACAACTTTAGAGAATGTTCCCTTAAGAGTCACATTAGGTCATTAATTAACAATTTCATAGGAATGTTCCGGTGATGTGCTAGGAATGTTTACAAGAGACCATTCCCTTAATGTCCAATTGAAATGATCCAGAACGTGGTTAACATGTTCTCAGAACTTAAGATATTAACTAGCTGTCGCCATTGGTGTCGGCTAACGGGGATCCTAATAAATCTAGACACGTTTCATGGGAACATGGCAAGAACATTCATGTGTCCAGTTCTGAGGATTAGGAGAATATTCCATCAATGTCCAACCAAACACAAACAGAACATAGACACGTTTCTTGGGAAAGTTTCAAAAGCATGTTTATAAAAAAATATACACTACCGTTCAAAAGTTTGGGGTCACTTAGAAATCACTCGTTTTTGAAAGAAAATCAAATTTGTCCATTAAAATAACATCAAATTGATCAGAAATACAGTGTAGACATTGTTCATGTAAATGACTATTGAAGCTGGAAATTGATGATTTTTTATGGAATATCTACAAATGTGTACAGAAGCCAATTATCAGCAACAATCACTCCTGTGTTCCAATGGCACGTTGTGTTAGCTAATCCAAGTTTATAATTTTAAAAGGCTAATTGATCATTTGAAAACCCGCTTGCAATTATGTTAGCACAACTGAAAACCTTATTGAGTAGTTGACCTTCTTGACCTAGTTGAGTATCTGAATAATCAGCAATTGTGGGTTTGATTACAGGCTCAAAATGGCAGCTTCATTAAATAGTACCCGCAAAACACCAGTCTCAACTTCAACAGTGAAGAGGTGACTCCAGGATGCTGGCCTTCTATGCAGAGTTGCAAAGAAAAAGCTATATCTCAGACTGCCCAATAAAAATACAAATTAAGATGGGCTAAAGACCACAGACACTGGACAGAGGAACTCTGCATCCCGGAGTCGCCTCTTCACTGTTGACGTTGAGACGGGTGTTCTTCAGTTTCTTGGCAATTTCTCGCATGGAATAGCCTTCATTACTCAGAACAAGAATAGACTGATGAGTTTCAGAAGAAAGTTCTTTGTTTCTGGTCCTTTTGAGCCTGTAATCAAACCCACAAATGCTAATGCTCAACTAGTCTAAAGAAGGCCAGTTTTATTGCTTCTTTAATCAGAAACAACAGTTTTCAGCTATGCTAAAAAGGGTTTTCTAATGACCAATTAGCCTTTTAAAATTATAAACCTGGATTAGCTAACACAACGTGCCATTGGAACACAGGAGTGATGGTTGCAGATAATGGGCCTCTGTACACCTATGTAGATATTCCATTAAATATCAGCCGTTTCCAGCTACAATAGTAATATACAACATTAACAATGTCTACACTGTATTTCTGATCAATTTGATGTTATTTTAATGGAAGAAAAAGTGCTTTTCTTTCAAAAACAAGGACATTTCTAAGTGACCCGAAACTTTTGAACTGTAGTATGTATGCACACACACACACACACACACAGTCTTGTTACTGTTGCCGAGCCAATAAAAGCCCTGATTGGTGAACCAATGATCCATTCATTAGTCTTTTCTGTTAGCAAGGATTATTGATACTCACACACACAGTGGTTAATATACAGTGTTTTCAATGTACATATTTTACACATTTTGATATACATGATTGCATTTTGCATGTTCAATTAATCAATAATTATTATTCAACATGTCCTCGCCTGGGATGTGAACTCACAACCTCTTGGTTCATGGTACATGGTACTCTGAACTTCCTGCTACGCCACCATGTAAGGTATCAGTTAAATCTGACTATACTCTCATCATTGATTTTATTCACTTATTTCAGCAATTTAAGGGAATTCTGTATAGTTGTCCAATGTTGGTGGGGCATATCAACCTGTTTTAATAATACTCCTGAATCACTATTATAAATAAAATATTTCCCTAAGTAAATCTCAGCTCTGTTAAAAGTACACTTCAAAGTGCATTTTCCCTATTACTTACATCTATCAAGTTGTTTCACATCTACACAAGTGCCCAAGGACGAGGGGTTAGGGTTTCTTCTGGACAGTACCTAACTATACTGGCCTAATAAGCACATGCCCTAGAGATATCCCTTATTGGGAAAGTGGTTAGGGCGTTAGTCATTGGTGCTGGTGGCCTGGGTTCGAGACAGGCTAAGGGAGTCACCCTATTGTCACATTCTTAGCACTATACACTCACCGGACCGTTTATTAGGTACACCACCCCATTCACGAAAATGGATCGCTCCTACAGACAGTGAGTCACGTGGCTGGTTATATAAAGCAGGCAGACAGGCGTCGAGGCATTCAGTTACTGTTCGATTGAATGTTAGAATGGGCAAAACGATCCAGTATCTCAGAAACGGCTGCCCTCCTGGGCTTTTCACGCACGGCAGTGTCTAGGGTTTACCAAGAATGGGGTGACAAACAAAAAACATCCAGTCAGTGGCAGTCTTGTGAGCGAAAACTATGGTGTCATTTCAGTCTCACAATTTGAAGTTCGCATGGGGACATGTCAAGAACGTGGAAAATAATGTTGAGCGCGGGTGGAGAGGGTTCTAAGTTCAGATAAAAATCTTAAGGGCACAGAGGATCATGTTGAGGAACAGAGATAGTTGAGTGCTCAGACACAAATGTTGATTGGCCAGAAAGTGGAATTGAGAGCAAGAAGTAAAGTGTAGAGCACAGCATCTCCCATTTCTCGGTATACTTGCCTGTGCTCTCTCAAAATGTAGCTGTGCTTGTGTGAAATTATCTCTGTGTGCTTGCAAATCTACAATGACATGTTAGTCATGTGGTCTTTGGGACCATCAGGTATAGTCCTGACAACTGATACACAGAAATGTTCTCGCATCATTCCCATGAAACGTGTCTAGAACATTAATATGTTACATTCTAAGATCATGGCAACCATGTTCTGTGTATGTTTGGTGGGACATTGATGGGATATTATCCTAACCCTCAGAAAACGGGACACTCAAACAGAAGAACATTACGGTAATATACTAATTCTAGGGAGAACGTTTTTAAAATGTTTTTATCTGGTTCCAGATAACGAGTCACTCAGTGATGTGCATAAACCACAGGTTCCGAGCTACCAACTCCAGGTCCCTGGCTATAATATCAGGAACCCAAAATGAGAGGAATTTCGATACCAGAGATAACGACAGATCATTCAAACCAGGAGGAGTAACAGGAAGCCGGCATACGTCAGGGAATGGTTTACAAGTTGTGGTAAGCCCACATTAACATGTTCCTGGAGGGGTATTTCCTCTCTCAATGATAAACAGCAGTCCTGCTGGTGTATCATTGGGCAAAAACAACTGTGACAAAGTAGCTGTCTTCATAGATTTCACCACTTAGTTTTAAGGCCTTCCAGTCTCCACACACTCCCTTGTGTACACACTACAGCAAACTATCTATCCTGACCATCAGTAGACCTCACAAAACTTGACTCTCCATTTCGGGGACTCTTTCTGTCAAAGCCACAACCACTAACTTCCCCAACATACTCCTCTGGGGCGGATGGGACTTTGAAATCCAATTAAGAAATTAAGTTCTTCCCTCAATTTGGCAGCAATGTTAATTTTCTTCTGGCCTGCGGATTTTGAGAGCTGGAAACGTAACAAGAAGGTGGTTGTGAAAATTACTGGATTTAGGGACACCCATGTAGGCCTATCACCCATGGAGCATGAATCTGAGCAGCTAAAATGGGACAAGGGAAGGGGAATCTTCACAGAGTAAACCCAATACCCATGTCTGCACATACAAATCAAATCATACTAACCTGTTACATTCTGTTTCAATTGGGTGGAGCAGCCTTTTCCTTGAGCAAGCAATCAAACATGATACTTGTTGAACATGCAGATTGCAGTACAATTTATGATCTGCAAACAAAAGATATTGAGGCAGATCATTTGTTTCTTTAATTGATCCAAATTCTGGCTCAACCAGTCCTGTTTTCAAATAACTTGAGAGAATAGTGCTGCCAGAGACAGTGGCAACATGATGTATTGGCTAGGTTTATAAGCATGATTTATTATTTCAAAAGACATCTGGTCCAGGTGGTGTTGCCCTGCATCTGTATGTTTCCTTCATATGCTATGCCAGGGGTGTATTCATTACGGAAACCGTTTAAGAACCAAATGGAAGCAAACAGCAAAACAACCGTTTCTATTGGACAAATTCAGGTAGGTCCCTTAGGCTGTTTCGGAGACTGTATTACCCCCACATCGGCAGTCATGACCGCAGTAAAATTGCACGTTACCATTGAGTCATGATAATCTCCTTCTGCACACTCTGGACATGCTTTGGTAGTCCCCAACTTGCTAACTACCATCGGGTCCTAAGTCTGGTACTCAGGGCTCTATTGTCCCTCCAAGGAAGCACTCTGACATCAATGCAATGGACATTCACATCAAAAAATTATCAAAACAGTAGGCCTATCATACTTTTTAAACTCACCTCACTGTGATAATCAAGTTGAAGAAAGAAGTTCAACAGCAGTTTGAAACAGTGTATAACATGGTTATTGTGGATGTTGTTTCGAAGCCTAACACAACAGTGCTTTCTAAGGTGATAATTAATTTTAAAAAACATCCATATGCATATTAGAGCTTATGCATATGCAAGGTTTATGAGCCCAAGCCCCAAAATAAACTGAATTAAAACTATGATTGTGCCATTATACAATACATAGCCTACCGCACATTATGCATGGAAGAAAAACATAAATCAAAATTGGTCTAGCCTATACTCCAAAATTAAACAAATTTGACTCATCTCCTTTGAGTGAGGACTGCATTATTATGCATACTGAATATCCATGAGTCTGGTAGAGGACATGGCCCTAGGCGATGCTGTTGGTTTATGGATTATGCAGGGTGGCTTACTGTTAAGACTACAATTAGTGAATTTGTATTTGATTTAGAGTAGCCTGGTAATAGGGACTTTTATTTTCAGAATTAATTGAGTGACACATCATCTTCAGCTATACAGAATCTCACCACCATGCATTTCCATCTCCTCCTCTCGCTCCTTTATATCCTTCTTCAGCGCACAGACGGATTGAAACAGTTTAGTGAAATATGTTTGGTTGCAAAAACTTGTTACTATTGATGTTCCCGAACAGATTTCAATTGGTTTCCCAAATTAAGCACTGGGTAGCTGCAGGAACAAGATTTGAAAGCCCATGACATACAGAGTGGGCGGAATATCAACAGTTGGGCAGCGAGATCATGCTCCTCAAACAGTGCTTGATACGTGGAGTGTAGAGGTCGACTGATTAATCGAAATGGCCGATTAATTAGGGCCGATTTCAAGTTCAGAACAATCGGAAAATCTGTATTTTTGGACACGGATTTTGCAGATTTTATTTTATTTTAATTATTTTTTTTACACCTTTATTTAATCTGTATTTAACTAGGCAAGTCAGTTAAGAACACATTCTTATTTTCAATGACGGCCTAGGAACGGTGTGTTAACTGCCTCATTCTGGGGCAGAACAACAGATTTTCACCTTGTCAGCTTGGCGGATTCAATCTTGCAACCTTACAGTTAACTAGTCCAACGCTCTAACCACCTGCCTCTCATTGCACTCCACGAGGAGACTGCCTGTTACGCGAATGCAGTAAGCCAAGGTAAGTATGCTAGCTAGCATTAAACTTATCTTATAAAAAACAATCAATCACTCATAATCACTAGTTAACTACACATGGTTGATGATATTACTAGTTTATCTAGCGTGTCCTGCGTTGCATATAATTGATGCGGTGCGTATCGTTGCTCTAATGTGTACCTAACCATGAACATCAATGTCTTTCTTAAAATCGATACACAGAAGTATATATTTTAAAACCTGCATATTTAGCTAAAAGAAATCCAGGTTAGCAGGCAATATTAACCAGGTGAAATTGTGTCACTTCTCTTGCGTTCTTTGCAAGCAGAGTCAGGGTATATGCAACAGTTTGGGCCGCCTAATTTGCCAGAATTTTACGTAATTATGACATAACATTGAAGGTTGTGCAATGTAACAGAAATATTTAGACTAATGGATGCCACCCGTTAGATAAAATACAGAACGGTTCCGTATTTCACTGAAAGAATAAACGTCTTGTTTTCGAGATGATAGATTCTGGATTCGACCATATTAATGACCTAAGGCTCGTATTTCTGTGTGTTATTATGTTATAACTAAGTCTATGATTTGATAGAGCAGTCTGACTGAGCGGTGGTAGGCAGCAGCAGGCTCGTAAGCATTCATTCAAACAGCACTTTGTGCGTTTTGCCAGCAGCTCTTCGTTGTGCGTCAAGTATTGCGCTGTTTATGACTTCAAGCCTATCAACTCCCGAGATGAGGCTGGTGTAACCGAAGTGAAATGGCTAGCAAGTTAACGGGGTGCGCGCTAATAGCGTTTCAAACGTCACACGCTCTGAGACTTGGAGAAGTTGTTCCCCTTGCTCTGCATGGGTAACGCTGCTTCGATGATGGCTGTTGTCGTTGTGTTCCTGGTTCGAGCCCAGCGAGAGGGATGGAAGCTATACTGTTACACTGGCAATACTGAAGTGCCTTTAAGAACATCCAATAGTCAAAGGTTAATGAAATACAAATGGTATAGAGAGAAATAGTCCTGTAATTACTATAATAACTACAACCTAAAACTTCTTACCTGGGACTATTGAAGACATGTTAAAAGGAACCACCAGCTTGTAACCACCAGAATGCTTACAAGGCCCTCCCCCGACCTCCTTTCGGCAAATCTGACCACATCTCCATCTTGCTCCTCCCGTCATATAGGCAGAACCTAAAACAGGAAGTACCCGTACTTCGAACTATTCAACACTGGTCTGACCAAACAGAATCCAAGCCTCAGAATTGTTTGGATCACGTGGACTGGGATATGTTCCAGGTAGCTTGCAAAAATAATCTAGACACATACACAGATACGATGCCTGAGTTTATAAGGAAGTGTATAGAAGATGTAGTACCCACTGTGACAATTAAAACCTACCCTAACCAGAAACCGTGAATAGATGGTAGCATTCGCATGAAAAGGAAAGCATGAACCACTGCATTTAACTATGTCAAGGTGACTGGTAATATGGCAAAATATAAACATTGTAGTTATTCACACTGCAAGGCAATCAAACAAGCTAAACGTCAGTAAATAGATAAAGTGGAGTCGCAATTCAAAGGCTCAGAAACGAGACGTATGTGGCAGGGACCACAGACAATCACGGACTACAAAAGGAAAACCAGCCACATCGCCGAGACCGACGTCTTGCCTCTGGACAGGCTAAACACATTCTTTGCACGCTTTGAGGATAGTACAGTGCCCCCGACGCGGCCCGATACCAAGGACTGTGGGCTCTCCTTCTCCGTGACAGACGTGAGTAAAACCCTTGCAGGGCTGCTGGCCCAGACGGCATCTCTAGCCGCGTCCTCAGAGCATGTGCAGACCAGCTGGCTGGTGTGTTTACAGACATATTCAATCTCTCCCTATCCCAGTCTGTTGTCCCCACATGCTTCAAGATGGCCACCATTGTTACTGTACCCAAGAAAGCTAATGTAACTGAACCAAATGACTATCGCCCCATAGCACTCACTTCTGTCATCAAAGTGCTTTGAGAGACTAGTCAAGGATCATATTACCTCTACCTTACCTGCCACCCTAGACCCACTTTGATTTTCTTATCGCCCCAATAGATCCACAGATGATGCAATCGCCATCACTCTGCAAACTGCCCTATTCCACCTGCACAAGAGGAATACCTATGTAAGAATGCTGTTCATCGACTATAGCTCAGCATTCAACACCATAGTACCCTCCAAGCTCATCATTAACCTCGAGGCCCTGGGTCTGAACCTGGCCCTGTGCAACTGGGTTTTGAACTTCCTGACGGGCCGACTCCCAGGTGGTGAAGGTAGGAAGCATCCCCTCCACTCCGCTGATCCTCAACACTGGGGCCCCCGCAACCGCAAGGCTTCCCAGAGGGTTGTGTGGTCTGCCCAACGCATTGCCACGGGAAAACTACTCACCCTCCAGGACACCTACAGCACCCGATGTCACAGGAAGGCCAAAAAGATCATCAAGGACATCAACCACCCGAGCCACTGCCTGTTCACCTGGCTATCATCTAAAAGGCGAGGTCAGTACAGGTGCATCAAAGCTGGGACCGAGAGACTGAAAAACAGCTTCTATCAAGGCCATCAGACTGTTAAACAGCCATCATTAGCACATTAGAGGCAGCTGCCTATTAGGCATACACTAGAAATCACTGGCCACTTTAAGGAATGGAAAACTAGTCACTTTAATAATGTTTACATGTCTGGCATTACTCATCTCATATGTATATACTGTATTCTATTCTACTGTATCTTATCTGGATCCGCTTATCTGGATCCGCTGGATCCGCTCTGACATCGCTTGTCCATATGTATATAGTCTTAATTAATTCCTACTTAGATGTGTGTATAGGGTATATGTTGTATAATTTGTTAGATATTACTTGTTAGATATTACTGCACTGTCGGAGCTAGAAGCACAAGCATTACACTACACCCACAATAACATATGCTAATCACATGTAGGTGTCCAATCAAATTTGATTTGGCAGCAGAATGACCTTACTGAAGAGCCCAGTGACTTTCAACATGGCATCGTCATATTATGCCACCTTTCCAACAAGTAAGTTGGTCAAATTTCTGCTGTACTAGAGCTGTCCCGGTCAACTGTAGGTGCTGTGAAGTGATAGGCCACACAAGCTCACAGAACGGGACCACCAAGTGCTGAGCACTTAGTGCGTGAAAATCATCTTTCCTCGGTTTCAACACTCACTACCGAGTTCCAAACTGCCTCTGGAAGCAACGTCAACACAATAACTTTGTCAGGAGCTTCATGAAATGGGTTTCTATGGCTGAGCAGCTGCACACAAGCCTAAGATTACCATGCGCAATGCATGCGTCGACTGGAGTGCTGTAAAGCTCACTGCCATTGCTGTAAAGCTCACTCTGGAGGAGTGGAAACGCATTATCTGGAGTGATGAATCACGCGTCACCATCTGGCAGTCCGACGGACAAATGCCAGGAGAACTCTACCTGCCCGAATACATAGTGCCAACGGTAAAGTTGGTGGAGGAAGAATAATGGTCTGGGGCTGTTTTTCATGGTTTGGGATAGGCCCCTTAGTTCCAAAATGACCAACCAAAATGAATAAAAATGGCAAAATTGGGCATCCCTGTCGTACACTTCTGTTGATACTGAATCTTTTGCTACTCAGTCACAGTTGCTATTATATGCATAGTATTAGTGTATTTGGATAGAGAACACTCAGAAGTTTCGAAAACTGTTTGAATGGTGTCTGTGAGTATAACATAACTCATATGGCAGGCAAAAACCTGAGAAAAAATCTAACCAGGAAGTGGGAAATCTGAGGTTGGTTGATTTTGGTTTTTGGTCATGTTGCATTTCCTAAGGCTTCCACTAGATGTCAACCATCTTTAGAAACTTGTTTGAGGCTTCTACTGTAAAGGAGGGGCGGCTTATAAGGGCTCTTGGAGTCAGTGGTCTGGTAGAGTGCCACAAACTCGTGACGCTCGTTCACGTGAGAGGTAGCTCCCATTCCATCGCATTTCTGAAGACAAAGAAATTCTCCGGTTGGAACATTATTGAAGATGTATGTTAAAAACATCCTAAAGATTGATTCTATACATCGTTTGACATGTTTCTAACTTTTTGACATTTCGTTTGCTCCTAGTGAACGCGCTTCGTGACTTAGGATTTTTTAACAAAGCGCGCTAACAAAAGTAGCTATTTGGACGTAAATGATGGACATTATCGAACAAAACAAACATTTCTTGTGGAACTGGGATTCCTTGGAGTGCATTCTGATGAAGATCATCAAAGGTAAGTTAATATTTATAATGTTATTTCTGACTTCTGTTGACTGCACAATATGGCGGATATCTTTTTGGCTTGTTGCGTCTCTGAGCGCCGTACTCAGATTATTGCATGGTTTACTTTTTCCGTAAAGCTTTTTTGAAATCTGACACAGCGGTTGCATTAAGGAGAAGTTTATCTAAAGTTCCATATAACACTTGTATTTTCATCAACATTTATAATGAGTATTTCTGTAAATTGATGTGGCTCTCTGCAAAATCACCAGATGTTTTTGGAGCTACTGAACATATGAGCCAATGGATACTGCAATTTATTTTATATAAATATGAACTTTATCGAACAAAACATACATGTATTGTGTAACATGAAGTCCTACGAGTGTCATCTGATGAAGATCATCAAAGGTTAATTCTATCTCTATTTCTGATTTTTGTGACTCCCCTCTTTGGCTGGAAAATGGCTGTGTTTTTCTGTGACTTGGCTCTGACATAACATAATCGTTTGTGGTCCTAAAGCCTATTTGAAATCGGACATTGTGGTGGGATTAAACAACAAGATTACCTTTAAATGGTTGTTTGAATTTGGCGCCCTGCACTTTCACTGGCTGTTGTCATATCGATCCCGTTAACGGGATCTCAGCCCTAAGAAGTTTTTAAGAGACAAAGACAAGGTCGCCCATGCCCTTAATGCTATAACTGCATTTTCTATTGCATCAGGATTAATGCTGAATGTTTCTAAATGTGAAATCTTGTGTTTATTTGACTCTGATGATAAAGAAATAGAAAATATTCCTGTAAAGGACTGTTAAATATTTAGGAATACATCTGTCAAAAAAACACTTAGTCAGACAACATTTGAATTTCTCTCCTAAATGTAAGAGAACTAAAAATATATTTAATAATTGGCTACAAAGAGATCTTTCTATACTTTGAAGAGTACTTCTGTCCAAGGCAGAGGGACCGTCTCGTTTTGTGTACCCCTCATTATCGTTAGGTGTAAATCCAGCTACTTGTAAAGAGATCAATAAGACCTTTCTTGACTTAATCTGGAAAAATAAGTCTCAAACTAAAAAAAATCTGTCCTTTCTAACAAAAGAGCTGGAGGCGGTCTAGAAGGGTTGGATTTTGTTGACATAAATAATACTTTCAAGATAAACTGGTTGAATTATTTTTTGATCAATGCTGATTCAATATGGTATTTCATTCCAAATAATGTGTTTAATAAATTGGGAGGTCTTCAAGTTTTACTGAAATGTAATTATATTCCTGAAAGATTACCTGCTAAATTGGCTAGGTTTCACCAACAAGCTTTAATGGCCTGGAAAATATGTTTCCTGCACAATCTTTCCCCACATAAAGCTCTTTTGAGGAATAATTCAGACATAACTGGAAGGAATAAGTCATTGTTATACCCCAGCTGGCATGAGAGGAATATTAACTTTGTTCTTGATATTTTCGACAACAAGGGTAATATTCTCACATATTAACAATTTATAACATTGAAAGAGTTTCCAATACCTTTCAGAGAGTTTATTTCTGTGATCAACGCCGTTCCCAGTGGTCTAACTACACTTATGAAAAGTCATCTTAATTTTGGGAATGATCAAAGTTTATCCAGAACTCAGATTGGAAGGCGTGGGCTTACTTGAGAGATCTTGTTGTAATAAATATATAAGACAAATTCTTCATTCACAAAACCAATTTACACTGAGAGGAAAGTTTTTCTGGAACATGCTTATTCCCGATATTGTCTGGAAAAATGCATGATTAAGGCCTTACAAATACTGTATACCAAACAAAGTTACGGAAGTGCACTTCAAAATTTTACATAAGATATATCTATGAAATTCCATGATATCCAAATTTGTGGCTATTGATGATATCTGCGTTTTCTGTGAAAAAGAAGGTGAGAATCTGTCTCACTTGTTCTTTGGATGTAAATTTGTGTCAGAATTTTGGGAAAACATTGCAAAATCCATATTTACCATTATGAACACTGTCTATGTTTTTGACATGAAAGATATAATGTTACTATTGCAATGATAACAAGACCACTGAATTTTTTATTTATTTTTATATTCTTGTTGCCAAATACTTCATACACAAACAAAAATTCCAAAATTCTATACCAAAATTACACATTTTTCTGATTGAATTTAATTATCTTATTAAAACATTAACCCTAGTTAATAACAACAAGAATAACATCTTCCTGAATCATTATAATAAGATTTTTTCAGAGTGAATACAATTGCACTAAAACAGTTGAGTTTTTTTGTATTATATTATTGATATTTTTTGTATGTTTGAGTATTTTCTTGTTAATACCTGTGTTTTGTTTTGTTAGACATGTTTTATGTAGCACTGTAAGTTGATTTTTGTATAATGAATTGAAAAATAAAATTTAAAAAAATTTACATTTAAAAAACATAGAATTGTGAATGGTACTATGCTGCCACTTAGTGGCCGTGCGAAGATATTTTACTCGTAGAACACACAGGGCAAGTTGTACCGATGCACCAAGTCTAGAACCAACAGGACTCTGAATAGCTTCTACACCAAGCCATAAAACTGCTAAATAGTTAACCAAACAGCTACCCCAGACTATCTGCATTGACCGACCCATTTTTGCACTAACTATTTTGACTGCTACTACTGTTCATTATCTGTCACTTTATTCCTAGTTTTATGACCATATATACCTTGTACATCGACTCGGTAATGGTACCCCGTGTATATAGCCAAATTATCGTTTTACTCATTGTGTATAATGATGAACGTGTAGTTACGTGTTTTACTTTCAATTACGTTAGCTAGCTAGCGTAGTTAGAATCTTAGCAAGTTAACTAGCTATCACTCACCTCTTTCGCCGTCGCTGTGCCTTCTATACCCAGTAGACCATACAGGTCCATCTGCAAAAGGTCTTTCGCCTTATTTCCTGTCATTTTATCTTTATTTATTACAATAAAATGCCAAAATAAACGTAATATCAACGTCCTGAAGATGTTTGTTGTTGTAGCATTTGGGTTGGACGTTTTGAACTTTCAACTCGGACGCATCCACTTCCTGAAAACAATGCATCATGGGAGGTGTAGTTAAAGTGCACTAAACAATTTATTACGGACTCGCATGATAATTGTGAAATATAATTGTAGGTTTTGACCTTTGCAAGCATTTTGATTATATGTTTTTTAGTTTGTTATATTCAAATAATTTTCCTGCCATTAATGTGATCAGTTTCAGATATCATTGTTATGTGGAAAGTTTGAAAATAATGAAAAAATGTGTTATATGTAAACTGTACCAGACTGGCCATTATAGTAATATTATATTGGTCAGTCTGGTACAGTATGGTAGTTGGTAGAAGATGGTTCTTGCAATGCCAGGATATTGGTTTCGATTCCAGGGACCACCTGAATGTGAAATGTTTGCCAAATGACTGTAAATTGCATTGGATAAAAGTGTCTACTAAATGGCATATATTATATTAACATACATTTGAAAAAACTGTAAAACAACGGTAACAGAATGATGGCCCCAGAAGAGATGGCTGATGTTTTCCGGGCTCATAACCAATTGTGCTATTGTGTGTGTGTGTGTGTGTTTTTTGTACAAAATAAGCCACCAATTGTTATGACCGAAAATAGCTTCTGGATATCAGGACAGTGATTACTCACCTCGTACTGGACAAAGACTTTTTCCTTTAACGAGTCGGACATGAAGGATTTTCTTCAGACACCCGTCATTCGCATGAAGAAGAGACGGAGATATCAGGGACGTAGGTCGGGGTGCCTAGTAAGTATCCGACGGCAAGTGAGTAATCCCCCTCTACCATCAGTCCTATTAGCCAACGTGCAATAAATGGATAACACAATGAATGAGCTCCGATCAAGACTATCCTACTAATGGGATATTAAAAACTGTAATATCTTATGTTTCACCGAGTCGTGGCTGAACGACGACATGGATAACATACAGCTGGCAGGGTTTTCGATCCATCGGCAAGATAGAACAGTTGCCTCCGGTAAGACAAGAATCTTAGCAAAAACTAATACATTCTAAAAGCTTTAACAAGAGCAAAGTATTGTGTTTCATTTGAAAACAGCATAACAGTTTGTAAAAGCAGAATATTTCACCAGCTATTATTTTATTTGTAAATAATAGCTGGTGCATGAAATCTAATATTAAGGAAGTCCCAAGGTTTTGCTCACCTGAAGTAGAGTATCACATGATAAGCAGTAGACCATACTATTTACCAAGAGAGTTTTCATCTATATTTTTCGTAGCTGTATATTTACCATCACAAACCAATGCTGGCACTAAGATGGCACTAACAAGCTGTATAAGGCCGTAAGCAAACAAGAAAATGCTCATCCAGAGGTGGCGCTCCTAGTGGCAGGGGACTTTATTGCAGGAAAACTTGAATCCGTTTTACCTCATTTCTACCAGCATGTGCAACATGAGGGGGAAAAAACTCTAGACCACATTTACTCCACACACAGAGACGCGTACAAAGCTCTCCCTCGCCCTCCATTTGGCAAATCTGACCATAACTCTACTCTCCTGATTCCTGCTTACAGGTAAAAACTAAAGCAGGAAGTATCAGTGACTCGCTCAAAAAGGAAGTTGTCAGATGACGCAGATACTAAGCTACAGGCCTGTTTTGCTAGCACAGATTGGAATAAGTTCTGAGATTCTTCAGATGGCATTGAGGAGTACAGCACATCAGTCACTGGCTTCATCAATAAGTGCATTGATGACGTCGTCCCCACACAGTGACCGTACATACATACCACAACCAGGAGCCATGGATTACAGGCAACATCTGCACTGAGCTAAAGGGTAGAGCTGCCGCTTTCAAGGAGCAGGACTCTAACCTGGACGCTTATAAGAAATCCCGCTATGCCCTCCAACAAACCATCAAACAGGCAAAGCGTCAATACAGGACTAAGATTGAATTGTTATACACCGACTCCGACGCTCATCCAATGTGGCAGGGCTTGCAAACTATTACGGACCACAAAGGGAAACACAGCCACGAGCTACCCAGTGACACAAGCCGACCAGACGAGCTAAATATCTTCTATGCTTGCTTCGAGGCAAGCAACACTGAAGCATGCATGAGAGAATCAGCTGTTCCGGACAACTGTGTGATCACACTCTACTTAGCCGATGTGAGTAAGACCTTTAAACAGGCCAACATTCACAAGGCCACAGGGCCAGAAGGATTACAAGGACGTGTACTCCGAGCATGCGCTGACCAACTGGCAAGTGTCTTCACTGACATTTTCAACCTGTCCCTGACCGAGTCTGTAATATCAACATGTTTCAAGCAGACCACCATAGTCTCTGTTAAGGTTGCACATTTTGAGGAATATTCAGAGGTGGAAACTTTTCACGGGAATTAGCGGGAATAAATGGGCTTTAACGGGAATGTATGGGAATTAATGGAAATATATGCAAATTAATATTAATACCATTTAAATGTAGATGTTTTTTGCATTGTATATATTTACCATATCATATGGAGACAGAAACATAAACATTTTACCTTATCATAAGTAGACATAATTGCAAATGATTAAATTCTTCCAATAGAAATGTTTAAAAACAATTTAGTTACGAATTGAACTTTAATCAAACAAGTCAACTCTTCACATGGATGATTTACAACAAAAGTGAGGGAATATTGAATGATCCCCAAAGATCCATCGCATCTCCCAAAAACATTTTCAAAATACTGTACATCTGTAAAATGATAGCCTAGAAACTAAAGCTTTGGTTGTCTTCCTCTCAGGCTTCCATGTCTTCTCCCTGGACCTCCTCAATGTCCACGTCTTGAACATCAGACTGAAACCTCATCTTCACTGTCACTTTCCAACCTTGTTGAGAATGGCTCGTTGTCAGGCTCAAAGCCTCAAATTTGCCCAGATGGCCACCAATTTCTTCTTTGTATTGGTCAGCCTGTTGCATGCTTTGGTGTGTGTGTTCCCAAACAAGGACCAGATGCGCTCTGAGGCGGCTGATGTTGGTGGGATTTGGAAGATGGAAGCATGGCTGATGAGATATGTCGGCACGACTGCAATATTGCATCTCCATCCAAAAGCCCTTGCTTGGAAGTGTACTTTGCCAAACTGCCAAGAACCTGGCCCTCATCCAGGCCAAGGTTGCAGGACACGGTAGTGATTATACCATAGGCCTTGCTGATCTCTGCAACAGACAGGATGCTCTTGCCAGCATACTTGGGGTCCAACATGTACCCTGCGGCGTGTATGTGCTTGAAGGCAGAAGTCTTCATGCTTTTTGATGTATTTCAGATCTGAAGTTTCCTCTGCTGAACATCAGACAGGATGGCATTTTCTCCCTCAATCCATGCAATGGCTACTGCTATAGGTTTCAGGAGTTTCAGGCTGCTTACCACTCTCTCCCAAAATAACTCATCCAGGAGGATCCTCTTGATGGGGCTGTCCATATCGGCAGACTGTGATATGGCCATTTCTTGGAGAGACTCCTTCCCCTCCAGGAGACTGTCAAACATGATGACAACACCACCTCAACGGGTGTTGCTGGGCAGCTTCAATGTGGTGCTCTTATTCTTCTCACTTTGCTTGGTGAGGTAGATTGCTGCTATAACTTGATGACCCTTCACATACCTAACCATTTCCTTGCCTCTCTTGTAAAGTGTATCCATTGTTTTCAGTGTCATGATGTCCTTGAGGAGCAGATGCAGTGCATGAGCAGCACAGACAATAGATGTGATGTGAGGGTAGGACTCCTCCACTTTAGACCAAGCAGCCTTCATGTTCGCAGCATTGTATGTCACCAGTGGAAATACCTTCTGTGGTCCAAGGTCATTGATGACTGCCTTCAGCTCATCTGCAATGTAGAGACCGGTGTGTCTGTTATCCCTTGTGTCTGTGCTCTTGTAGAATGCTGGTTGAGGGGTGGAGATGATGTAGTTAATTATTCCTTGCCCACGAACATTCGACCTCCAATCAGAGATGATTGCAATACAGTCTGCTTTCTATATGATTTGCCTGACCTTCACTTGAACTCTGTTGAACTCTGCATCCAGCAAATGAGTAGATAAAGCATGTCTGGTTGGAGAGGTGTATGCTGGGCGAAGAAAATTCAGAAATCTCTTCCAATGCACATTGCCTGTGCGCATCAGAGGTGAAGCAGTTGCATACACAACTCGAGCAAGACATTCATCAGCATTTCTATGACTATGTTCCTCCATTGAGTCAAAACTTCTGATTCCAGGAGGACCATGAGCTGTTGCTATCGATAAGGTGTCTGATTCATAATTTTCACCTCGAATAGAAGTAGAGGGACTTTTGTCAGAGGTTGCTTGTTGTGAGCGCTGAGGTAACTTTATGCACTTGGCCAGATGATTCTGCATCTTTATTGCATTCTTCACATATGATTTGGCACAGTATTTGCAAATGTACACAGCTTCTCCTTCTATATTACCTGCAGTGACATGTTTCCACACATCAGATAGTGCCCGTGGCATTTTCCTGTAAAGATTAGAAAGAAATGTGTAAAAAACAACAACACACTATTCCATGTACATATAAATAGTTAAGAAGTTAGATTAAACAACTCCTTTGTAAGGGAAATGTTTTAAAATGAACATGTATGTGTCACGTTCTGACCTTTATTTCCTTTGTTTTGTATTTATTTAGTATGGTCAGGGCGTGAGTTGGGTGGGTAGTCTATGTTTGTTTTTCTATAATTTGGGTATTTCTATGTTTCGGCCTAGTATGGTTCTCAATCAGAGGCAGGTGTCATTAGTTGTCTCTGATTGAGAATCATACTTAGGTAGCCTGGGTTTCACTGTGTGTTTGTGGGTGATTGTTCCTGTCTCTGTGTTTGCACCAGACAGGGCTGTTTAGGGTTTCACACGTGTCTTGTTTTGTTGTATCAGTTGTTCATGTGTAAGTTTACATATTAAAAGAACCATGGACACTTACCACGCCGCATATTGGTCCTCTGATCCTTCTCGCCTCTCCTCTTCGGAAGAGGAGGAGGAAATCCATGACAGTATGGAAACATTTCAATTAACACTCCTCAGTTAGCAGGCTCAAGCAAGCTAAAAACCCACATGGTAGCAAAAACGAACTAGTAGAAATTGTTAAGATGTTAGAAATGATTTAAACACACTTTGTTCTAGGCTACTATTTACTAGTTAAAAAAAAGAATGTATGTCATATAAAATATATTCACCCCACCCAGTATTGTAATCAAAACTTACCAGAAAGCATGTAGTCCTTGGCTCAGACAGTGTAGTAGTTGTTGGCTCAATAGCTTCTCATTAGTGTGCAAGATATTGAGAACCAGCTGTACATGTGATGGAAGAATACACTGTGCATGCAAAGGGTTGCAATTCCAATTTTAATTGGATATAGTTTAACCAAAATATGCCACAAGACCTAGAATTGCCTTATGTGTATCCCACAAAAAAAGGTTCACTGTGATAAGCTAATGTTTTTGATGAATTTAAGTAAAATAACCCAAATTCCCAGGCTTAACTTCCCATGGAAAATGTATTGAAAAATTATAGAAAAAAGTTTCCGACCCTTTGCAACCCCAGTCCCTTTGCCCAAGAACACCAAGGTAACCTGCCTAAATGACGGCGATGTCATTTACAAAATAGGCTCCAATACCCTACTCAATACATTCGGTGCAGTCTATCACAGTGCCATGCGTTTTCTCACCAAAGGCCCATATACTACCCACCACTGCGACCTGTACGCTCTCGTTGGCTAGCCCTCGCTTCATACTCGTCGCCAAACCCACTGGCTCCATGTCATCTACAAGACCCTGCTAGGTAAAGTTCCTCCTTATCTCAGTTCGCTGGTCACCATAGCAGCACCCACCTGTAGCACGCGCTCCAGCAGGTATTTCTCTCTGATCACCCCCAAAACCAATTCTTCCTTAGTCCGCCTCTCCTTCCAGTTCTATGCTGCCAATGACTGGAACGAACTACAAAAATCTCTGAAACTACCTCTCCCCCTACTGTATTTATTTATTTATTTATTTATTTTGCTCCTTTGCACCCCATTATTTCGATCTCTACTTTGCACATTCTTCCACTGCAAATCTACCATTCCAGTGTTTTACTTGCTTTATTGTATTTATTTTGCCACCATGGCCTTTTTTTGCCTTTACCTCCCTTATCTCACCTCATTTGCTCACATTGTATATAGACTTATTTTTCTACTGTATTATTGACTGTATGTTTGTTTTACTCCATGTGTAACTCTGTGTTGTTGTATGTGTCGAACTGCTTTGCTTTATCTTGACCAGGTCGCAATTGTAAATGAGAACTTGTTCTCAACTTGCCTACCTGGTTAAATAAAGGTGAAATAAAATAAAAAATAAATAATAACTACAGCTCCGCGTTCAACACCATAGTAGTATTCATAAATGTAGTCTAGCCTGGGCTAAAGCAAGGAAATCATGTTCTGATGCAGATTAGCTTCTTTTTAGGCAGTTACGAAACAAGTGTTATTTTCTTCTCAGGAAGGCCATTCTGAATATTTTATGTCTGTTACCACTGATAACCTGAAAGACCCTATAACGTTTTGGAAGGCTATTAAGTCTGTCTGGTAACAGCAATGTTAATTAATTACCATC
The DNA here is from genome assembly GCF_002021735.2 of Oncorhynchus kisutch. Lineage (NCBI taxonomy): Eukaryota > Metazoa > Chordata > Actinopteri > Salmoniformes > Salmonidae > Oncorhynchus > Oncorhynchus kisutch. Next base: position 35,455,530 of record NC_034180.2, read on the forward strand.
ATGTGTATTGAAGAAAACTGTTTCTGTATATGACAAAACTGAAATGCTGAATTGTTTTAATGAGCACTTTGTATCATCTGGTAGGCTGTTTGATTCAGTGTCCTCTGTCTCTGTACAACCCTGCGTGGATGAACCAGTGAGAGCTGGTCAAACGTTTAGCTTTTTGCCATTCTCAGTGCAGGAGGTACATAAAGCCCTGAAATCCTTAGATCAGAGAAAGCCTGCCGGTACTGATTTTCTTGATCCCTGCTTTTTAAAACTGGCAGTTGATTTCATAGCTGAAATGTCTATTCAATCTAACCCTGGAATGTAATGAAATTCCAAAGATTTGAAAATCAGCATTTGTCCTACCTCTTTTAAAAAGGGGGATCCAACTCTTTTAAATAATTATAGGCTAATCTCAAAGCACTCACCCCTGGCGAAAAAAAACTTGAAACTCTTGTTAGTGAACAGCTAACAGTTTTTATATACTTACTCCATTTTATCAATGTACCAATCAGGCTTCAGTAAGAAGCATAGCACAATTACAGCAGCCATGAAGGTTTTAAATTATATCACTGAAGCTCTTGACAAAAAACAGCACTGTGTCTCTTTTTATTGATGTCGCTAAGGCTTTTGCATCACGTCCTGACCATAGAGAGTCCTTATTTCCTATGGTGGAATAGGTCAGGGCGTGACTGGAGGGTTAGTCTAGTTTATTATTTCTATGTGTGTGTTCTAGTTTTCATGTTTCTATGTTGGTGATTTGTATGATTCCCAATTAGAGGCAGCTGGCAATCGTTGTCTCTAATTGGGGATCATATTTAAGTAGTGTTTGTTCCCACCTGTGTTTGTGGGATATTGTATTTTGTGTAAGTGTATGTAGCACCGCTGTAGTCACAGTTCGTTGATCGTTTATTGTTTTTGTTAAGTTTCACTATTAATAAATGATGTGGAACTCAACATTCGCTGCGCCTTGGTCCTTCTCTGCACACGGTTGTGACATTTTGATACAGTTGATCATGCTATAATGAGGCAGAGATTGTCGAGCTTTGGCCTTTTAGGCAGTTAGAAAACCATGCAACTGCATCCCGGAGTTGCCTCTTCACTGTTGACATTGAGACGGGTGTTTTGCGGATACTATTTAAAGAAGCCTGACAAAAAATTGGGGGAAAAATGAGAAATGTGCTTTTCTTTCAAAAACAAGAACATTTCTAAGTGACCCCAAACTTTTTAGCGGTAGTATACATATTACCTCAATTACCTCAACTAACCGATGTCCCGCACATTGACTCTGTACTTGTACCCCCTATATATAGACTCGCTATTGTTATTTTATTGTTGCTCCATAATTATTTGTTAATTATATATTTTTATTTTTTACTTCAGTTTATTTCCGTAAATACTTTCTTAACACTTAACACACGGCGCATGTGACAAATAACATTTGATTTCGAACAGAGTGGGAACATTCATGAACATTTCATATGGTTTATTATGGCATAATATGCTCTGGTTTCACTTTTGTATATCCGGATGTGGGCTTGCAGGGGAAAATAATGCATCCATTTTCCTGTAAATCCCATTGTTGTAGCATTTCCTGAGTGGCTGAGAGGTGATAAGAGGAGTCTAATATGGGCTAGTGTAATAGGAACTAGTCCTGACATGGTAGAGTCATTTCAATAACCTCTCATTTTCTGGAACAGAACCCAAACATGCACCCTCAAACACTTCAGAACATACTTGGGAAAATGTTGTCAGTCTTCTTTCAGACCCAAAATCCCAAGGGATGCTCTTCAAATTTAACATGTAATTCTTAGAAACATCCAGTGAATAGTTTAAAAACCCAGTCTTGTATTAACGGACTGAAAGTCCAGTCCAACTTTCCTAGGATGACAGTACCTATAGTACCTAATGTCACTTCAGTTTATTTTGTAAATATTTTCTTAACACTTATTTTTCTTAAAACGGCATTGTTGGTTTAGGGATTGTAAGTAAGCATTTCACGGTAAGGTCTAAACCACGTGACAAATTAAAGTTGATTTGATCTGATTCCATACCATGTGTATTTAAATGGAAGAGGCTCTGTTCGTGTCTATCCAGGTAGCGAGCTGGGCATCACTAGCCTAAGGCATTGTATTGTGATGAGCCCCACTGTCTTTCTTTCAACCTAACTGTTTACTGTAGGCCTACCATAGTCTATATGACCATCTGCCTTGATTATGAATGCATTAAAATGAATTAATTATTCAGCTCGTAGTGTAGGCCTATACTGCCCTAGAAAAACGAAGAGCAGTAACTATCCAAACAGCAAAACTGCGAAAAATGTTTTTAACGTTTTTTTGATATCCTGCCAAATATGGTGTAGGTAGATAAATGATGATACACTGATGTAATATGTTATTATGAAGTCATTTTTATGCATATCACAGCATATAACATATCACAGCCCTATAATAATGATACAAGTTAAATCAGCTTAAAAGGGTTTATTTGCAACCTAAGATGTTGGGAATAGTGGTATAGGAGAGTCTGAAATTAATTAAATACCGTAACCCTAAGTAAGCTATGTTCAATGTCAGCAGCAATTTCCAGTAAGAAATGCTCGGTCTAAGGCCATTCGGCAATGGGTTTCACAGCCCTATAATAATGATACAAGTTATATCACCTTAAAAAGGGTTTATTTACGGCCTCCCGGTTGGCGCAGTGGTTAAGGGCGCTGTACTACCAGAGACTCTGGGTCCGCGCCCGCGTCCTTGTCCCATTGCGCACCAGCGACTCCTGTGGCGGTTGGATGCGCGCTGTGTTAAGAAGCAGTGCGGCTTGGTTGGGTTGTGTATCGGAGGACGCATGACTTTCAACCTTCGTCTCTCCCGAGCCCGTACGGGAGTTGTAGCGATGAGACAAGATAGTAGCTACTAAACAATTGGATACCGCGAAAACGGGGTAATTTGTTTTACAACATTTTTTAAAAAAGAAGGTTTTATTTACAACCTCCAAGCCGCATGTTGGGCAATGTGGTATCGGAGAGTCTAACACTTGAGTTCAGTCTTCGCCAATTAGAACCAAGAGTGGCTTAGCTTCATCCTTCATGTCTGTGAAAGGCCTCAATTCTAGGCCGTAGAAAATCCTACATCCATATCATCAGATCAAAACAGGATGGATCAACAGTGATTCATATAACTGGTTTGCATCCTCGATTAGCAATAGTTGCATTATTTGTCTACCCATATGATGTGGATCATTGTCAGGTTATTTGATATATAGTGCATTCGGAAATTATTCGGACCCCTTGACGTTTTCCAAATTATTTTACCTTACAGCCTTATTCACCTTTTTTCCCCCACATCAATCTACCTACCCCATAACGATAAAGGGAACACAGGTTTTTATACATTTTTGCAAATGTATTTAAAAAACACACAAAAAAACAGAAATACCTCATTTACATAAGTATTCAAACCGTTTGCTATGAGACTCTAAATGTATCTCAGGTGCATCCTGTTTCCATCGATCGTCCTTGAGATGTTTCTACAACTTGATTGGAGTCCACCTGTGGTAAATTCAATGGATTGGACATGATTTGGAAAGGCACACACCTGTCTATATAATGTCCCACAGCACTGTCAGAGCAAAAACCAAACCATGAGGTTGAAGGAATTGTCCGTAGAGCTCCGAGACAGGATTGTTTTCGAGGAAGAAATGAAAAGTCTTTCTCACTTGATTTGAATTTTCCACGACATTAACAATATTGGCTTGTTAACATCTTTGTTTTTTATATAAATAAATGTGGGACACAAAAAAGTCAGTGTAGAACACCATTGCCCAAAATGCATTGATCCAAAAACTTTCAAAAGATTGTTCTGAAGTTTGCTCCCAAAATATATTTTTCTACGAATTAAGTCGCACAAAATTGTGTGTATTTTCACACGAATTAAGCCAAACAGAAACGCACAAAATCTGCTGAAATATTTTTGTAAATATTTACACAAATTGAGTGTGAGATTGTGTTGCTGTAAACGTGCCCTGCCTCAAGCAGGAAACAAGTTATGGACTAACCAGAAATGTGGGATATCTGTTTATTGCAGTGGAGGCTGCTAAAGGGAGGATGGCTCATAATAATGTCTGGAATGAAGCACATGGAATGGCATTAAACACATGGAATCCATGTGTTTGATGTATTTAATACCATTTCACTTATTTCGCTCCAGCCATTACCACGAGCCCGTCCTCCCCAATTAAGGTGCCACCAGCCTCATGTGGTTTATAGCAACCCTGGAAGAAATATGTGTGACCTATCTTGTCATCTTTTTTTGGCTAACTGCATTGGAATATTCTAATCTTTAAAGGGTCCATCTGCAATAACTATGTCAATTTTCAGACTTTTTAATTAATTATATATACCCATTGATTCTTAAAGAATAGAACTTATCGAACTGATGACTTTAGTTCGAATGTCATACCCCATCCAAACCCAAAACAAGCTTTTTTTTACACTGTTGTTTGTTAACAATGTAATGGTACACAACCGCTGTATAGCTTTAAAACATGGTGGACATTTGTATTTTAATCGTATGGATGGTCAGTCCTTAAATTCATTAGCCTTGCTACCTGAACTCCTTGCTCCGGCCAAACACTAGGCCAAACGCTATGCCACGCCACAGATGTTAGTTTGTTCTCTGCAATGAGTCTGGATCTGAGTACCTCCCCAACGATTTCTAGAATGGAAAACCATTCTAGATCATCTAGTCCCAGAAACCGTTGGGTTGGGCCAGGGCCAGAGCCAGAACACACATGGGTATAACAAGTTTTATTTTATTTTATCGGAATTGGCTTAAATACTCTGATTTGTTCGAGATGATCCAATGTCTGATGACTTTGCTTTCAACAACACCCCTCATTTTGATGTCACCACAAATAGCTTTAAGCAAAGTATAGTGTCATTGTTTTCAGGAAAGTGTACCCAAGGTGATAGGAGGGGCAGGAGGCAAACTAAGGGCAAGAGCAGGGCAGCCACCTGATCTAGCCTTTCTTCCACCGCAACATACGTGAGCTTGGACCAAGTTTAGTGAGACTTTTAGATCAAATAAAATCTCAGTAACTTCGAAGAGATGAAAATAAGCATGCAAAGCTTTCTGGAGTTCTCAGATAATGTATACCAATATTATGTTATTTTCTAAGTAATAATAATAATTGTTGGTATAAGGTTGTTTTTGTCTCTATTCCACTTGTGTAATAACAATGACCAAGCATTCTACATTTGTGTGAGGTCTGCCTATCTTAAAACCCCATGACACAATAGAGCAGGGCGTGGGAGGGGCCATCCAGTTGTGCATTGTGCTCACGATGAGGTCCACGACCAAACTGAAATTCCCCTAACCATCCTCACTCATTCTCCACTTAACCTCTACATACATTGTACAGAGGTATCCTGGTAAAGCACGAAATAAAAAAGGCGCTTGGAAGCTGGAAAGATACGTTGTCTGTCCGCAATCGGAGGACGCGATTCTTCAAGTGGTTATTTTGGCATAAGATCAGGTAAGCAGCGCAGCTGGAAACGCGCGATTTAAGGGGAATTGTCTTTTAGCTCATCGGTGGGCTATTTATGAGAACTTCAGACAACGAAGTGAATTTCTTTAACGATAAATTATCTGAATTCGACATTATAAGCCGGTGATAGGTTTTCCCGTTATGTTCCCAGTGACACCATGAAAATGGGAGCCGTCGAGAGCGCAAAATAAAGACAGTTCCACAACATTGGAATCCGTAGCACTAGAGTACTTACTTCACTTAATTATCAAACAGAAACACATTTTCACATCTGTTCGAAAGAGTAATATTACTGACATAAGTCTAGCCTACCTGTATTGATAAATATTTAACAGATGGCAATTCATCTAATGGACATCACATCCCCCATTATCCCTTTTTTATTTTTAACAGATTATTACAAGAGTGAATATCCTGACATAATGCATTTTGGAAATTGTCAAACATCTCCTTAATGTTTCCCATAGTCACGAGGACTGCTTGTGGGTGATGCAGGTCAAGTTACATCAATGGAGTCCTTTGGTCCCTTTTGACAGAAACACAGACTGATGTGGTCTACATATGGCCTATGATGCATTTTTAACATATTCACATCCAGCTAATAAAATCATGCTTGTGCATTGCACTGTTTAACAGTAACCAGGTTGGGATACACTGTCCAAATTTAGTTGGAGACCTTAGCCCTGTTTTTATAAGGCTCTGCTTATTAACATCACCTTCTGGTGGCCCTTTCATGCAAGCATGATCTCAGGAATGTTGTATGCACCTCTATGAATTTATTGTTCAAGGCAAGGCATGCTCAACGCCATCATTATAACCAGCATGGCCCGTTCTAGGCATAAGGGGGGCCCCTGACCAAAATAATATAAATAAATATAGAATTACATTTCCTTGTGCATCAGCAGTTTCTCTCGTGTTATGCCAGTCACTGAATTAATCAGCCATGTCAGCTAACAGTTTTAAGATTGGTAATTAGTCTAGCCAGATATCTAAACTTGTAGTAATCATGGCCGAATACCGACCAGGCACACAGGGCACGTGCACAGGGGCCCTGACCTCCAAAGGGCCCACATAGATTTTTTTCGTCATTCCCACTCAGATATCATATTAACATGGCATAAGTCATTACAAAATGTGTGAAATTGCAGAACATTTTCTTTAAAATGGAGGGGAAAAAATCTCCCCCAAATGGCAAATTTGGTAGAATTGCAGGAAATTATCTATACAACTGCACCTTTCCTCTCTCTGCCCCATGGCAAAATGAGTAGACTTGCATGAAAGGTGTTATGTAATTGCAAAGTCTTCTCTCCACCTCATTGCAACATGTGTAGAATTGCAGAAAATGTGTTCTAAATCTGAAACATTTTCTCTACACCCCAGAGCAATTATGTATATAATTGCAGGAAATAAATGTCAAGAGGGGGGGCACTGTTTTTCCACGAGGTGGGGAACCCTCCAAGTAAATCTCAGGGTCCCCAAAAAGCTATAGCGCCAGTCCTGAGAATCAGGATGAGAGGGCACTGAAATATCACTATGTGTAATTGCCATTAAGCAAAAGCAGCCCACTCAGGGCTATGTGACTCACAGCATACCCTCAAAGGAAAAGGCTATATGGACACTCCTGACCTGCAAACCAACATTTCATTTTAGTATTGGTTAAAATTAGGTAAAGGGTCAGTTTTAGATTTTGGTTAGTCATTTTGCAGGTCAGCAGCATTCTTATAATCTCTCTCATCCTCACAGCTGTGGGTTGCTATAGTATTCACATAGCTTTACTGCAGATCTCAAATTCCCACTGTAATGCATTGCCATAACAGATCATTCTCTTCGGGTTATCGTCACAACCGTGTATCTTTCCCCTCACGCCGACACCACGATGGCTCTCAAGAAACTACACTGGACTTTGTGCAAACTGGAAACCGCATATCCTGAGACAATATTTATTGTAGCTTGGGGACTTTAATCAAGGAAACCTGAGGAAAACGCTACCAAAGTTTTATCAACACAACGCCTGCGCTATTAGCTCATCAAGAATTCTTGACGATTGTTACTCCTCCTTTCAGACATCTGCTCTGAACTCACAGGTCTTAACATTGAAGTCAATAACATGAACAAGGTTTAAATTCAACCTCTTCAAATTCGCAACATCAATGAAGATAGTGATACATTTATTACAGGCTACTAGTTCTAGAAAATTAATACCAGATGTGAAATCTCTCATTACTACTCCTAGTAGTGCAAGTGAGGAGATGGACATCGCCAACACATTATTTTTGGGGGGGAAAATAAGTCACAGATACAATTATGTTGAGCAGGCTGATTGGAGATGCTCAAACAACATAGAGATAATCCCAGGTAATCCATCTTGATCTTTTAGAGTTATATATTTTTGAATTAGCTTTTCTAGTGGATTAAGTCTGCATTATGGAAACACTACAGTCAACTTAACTGTAGGCAGCAATGTTTGCTCTGAGATGACCTGGGTCTGTCACTCATGGTCAAGTCTGGCATTCCAGTGACAACAAATACGATACATTCCATAAACACTGGGCTTCATGTGGCTCAATTCTTACCCCAGCCATGTTGTAGTTTATTTACTTTCTTCTGTTTGGCTTACACAAAAAATACCTGCACTCAAAGTGATAAGAACAAACTCATAGATTGTTGGAATCTTTCCTTTGAAAATAGAGGCAGATTTATCTACGCTGTATGCATGAGCTGAGTGCTTACAAGGAAATCAATTGGGATAATCTTTTATTATATAATAGAACTTAGTTTTTACAGTAGAATAGTGGGTTGAGTTGTTTTAATGTAGGCTGCTTCCCTTGAGTACCATATGAGTGTATTCCTGACCTGCAGTGAGTAAGCCAATGTGAGTGTGGCTATGTGGGAGCTGTCACTGAGCATAAAGAATGTGCAGAAGCAACAAGCTAAAAAAGAATGCCCCTTTCTCCCTTTTTATCTAGATGACCCACAACTGGTCCAGATGTATGTTTATAAACATAAGCTCTCTCTCTCTCTAACTGAGATCAGGTCAGCATTGTGTGAGGAACAACATTTTAAAAAGAGGAACACCAAATCTTGCTGTGGCAGCATGTTTTTCTTGTGTTTCCTGTCTCAGGAAATGCCCTTCCTTCCTAATTCCTACTGAAAACTGCATGACCCATGTTGGAAAGTCCTGCTGAATTATGTAGGGAACCCTACATGATGTTCATGGATTTCTGATGTCTCCATGACTGTGTTCATGACTGATGTTGTGGAATTCACATAGACTAAATCATTCTGGGTCATTCCAAGAAATTAGTTTATTTTGCATTCATTTGATATTTTAAGTAGAAATTGTGCACAAATATTGAATTTGAAAAATCTGTTATATTAAAGTGTCCTTTATTATAGACCACATGGACAATTCTATAAATCTGAATGGAAGACCTCCTTCCCTAAAGGCTTTCTCATCCAAACTTAATGATGGTGTTGGTGTCGTACGCAGCCACGCAGTCGTGGGTGAACAGGGAGTACAGGAGGGGACTAAGCATACACTCCTGTGGGGCACCCGTGTTGAGAGTCATTGCGGTGGATGTGTTGTTGCTTAGCCTGACCACCTGGGGGTGGCCCGTCAGGAAGTCCTGGATCCAGTTGCAGAGGGAGATGTTCAGTCCCAGGGTCCTGAGCTTAGTGAGCTTGTAGGGCAGTGTCATGTTGAACGCTGAGCTGTAGTCAATGAACAACATTCTCACATAGGTATTCCTTTTTTCCAGGTTGGAGAGGGTAGTGTGGAGTGCAATAGAGATTGTGTCATCTAAAGATCTGTTGGGGCGCTATGCAAATTGGAGTGGGTCCAGGGTGTCTGGGATGATGGTGTTGATGTGAGCCATGATCAGACTTTCAAAGCATTTCGTGGTGTTAGGTTCTAATTCTCAGAGTAAAACTCAACGGGCACTATGAAAGCTTTAGACCAAGTTTATTCATCCCAGAGGGTTAATACAGCTGCATTAGCAAAAACATTTTCACACAAGCACTGATATTTAACCCTTCACCTCCTACACATCTGCACAAACATTGTATCTTTACTACTTTGCAGGACACTAAATAATCTGGGCCATAAACTTTTCTTTCTCCCTTAATGTGACCTGACCTGACCTCAACCCCCCTTCATCACTAATCTATGGCTCTCTCCCCTTATCAATGCCTGCCACATGTGATCGCTTCCATGCACTCAGCACATTCCAAGCTTAATTGCACACACTATATACCTTCCTCCTACAGATAACCATTAACTTCTGGTGTAGACCCTCTAAACCTAAGCACTCCCTCAGTGACACGAATAAGTATATTTCATATTCTCATAACCCAACAGTGGCTACAGATGTGAGTGGTACAGGGCGATAATAATTTAGACATGTTACCTTGGTGTTCTTGGGCACATGAACCATGGTAGTCTGCTCGAAACATGTAGGTATTACAGACTGGATCAGGGACAGTTTGAAAATGTCAGTGAAGACACTTGCCAGCTGACCAGCATATGCTTTGAGTATGCATCCTGGTAATCCATCTGTCCCCGTGGTAAATGTTAACCTGTTTAAAGGTATTACTCACATTGGCTACAGAGAGTGAGATCACACAGTCGTACGGAACAGCTGGTGCTCTCATGCATGGTTCAGTGTTGCTTGTCTCAGAGAGCATAGAAGGTATTTAACTCGTCTGGTAGGCTAATGTCACCGGGCAGCTCGTGGCTGGGTTTTCCATTGTAATCCATGATAGTTTGCGAGCCCTGCCATATCCGACAAGTGTCAGAGCTGGCATAGTAGGATTTGATCTTAGCCTTCTATTGACACATTGCCTGTTTTTATGGCTCGGCGGAGGTCGTAGCGGGATTTCTTATAAGCATCGAGATTAATGTCCCACAGCTTGAAAGCGGAAGCTCTAGCCTTTAGCTCAGTGCAGATGTTGCCTGTTATTCATGGCTTCAGTTTTGGATATGTACGTATGGTCACTGTGGGCAAGATGTCGTCGATGCACTCATTAATGAAGCAGGTGACTGATGTGGTAAACTCCTCAATGTTATTGGATGAATCCCGGAACATATTCCAGTCTGTGCTAGTGAAACAGTCCTGTGGCTTAGCATCCGCTTCATCGGACCACTTCCGAATTGAGCGTGTCACTGGTACTTCCTGTTTTGAATTTAAGCAGGAATCAGTAGGATATAGTTATGGTCAGATTCGCCATATGGAGGGTGAGGGAGAGGCTTTTATGCATTTCTGTGTGTGGAGTAAAGGTGATGCTGACATGCTGGTAAAAATTATTTCCCTGCATTTCCCTGCAGTTTCCCTGCATTAAAATCACCGGCCATGAGAAGCGTCGCCTCTGGATGTGCATTTTCTTGTTTATTTATGATCCTATACAGCTCGTTGAGTGTGGTCTTAGTTCCAGCATCGGTTTGTGGTGGTAAATAGACAGCTACGAAAAATTGGTGAGTAATATGGTCTGCAGCTTATAATGAGGTATTCTAACTCAGGCGAGCAAAAACTCAAGGCTTCCTTAATATTAGAGATTGTGCACCAGCTGCTGTTGACAAAGAGACACACCCCTACCCATTATGCTTACCTACCCGAGGCTGCCGTCTGGTCTAGACAATGCATGGAGAAACCCGCAAGATATATTTTATCCATGTCCTTGTTCAGCCAAGAGAAACAAATAATATTACAGTTCTTCAGGTCCCGTTGATAGGATTGTCTCGAACGGAGTTCATCCAGTTTGTTCTCCAGTGACTGCACATTCGACAACAGAACACAGGTCAATGGCGGTCTATTTGTTTGCCGAACTAATCTCGTTAGGAGACCGCCTCACCTGCCTCTTTTTCGCTACCGCCTCCTCTTTTGAGTCCCGGGGATTAGAGCTTGGTCTGGAGTAAACGTCCAGAGCTGCCAACTCGTTGAAGTAGAAATCTTCATCCAAATCGAGGTTAGTGATCACTGTTCTGATGTCCAGAAGCCTTTTGGGTCATAGGAAGTGATGGCAGAGACATTATGTACAAAAAAATGTCAGATTAGCATTAAAAACAAAATAGCAGAATTGGTCAGGAGCCCGTAAAATGGCCACTATCCACTGCAGCAGCATAAAAATAAAACAATAATACATTTTTCGATTCCCCCTGTCACAAGGGGATTTGTGGATGATTTAAGTCGTCAACTCTGTTACTTTATTTGGCACTTAATAGGCACTTACTGAAATGCGTTTTTTTTTATTGAACATGTGCGTTTTATGACAGAATGGTAACATTTGGTGAAATAAAAAATGTAAAATATAACTACTGAAAAGGCACAGAATTGGTGAAACAACCCTTCTATTTACCATGGACCCTACTGTACATCACTTTGTACAGTTGAATAGATTGTAGATCCTTGTAAGGTGTTCAAATGCTTGAGTATAAATATCATTAGATATCAGAAAGCAGCCAGTGAAGCAGGAGACATTCTACCCATTCTGTAGCTAATGAACAGAGCTTTTTGACGGAGGAGGAGAAGGCCTGGCTGCCATGGTAACATTGTCACACTGGCAGCCCAAATCGGGGGGTGGAATCAGCCACGCCACAAACGTGTCTGGAATAGAACAGCTCCTTTTTTTGCCTGTTGAATTATAGGGAACTTGAGAACTGAATGGAAATCCAATTTGTAGGAGTTTACAGTTTCTTGCATTTCAGGGTTGACTTGAGTTCCATCTAAATTCCCACTGTGGTGGAATCTTATCATCCGTACCCAGTGTTTTTACCCCTTTGTTATTCTGCGTAGATTGTTCGAGAGCCTTTTACATTAAACTCAACACAGAAACATTATTTACATAGCCCAGATTCCTTAGCTAAGGCCATGTGTTGGAGAGCTGCATCCAGAGCTGCAATTTTATTGTTTATATTTATCCTCTCCAATACCATCTCTTTAGGTTAGTCTTGGCAAGTGTGATATAATTAAAGGCATTTTGGGAGGAAAATTCTACCTCTAATATGTTCATTAGATTGCTAGATCATCACGTCACACTTTGCAACTACAGATGAAGTATTTCTGGGAATTTCGCCCTTTTTTAGACTCAATCCCTACCCAGTCAGTGTGGGCGCTTGCATACACCGATTACCAGTGGTGGCTGGTGGCACACATCTCTTGCAATGTGTAACCAGCAGAGGAGGCTGGTAAGAGGAGGATGGGCTCATAGTAATGGCTGGAACGGAATAAATTGAATGGTCTCAAACACACCAAACGCCTGGTTCCATTAATTCCATTCTATTCATTATTATGAGCCATCCTCCTCTTACCAGCCTCCTCTGCTGGTTACACATTGCAAGAGATGTTGTGCGTATCTGGTAGTGGTGCATGGTACTGTGAGGGAGCAGTGTTCTGGGGCTATCCCAGAAAAGGTCACTTGTGTGATCAAAATGTGCCACTCACGGTCTGAGATCAGATGAGCTTATTAATATCCTGGGTGGTATTTTTCTCTTCACAGTGATACTATTACTCAAAACCTTGTTTACGGTTGGATGTAATTGAAAATAGAGTATATACACAGAATAATATCTCCCATGAATATGCACAGTCTTTGTCATGCCTGTCTTTGTGTTTGCTGTTGATTAGCTGACAGCGAGTCGCTTCCCTTTCACTGCAGGATTAAGTTTGGATGTTTGGCAGGACTAATGACGACAGGACTGCTGACATATCATTCACTTGTCCCACAATGTGCAGAGCTGTCATTTCTTATGAATGTGCTATGTTGTGATAAAGGCTTGCATCCTTTAGACAGGAATGCCCTGAAACAATTCTAATGGGGACTAGTTGTCCTGCATATTTATGCAAAAGTCCATCTGCAGGTCAAATAGTTAATGGCTTGTTTGCACAAAACGATGCCAATAACAGTTTGACTATGAACGGCAAAAGAAAATTCACTTTTCACCCTTTTCAGCACTTTATAGTAAACAGGTTTATGTTCACTATGATGCTGAACTGAACCTCTTGCCCCCTTAATTAATTAAACTACCTTAACTTCCGTCCACAGACCCTCTCCATCACCATGTCAGTGAAGACGGATGGGAAGAGGAAGTGGGCGGCGGTGAGGGGCCATCTGGGCTCCTCCCAGGACTCAGACACCCAGCTGGAGGCCAACCTGGAGAGTGCCGACCCAGAGCTGTGCATCCGCATGCTCCAGGTGCCCAGTGTGGTCAACTACTCTGGGCTGAAGCGTCGTCTGGAGGGCAGCGAGGAGTCCTGGATGGTCCAGTTCCTGGAGCTGAGTGGGCTGGACCTGCTGCTGGAGGCCCTGGACAGGCTATCTGGGAGGGGCTGCTCCCGCATCACAGATGCCCTGCTGCAGCTTACCTGTGTCAGCTGTGTCCGGGCCGTCATGAACTCCTCGGCTGGGATCCACTTTATCGTGGAGAATGAGGGCTACATCCGCAAACTCTCTCAAGGTTCTACATCACCTAGGAATGAGGAGAAATGCAGTGTTTAAAAATGTGTTCCACTGATGATTTAATTATTTTATTTCCGCCTCGTACACCAATTGGTGCCCAGCCCGTATGGGCTTATGAAACAGGATATCAAGTATGTGTGCACAAAACAAAAATATATATACAGTATACATGGCACGTTGTGTTAGTTCAAAATTTTGGTGTCACTTAGAAATGTCCTTGTTTTCTATGAAAACATACATAAAATGAGTTGCAAAATGAAAGGAAATATAGTCAAGATGTTGACAAGGTTATAAATAACCATTTTTAATTGAAATAATAATTGTGTCCTTCCAACTTTGCTTTGTCAAAGAATCCTCCATTTACAGCAATTACAGCCTTGAAGACTTTTGGCATTCTCGTTATCAAGTTGTTGAGGTAACCTGAAGAGATTTCACCCCATGCTTCCTGAATCACCTCCCACAAGTTGGATTGGCTTGATGGGAACTTCTTACCTACCATACGGTCAAGCTGCTGCCACAACAGATCGATAGGGTTGAGATCTGGTGACCAGTGTCTGTTATTTTGCCCATCTTGATATTTTCTTTTTATTGGCCAGTCTGAGATATGGCTTTTTCTTTGCAACTCTGCCTAGAAGGCCAGCATCCCGGAGTCGGCTCTTCACTGTTGACATTGAGACTGGTGTTTTGCGGGTACTATTTAATGAATCTGCGAGTTAAGGACGTGTGAGGCGTCTGTTTCTCAAACTAGACACTCTAATGTACTTGTCCTCTTGCTCAGTAGGACACAGCGTTGTACGAGATCTTCAGTTTCTTGGCAATTTCTCGCATGAAATAGCCTTCATTTCTCAGAACAAGAACAGACTGACGAGTTTCAGATTATTATTTTTTGTTTCTGGCCATTTTGAGCCTGTAATCGAACCCACAAATGCTGATGCTCCAGATACGTAACTAGTCTAAAGAAGGCCAGTTTTATTGCTTATTTAATCATAATAACAGTTTTCAGCTGTGCTAACATAATTGCAAAAGGGTTTCTAATGATCAATTAGCCTTTTAAAATTAGATTAGCTAACACAACGTGCCATTGGAACACAGGAGTGATAGTTGCTATTAATGGGCCTCTGTACGCCTATGTAGATATTCCATTAAAAATATGCCATTTCGAGCAACATAAGTAATTTACAACATTAATTATATCTACACTGTATATCTGATCAATTCAATGTTATTTAAATGGACAAAAAAAAATGCTTTTCTTTCAAAAACAAGTAAACTTTTGAACAGTAGTGTATATACCGTACCAGTCAAACGTTTGGACACACCTACTCACTCAAGGTTTTTCTTTATTTTACTATTTTCTACATTGTAGAATAGTAGTGAAGACATCAAAACTATGAAATAACACACATGGATTCGTGTAGTAACCAAAAAAGTGTTAAACAAATGAAAATACAGTTTATATTTGAGATTCTTCAAAGTAGCCACCCTTAGCCTTGATGACAGGTTTGCACTCTTTTTTTGTTATTTGTATAAAAAAAAATTAGGGGGTGGATCAGCTTTAATATTGCTGATAGATTGTTGCTTCCATCAATGTAATTGTCTGCATCATTTCCTATCCACCATATACATTTTAAAATATATATTTATGTATATATAGACACATAAGCATTCAGACATTTACACATATACAGTTGAAGTCAGAAGTTTAAATACACCTTAGACAAATACATTTAAACTCAGTTTTTCACAATTCCTGACATTTAATCAGAGTAAAAATTCCCTGTCTTCTGTCAGTTAGGATCACCACTTTATTTTAATGTGAAATGTCAGAATAATAGTAGAGAATGATTTATTTTAGCTTTTATTTCTTTCATCACATTCCCAGTGAGTCAGAAGTTTACATACACTCAATTAGTATTTAGGAGCATTGCCTTTAAATTGTTTAACTTGGGTGAAACGTTACGGGTAGCATTCCACAAGCTTCCCACAATAAGTTGGGTGAATTTTGGCCCATTCCTCCTGACAGAGCTGGTGTAACTGAGTCAGGTTTGTAGACCTCCTTGCTCACATGCGCTTTTTCAGTTCTGCCCACAAATGTTCTATTGAGGTCAGGGCTTTGTGATGGCCACTCCAATACATTGACTTTGTTGTCCTTAAGCCATTTTGCCACAACTTTGGAAGTATGCTTGGGGTCAATGTCCATTTGGAAGACCCATTTGTGACCAAACTTGAACTTCCTGAGTGATGTCTTGAGATGTTGCTTCAATATATCCACATACTTGTCCTCCCTCATGATGCCATCTATTTTGTGAAGTGCACCAGTCCCTCCTGCAGCAAAGCACCCCCACAACATGATGCTGCCAGCCCCGCGCTTCACGGTTGGAATGGGGTTATTTGGCTTGCAAGCATCCCCATTTTTCCTCCAGATGGTTATTATGGCCAAATAGTTCTATTTTTGTTTCATCAGACCAGAGGACATTTCTCTAAAAAGTACGATGTTTGTCCCCATGTGCAATTGCAAACCGTAGTCTGGCTTTTTTTAATGGGAGTTTTGGAGTGGCTTATTCCTTGCTGAGCAGCCTTTCAGTTTATGTCGATATAGGACTCGTTTTACTGTGGATATAGATACTTTTGTACCTGTTTCCTCCAGCATCTTCACAAGGTCCTTTGCTGTTGTTCTGAGATTGATTTGCACTTCTCGAACGTGGTTGAAAAACAAGTTTTAATGACTCCAACATAAGTGTATGTATACTTCCGACTTCAACTGTATATATAAACTCAAGTCGTACTTTATCAAAAGCCTTTTCAAAATCAGCTATGAAAACCTGTAACTATCATCTGTGGAAGAAGGTGTGGACCAAAGTGCAGCGTGGCAGCTCCGGACAGGAGGGCGACTCTGGCAGCTCCGGACAGGAGGGCTGGTCCGTGGAGGAGGCACAGGACAGACCGGGCTGTGGGGTAGCACCGGAGATCTGGTGCGTAGCCTTGACACCACTCCTCCAGGCTGAATGCCCACTCTAGCCCGGCACGTGCGGGGAGCTGGAACAGGCTGCATTGGGATCTCCTGGCGAACTGGGGAAACCGTACCTAGAGCCGGCGGGGGATATCCTGGCCCGAGGACACGTACTGGAGGTCTGGAGAGCAGGGCTGGCACCATCCTCCTGGCTGGATCCTCACCCTAGTCTGGCAGATGTGGGGAGCTGGAATGTAGAGCACCAGGTGCTGGACATCTGTAGCGCCAAGCTGGCACAAGACGTGCAGGGCTGGGGAGGAGCACAGGAGGCCTGGTGCTTGGGGCTGGCACAGTCTTCACCAGACGGCTAGCACGCACCTCAGGACGAGAATGGAGAGCTGACTCAGGTGACATCAAATCGAGGACATGCTCCATCGGGCGGATGTCGTGCCTCATGCACCAACACAGCAACTCTCTCATTCCTCTCTCCTCCAATCTCCCCATCAACTCCTTCACTGTTTCTGCTTTGCTGTCGTCGCTCACCTCCAATTTCACCCTGACTGGCTCTGGTTCCATCCTCTGCTCCGCCGACCGTCCCATGTGCCCCCCCAAAATAAATTATTGGGGCTGCCTCTCCTGGCCACACTGCTTGGTCCTTTGGTGGTGGGTAGTTCTGTAACGATCATCTGTGGAAGAAGGTGTGGACCAAAGCGCAGTGTGGTACATGTTCATACTTTTATTTGAACTGAACACTGAAATAACTAAAATAACAAAGAGAATGAACGAAAACCAAAACAGTCCTGTCAGGTGCAGAAAGACACAAAACAGAAAACAACTACCCACAAAACACAGGTGGGAAAGGCTACCTAAGTATGGTTCTCAATCAGATACAACGATAGACAGCTGCCTCTGATTGAGAACCACACTCAGCCAAACACACAGAAATAGAAAACATAGAACACAAAACATAGAATGCCCACCCCAACTCATGCCCTGACCAAACCAAAATAGAGACATAAAAAGGATCTCTAAGGTCAGGGAGTGACAAAACCATGCCTGGTTTCCCAGATAATCCATAGTATTCTATTGTTTCCAGTACTCGTCTTAAATGATCTCCAATGTATCGTCCATGTAAAAAATCTGTCTGATTAGAATGAATAATATCTGACAAAAACCTTTTAAATTCTATGTGCCAAGCATTTAGCTAGAATTTTTCCATCACAACACTGAAGTTTAAGAGACCTCCAATTTTTTAAATGGACTGGATCTTTATATATACCACTTGGATCCTGTTTCAGTAATAATGAAATCAGACGTTCTTGTTGCGTGTCCGATAATCTGTTGTTTATATAGGAGTGGTTAAAACTTGCTAATATTGGTCCTCTGAGTATATCAAAAAAAATTTGGTATACTTCCACTGGTATGCCAACCAGGTTTGCACACGCTTGGCATTCTCTCAACCAGCTTCACCTGGAATGCTTTTCCAACAGTCTTGAAGGAGTTCCCACATCTGCTGAGCACTAGTTGGCTGCTTTTCCTTCACTCTGTGGTCCAACTCATCCCAAACCATCTCAATTGGGTTGAGGTTGGTTGATTGTGGAGGCCAAGTCATCTGATGCAGAACTCCATCGCTCTCCTTCTTGGTCAAATAGCCCTCACACAGCCTGGAGGTGTGTTGGGTCATTGTGCTATTTAAAAACAAATGATAGTCCCACTAAGCGCAAACCAGATGGGATGGCGTATCGCTGGAGAATGCTGTGGGAGCCATGCTGGTTAAGTGTGCCTTGAATTCTAAATAAATTACCAACAGTGTTAACAGCAAGGTTCGTTCACCTACTCTGCGTCTCACAGCGGTTGGAACCAAAAATCTCAAATTTGGCCTCCTCAGACCAAAGGACAGATTTCCACTGGTCTAATGTCCATTGCTCATGTTTCTTGGCCCCAGCAAGTCTCTTATTATTATTTGTGTCCTTTAGTAGTGGTTTCTTTGCAGCAATTTGACCATGAAGGCCTGATTCATGCATTCTCCTCTAAATAGTTGATGTTGAGATGTCTGATATTTGAACTCTGTGAAGCATTTATTTGGGCTGCAATTTCTGAGGCTGGTTACTCTAATGAACTTATCCTCTGCAGCAGAGGTAACTCTGGGTCTTCCTTTCATGTGACGGTCCTCATGAGAGCCAGTTTCATCATAGCGCTTGATGGTTTTTGCGACTGCACTTGAAGAAACTTTTAAAAGTTCTTGTCTTAAAGTAAGGATGGACTGTCGTTTCTTTTTGCTTAGTTGAGCTGTTCTTGCAAAAATATGGACTTGGTCTTTTACCAAATAGGGCTATATTCTGTATATCACCCCTACCTTGTCACAACAGAACTGATTGGCTCAAACGCATTAAGGAGGTAAGAAATTCCACAAATTAACTTTTAACAAGGCACACCTGTTAATTGAAACACATTCCAGGTGACTACCTGGAACAAGGCAACGGGTGGCTACTTTGAAGAATCTCAAATATAAAATATATTTTTATTTGTTTAACACTTTTTTGGTTACTACATGATTCCATTTGTGTTATTTCATAGTGTTCATGTCTTCAATACTATTCTACAATGTAGAAAATAGTACAAATAAAGAATTGAATGAGTAGGTGTGTCCAAACATTTAACTGGTACTGTATATATAATGTAAAGGCCATAGTGAGCATAAATGCACATACATAACATTTTTATTCAGTTGTAGATTTAGGAGTACAATGGCAACATGGAACAATTCAGGTCAGATATAGGCTATTATGTCAGACAAAGTGTATGGAGTGAGACACTGTGTGGAGAGACAGTGCATTGCAACATCTTCACATACACTGACACACTTATCACAAACACAAAATGTTTTCAGAAAAGTGGCAAAGTTCACGTCACGTTTCCTTAAATTAAGCCATAACATTCTAGAGGTCACCAGACAAGTGAGAAAGATAGAGGCAGGATGTAATATGAGGACCATAACCATGGTTGTATTCATTACATCTTGCAACTGAAATCAAACCAAACAGAACCAAACAGAGCAAACGGAACAAAACAGGGAGGGACCTACCTGAATTTGTCCAATAGAAACTTTCAATGAAAAACATTTTCCGTTCCATTTCGGTTTTGCAACAGACAAAATGTTTTGCAACACGGTCAACATTATGAATACACCCTATGTGTACACTGACTGTGACAATGTCTTACCACAGCCTTGGACACGTCCAATACCATGGTGAAGAAGCAAGTGTTTGAGCTGCTTGCTGCCCTGAGCATGTTCTCCTCTGATGGGTACCGTCTGGCCCTGGATGCCCTGGACCATTACAAGGCAAGTGTCATACAGCCAGACAAGCTTTCACTAATGGATAGAGGCTATGGAAATATATACCATTCATCTACAGGATACGTTGCCTGATTGTGATTTAGGAAGGATAATGAGAGAAAAATACTGGGGGGAAAGTACACATAACAGTATGTGTGATTTTGATGAAAGCTGACAGAAATCAGATATGACAAAAAAAAATGTTACATGCTATTTCAGCTCAAAAAAATATCATTAAATAGGATAATTAAAGTAATTTTTATTAATTCCAAACATTACTGAATAACCATATGACTTAGCCCCCAGAAATGTCTTCTAGTGTACAGATGTTAGACTGCCTAAGTAACTTAATTCTGTTATCTAGTTACATCCATAGTTGTCAATACATTGATTAATGTTACTTTCTGATCAATATTAAACCATTCCGTGTATGGGGTGGGGGGTGGGGCTGTCCTCACACAGTGTGAGTGAATGATATACAGTATGTCTAATGTGTTCATTTGTCCCGTAGGGTGTGAAGACCCAGCTGTATCGCTTCAGTGTGATCATGAACGAGCTGCAGGCCACAGACAACATGCCCTACATGGTCACCCTCCTCAGTGTCATCAACGCCATCATCTTTGGGACAGACGACCTGCAACAGAGAGACAAGATCCGCAAGGAATTTATTGGTACAGCGCATTGTTTATCTTCACTACTCAGCCACTTGGCAGAGATTCAGTTCATCTGCAAGGTCACACAGTGGCACATTGTTAATGACAAAATGTATACTGAACAAAACTATAAAACGCAACATGCAACCATTTAAAAGATTTTACTGAGTTATAATTGAAATATATTCATTAGGCCCTAATCGAAGGATTTCACATGACTGGGAACACGTATATGCATCTCTTGGTTACAGATAACTTTAAAAAAGGTACCGGCGTGGATCAGAAAACCAGTCAGTATCTGGTGTGACCGCCATTTGCCTCATGCAGCGCGACAAATCTCCTTCACATAGAGTTGATCAGGGTGTTTATTGTGGCCTGTGTAATGTTGTCCTACTCCTCTTCAATGGTTCGGGCTAGGCCCCTTAGTTCCAGTGATGGGAAATCTGAACGCTACAGCATACAATGACATTCAAGACGATTCCGTGCTTCCAACTTTGTGGCAACAGTTTGGGAAAAACATTTTCCTGTTTCAGCATGACAATGCCCCATGCACAAAGTGAGGTCCATACAGAAATGGCTTGTCGAGAACAGTGTGGCAGAACTTGACTGGCCTGCACAGAGCCCTGACCTCAACCTCATCGAAAACCTTTGGGATGAATTAGAATGCCGACTGTGAGCCAGGCCTAATCTCCCAACATCAGTGCCCGACCTCACTAATGCTCTTGTGGCTGAATGGTAGCAAGTCCCCACAGCAATGTTCCAATATCGAGTGGAATGCCTTCCCAGAAGAGTGGAGGCTGTTATAGCAGCAAAGTGGGGACCAACTCCATATTAATGCCCATGATTTTGGAGTGAGATGTTCGACAAGCAGTTGTCCACATTCTTTTTGTCATGTAGTGTATGTCACTAGGTCCTTCTAGCTACTGTATATGCCTGTCCTCAATCTGTCCCCTATCTTGTCCCCAAACACCTGAATCTTGTGCAAACCTCATATTCAGGGATACAATTATGCATTTGTGTCTGGCATAGATGGTGTTACATTAATCTTTTTTTTTTTGTGAAAAATATGTGTTTTAATGAAGGGGAAATCAAGATTAGGCCTAGCTACAGTATGCTGTAGATTTGTGTGCTGAAATTGTTGAAGAAATATTGGCATAGTAGGCATATCACATTTTGATAAACTTGATAAACTTATGCTATGCATAATATTATGGTTCTTGACAGGTTACAGTATTGTCTATCTCAATATTAGACCTCTGATTATTTATTTAATTAATAAGAAGAAGTCTAAGATCATTCCAAAGCGGTCTAATGCCGCATTCAAAACCACTCAGAACTCACCACTCAAAACTTGGAAATCTCCGACTTCTGACTTCAGTGCGTTCAAGACAACTGGGAACTCAGGGAAAAAACTAGCTCCGAATGGTCATCCAACTCGAAATTCCATGTCAGAAACTTGAGCATCTTTCTAGAGCGTTAACCTAAAGATCACTTACGCCATGATTTAACCTTTTTTTTTTTTTAATTCCCAGTTGTCTTGAGAGCACCATTATATTGGGCTAAGTAGGCTATTCTCTATGAACAGGCTTTGATTTATGCCTACCTTTTTATAATGGCCTATTGGCGGCAGTCTAACAAAAGCTTGTCTGAAGTCAAGTCGCCATTCCCTTTCTTTGTGATTTTGCTATTCACGGTAAATGTGAAATACATTTTTTTTTTTTTTCAAATAATTCTGTAAATGTAGCCTATTCAAAGTTGTTCCACATCACCACTCTACTGCAAATAGATTTTTGATGCATTCAAAACAACTGGGAACTCAAAAAAAGCGAGCTCATAGAGAGAAATTGAGAAGTCATTGATCTTCAGGTAGGAGAATGCTGCATTAGTAACCAAGTGGGAAGGGGAATTTACCACATACGACTGGGAAAATTCCTTTGAACGGACCTCCAACTGGTAATTACTGGTGGGAAACTCATCTATCATCCTGAGTTCCCACTTCTCCCAGATGCTGACCTCTGACGTCACCTAATAAGGAAATGACCTCTGGCAGTTAAATGCAGCAGTTAAATGCAGCAACAAAACATTATTTATAAAATGCAATCTATTAATATGATTTTTTAACACTATAATTTGTTTACAAGCATGATAGCTGTACTTTTAGTTTATGGTTTACACAGCTTGTTTGCCATTCAGTGTTTCTCAATGAATTCAACCACCTGAATGCATCCAACTGGTAAATTCCCACTTTCCACTTGGTTATGAATGCAGCAGAAGTCAAAGCTCTGATATGATGTCTGAGTTTTCGATGTGTATGCCACGCTCAAAACAACTGGGAACTCGGAACTCAGAAATATCAGACTTTCGACTTTAGTGGGTTGGAAAAAACAAGCTCTGACTGGGAAAAATAGTTTTGAACGCTGGTCATCCAACTCGAGTTCCCAGTTGTCTTGAACGCACTGAAGTCTGAGGTCGAAGATTTCCGAGTTGTCTTGAACACACCATAATTATGTCCTAATCGCTCACCTGCAATCGACTTCACTCGCTGATTCCAGATCATATTTCACAGTGTTCCAACTTTTTAATAACCTACTACAAAGTAGGAAACTGATCAATTGGGAGTTGGATCGTTGTTTTTGTGACTGTCTTTATTAAATGCAGTGTTTCTGTTTTATAGGATTACAATTACTTGATATACTGCCCAAATTTAGGTGAGTGCCTTGACTTACTTCCTCGTTTCATTGTGACTTTTTTGTCATGTGCAGATAAGAAATGCCCATGCATTGGTCAAGTACAATATAGTTTGAGTGAAATGTTAAACAAAACCTTTGTTACCTGCACATTTGTCAATCATTTTGTTGATTTGATGTGCAAGTGGGAAACAAACATTGTAAACAGGCTACTTGTTCAATAGGCCCTTTTTAATTGTGTGTGTGTGTGTGTGAGACAGAGATGAGGAGGATGAGGACTTGATCATTCAGTGTGAGGCGTTTGAAGAGGCCATGTCTGAGGATGAGGAGGAGCTGCTGAGGGTCTATGGAGGCATAGACATGAGCAGTCACCAGGAGGTGTTCATCACCCTCTTCAACAAAGTGAGCACAGCTGTCAGCTGCACTGCCATAACACTGCATGTCACCTACTCATGGCTAGTTCCGCAAACAACAAAATTATAAGTGCACTCAAAATAAGGTTTGGTTGTGTGTTGTTCAACCTCAAGGTGAGCAGCTCTCCATCGTCCCGCCAGCTGCTGTCCATCCTACAAGCCCTGCTGCTGCTGGGGCCCGAGAGGGCTGACATCTGGCAAGCCTTGGAGGCTATCACTAACCGGGCCATTCTGCTGGATCAAGACTGTGAGTCATCACGCTCCTGACACATTCAATAGTTCAATAAGCTGACCTCTAAGAGAGTTATGGGCAAAGGACTGCAGTCTGGGTGAACAGCGTGCGTAGGAAAAATGTTTGTCTTGGTTACATGTCAACAAAATTCAGTAGATTTGAGTGTTTGTGTGTGATTTCTGTGCTCCAGCTCATATGGACTCTTGTGAGATTATTATGCAACGCCTGGTGTTCTCCAAGCGCAGGACAGCTGGTGTCGATGCTGTGGATGGTCTGCCACCCAAGAAGATTGATAAGGCTGTTCAGACCGACATGGTGGACGACGACCAAGAAAGACTGACCAAATGCTCCACAAAAGTGTCCTCTCCACCTTTCCTATATCCCAATTTGATGGGACCAGGTCCCCTTCAGTGCCCACCTCCCCCTCCTCCACCCCCCACTCCACCATTACAACACATTGGAGGTAGAGTACCCCCACCACCAACTCCTCTACCAGGGATGCAGGTGCCCCCAGGGTGCCCTCCCCCTCCTCCACCCCCACCAGGAATGGGCAGTGGAGGACCTCCACCACCCCCACCCTTGCCCGGTATGCCAGGCCTGCCTCCTCCACCACCACCTCCCCCTGGCATAGGGGGCATTGTGGTGGCCCAGAGTAGCCAGTCCCTGGGGTGTGCCTCTGCTGCTGCCTCCAAGGCAGGCCGTTGCCCCACCTTGAGGATGAAGAAGCTCAACTGGCAGAAACTCAGAGCTGTCACTGGTGAGTGGAAAACCTTGGCATCTCTCTTTAATGATCCTCCCCTGTGTTTACAGAGGATGGGAAAAGATTGTCTGGTTGGATACTTTTTTGTGAGGTAATTCCAGATGTGTTGTGGTTATTCTGTCCCTCCTTTAACATACACACAGATGGTCATTCCATGTGGACTTCAGCTCAGAAAGACGCTCCTCTGGAGCCCAACTACTCCAGCATTGAACAGCTGTTCTGTCTCCCAGTGACCGAACACAAAGACAAGGGGGCAGCTGCTCCTGTCAAAAAGGAGCCTAAAGAGGTGCACTGGTCAACACTCATTACAGCTCTCGTATCTGGAGCACACCAGAAACATGGCTCATTATGAATCCTAAAACAACCTCCCTAACAAAATGTCTATTCCCCTCTTCTCTCTACAGATCTCCTTTATTGACGCAAAGAAGAACTTGAATTTGAACATATTTCTCAAGCAATTCAAATGGTAATTTGTCATTAAGTCGGTATTGATATCAATGTTGATACCCCATTGAGCCTCCTTTTTTTTCTCCATGCTTCTCTATCTAGCTCTCATGATGAGTTTGTGGTGTTGATTCAGAGTGGGGATCGCTCTAAGTTCGATGTGGAGGTCTTGAAGCAGCTTATTAAACTCTTACCTGAGAAACATGAGGTACTGTAGGTACCAGAGACTTTCACAATGTTTGCAAATCACCTTTATTAATACAGCAAACATGGTGGTCTGACTAAAGAGCCTCCCTTTTCTGTCTCAATTTAGATAGATAACCTGAAATCCTTCCTGGGAGAAAAATTAAAGTTGGCCAATGTAGACCGATTCTACATCTCTCTCCTGGCTGTACCATGGTAACTGCTGTTCCTTTTCTCATTTTCATAATTCCTGGCACCTCACTGGAAACTGGATGTAGAGAAGAATCTCTGGCTGTGATAGTTAACGGAATCTAGTGTCTGTTTTTGTTTGGCACTTCCATGACTTGTCTTTCTTAATTCCCAATGGTATCTCTCTTCCCTGCCATACCATCCCTACTTCGTATCCTCGCTCTCGTGTCTACCCACAGTTACCAGCTGAGGATAGACTGTATGTTGCTGTGTGAGGAGACCACCTCAGTACTGGACATGCTCAAGCCCAAAGCAGACGTGGTTGAATCAGCATGCCAGTGTAAGTCAACACCAACTTTCCTGTATAAACAGCAGTGGTGGAAAAAGTACCCAATAATCATACTTGAGTAAAAGTAAAGATACCTTTTTTATAGAGAATGACTAATGTGAAAGTCACCTAGTAAAAAACTACTAAAGAAAAAGTATTTGGTTTTAAATATACTTAAGTATAAAAAGTACATTTCATTTCTAAGATATACGTAAGGATCTATAGTAAAACATTCCTTATATTAAGCAAACCAGGCGGTACAGTTTTTAGAAATGTATGGATAGCCAGGGGCACACTCCAACACTCAGACATAATTTACAAACAAAACATGTGTTAAGTGAGTCCGCCAGATTAGAGGCAGTAGGGATGACCAGGGATGTTCTCTTGATAAGTGCGTCAATTGGACAATTTTTCTGTCCTGCTAAGCATTCAAAATGTACCAAGTACTTTTGGGTGTCAGGGAAAATGTATGGAATAAAAAGTACATTATTTTCTTTAGTAATGTAGTGAAGTAAAAGTTGTCAAATATAAGTAGTAAAATACAGAACCCAAAAAATTACTTAAGTAGTACTTTAAAGTGTTTTTACTTAAGTACTTTACACCACTGAAACTCATGTTACAATGATTTCCTTATGAATCCATTGCATATTTTTGTAAGCTAGCAGAGGACACAGTAAGATTTATTATGAATAATTGTGTTTGTTAGAACTGTCAAGAGTGGTAACTATTATATGCTGTTCTATGTAGAACAAATTGTGCTGGAAATGTTTAAACTATTCAAGTGTTGGTTTTTCAAAATGTCTAAAAGAGCATTTTTTTGCGTAGAATGTTTCATTAAAAAGAAAATCTCCCCAGGTCTCAGAATGAGCACTCTCATGCCTAGTTTCTGCAGGCTCATCCTTGATGTGGGAAACTTCCTCAACTATGTAAGTAAGGACTCTCCAAAGGATGGCATTCCTACCTGACAAAGTAATGTTAGGATATCAGTTAGCCTGTAATAGCTTTCGTGCCGAACCCACAAGTGTTTCAGGTGCCAAGTTTATGGTCATTTTGCAGTTGGTAGGGAGATTCCTAGATGTGTGCAGGAGGGCATGGGACTAAGGAATGTGTAGTATTGGTGAAAAAAAGGTATGTGTTCACTATAGAGGTGCCCATGTTGCTGAGGATCAGAAGTGTCCGGTGCGAGAGAGACCGGTTGAGGTTGTCAGTCAGTTGTACGTACTGAAGGCGTTTGTATCCTGAGGCAGTGAAGAAAGTAGAGGAAGATGGGTCAATGTTGAGGGATGATAAGAGGCTCCCAGTGGGTAGTAGACTTTTGCCAGTACAGAATGATAGGTCTACGAATTAAATGTGCTTCAAGTAAGGCTGGCTTTTTGGTGTTCATTGCCATGGTTATCAACTGTAAAGCTGAAGTGGAACGTAAATCACAAAAAATTGGTTTTGTTGTAGCAGCTGCAGAGAAGTACTTTACTGCAGAAGAGTTACAGGGAGTGTTGAATGGGAGTGTCCCGTTCTCCCAGACCATCGATCAAATAGGGTGGTGGGTTTTTAATGAATGTAGGGTTAGTTGGCAGGCTAATTTTTTTTTTTTTCCCTCTTTCCTCTTTTTGCATCACAAAGTATAATGGATTTATACTCCAGTCCAGTTGGTGGTGGTAATGTACCATTAATATTGAATGTCAACAATCGTTAAACCCCACCGATGAAGGATGATGACATTCCACTCACCCGTAAACATGCGACACTTATGCAGTCTGAAAAGCTCTAACTCCTGACTCTCTGCTTGCTCACAGGGAAGCCACACAGGGAACGCTGAGGGCTTTAAGATCAGCTCTCTGCTGAAGCTGACTGAGACTAAGGCCAACAAGAGCCGCATTACCCTGCTCCATCACATTCTGGAGGTAACCCTATCATAAATAATAGCGCTTTAGTGCTTTTCTGAGGATAAAAACAACTTTGGTCAGTTCTCCTCACAGAAACCAAACATACTTCACATGGACAATGAAATCAAAATCATAAATAAACTCATGACTTGTTTACAGGAGACAGAGCTGAACCACCCAGAGCTGTTGAACCTTCCTGACGACATTGAGATTTGTGAAAAGGCAGCTGGGTATAAAACCCTTGTTATTCAAACAATTGTTATGAGCTCTGCAATTGATAAACAAATGATTTATATTACATTAAAACATTTATAAATATTGCCTTTTATCCATCAGAGTCAACCTTGACTCCATTCAGGCAGAAGCCAGTGCCTTAGTAAAACGACTGAAAGAAGCGGCAAAGAAAGTCACCAACTCTGTGGACGATGTAAAGGAGCAGTTCGAAAAGGTCATTGAGGTATGAAACCAGTAAATTGTATTCTATTGTGGTTGCCTCCCAAAAATGACTTAAAAAAAAAACTATTTTAGAGGTCAACTATACACTAGTGTTCTTTAAAAGGCAAGGGTTCAACCTTGTTTCCCTCCCCAAGGAAAACCTGGAGGCCTGCCTGAATTTGGAAAAGCGGTTTACAGAGATTGTGAGGAAGAAGGGTGACCTGGCACTCTACCTGTGTGAGGATGCAAACCAACTCTCCCTGGAAGAGCTCTTCGGCACCATTAAGACCTTCAGGGGGCTTTTCATCAAAGCCTTAAAGGTCAGAGGAGCACATCACTAATAGACGGAATTCCACAAGTTTTGATAAATGTTGATAATGCATACTGATTTCCATCACTAGTACATTGAAAACAGAGGTTTGGTTATGAAGTTGCCTCAAATCGTATTTCTCAATGTTCTATGTATGTTCTATGCACAGGAAAACAAGAGCAGAAAAGAGCAGGCTGTGAAGGCGGAGAAAAGGAAGAAGCAGCTTGAGGAGGAGGAATCCAAGAGACAGAAGGGGGAGAACGGAAAAATAAGTGAGTTCTTCTGATGGTCCATATCTCCTGTCTGTCAGGAGTCTGTTTTGTATTTTCACTAAGACGATAGAGTAGCCTGCCATGTGGTATCTTAATACATCTCTCTATCCTCTGTCACCAGTCCGGAAAGGACCCCCACCACAGGACGATGGATGTATTATCGACCACCTCCTTAATGATATCCGGAAAGGCTTTCATCTCAGGAAGACCCGGCCCAGGTGCGAAACGGATAGCCCCCTCTCTTGTGCAATGAATAGGGATACGGGCCAGCCTGGTAAGGACAAGACGACTCTGACCCTGTCCTGTCTCCAGCTTCACTCCTATACTGAAACATAACCAGGCTTCGCCGATATATAGTACCAGTCAAAAGTTTGGAAACACCATTCAATTCTTTATTTTTACTAATTTCTACATTGTAGAATAATAGTGAAGACATCTGTCGTGTCTTTGGCTATGGCGGATTAAGTGATATGACATGCTATTCTATAAAGTAATTTCTCCGTAATGAATATTACCTGATTGAGCTAATCATGTAAATGTAATTAACTAGAGAGTCGGGCACCACAAAATAATAATTATAGAGCTGTTATCTTCTGAATAAACTCTTAAAGACCTAGTAATATTTTACATCAATAGCAGTCAATATTAATCGTCATCTTAATTCAGTTTGATCTGAAAGTTGTAAATTCTTGGTTATGCACAAACCCTGGCTAACAAGTTGAATCAGCAATACAAAATTGGGTTTAATTATTTATTTACTGAATACCTAACTAATTACACATAATTAAATCATAACTTGATTACAAATACGTCATAAAGGAAAACGTCCCTGGTGGGCGGAACAGATATGACAGCTTGTTACACAAAAGAAAAGGGGCTGGGTTTGAGTGAAGGAGCGGGAAGACTGAGGAACAAAGGCCGAAGCTGTGCTATTGTAAATACAGTATTTTATGCATTCTAAATTACCGCCCATTTGGAAAAGGAAAATGCAATAAATATTTACTCTGAGCTGCGCTTCGGTAGGTTGGTGGTAGATGGAAGGCCGTGTTGCCAAACCGAGTCCTTTGTCCTTTGAAGAATGTCTCTGGTGGTCAATTGGTTACGTTGTAGTTACGTCGTTGTGTGATAAACGGGATACTCTGTCTGTTCCTTCCTAACCCTCGTTTGCATCTGCTGTTAACTCAACGGCTAGGAGGTATCACTTCTGTAGTGAATAAGAGTTCAAAGTTCATACCATTCGCAACCAAAGCTCACGTTGATGTTGGCTTCGTTCTGTAGTTATTATCTGAACCATTCTGACATAGGACCGTCGTCCTCACGTCCTCGGAACAGGAGGTTATATTGTGGTCAAGGGCCTATATAGGAAGGGAGAGGAGGGCGTGTTTGAAAAGTTTTATAGCCCATGTCCCTTCACATGGGCCTTCCACTGATTGAGCAGAGCCCTACCTTATGAAAACCCAAATCTCACATTTTAGAAGCTAAAATCACATTTTCATCCCATCCCATATTCAAACATTTAAATCGAACCACAATTCTATGTGAATCCGATAACTCTGTGTAGACTTTCCACTGTAGTTTGTCATCTTATCATTGATGAGAATGTCTCAGATGACCAGCGAACTGACAGATTTGCCTTGACAGCTTTGCACACTCTTGGCATTCTCTCAACCAGCTTCACCTGGAATGCTTTTCCAACGGTCTTGAAGGAGTTCCCACATATGCTGAACACGTGTTAGCTTCTTTTTCTTCACTCTGTGGTCCAACTCATCCCAAACCATCTCAATTGGGTTGAGGTCAGGTGATTGTGGAGGCCAGGTCATTTGATGCAGCACTCCATCACACTCCTCCTTGGTCAAATAGCCCTTTACACAGCCTGGAGTTGTGTTGGGTCATTGTCCTGTTGAAAAACAAATGATAGTCCCACTAAGCGCAAACCAGATGGGATGGCGTACCGCTGCAGAATGCTGTGGTAGCCATGCTGGTTAAGTGTGCCTTGAATTCTAAATAAATCACTGACCGTGTCACCAGCAAAGCACCTCCACACCCCTCCTTCTGCATACTTCACGGTGGGAACCACACATGCGGAGATCATCCTACTTCACCTACTCTACTCTACGTCTCACAAAGATAAGGCAGTTGGAACCACAAATCTCAAATTTGGACTCCTCAGACCAAAGGACATATTTCCACCAGTCTAATGTCCATTGCTCATGTTTCTTGGCCCAAGCAAGTCCCTTCTTATTGGTCCTTTTAGTAGTTTATTTGACCATGAAGGCCTGATTAACACAGTCTCCTCTGAACAGTTGCTGTCTGTTACTTGAACTTCATGAAGCATTTATTTGGGCTGCAATCTGAGGTGCCGTTAACTTTTAATGACCTTATCCTCTACAGCAGAGGTTACTCTGAGTCTTCCTCTCCTGTGGCGGTCCTCATGAGAGCCAGTTTCATCATATCGCTTGATGGTTTCTGCGACTGCAATTTTCCGCATTGACTGACCTTCATGTATTAAAGTAATGGACTGTCGTTTCTTTGCTTATTTGAACTGTTCTT
Source organism: Oncorhynchus kisutch (assembly GCF_002021735.2). Classification (NCBI taxonomy): domain Eukaryota; kingdom Metazoa; phylum Chordata; class Actinopteri; order Salmoniformes; family Salmonidae; genus Oncorhynchus; species Oncorhynchus kisutch. Next base: position 35,487,136 of record NC_034180.2, read on the forward strand.
GCCATAATATGGACTTGGCCTTTTACCAAATAGTGCTGTCTTCTGTATACCACCAATACCTTGTCACCAACACAACTGATTGCCTCAAACGCATTAAGAAGGAAAACAATTCCACAAATTTAAGGCACACCTGTTAATTGAAACGTGTTCCAGGTGACTACCTCATGAATCTGGTTGCGAGAATGCCATCATGGCAAAGGGTGGCTATTTTGAAGAATTGCAAATATAAAATATATTTTGATTTGTTCAACACTTTCTTTGGGTTACTACATGATTCCATATGTGTTATTTCATAGTTTGTTTTCAGTATTCTACAATGTAGAAAATAGTACAAATAAAGAAGCCCTTGAATGAGTGTCAACTTTTGACTGGTACTGTATATTAGCTTTAATATTGTGGCTTCCATCAATGTAATTGTCTGCTTCATTTCCAGTCTCCCATATATTTTCCCTTAACCCTACCATACCTCCCCTAATTGGAGTAAACTAATGGACAACACCACTTAGGCTTCTACTTCCAGCATGTACATACTATATACATTTTACAGACAGTGTATATTTTACAATAGTTTTTGTTTTTAATCCCTTCAGCAACATTCAGCCCCTCCACTCTCTCTGACCACCATCTAGTTTTGATTCATATTTTTCAACTCTGTGATGTTTCACAAAAGTTCTGAACCTTTCTATTCTAAAAAGTTTCTACAAATTGTAAATTAAAGAAACATCTTTGCTAAGAGTTATTGCTCTCTTACTTTTTAAATAATCCTCTGTGCTTACATTTGAGCTTTATTGAAGCCATTACCAATTACACCTGCTTAATTTCATCAAGAATGTGTGCTTGGTTGTGCTTCTTTGTGTATTTTATTTAACAGCACTTGCCAGATTTAAACATTGCCTGCTTAATTAAGAATGATGGAATGTTAGGAATGCCTGGTACAGTAGACCTGCTCTTCCTCTCTTCAAGCATTAACAGAACCTCTCACTTGCAGGATCAAGTGTCAAGCCTGTAAAAGAAGATGTCGAAGCCTCTGTCTCAGTCTCCAGCACTCCCATTCCCACCCAACCCCAGGCAGAGGAGAGGGCACCAAGAGAAGGAGTGAACGGATTACCCAGCATACCCAAAGAAATATACCCCCAAAAAACAGCTTTGTCAAAGACTAACCAGCTCCCAGCTGAATCCCAGGATGGAGGGGAGCCTCTGCGAAGCCTCCCCACAGACAATTTGCTACCTCCGGCAATACTAGGAATGGATGTCCTAAATAACACCCCAAGTGTTGGGGTGTTATTTACAGACCTGCCTGAAATCAACCAGAATGTCAACAGTGGCCTGGTGACGGAGGAATTGATGCCTGAGTGCTCACAGAGCAATGGAGAGGGTCAAATTAATGGAGCCTGCACACTGGCTGTCGCTGATATGGACATGATTATAGAGCGCAAGCTGATGGGAAAAACCATTGGCCAAGATGACGTTGAAGGTGAGAGCAGCAGCATGATGGTAAAGACTCTTAAACCAGTTGAGACTGGGGATGACATGGTGGTGAAGATGGTGGCACAGGATATGGGTGTAACTAACGGACAACAAGACACCAATGGCAACACAGACACCAATGGCAACAAGTGTTTGGTCAGTGCGGTGCAAAGCATTGGAGTGGACTCTAAAGATCTGCTCTCATCGGTATCCGAAGCTCTGCCTTCTTTTGAGTCGGGACCCCTAACACCAGAGGATAAAAAACAGCAGAAGCTCTTTAGAAGAAACAAAAATAAGAGTAATGAAGGTAATGTATTAATTCATTCTAATAAAGATGTTTGGAACTGTGGTCTCCTGACGTGTATGAAAGGGAGATGTTTTCCCCTTTTTTTATGTGGTTTTATTGCATTTTACTTTATATATAGTGTCTGATCATTTGGTGCTGTTTTTAAAAGTTAAGTTTTAGCATGAATGTACTGTTTTTGGAAAACGATCTTAAAAGATTCCCATTTACATCTTATTGAGTCCTTTCATGATCAAATAGTTTGTTTTTCGTGTTTTGTTTTTTCTTTGACTCTCTCTAAAGCACAAGGTAACACTGGAAAGCGACACCCTAAATGTAAAAAGGGGTGTGTGTTGCAGTGAGGTAGGTCAAACGACTGGATGGAAAACTAACTGGTGCAAGAGGGACATTTTTATTCAACCCATCAGCACCAAGCCATAATTTCAATTAACAAACAGTCTAACCAGGATCTGGTTTAATCTGATTGTCTTGTCCTGTTAACACTGTCCTCTTCAGTAAAAATCTTTAAAATCCCTGGTAAACAAATTGTAATGATTCAAGATAAACCACTTTGTCTGGCATTTTGGCTGCTACTTTATGCCCTTTTGTCAGCCTGAATCTTATATCTTGACAAGTCTTAAGATCAACCTGACACCTCAAACGCCACAGTTGAACATTTATCATTTATATCCAAGTACACTTCAATGTCATACCTCAGTAGGAAGAACTTGCTTAGCATTTCTGCTCTGTGTGTAATCTTTTTGAAGGAGTTTGTCTTTGTTTCCTGTACCTCCGTACCCATATGTTGTTGAACTGCCCAACCTCACAACAACCTAAACAGCTAAATGGATTATTTAACCTACTAACACAACTACTTTTTTTTGTGCTTCCTGTAAACTGTGTCGTTTTGTAAGTCTGTCTTTGCTGAAAGATGTTTTAATTTAAATTAATTTAGCGCTTTAATGATCTAGAGATTGATGCAACCAGTAGCACTATATGATTATTTTGGAAATGAAATGGCATAAGAAACATAATAAAAGTCCATTCTCACCCCTGCCAAGCCTCTTTCTGATCCATCAAATGCAATCGTAACTACAAATGTCGGGATATTATCGCCATACTATTTTAAAGTCATTGGTATGTCATTTTTATTCCTTCAATCTATTAATTTCAGTCTGTCCTCTCCCTAGGCGATTCCCGGAAGAGGAAGTCAAGAGGGAAGGAATTGTTGAGATGATATTTTTTTCTTCTTCTCCCATACATGGTTTGTGCACATTGCAATGGACTAGGTCTACGTTATATTGGACTAAATTGATTCCTCCAAGATGATATCGACATGTTCTTTCTTCCTTTGGATGATTTAGAGTTCTTAAAAATATTGAAATCAACTGAAAAGCTGCCATTGTTCCCTGGCAAGGTTGATTTGTAGCCGACCAAGAAGCTGAGTCATGAACACGTTCCCATGCAGCCTGTTATGTTCCATTAGGCTACTACTGTCTGTGGTCTCTGCACAGCCACAATCCCAGCAAACCTACTGTCACTTTTGAAATAAATGAATGATATGTTGAAAATAATATAAAATTCCCTTATTTTTACATTATGGATTATTTGAACAGCTGAGTTCATCTGACTCTGGGGAAGTACATAAAAGGCCACATTGCCAAAATCCCAAAGTATCCCTTTAACTATGGTCTGTCTTTCGCCTTGCAGTTCATGCCCTCTGCTTCTTTATAACCTGTAGTCAGTCCACATGTGTTTAGGGTCGAGCACCTCTGTTAGGGCTTAAAATGTGAGCAGGAATTTGATTATTGGCCCGGGTTTCCCCACTGGGAGCAGTTTGCAGCGGGTTAAAAGAGATTGCCTACTGTAGGCTAGACTAAGCACATGGAGTAATGAGTAGGTCCGTGTTTTCACATGTGAAAGTGATTGCTTTTGATAAAAACGCATTATCTGCAATCACAATGAAAACTAGTTTGAAAATTCTAACATTTTAAGGGAAAAAATATTTCTGAAAGATGCACCATGCTGCCTTGTCGACAACATGAGAGTGGCACAAATTACTGTTAGATTTGAGAAGGGCACTCCTCCCTCACAGATTTGTCCCTTTCACGCCATGGGTCATAGACCAGTGCACTGTGGCTCAGGTTAATAGAACTCCCTCAATGTTTACCAACTCCGGTCTTCAAGTACCCCTAACCGCACACATTTTCATTGTAGCCCCCAGACAAACACACCTCATTCAACTCAAAGGCTTGATGATTAGTTTACAAGTTGAATCAGATGTGCTTGTCTGGGGCTACAATAAAAATGTATACTGATGGAGGACTGGAGTAGGGAAACACTGTGCTAGGGCAACAAGCAGATAAGGCGGTGACGTAGGAAGGCCAGGATGTCTCGCTTCCTCTTCCGTCTCTGGTGAAGCTCTTGATTCACCTGGATAGAGGTTATGCGGTGGGTTTCCAGCTGACCAGTGGAGTCCAGCCGAGGCCACTATGAAGAAGATGGGAGATCACCCGGAACCTAGGGTGGAGATTAAATAGAGTGGGGGTATCTGAGTAAAGTTCTGTCAAGATAATGTCAAGTCGAATTTGAGTGTGTCTCTGCATGCCTGCGTCAGTTGCTACTCAAAGCAGTCTACCTCGGTAGAGTGTTGCATGGTGATACACTTGGCTCCTACTTCGGTTGACAGACTTTTTCCTGGCCCCAGCGATGGTCAGCAGACTGCACCAAGGGGTGAAGGACAGCAGAGGATCTGATAGGTGCTCAGCTCTTCTGCAATCGAAGTGTTGAATGCAGAATAAAGCATATTTAATGGTGATTAGGTGTCAAATTACTCCTTGCCAATAGTTGAGAAGAACATCTGTGGCTAGGCTAGTCCCAGATGTATGTCCACTCACCCACATCTACTAATCATAGAACAGGGGGTCAAAAAGTTATAGAAAGGATGAGTGAGATAATTTACCATCAGAGTAGGAGTGCTGATCTAGGATCAGGTCGACTCTGTCCATATAGTATTCATTATGATCTTAACTTTAGCACAGTGGTGGCTGGTGGGAGGAGGTATAGGAGAATGGCCTCATTGTAATGGCTGGAATGGTATCAAAAACACCAAATATATGTAAACCATGTATGACTCCATACCATTTCAGCATTAAAATGAGCATGTCCTCCTATAGATCCTCCCACCGGCCTCCACCTCTTTTGAAAATTCTTAGTCTGGCGTGTTCTCTTGGGTCACAGTGAACCGTGTACATTAATGAAATATGAGTTAGTACTGTAAATCCATATGTTCCAGCTAGCTAGCTTGCACAGGCATATTAGCTAACATGTGACACCTACTTGTATCACCTGCATTAGATTAACTCAATGACAATGAGCACCCACATGTGCTCCAGTAAAGTTGCCCTCCAAGGCTCTGTGATGCCAACTTAGCAATTTTGTTGCTAGATTTAGCAACTTTTCAGACTACCCTGTCAACTTTCTTTTTTCAAACAGCACCTAGCAAAATATTTAGCTACTTTAAAATTTTTGTTTAAACTTTTAGCAACTTTTGAAAAGTGTCTCAAACGCTGAAATGCACGCATTTTACCTCTAAATGACACAAAACGATCTTCTCTGTCAAACACTCAGTCACAACACACATGCCTGTGTGCAAAAGTGCGTTGTGATTGACGTCAGCAGCAGGCGCTTAGCTCGTGCACAGGCAGCAGCAGGCCAGCAGCAAATTGCAAGTCATTGTTGCCTGACTGCAGCAATAGTACGGGTTTCTACGAGCCAAACCCAATTATTAATATAGTTGGTCACGAATGTTTGATCTTGGTCAGAACTTACATCAATCAAAAATGCACAGCCAGAAGTACTGAAAATAGTGGGAGTCTGTACCTGAACAAATGTCAAATCACATTTTTCGCCGAGATGGCCAGTCAATTTGAGTAACGTTAATGTATATTCTACGTAATGACGCAAATGTACGTTATCACGCAATGACATCACAACGTCATTTAGCAACTTTTAGCAACAAATCAACCTGCCTCTAGCAACTTACCCTGAAAATTAGTTGGCAACACTGCAACCACTCCTCCAGTAGGAACTCCTACAGACAGACACACAGTTTGAGAGCTGGGCAAAATAGCAACATTTGTCTATCTTATCACTTTACAAGGTCCCTGTAACACCTAAAGATTTTGCAATTGTTTTAGATGCCATTCCCTCAGGTGTTGCTATGTTATTCAGGAACGTGTCAAAACCTGACCCTCAGAGCCTACCTTCTATTGACCCTGTTGACTCATCAGTAGGAAAGATTTGTTTCTCATTTGGTCCATTCAACAACAGAGCGATACGAACCTTGTTTCAGCAGGATGTTGTGCCTTATTGGAATGGATTTATTGATAATATCTGTTGGAAAAAGTTTGGATGTTGCCACACATACCTACATGTTAACCAAATTAAGGAAGTTTCCTTTTAAATTATTCATAATTATTATCCTGCCAACCACTATATGAAGAAATTTAAGGAAAACAACTCAAATTGCTCCTTTTGTAATGTAACATTTTGTAATGTTGCATCTTTTTTGCCATTGTATTGTAACGACCCTGGGTTTATAACCGTGGAAATCGACTCTGCCGTTCGAGCATTCTTTTGCGGCACAATCGATAGCGCCGGACCTCGGGCTCGAGACCTGCTCCCTGCTGTTCCATTACATTGGTGTCAGAAGTGATCGGACCTCGCATCCACGACAGTGCGTGTGCTGGTCCGGTGAGCGAGTTCCTGTAAGACGTAGAGTCGCAAGCTAGCGCGCTCTTTGAAAGGAGGGAGTAGTGTAACGACCCTGGGTTTATAAGCGCGGAAATCGACTCTGCCGTTCGAGCATGCTCTTACCGCACAGTCGATAGCGCGCCGGACCTCCAGCTCGAAGATCGAGCTCCCTGCTGTTTCATTACATTTCATTGCATGTAAGACAACTGTGGCAAGACATCAGTAGGTTTATAATTGAACACTTTTATGAAGATTTTACACTATTATGGAGAGATGTACTGTTTGGATTCTTTACATACAATAGAAATCTGAAAGCTGAAACATTTTTATGTAATTCATTTCATTATTCTTTTGGCCAAATTTCATATACACAAATTTACATTTACAAACAGAAAACCACATTTTCGTACAATACAAAAATAAATTGCACTGTATTTTAAGACGGTTAAATGCTCTACTAACAGAAAAGCTGTTAGAATTGTAAGTATATGTATGGGACTTAAAATTCTAACAGCGCTTTTGTTAGTAGAGCTTTTAACCGTCTTAAAATACAGTTCAATTTCTTTTTGTGGGGTACGAAAATGTGGTTTTCATAAAAGTATTTTCATAGCTTGCACTCCCGTCACTGGGTACGTCATGCCATTGTTATGAACGTTTTCAAGCCGCCCTCTGCCGGCGGCGCCATAGTGGTGCCCAAAAGTCGTGATAGACGGAGGCTAATGACTGTTTCATCTAAATTACACTATAGGGGCATGGACATATGATGACATTGCTAAAGTAGGCAAATGTTTTGTAGGAAACAACTTTGCCATTATTATCAAGTTATCGCTATTCATAACTAGCTACAATAGTGATCCCTTCAAGAGTAGCTAATTTCAGTTCATCATTCATATAGCTTGCTAGCTAGATAGCTGGCTGTGCTAGAAATGATAAAGTCATGCTAATAGTTTCATGCACCTTCCAAATGTGAAATGACAACACAAAAGGACACTTACCAAAGGCTGTTCATCTATGTCCTATTGGTTGTGAAGGTAGTTAGCTTAGTGAGGGAATGCAAAATAATATATACAGTACCAGTAAAAAGTTTGGACACACCTACTAATTTTTTTATTTAAAATTCTAAATGTATTTATTTTTACTCTTTTCTACACTGAAGAATAATAGTGAAGACAACAGAACTATGAAAGAACACATATGGAATCATGTAGTAACCAAAAAAGTGTTAAAAAATATTTGTTATAGTTGAGATTCTTCAAAGTAGCCACCCTTTGCCTTGATGACAGCTTTGCACACTCTCAGCATTCTCTCAATCAGCTTCATGAGGTAGTCACATGGAATGCATTTCAATTAACAGGTGTGTCTTGTTAAGATGTCATTTGTGGAATTTCGTTTTTTCTTAATGCATTTGAGACAATCAGTTGTGTTGTGACAAGGTAGGGGTGGTACACAGAAGATAGCCCTATTTGGTAAAATACCAAGTCCATATTATGGCAAGAACTTTCAGCACAAACAAATGCTTCACAGAGTTCAAGTAACAGACACATCTCAACATCAACTGTTCAGAGGAGATTGTGTGAATAAGGCCTTCATTGCCGAATTGCTGCAAAGAAACCACTACTAAAGGACACCAATAAGAAGAAGGGACTTGCTTGGGCCAAGAAACATGAGCAATGGACATTAGACTGGTGGAAGTCTGTCCTTTGGTCTGAGGAGTCCAAATTTGAGATTTGTAGTTCCAACCATTGTGTCTTTGTGAGACGCAGAATAGGTGAACGGATGATCTCCGCATGTGTAGTTCCCACCGTGAAGCACGGAGGAGGAGGTGTGGGGGTGCTTTGCTGGTGACACTGTCAGTGATTTATTTAGAATTCAAGGCACACTTAACCAGCATGGCTACCACAGCATTCTGCAGCGATACACCATTCCAATCTGGTTTGCGCTTAGTGGGACTATCATTTGTTTTCAACAGGACAATGACCCAACACACCTGCAGGCTGTGTAAGGGCTATTTGACAAGAAGGAGAGTGATGGAGTGACCTGGTTTGGGATGAGTTGGACCGCAGAGTGAAAGAAAGCAGCCAAAAAGTGCTCAGCATATGTGGGAACTCCTTCAAGACTATTGGGAAAGCATTCCAGGTTATGCTGGTTGAGAGAATGCCAAGAGTGTGCAAAGCTGTCATCAAGGCAAAGGGTGGCTTTTAAAGGATGGCTACTAACATATATTTTGATTTGTTGGTTACTACATGATTCCATATGTGTTAATTCATATTGTGGATTAAGTAGGTGTGTCCAAACGTTTGACTGGTACTATATATACACTACCGTTCAAAAGTTTGGGTCACTTAGAAATGTCCTTGTTTTTGAAAGAAAATACATTTTTTTTGTCCATTTATATGACATGAAATTGATCAGAATACAGTGTAGACATTGTTAGTGTTGTAAATTACTATTGTAGCTGGAAACGGCTGATTTTTTAAAATGGAATATCTACATAGGCATACAGAGGCCCATTATCAGCAACTATCACTCCTGTGTTCCAATGGCACGCTGTGTTAGCTAATCCAAGTTGATCTTTTTAAAAGGCTAGTTGGTCATTAGAAAACCCTTTTGCAATTATGTTAGCACAGCTGAAAATTGTTATTCTGTCACGTTCTGACCTTAGTTTCTTTGTTTTGTCTTTGTTTTAGTATGGTCAGGGCGTGAGTTGGGGTGGGCAGTCTATGTTCTTTTTTCTATAATTTGGTATTTCTGTGTTTGGCCTGATATGGTTCTCAATCAGAGGCAGCTGTCAAACGTTGTCCCTGATTGAGAACCATACTTAGGCAGCCTGTTTTCACCCTTGATTTGTGGGTGATTATTTTATGTTCTGTGTTTTGCTGCACTGTTCTGGACTGTTAGTTTTTTTGTCGGTTTATTGTTCGAGTGTTCAGTATTTGTATTAAATACAATATGGACACCTACCACGCTGCGCATTGGTCCTCACCTTCTTCAACCCACGACGAACATTACATATTCTGAAGCAATAAAACTGGCCTTCTTTAGACTAGAATATGTGGACAAATACCTAGGTGTCTGGCTAGACTGTAAACTCTCCTTCCAGACTCATATCGACCATCTCCAATCCAAAATCAAATCTAGAATCGGCCTTCTATTTCGCAACAAAGCCTCCTTCACTCACGCCGCCAAACTTACCTTAGTAAAACTGACTGTCCTACCGATCCTCGACTTCGGCGATGTCATCTACAAAATAGCTTCCAATACTCTACTCCGCAAATTGGATGTAGTCTATCACAGTGCCATCCGTTTTGTTTTCCAAAGCGCCTTATACCACCCACCACTGTGACCTGTATGCTCTAGTCTGCTCTAGTTGGCTGGCCCTCGCTACATATTCGTCACCAGACCCACTGGCTCCAGGTCATCTATAATTCTATGCTAGGTAAAGCTCCGCCTTATCTCAGGTCACTGGTCACGATAACAACACCCACCCGTAGCACGCGCTCCAGCAGGTATATCTCACTGGTCATCCCCAAAGCCAACACCTCCTTGGGCCACCTTTCCTTCCAGTTCTCTGCTGCTAGTGACCACAACGAATTGCAAAAATCGCTGAAGCTAGAGACTTACATTTCCCTCACTAACTTTAAACATCAGCTATCTGAGCAGCTAACCGATCGCTACAGCTGTACATAGTCCATCTGTAATTAGCCCACCCAATCTACCTACCTCATCCCCATATTGTTTTTTATTTACTTTGCTGCTCTTTTGCACACCAGTATCACCACTTACACACCATCATCTGCTCATCTATCGCTCCAGTGTTAATCTGCTAAATTGTAATTACTTTGCTACTATGGCCTATTTATTGCCTTACCTCCTCATGCCGTTTGCACACACTGTATATAGACTTTCTTTTTTTCTATTGTGTTATTGACTGTACGCTTGTTTATTCCATGTGTAACTCTGTGTTGTTGTTTCTGTCGCACTGCTTTGCGTTATCTTGGCCAGGTCGCAGTTGTAAATGAGAACTTGTTCTCAACAAGCTTACCTGGTTAAATAAAGGTGAAGTATATATATTTATATTTTTTTATTTAAAAAATCTATAGTTGAGTATCTGGAGCATCAGCATTTATGGGTTCGATTACAGGCTCAAAATGGCCAGAAACAAAGAACTTTCTTCTGAAACTCGTCAGTCTGTTCTTGTTCTGAGAAATGAAGGCTATTCCATGCGAGACATTGCCAAGAAACTGAAGATCTGGTACAAAGCTGTGTACTACTCCCTTCACAGAACACTGCAAACTGTCTCTAACCAGAATAGAAAGAGGAGTGGGAGGCCCCGGTGCACAACTGAGCAAGAGGACAAGTGTCTAGTTTGAGAAATGGATGCCTCACAAGTCCTCAACTGGCAGCTTCATTAAATAGTATCCGCAAAACACCAGTCTCAACGTCAACAGCGAAGAGACGACTCCGGGATGGTGGCCTTCTAGGCAGAGTTGCAAAGAAAAAGCCATATCTCAGACTGGCCAATAAAAAGAAAAGGTTCAAATCGATAATATCACATATCACAGATATGCCTTTTTCATGTGACTAATGCAGACGGGCAAATGCAAAAATGAGCTGTGCACACACATTATGATGAACATCTGGGAAAGCAGTACAATGAGACAACGTTGGTGGGAAGCTCAGGAGACAATGACACTCATGGTACGCTGTGGGCCTATGCGCCCTTCCACAAGTGTGGCTTCATATTGCTGGTGTCGGCAACCTTTTTCATGTGGAGTGCCAATTTAGGTCTACAACTGATCCTACTTTTCGAAAGATTAGAGTGCCAGTTATGAATTTCATATAAGCATTGTAATCTTCCTAACTGCCCAAAAAATGTCTAACTGCCCACCAACGGAATAATTCTATTTGCCTTTCTTTTTATTGACATCAAACAAGTTTTATATTAACATGTGGACTTGAGAGACAGGGCTCCTCCCAATGCAGGCGCTGTTCGAGATCTGGGGGGAATTCATTACGCCAAATCTGTTGCAAAACGTTTCTTGAACAGAAGCTAACAGAACGAAACGGGGAGGGACCTACCTGAAGGTGTCCAATAGAAACAACTGTTTGAACTAATAATCATGCCTACTGCGGTCGGTGAGTCCTGACATCACCGAGACATTGATATGGCAATACTACTCTTGGAAACATTCTAGTCTGTTTCGGACGGACAGCATAAGCAACATCATGTCGTTTAGCTGGTCAGCAAAAGACCACAAGAGTTATACAAATCCACCCTCCAACCCAACCCAAGGGCTGAAGCGGCCACGGAACGAAACAGGGAACAAAGTGATAGTAGTGCTCGGTGCGCAATGGGGAGATGAAGGCAAAGGAAAAGTCGTCGATTTATTGGCGACTGAGTCTGACCTTGTTTGCAGATGTCAGGTAAAATCGTGTGTATATGATACGATATTAATGCAACGTTCACATACTTGAACTGACAAAAGTTATATCATCATGTCATTGAATTATAAGCATGGTTGCTGTAAAATTCATGGTGAGTCTTTAGCAAATCGTGTGTCCAACACATCGGAATCAGTGACTGTCACTGTAGCATATTGAACTACAGTGTGACCGGTGTGGGGTAGGCATTGGAAAATGGTTGAAATAGCACATTTTGCCCTAAATGTTCTGTTATGTGATGTCCTCGAGGTTATAAGGGAATTTAGGATCAATAAAGTTCCGTTGTGTTTTCTATTTTATCATTGCAGGAAATTAATTTAGATTGAATTGTTTAAAATAATTTAAAAATTCCTTGTTGGACTATTACCCGTTCTTCAATTTCAACTGAATTTGTATTTATTGACTTGACTGGAGTTTAAATTAAACTTTTCAAATTGGAATGCTATTGACTGGTTATTTGTCTCTTCTTACGACATGATCATTACAAGCATATTCTCTCAACTGGGGATCCATACCTCACACATCACTAAATTGTATCTATCTGAAGACCAATACAGTAAAATGCTCAAATAGACCAAAGTACCAACATATGGCAAAAAGCTAAATTCACACAGTACTGCTGGGGGAAGGAAGCATGTGAGCACAATTAGACCAATACTCATAGAATTACAAAGGGTTATTGATATCATAAACAGTCATAAACTATTCTACTATATAGAGCTTGACCTCCTTAATGAAGATGATGTCAATAATGACACTTAGGCAATGTTTCTTAAGATCAAAGTTTCTCTTTGACCAGCAAAGAAAAGCAAAACTTGCTCATAAATCATTTATTGGGGGACTAACAGTGTAAAGTCCATTACACAATTGTTGTGTTGTACTCTCCATTGACAGTAGGTCACAGCACTGAGCACTCTGTGTACTTCTTCAGCCAGCCCCACCCACTGGGCTGGTGCAGGGTCACATTCCCAGTGTGACTTGACATTGAGAAGACCAGGTCTTAGCCGGGGTGACGGAGTGTAGGGTCTGGCAGCCAAGTCTGTTAAAATAGTTGGTAGGGGGTAGCTTTGTGACAAGGAGGGGGCTTAGACTCCATTACACACTGACTAAAATAAGATTCTACATTTGCTCTGGATGCATGGCCAGTGGATGTCCTGACAGTTTTATGTTCATGTTCTGCTGACCCTTTTTGCAAAACAGCCATAAATCAAATCAATAACTGTCCTTTGGTGAAATCAAGCTGCTTGACTTTGGTGACAGTTGGAGGTTTGCTAAACACAATCTTGTTTTGATCTTCTAGGGCGGTAACAATGCAGGCCACACAGTGGTAGTGGAAGGCAAAGAGTATGACTTCCACCTTCTCCCCAGTGGAATTATCAACCCCAAAAGTATATGTGTCATTGGTGAGTGTTTCTCTACTCTTTATCCCCATTTCCACTAATTCCAGTAGGCAATGGTCAGTATGCTCTTATCTAGCATATGTTCCCTTGTAGGTAATGGCGTAGTCATACACCTACCAGGTTTGTTTGAGGAGGCGGAGAACAATGAGAAGAAAGGTAAATTAAATATTTTTAGAATAATAGTCAATGCTGTAGTTGTCAAGTGACGCAGAAGCCATTACATTACTTTTTTTTCTCAATTCTCTGACCAGGTCTCAAAGGCTGGGAGAAGAGACTAATAGTCTCTGACAGAGCTCACCTTGGTATGTGTGTAGTTTTCTGGTTCCACAAATGAAGCGAAGATGTATACAGAATATGTGATATTTTTATCTGCATAATGTACTAAGTGTACAAAACATTAAGAACACCTGCTCTTTCCATGAGATAGACTGACTAGGTGAATCCAGGTAAAAGCTATGATCCCCTATGATCCCACTTCAATCAATGTAGATGAAGGGGAGGAGACAGATTAAAGAAAGATTTTTAAGCCTTGAGACAATTGCGACATGGATCATGTTTGTGTGCCATCCAGAGGGTGACTGGGCCAGACAAAAGATTTAAAGGAAAAGTACATCTTTGGGTATTTGTTTCATTAGTCCATTGTTGACATAGTCCCAAAATGTTTTGCTTGTCACCAATCAAGTTTTCAAGATATATAACTTAAAAAATACAGAAATCATCCCCGTATGATGCATTTTGCATGATATGATGTTGAATTTTGAAAAATACAAAATTAGGCATACAGGAAGGATTTCTGTATTTTGCAACTCAATATTAGAAGGTGTTCCTAATGTTTGGTATACTCAGTGTATATTTGTGTATTGGGCTTGGAGAAAGGATTACATTTATTTTGCTTTTATCTTTCAACAGTGTTTGATTTCCATCAGGTTGTGGATGGGATTCAGGAGACCCAGAGACAAGCAACAGAGGGAAAGATGTAAGGGTAGGGAAGGCAATGGTTGCTTACATAAAGGTAGAGAGTACAATGGCTCACTGTCAATAGAAATCCCAGGACTTCAGTCAATCACTTTCACAGCTGATGTAAAATTGCAAATGCTACTTTGTAATCCCCTCAACTAAAACAGGTGTGTTTTTCTCATGACAGAATTGGAACAACCAAGAAAGGCATTGGACCCACCTATGCCAGCAAGGCATCTCGCACAGGACTGCGTGTCTGTGACCTGCTGGGAGACTTCAAGGAGTTCTCTACCAAGTATGCTTACTGACAGACAGGACACAATATAAACATCTAAACCTGACATACAATAAACATTTTGAGAGTCCAACAGTATATGGTTGTAGCTGTCTCAAGACTTTACTCTTGAACTAAATTGACCCACTAAAGTGAAAGGTAATAGAGATTGAGATGATTTGGGAGTTTCTTTCAGATTCAAGAACCTTGTCGAACAGTACCAGTCCATGTACTCATCCCTGACAGTTGATACTGAAAGTCAGCTGAAAAAACTGAAGGTATGTGGTAAATCCCCTCTGAATGAATAGTCATGGGCTACAGATATATTAGATCTATGATACTTCTTGTTGTCTTGTACTGTGCAGGAGTATGGAGAGAGGTTGCGGCCGATGGTTCGGGATGGAGTCTATTACATGTACGAGGCTCTTCATGGACCCCCAAAGAAAATTCTGGTGGAAGGGGCCAACGCTGCCCTCCTCGACATTGACTTTGGTAAGAAATGTCATGGTCCCATTGCGGACTGTTATAAAAAATAAATAGAGTCCGCACACTCCTAAGCTCCAACGTGGGCCTTTATTCACAAACAAACAATCTTACATTAAGGATCGTGCCAATGATAAGATGGATAAGAAAGTGTGATGGTTACATGGACAACTCATCTGTATGTACATTTATTTCCACTTCCTCTCTTCCCTTTAGGCACATATCCTTTTGTGACCTCATCAAACTGCACCGTTGGTGGGGCATGCACTGGTCTTGGCATCCCTCCCCTGAATATTGGTGAAGTGTATGGTGTATCAAAGGCCTACACCACCAGGGTGGGAATTGGTGCCTTCCCCACAGAACAACTCAATGTAAGAGCTCATTCATCTATATAGACATTCTTGACTCTCTCAATAAGGAGATTCTATTGTAACGATTAAAGATGAACAGCCATAGCAAGACTTGAACCGGTGACCTTGAGTGAGAGAATACACTATCACCTGTGCCATGAAGGTGACGACCTCTTAGCAGAGGTTGTAGTGCATTTACATACAGGAAGGGTTAGTAGTTTGATATATACAGTTTGTTTGGACATGTTCTTTTCTTTTGAGGTACAAGTTGAGTTGGATATGTATAGTAAACCTAGTGTTTAAGATCATATGACTCTCACAGATGTAGGAAGCCTGGTATCAAAAGGCGCTGCCTCTGTGGCCAGCTGTCAGATTGTGTGAGAGGCCTGTTACAACACTCTTCAGCTCTCATGCTGATCACATGTTCAAGGCCTAAATTTAGGCCAGAGTCAGGGTTCAAGATAGACATACTGTCTGGTCTGGGGTTATGTAACCTAACATGAGAACTGTCCATGGGGTTTCTGGTCAACGTGTTTCAGCTTGATCCCTCACTCCAACTGTAAATGTATTGCTTTACTAATCTTTTACTGAAATCAATTACATTTATTTTATAAAGCCCTTATACAGATACCCAGTCTAAAACCCCAAAGAGCAAGTGATGCAGATGTAGAAGCACAGTGGCTAGGAAAAACTAGGAAGAAACCTTTTGTAAGAGTACATGGTCATTAAGCCCAGATCGTTCTTCAAGGTGTTCAAGTGTTCAAATGTTCAAAGATGACCAGCAGGGTCAAATAATAATCACAGTGGTTATAGAGGGTGCAACAGATCAGGAGTAAATGTCAGTTGGCTTTTCATAGCCGAGCACTCAGAGGTCATTGAACAGGTCAGGGTTTCATAGCTGTAGGCAGAACCGCATGAACTGGATCAGCAGCACGACCAGGTGGACTGAGGATGGGGACAGCTAGGAGTTGTCTGGCCAGATAGTTCTGAGGCATGGTCATAGGTCTCAGGTCCTCCGGGAGGGGAGACAGAGAGAGGAGAGAGAAAGAGAGAGGAGAGAGAGAAAGAGAGAAATAGAGGGAGCATACCTAAGATCACACAGAGCACCATATCAGACAGGATCATTAAAACAGATGGGACAGACTGACCCTAGCCCCCTGCACATAAACTATTACAGAATAGATACTGGGGACTGATAATGTGGCTCCGTCCAAAGTTACCTCTGGACAGGGCCAACCAGGCAGGATGTTACCACACCCACTTTGCCAAAGCACAGCCCCCACACCACCAACATTATATCAACAGACCACTAACTAACTTCCCTAAGACAAGGCTGAGTATAGCCCACAAAGATCTCCCCCACCGCACACGTGTTTATTTTTAATACTTTTTTGTAATAAAAACTATTAAGACTGGTGTCCATAAGTGGACAACACAGAAGTATTTGACTATTGATCAATCAAATTATCTATTCTAAACTGAGTGGGTTTTGTGCAGGTGACAGGTGAGCTGCTGCAGACAAGGGGTCATGAGGTGGGCGTGACCACAGGCAGGAAACGTCGCTGTGGCTGGCTGGACCTGGTCATCCTGAGATACGCTCACATGATCAATGGCTTCACTGCGTGAGTGGATATGACTGAAAGGCAGGCTGCCAAATCTTAACTCTTTTTGAATATCTGACCCTACTCTTTACTACATTGACATTCTACATGTTAGTCATTTAGCAGACAATCTTATCCAGTGAGACTTACAGTTAGTGCATTCATTTTATGATAGCTAGGTGGGACAATCACATATCTCAGTCATAGTAAGTATATTTTTCCTAAATAAAGTAACTATCAGCAAAGTCAGTGCTAGTAGGGGAGAAAAAAGTCAAGGGTGAGTGTTAGTTCACGAAAGGCAAGTTATTTTATTTGTTATTTCTTTATCTGCCCTGTTCAATGTGCTGTATCTGTCTGTGACTGCTCCTCTGAATGTAACTATTGTAGTAGTTTTCATCTCTTTCCTGAAATGTGTTAAACAAATAACATTGCTTCCTTAAAGCATTGCTTTGACAAAACTTGACATCCTTGATGTGCTGGATGAGATCAAAGTAGGAGTGGCCTACAAAATCAATGGCAAAAGAATTCCCCATTTCCCAGGTATGCTCTCTGAATTCGATTCAAAAGTACTGTACCAAACAAGGCCTACCCTGTAAAATAGACATTATAGAATTCATGAAGTATTATCTATACAAAAACATTTAATTTCTCCTCTGATTTATGATCTTCATCCTTCACTCACATAGCTGACATGGAGCTGTTGCACAAAGTGGAGGTAGAGTATGAGACCTTCCCCGGCTGGAAGAGTGACACGTCTGCAGCCAGGAAGTGGAATAATCTCCCCCAGAAGGCTCAGAACTACATCCGCTTTGTGGAGAACCACATTGGAGTACCCAGTAAGTTACATATAGGATAGAGGGTGTTCCTGCTGACCCAAACTGATAACAAAATAAAGCCTTCTCATTGGACAAGTATGCCTATAGGTCGTGGTAGTAGTACCTCCTCCATTTCAAAACATTTTCTTCAGTTGCATGTCTACTGAACATGACCCAGTTTTAACCATACCATAGTCCAGCATACTATTACTGACCCCTATATTGGAAACTGAAGAGCCAACTGAGTACCAGGGACATGGCTTAAATGTGCCAGTAAGGGGCACTATTGTCTCAATCATAACTAGTACCCAGTTCTGCAAGGATGATACTTGTCTAGTGCAAATGTTTAGGGGATGTGTTCATGTTTTTTAAATGTCCTTTTTCATTTCTCTCTACAGTTAAGTGGGTCGGTGTAGGAAAGTCCAGAGAGTGCATGATCCAGATGTTCTAGAGAGTTTACCTCCTCTCTCCTCAAGATGGACGCACAAAGATATGGCATGATGTGACATATGTTTGCAACCCCCAAACTGTCAAATATTGGGAAGAAAAAAAAACTTATGCCAACAGATTTGTGTAGCTTTGAAACAATGTTGACTGGTAATGTTGGTAACTTTACATCTATCTATGCAGTACTTCTCATCAGTAAGTTGCCTTGTGATGATGTCGGCCAGAAAGTCCTATTACTGACCAAGGAGTAAATCTTACCTTGTGCCACACAACAAACATGAAAGATAAAAACACATCCAATAACTTTTCCTCCTGTGTAACCTTACCTGCCTTACATCTACTGTTTCAGTCTTCTTTACTCATTTATCACACCAGCAGACTACACATATTTTGTATCAACCAGCTGTTTGTTTGCACATGTTTAGGAGTGAAACAGTGTAATAAATAATTGTCATCCTTGTAAATGCAAGTCATTTTGTATTAGGCTAATATGGAATTTGATTTGTCTTTGCTAGCTACAATTTCATAAGCAAGACCTAACAAAGCATGAGTAAATGAGATGCTGCCTCACTGGAAGCTTCAAAATAAAACGTATATGATAGCTACATAACTTGGTATTTTTACATTTTATGCATTGAGGAATGATAGTATGTAACTAGTAGTGATATTAAAACGTGAGTTTTCTTAAACATTGTAACATTGTAATGGAATTTGATTTGTCTTTGCTAGCTACAATTTCATAAGCAAGACCTAACAAAGCATGAGTAAATGAGATGCTGCCTCACTGGAAGCTTCAAAATAAAACGTATATGATAGCTACATAACTTGGTATTTTTACATTTTATGCATTGAGGAATGATAGTATGTAACTAGTAGTGATATTAAAACGTGAGTTTTCTTAAACATTGTAACAGAATGCATCACTAACATTCATAAACTTGCGATTGTGGTTTGAGACACTGGTTTGAGCAGGGTTTGCGTGAGAAAACACACAGTGTCATGTGATAAGAGGTCCAAGATCGGATTGGTTAGTTAGCGTGCTAGTGTATTTTCCGCGAAGGTAGCTGGCTATAAGAACGGTATTTATTTATTTTGATCCCTGTGTTGAAGCAAGCAAATTTGGTCGCGTGTTCTTCGTAGAAATGACTAAAAGAGCGTATCCTTTCGCTGAGTCATTCTCATCACAGTATAAAATTCACGTTGGACAAAAGGAGTTGAATCATCACGGCGTATTTGGGAACACGTACAGGCAAGAGGTCTTCGGTAATGTTTGCTGGCTAGCTAACCAATTATTCAGCTATTCGCTAACTTAGCAATGCTAGCTAGCTGGCCCTACGCTGTTTGATGTTGTTTAGCTAGCTTGTACCAGATAAAACAGTATTAGCTAGATTACATACTGTTAACTAGCTATCTACGCCAAAAATTCATGTTAAGTGATTAGCTACTTGATAGTAACGTTAGCTATATAGCTAATCCACCCATGACAGGCATTTAATGCAGTGTATGCCTTTGGTGGCTATTTCTAGGTAGCCACTACCTAGTTACAAGTCTTAAAAAATCGCTGGGTGGATCTTTAATCTAGCCAACGTTAGGTGAATGTCTCATGCGCGACAGTACTGTAGTTAGCTAGCTAATACGAGGGACGTTTGAATTTGGCCATGCTTTCTGGCAGCTAGTTAACTATGGTGTTTTATTTTGTCACTTAGTCAGACTTACATGACTAAAAGTATGTGGACACCCGCTCGTCAAATCTCATTCAAAGTCATGCCCATTAATATGGAGTTGGTCCCCCCCTCCCCATGCTGCTATAACATGGGGTTGAGGTCGGGGTCCTGTGCACCTCAGTGAAGTTCTTCACCGATCTCAACAAACCATTTTTGTGTAGACCTCGCATTGTGCACGGGTGGTTGGGGGGAGAGAAACGGACCATTATTTTTCCAAACCTTTACAGTTGGCACTATGCATTCCGGCAGACCCTTCTCCTGACATCCATCAAACAAAAAGTGTGGGAGCTGCTTTGTTAGACATCAGTGTGGCTTTTGACATTATCGATCATAGTCTGCTGCTGGAAACTTGTGTTATGGCTTTATACTAGAGGTTGACCGATTTATGATTTTTCAACGTCGATACCAATGATTGGAGGTCCAAAAAAAGCTGATACCGATTAATTGGCTTCTTTAGAGATGTGTGTGTATATATATATATATATATATATATATAATTAATCGGTCTCAGCTTTTATATGTATGACAATTACAACAATACTGAATTAACACTTATTTTTACTTAATATAATCCATAAATAATGGAACATGTTTAAATAATGCAGAAATGGTGTTGGAGAAGAAAGTAAAAGTGCAACATGTACCATGTAAAAAAAAAAAATTCTAACTTAAGTTCCTTGCTCAGAACATGTGAAAGCTGGTGGTTCTTTTTAACATGAGTCTTCAATATTCCCAGCTAAAAAGTTGTAGGTTGTAGTTATTATAGGACTATTTCTCTCTATACCATTTGTATTTCATAGACCTTTGACAATTGAATGTTCTTATAGGCACTATAGTATTGCCAGGCTAATCTCGGGAGTTGATGGGCTTGAAGGCACTGCTTCAAGCATTGCGAAGAGCTGCTGGCAAACGCAGGAAAGTGCAGTTTGAATGAATGCTTATGAGCCTGCTGCTGCCTACCACCGTTAAGACTGCTCTATCAAATCAGACTTAATTATAATATAATAAACACACAGAAATACGAGCCTTAGTTTCCAGATTTGACCATATTAATGACCTATCATTTCGAGAGAAAAAAAAAGTATTCTTTCAGCGAAATACGGAATCATTCCGTATTTTATCGAACGGGTGGTAACATTAAGTCTAAATATTGCTGTTACATTGCACAACCTTCAAAGTTATGTCATAATTATGTAAAATTCTGTCAAATTAACTACGGTCTTTGTTAGGAAGAAATGGTCTTCACACAGTTCAATGAGCCAGGCGGCCCAAACTGCTGCATATACCCGGCACAACTTCCCTAGTTAATATTGCCAGCTGACATGAATTTCTTAAATATACAGGTTTAAAAATATATACTTGTGTATAGATTTTAAGAAAGGCATTGATGTTCATGGTTAGGTACATTGGTGCAACGATTGTGCGTTCTTTGCGAATGTGCTTTTGTGAAATCATCACCCGTTTGGCGAAGTTGAAGTAGGCTGTAATTCAATGATAAATTAGCAGGCTGGTTGATTATATGCAACGCAGGACAAGCTAGTTAAACTAGTAATATCAACCATGTGTAGTTAACTAGTGATTATGTTAAGATTTTTATTTATTTTTATAAGCTAAGTTTAATGCTAGCTAGCAATTTACGTTGGTTCCTTGCGGCACTCGCGTAACAGGTGGTCTGCCTGCCACGCAGTCTCCTCGTGTCCAAAAATGCAGATTACCAATTGTTATGACAACTTGAAATCGGCCATGCCGATTAATCAGTCGACCTCTACTTTACATCCCTTGCTATATTGTAGGTAAAGAGTTACCTGTCTAACAGAACAGAAGGTTTTCTTTAACTTCTTATGGCTTAGATCCTGCTAACGGGATCGATATGACAACAGCCAGTGAAAGTGCAGGGCGCCAAATTCAAAACAGAAATCTCATAATTAAAATTCCTCAAACATACAAGTATTTTACACCATTTTAAAGATACACTTCTTGTTAATCCCATCAGTGTCCGATTTCAAAAAGGCTTTATGACAAAAGCACACCAAACGATTGTTAGGTCTGCACCTAGTTACAGAAACACAGCCATTTTTCCAGCCAAATAGAGGAGTCACAAAAAGCAGAAATAGAGAGAATTAATCACTAACCTTTGATCTTCATCAGATGACTCTCATAGGACTTCATGTTACACAATACATGTATGTTTGGTTCGGTAAAGTTCATATTTATATCCAAAAATCTGTTTACATTGGCATTCAGTAATGTTTTGCTTCCAAAACATCTGGTGATTTTGCAGAGAGCCACATCAATTTACAGAAATACTCATCATAAATGTTGATGAAAATACAAGTGTTATACATGGAACTTTATATACACTTCTCCTTAATGCAACCGCTGTGTCAGATTTCCGAAAAAGCACACCATGCAATAATCTGAGTACAGAGCTCAGAGACCAGAACAAGCCATACAGATATCCGCCACGTTGTGCAGTCAACAGAAGTCAGAAATAGCATTATAAATATTCACTTACCTTTGATCTTCATCAGAATGCACTCCCAGGAATCCCAGTTCCACAAATGTTTGATTTGTTCGATAAAGTCCATTTATGTCAAAATACCTCCTTTTTTGTTCGAGCGTTTAGTACACAATCTTAACTTACGAGCGTGGGCAAGTCCAGGTGCAAGTTCAGACAAAGTCATACAGTTTGTAGAAACACGTCAAACGGAAGTATAGAATCAATCTTTAGGATGTTTTTATCATAAATGAATCATAACTGCCAGATGGTGAAGTGTGATTCATCACTCCAGAGAACGCGTTTCCGCTGCTCCAGAGTCCGATGGCGGCAAGCTTTACACCACTCCAGCCGACGCTTGGCATTGTGATCTTAGGCTTGTGCGGCTGCTCGGTAATGGGAAGCAATTTCATGAAGCTCTCGACCAACAGTTATTGTGTTAAAGTTGCTTCCAGAAGCCGCTTGGAATTCGGTAGTGAGTGAAACTGTGGACCGACTACTTTTACGCACTTCAGCTCTCACGACTGAGCTGTTGCTCTTTAGGTGTCTCCACTTCACAATAACGGCACTTACAGTTGACCGGGCAAGCTCTAGCAGGGCAGAAATTTGACGAACTGAGTTGTTGAAAAGGTGGCTTCATATGATGGTGCCACGTTGAGTCAGAGCTCTTCAGTAAGTCCATTCTACTGTCAACGTTTGTCTACACCTATCAAATCAAACTTTATTTGCCAAATGCACAGAATACAACAACAAATGTCGACTGCCATGAAATGCTTACTTACAAGCCCTTTAACCAACAGTGGCATTCAAGAAGAAGGAAATATTTGCCAAGTAGGCTAAAATAAAAAAGTAGTAATAACACAAGAATAACAATAACTAGGATATATACAGGGGGCACCGGTATCGAGTACCGAGTCAGTGTGCAGGGGTACAGGCTAGTTGAGGTCATCTGTACATGTAGGTGGGATGAAGTGACTATGCATAGGTAACAAATAAACAGCGCGTAGCAGCAGTGTAATGTAAATTATGAATTGTTCAGCAGTCTAATGGCTTGGGGGTAGAAGCTTTTGAGGAGCCTTTTTTGGTCTTGGACTTGGCACTCTGGTACCACTTGCCATGCAGTAGCAGAGAACAGTATTAGAGACTCCAGTCACCCAAGTCTTGACAATTTTATGGTCTTTCCTCTGACACCGCCTAGTATATAGGTCCTGGATGGCAGGAAGCTTGGCCCCAGTGATGTACTGGGCCATTCGCACTACCCTCTACCCTCCTTCTCCTGAGGGGGAAAAGGTTTTGTCGTGCCCTCTTCACATCTGTCTTGGTATGTTTGGACCATGATAGTTTGTTGGTGATGTGGACACCAAGGAACTTGAAGCTCTCAACCTGCTCCAATGCAGCCCCGTCAATGTTAATGGGGGCCTGTTCGGCCTGCCTTTTCCTGTAGTCCATGATCCGCTCCTTTGTCTTGCTCACATTGAGGGAAAGGTTGTTGTCCTGGCACCACACTGCCAGTTCTCCGACCTCCTCCCTATAGGCTGTCTCATCGTTGATCAGGCCTACCACTGTGTTGTCAGCAAACTTAATGATGGTGTTGGAGTCGTGTTTGGCCACGCAGTTGTGGGTGAACAGGGAATACAGGAGGGGACTAAGTACACGCGCCAGTGTTGAGGATCAGTGTGGCAGACGTTGTTGCCTAGTCTTTCCACCTGGGGGTGGCCCGTCAGTAAGTCCAGGATGCAGTTGTAGAGGGAGGTGTTAGCTTAGTGGTGAGCTTTGTACTGGGTTTGAACGCTGAGCTGTAGTCAATGAAGCGCATTCTCAGATAGGTGTTCCTTTTTTCAGGTGGGAAAGGCCAGTGTAGAGTGCGCTTGAGATTGCGTCATCTGTGGATCTGTTGGGGTGGTATGCAAATTGGAGTGGGTTTAGGGAGTCCGGGAGGATGCTGTTGTGAGCCATGACCAGCCTTTCAAAGCACTTCATGGCTACTGACGGGAGTTCCACAGAGCAGTAATCATTTAGGCAGGTTACCTTCGTTTCCTTGGGCACAGGGACTCGGGTGGTCCGCTTGAAACATGTAGGTATTTCAGACTTTGTCAGGGAGATTGTAAATGTCAGTGAAGACACTTGACAGTTGGTCCGCTTGCTTTGAGTACACGTCCTGGTAATCCGTCTGGCCCAGCGGCTTTGTGAATGTTGACCTGTTTTAAGGTTTTGTTCACATTAGCTACCGAGAGCGTTATCAGTCAACCAGAACAGCTGGTGCACTCGTGCATGCTTCAGTGTTGCTTGCCTCAAAGCTAGCATAAAATGCATTTAGCTTGTCGAGTAGGTTCACTTGACTGGGCAGCTCGCATCTGTGTTTTCCTTTTGTAGCCCGTAATAGTTTTCAAGCCCTGCCACATCAGATGAATGTCAGAGCCGGTGTAGTAGGATTCAGTCTTAATCCCGTGTTGACGCTTTGCTTGTTTGATGGTTAGTCTGAGAGCATAGCTTGATTTCTTATTAGTGTCCCGCTCCTTGAAAGCGGCAGCTGTAGCGTTTAGCTCGATGCGGATGTTGCCTGTAATCCATGGCTTCTGGTTGGGATATGTACGTACAGTCACTGTGGGGACAACATCATCGATGCACTTATTGGTGAAGCCGATGCCATTGGATGAATCCCGGAACGTATTCCAGTCTGTGCTAGCAAAACATTCCTGTAGAGTAGCATCCGTGTTATCTGACCACTTCCATATTGAGCAAGTCACTGGTACTTTAGTTTTTGCTTGTAAGCAGGAACCAGGAGGATAGAATTATGGTCAGATTTGCCAAATGGAGGGAGAGCTTTGTATGTGTCTCTGGCGTAAAGGTGGTCTAGGATTTATTTTTCCCCTGGTTGCACGTGACATGCTGGTAAAAATTGTATAACTTATTTAAGTTTGCCTGCATTAAAGTCCCAGGCCACTAGGAGTGCCGCTTCTGGGTGAACATTTTGTTCTTTGCTTATGGCCTTATAGAGTTGGTTGAGAGTGATCTTCGCTTTGTGGTGGTAAATAGACGGCTACGAATAATACAGATAGTGTGGTCGACAGCTTATCATAAGGTACTCTGCCTCAGGCGAGAAATACCTTGATACTTCTTTAATATTAGACATTGCGCACCCGCTGTTATTGACAAAGACACAGAACCCCACCCCTTGTCTTACCAGAGGTAGCATATCTGTTCTGCTGGTGCTTGGAAAATCCCGCCAGCTGTATATTGTCAGTTTCTTTGTTTAGCTACGTCTTGGTGAAACATAAGATAGAACTGCTAAAGGGGTCGTAGTTAGCCTGCAGAGTTCTGTCCTACTATCCAGGTCTATGCCCAAACAGTTCGAGCTACTACTTTTAAAAGTCCATCTCTCCAGAAATAAATACCTCTGCTGTTTTCAACCAGGATCTCAGTTATCATTGCCTGCATCCGTTATAGGTCCACGGTCAAACGACCACCCCTCATCACTGTCAAACGCTCCCTAAAACACTTTCTAATCAACCTGGCCCGGACATCCTGGAAGGATATTGACCTCATCCCGTCAGAGGATGCCTGGTTGTTCTTCAAAAGTGCCTTCCACACCATCTTAAATAAGCATGCCCCTTCCAAAAAATTTCGACCAAAGAACAGATATAGCCCTTGGTTCACCCCATACTTGACTGCCCTTGACCAACACAGAAGCATCCTGTGGTGCACTGCACTAGCTTCGAATAGTCCCTGCTATATGCAACTTTTCAGTGAAGTTAGGAACCCATATATACAGGCAGTTAGGAAAGCAAAGGCTAGCTTTTTCAAACAGAAATTTGCATCCTGCAGCACAAACTCCAAAAAGTTCTAGGACACTATAGTCCATGGTGAATAAGAGCACCTCCGCTGTCCACTACACTGAGGCTAGGAAACGCTGTCACCACCAATAAAGCCACTATAATCCAATTTCAATAAGCATTTTTCTACGGCTGGCCATGCTTTCCACCTGGCTACCCCCCCCCCCCCCCCCCCCCCCCCCCGCCCGCCTCTCCTTCACCCAAATCCAGACAGCTGATGTGCTGAAAGCGCTGCAAATTCTGGATCCCTACAAATCAGCTGGGCTAGACAACCTGGAGCCTCTCTTTTTCTAAAATGATCCACTGAAATTGTTCCAACCCCTATTACTTGCTTGTTCAACCTCTTTCGTATCGTCTGAGATGCCCAAAGATTGGTTGCTGCCGCAGTCATGCCCCTCTTCAAAGGGGGAGACACTCTAGACCCAAACTGTTAGACCAATATCCATCCTGCCCTGCCTTTTGCTAAAATCTTCAAAAGGCAAGTTATTAAACCGATCACCAACCATTTTGAATCCCACTGTACCTTCTCCACTATGCAATCTGGTTTCCGAGCTGGTCATGAGTGTACCTCACCCACGCTCAAAGTCCTAAACGATATCATAACCCCCATCAATAAAATACATTACTGTGCAGCTGTCTTCGTCAACCTGGCCAAGGCTTTCGACTCTCAATCACCGCATTCTTATCGGCCGCCTCAATAGCCTTGGCTTCTCAACTGACTGCATCGTCAGGTTCACCAACTACTTCTCAGAGTTCAGTGTGTCATGTCTGGACCTCTGGCAGTCTCTAAGGGGTTGCCACAGGGTTCAATTCTCAAGCCAACTCTTTTCTCTGTATATATCAATGATGTCGCTCTTGCTGCTGGTGATTATCTGATCCACCTGTATGCAGACGACACCATTCTGGCCCTTCTTTGGACACCGTTAACAAACCTCCAAACAAGCTTCAATGCCATACAACCCTCCTTCCGTGGCCTCCAGCTACTTTTAAATGCCAGTAAAACTAAATGCATTCTCTTCAACCAATTGCTGCCCGCACCCTCCCGCCTGACTAGCATCACTACTCTGGACGGTTCTGACTTAGAATATATGGACAACTACAAATACCTAGGTGTCTGGTTAGACTGTAAACTCTCCTTCCAGACTCGCATTAAGCATCTCCAATCCAAAATTAAATCTATTTCGCAACAAAGCCTCCTTCACTCATGCTGCAATGCATACCCTCGTAAAACTGAATATCCTTCGGTGTTCATGTACAAAATAGTCTCCAATACTCTACTCAGACTACATCCAATTTGCTATCACAGTGCCATCCGTTTTGTCACCAAAGCCCCATATACTACCCACCACTGCGATCTGTTTGCTCTTGTTGGCTGGCCCTTGCTACATATTCGTCGCCAAACCCACTGGCTCCAGGTCATCTACAAGTCTTTGCTAGGTAAAGCTCCGCCTTATCTCAGCTCACTGGTCACCGTAGCAGCACCCACCCGTAGCACGTGCTGCAGCAGGAATATTTCACTGGTCATCCCCAAAGCCAACACCTCCTTTGGCCGCCTTTCCTTACAGTTCTCTGCTGCCAATGACTGGAACGAATTCAAAAATCGCTGAAGCTGGAGACATATCTCCCTCTCTAACTTTAAGCATCAGCTGTCGGAGCACCTTACGATCACTACCTGTACACCGCCCATCTGTAAATAGCACACCCAACTACCTCATCCCCATATTGTAACTTATCCTCTTGCTCTTTTGCACCCCAGTATCTCTACTTGCACATCTCACTCCAGTGTTAATGCTAAATTGTAATTATTTAGCCTCTATGGCCTATTTGTTGCCTTACCTCCCTAATCTTACTGCATTTGCACACACTGTACATAGATTGTTCTATTGCGTTATTGACTGTACATTTATCCCATGTAACTGTTTTGTCGCACTGCTTTATTTAATCTTGGCCAGGTCGCAGTTGTAAATGAGAACTTGTTCCCAACTGGCCTACCTGGTTAAATAAAGGTGAAATAAAAATAATAAACTGCTAGTATGTGTTAATGTCTCGGCACCTCTCTTCCAGAAAAGACAAAGGACCTGCTCTTCAGTGGGACCAAAGCTGTCATGGGGAAAATCTGGAATATAGATGCAGAGAAGTGCTCAGCAATACAGCCATCGGGGTCAGGTATGAAACCTGATGTGAGCCAGACACTCCTGAGGGGACAGACACTGATTGGGCAGGATGGCAGACTACAGAGAACTACACCTGTTCAAGGTAATGAGCTTCTCATGTAAACTGCAACCTTTCACCCACATCTGAGAGTGGGCTGAAGAAAACCACTACTATCAGACTTGGAATCGCCATTCCAACTTCATTTCAGGAAATTATTACTGTTTAGTACAGGGGTGTCAAACTGCTGGTTGTGTAAAAAAAAAAAAGACTTAAACAACTAGGGCCGGGACAATACCAGTATCGCACTATTTTTTAGAGGTAAAAAATAAACACCGCAGACGACCGGGTCCTTTAGAAACCTTCTGTATGTAAATATTGTGTGCCATCGGTTGTAAAATAAGTTAATGCAACTCTGGATGACATGTTTGTTTCAACATTAGGGCTGTTTTTCCTAAAGAAGTTAAATCCACTTCGTGTTTTGTTTCCTTGCCGCGATACTGGTAATGTCCCGGCCCTATATACAACCAGTTGATGTGATTTTCGGACTCATCTGTGACCTTACAGGGGAGTGTGAACACACAGATACTTGGCTCTCTGTGTAATGAGTTTGACACCTGTGCGTTAGTACATGAGACAGACACTTGCCCACAATTGGGATATTTTGACACATTTCCAGAATGGTCTGTGTGTATGGATGTCTCAGGTTCAGTGTTGGCTCCAGTGGGGTGCTGTGTGTGTCAGAAGGCCCAGGGCACCAGGAGGCCGTGCTCCCAGTGTGACCGCCCAGCCTGCCCCTCCTGCATCCAGCAGTGCGCCAGCTGCTCCAGATCCTGCTGCTCTGTCTGCACTGTCATCGAGTAAGTGACTCCTCACCCTTCTCCTTTCATCCACTGAATTTGCCCTTTTTTTAATCGAGTCAGAGGGAGCATCTCCTCCGAGTTGAGTAAAAACGGCAAACATTGCATCTACTGCGATTTCGCTATCGTAGTGTAATGACCTCAGGAAGTTAAATAAATTAAATAATTTCCATGGTATATGGAGTTCTCGACTTAGTTTATTCTCAACGCTCACACAGGGTACCGTGTGGGCAATGCCAAATCTAATAAAATCAACAGGAAGCTCACTTTTGTCAGGATGTACTAAAGGGGCAGAACAATAGACTGCATGGTCATATAACATATCCTTGCTCAATATCCCAAATGCCTGTTTCTTTGAATTCATGTTTACGCATTTTATATTGTTCTTGTATTTTTGGTCTCGCAGCCTTCACTCCTGTGCTGTGCTCCTTCCCATTTACACAAGAGTTCTGTATATAATGGCGAGGGGATCATGTCTCCGCCCTAACAATGAAAGTCGTTGTCCCAAAGGCACGTGACAAGCTTAGGTCCAAAATAAGCCCATAGAAACGCATTGGGATTATTTTCGCTAAATTTGGCTAGAGTGAAACCTCTCGCTTCGCCTCTTCCTTTGTTTACACACCAAGCCCCTCCCTCTGCAACTCACACTAACAAAATTGAGAGGTTACCTCTTCCCCTCTGACAAGCGGTTTCAATTCTGTATTTGCATGAGCGGTTTGGTCCAACAATCGGTCATGGACACTGAAACAGATTGAGACATTATTTTACTGTAATAGAAAATGTACCTTTCTAACGATACATGTTTGTCTCAACTACTCAAATTGTGCGCAGAGCACACATTACTAAAGCAGGAGTATCAATGAACATTGATTCTGGAAATGTAATGCTCAGTTTGTCACATTGCGGTACTGCTAGCAGCATTTTAGTCTGTATAGTTTGTTTATAAATGTGCAATAAGCATAACACTACTGTAAGGATTTGGCAACATGTTCTCATTCTGAGAAATAAGGTAGGCCTCTTGATTTTTACGTCTGAACAAAGTGGACAGTCTAGCATGCTGTTCAGTTGGAGACGTGTGTTCATAACAATTTAACTGTTCTGCCTCGTTAGCTTGAAAATAGATCCAAGTTGGTTAAACTTGAAATATAAAGGTTAGCTGGCTACTCACTAGCACGTTTACTTGAGATTGCGACGTGTTAATTTCCTATGCCTGTTACAATAAACTAGTCATTATTAGTGAATGTGCATCATGCATGGTTTTGGTTTTAAATTTGTAACTGGGCATTTTCCCAGACTTGCAAGCCACATCAGTGATTATTGCAAAAAAGCAGGTTAAACTAATTTGATCAAATAAATTGATTAGTGAGGCTAATTTAGCTTAATTTCACACACCTTGAATTCATTAGATTATTGCTGACTGAAATGCCTTGTATTTGAGCTTTAAATGTACAAGAGCTTATTTAGTAAGTCTATGGTGAATTGCCTAATTTTTAAAATGTTTAAATCAATAATTTTTCGGCTGTATCACCCAGCCCTAGACTGGACTCTGCTAAACCCTGCATAACTGGTACATGTGTGCTGACAACACAGGCACAACTTTCCATGAGGGTACCTATGATGGTATGCAGTATTTTATGATTTAAGCAAGCAGTGCAGAGCATCTAATGTCTCTTGCACTTTATTTAGCCTGTTACTCATTGTTTTCTCTTTATCCTCAGCTACAGTGGACAGTATGATCAAGTGCTGTGCTGTGGCTGCGCATCATAATCAAGGATCAAGGATTGTTTTTATACATTTTAGTTGTCATTTCTCATTAAATGTTAACTCTCAAATGTTATACATGTGTATTTTTGTATATGTAGTTTGTGGAATAAATTCTTTGCTTGCTTCTTTGCTTGTCATGCACAGTTTACATTGAGCTCTCATGAATGTTCAATATCAATCATGACTTCTTATGCTGCCTGTAACAGAAGTGTATGTAGATCAAGGTTCCACCAAGTAATCTAGTGGACCAGCAGGTGGCAGTGTACATCAAGGCCTGATTTCAGACAGCTGGGAAAAGATTCCTGTGACAGCTAAATACACTGGCAACACTTTCTTTTTTTTCTTTCTTGCCTTCAATCAGTGACTGATTTCAGGGTCACTTATTATGCTCTGGGTAATTGTTCACAGTTGTGGACATACCCGGATGTGCAGATTACCAGTCTAACAGGATTCAGTCATGTCACCCAGGCCCTAGCCTGCTCCCTTGGACACTTGTGTAAATCCTAATGGATTGTAATACTCTAAAACCCGAATAAGGCACTAAAGCCAGTGCAAAATACACCTGCTAAATCTTGACTGGAACCTCATGCGGTCATATTACTCCAGTATTAGCATCTACGCTGGCTTCCTGTTATGGCTAAGGCTGATTTCAAGGTTTTACTGGTAACTTAAAGTATTTCATGGACTTGCTAAGATTTGGTCCTGCCCTACATATACTTACTCTACAGTTATAGATGCAGGCCTCATTGTTCCTACAATTTCTAAGCAAACAACTGGAGACATGGCTTTTTCCTATAGAGCCTCTTTCTTATGGAATGTTCTGCCGATCCATATGAGAGACAGACTGTCTCAACCTTTAAATTAAAGCTCCGGGATGCTGGCCTTCCAGGCAAAGTTGCAAAGAAAAATCTATCTCGGACTGGCCACTAAAAATAAAATATTAAGATGGGCCAAAGAACAGACACTGGACAGAGGACCCCACAAATGTTGATGCTCCAGATACTCAACTGGTCTAAAGCATGCCAGTTTTATTGCTTCTTTAATCAGAACACAGTTTTCAGCTGTGCTAACGTAATTGCAAAAGAGTTTTCTAATGACAAATTAGCTTTTAAAATGGTCAATTGGATTAGCTAACACAACCTGCCATTGGAACACAGGAGTGAGGGTTGGTGATAATGGGCCTATGTAGATATTCCATTTAAAATATCTGCTGTTTCTAGCGGCATTAGTCACGACATTAACGATGTCTACACAGTATTTCTGATCAAGTTATTTTAATGGACAAAATAATGATTTTCTTTCAAAAACAAGGACATTTCTAAGTGACCTCAAACTTTTGAACGTGTGTGTGGAAGCCACTTGAAATGAGTGGATTCGGCTATTTCAGCCACACCCGTTGCGGACAGATATAAAATCAAGCACACAGCCATGCAATCTCCATAGGAAACATTGGCAGTAGACTGGCCTTACTGAAGAGCTTAGTAACTTTCAATGTGGCACTGTCATATGATGCAACAATTCAGTTCATCAAATTTCTGCCCTGCTAGAGCTGCCCCGGTCAACTAAGTGCTGTTGTGAAGTGGGAAGTCTAGGCGTGACAATGGCTCAGCAGTGAAGTGGTAGGCCACACAAGCTTACAGAATGGGACCGCCAAGTGCTGAAGCGCGTAAAAATCGTCTGTCCTTGGTTGCAACACACTGCTGAGTTTCAAAAACGTCCGGGAGCTTTATGAAATGGGTTTCCATGAACGAGCAGCCACATACAAGCCAAAAATCACCATGAAAAGTGTCTGCTGGAGTGGTGTAAAGCTCGCTGCCATTGGGCTCTGGAGCAGTGGAAATGTGTTCTCTGGAGTGATTGTCGGCTAATGGGGATCCTAATAAATCAAATTAATCATGCTTCACCATCTGGCAGATCGAAGGATGAATATGGGGTTGGCGGATGCCAGGAGAACACCACCTGCCCAAATGCATAGTGCCAACTGTAAAGTTTTGTTTGGGTTAGGCCCCTAAGTTCCAGTGAAGAGATCTTGAAGCTACAGCATACAATAACATTATAGATGATAAGGTGCTTCCAACATTGGCAGCCGTTTGGAGGCCCTTTCCTGTTTCAGCATGACAATGCCCTCGTGAACAAAGCGAGGTCAATACAGAAATGGTTTGTCGAGATCGGTGTGGAAGAACTTGACTGGCCTGCACAGAAGAGTATTGACCTCAACCCCATCGAACACCTTTGGGATGAATTGGAACCCGACTGCGAGCCAGGCCTAATCGCCCAACCTCACTAATGCTCTTGTGGCTGAATTGGAAGCAAGTCCTCGCAGCAATATTCCAGCATCTAGTGGAATGCCTTCCCAGAAGAGTGGAGACTGATATGTAAGCAAAGGGAAGACCAACTCCATATTAATGCCCATGATTCTGTTATGAGATGTTTGACTAGCAGGTGTCCACATACTTTTGGTAATGTAGTGTATCTACCTGAAATGACATTATCTAAGTGATTGATATATTGTATTCAGCAGTCATAAAACTATGCCTTATTTACTTTGAAGAACTACAAAATAGTGAATATCAGACCGCATAGGCAGCAGCTCTATAGAGATGAGATGACTTGGAATGAAATAGTCATCAAATAAAACAAATGTAATATACACAACTAAAACATTGGAATAAAGTAATGTGAATAAATGATTTGTTAATAAGTGAAGCAGAAATGGGTAGTCACTACCATCATTGGACATTTATTGTTTTATTCTGTGTTACAGCATTCAACCCACAAAATGCATTTAATGTTTAAAAAATTATTTTTTACAAACTGGCTGGTTCAAGACCTGAATGCTGATAATCTGACAGCAGTGGTATATCAGACCGTATACCACAGGTATGACAAAAAATTCATTTTTACTGCTCTAATTACGTTGGTAACCAGTTTATAATAGCAATAAGGTACCTCGGGGGTTTGTAAACTCAGCAAAAAAAGGAACGTCCCTTTTTCAGGACTCTTTGTCTGTCAAAGATAATTAGTAAAAATCCAAATAACTTCACAGATCTTCATTGTAAAGGGATTAAACACTTTTTCCCCATGCTTGTTCAATAAACCATAAACAATTAATGAACATGCACCTGTGGAACGGTTATTACGACACTAACAGCTTACAGACAGTAGGCAATTAAGGTCACAGTTATGAAAACGTAGGACACTAAAGAGGCCTTTCTAATGACTCTGGAAAACACAAAAATAAAGATGCCCAGGGTCTCTGCTCATCTGCGTGAACGTGCCTTAGGCATGCTGCATGAGGACTGCAGATGTGGCCAGGGCAATAAATTGCAATGTCCGTACTGTGAGACGCCTAAGACAGGGAGACAGGACGGACAGCTGATCGTCCTCGCAGTGGCACACCACTGCGAGGTGATCGGTACATCCAAACATCTGCACAGGATCGGTACATCCAAACATCACACCTACGGGACAGGTACAGGATGGCAACAACAACTGTCCGAGTTACACCAGGAACACACATTCCCTCCATCAGTGCTCAGACTGTTCGCAATAGGCTGAGAGAAGCTGGACTGAGGGCTTGTAGGCCTGTTGTAAGGCAGGTCCTCACCAGACATCACCGGCAACAACATCGCCTATGGGCACAAACCCACCGTCGCTGGACCAGACAGGACTGGCAAAAAGTGCTCTTCACTGACGAGTCGCGGTTTTGTCTCACCAGAGGTGATGGTCGGATTCGCGTTTATCGTCGAAGGAATGAGCGTTACACCGAGGCCTGTACTCTGGAGCTGGATCGATCTGGAGGTGGAGGGTCCATCATGGTCTAGGGCGGTGTGTCACAGCATCATCGGACTGAGCTTGTTGTCATTGCAAGCAATCTCAACACTGTGCGTTACAGGGAAGACATCCTCCTCCCTCACGTGGTACCCTTCCTGTAGGCTCATCCTGACATGACCCTCCAGCATGACAATTCCACCAGCCATACTGCTCGTTCTGTGCGTGATTTCCTGCAAGACACGAATGTCAGTGTTCTGCCATGGCCAGTGAAGAGCCCTGATCTCAATCTCATTGAGCATGTCTGGGACCTGCTGTATCGGAGGGCTAGGGCCATTCCCCACAGAAATGTCCAGGAACTTGCAGGTGCCTTGGTGGAAAAGTGCAGTAACATCTCACAGCAAGAACTGGCAAATCTGGTGCATCCATGAGGAGGAGATGCACTGCTGGACTTAATGCAGCTGGTGGCCACACCAGATACTGACTGTTCCTTTTTATTTTAACCCCCCCTTTGTTCAGGGACACATTAATCAATTTCTGTTAAGTCACATGTCGGTGAAACGTATTCAGTTTATGTCTGTTGTTGAAACTTGTCATGTTCATACAAACATTTACACATGTTAAGTTTGCTGAAAATAAATGCAGTTGACAGGGAGAGGACGTTTCTTTTTTTTGTTGCTGAGTTTGGTATATGGCCAATATACCATGGCTAAGGGCTGTATCCAGGCACACTCCACCTTGTGTCATACATAAGATCACCACTTAGCCGTGGTATTTTGGCCATATACCCCACCCCCTCGTGCCTTATTGATTAATTATACCATGGCATTGTTGAATACTCGTTTCTGATTGGCTTGAAGGGAATTCTAGAGCGTGCATTATTTCCTTATAACCCATGGTATATTTGCACAGTAGAATTCAATGGATATGGTTCATTCTTACATGTTCTATATTTGAGCTGCTTTTGAAAGCAATAGTCGAAATGAAAACATTATTGGCATTGTTGAATTTTATTTTCATAATAGCAAGCCAGGACTGATGGTTTGGTTAGCTAAACTAGCAAGTCTGTTTGTTTGGTTACCAAGGCAACTACTGTCGCTATCTAGTAAACTTGCTAACTACTTCAGTGGATATTGAACACATTTCTAGCGGCAAATGTGTTCAATTATAGCCATTGTATAAAAGGGATAATCAACACGTGGCTGTGCGTTCTCTGAAAAATAATGCAACTCCGTGGAAGGTCAGTTCCACTCTGCTAGCGCGTCGTGGAACACATTCCACGTTGTTCATTATTTTCCATAGAACGCATAGATCCTCTTGATTATCCCTTACATAATCGAACTGAAAGCACTAATCCCTCAACACTAGTTAACGGTAAGGCACTGAAGTGATGAACCACTCTTGTTGTCTCTGCCTGGCCGGATCCACTCCACTGGGATTTTCTGCCTCTGAGTCACTGGCCTTGCTCACGCTATCCCATGCCGTCCCTAATATTCCATGCCCTCCCTCACTTCATGCCAGGCTTTTTTCGCTATACTCAATTTGAGTGGGTTGAGTCAATGGCTTTATCGTCCTGTCCAGGTATGCGCTCCTCATGCTTGTGCGGTGGGGGAGATATTTGTGGGCCCCAGAAATCCAAATCAAATTTTATTGGTCACATTTAGCAGATGTTATTAGAGGTGTAGCGAAATGCTTGTATTTTTAACAAAAACATTACTGGGCTAATAATGTAAGAAATAACACACCGGGCCTAATCTTTACTCTGTATTTATCAATGATGTCGCTCTTGCTGCTGGTGATTCTCTGATCCACCTCTACACAGACAACACTATTCTGTATACATCTGGCCCTTCTTTGGACACTGTGTTAACAAAACTCCAAACAAGATTCAATGCCATACAACACTCCTTCCGTGGCTTCCAACTGCTTTTAAATGCTAGTAAAACTAAATGCATGCCCTTCAACTGATTGCTGCTCGCACCCTCCCGCCTGACTAGCATCACCAAAGGCCATATACTGCCCACCACTGTGACCTGTATGCACTCGTTGGCTGGCCCTTGCTACATATTCGTTGCCAAAACCACTGGCTCCAGGTCATCTATAAGTCTTTGCTAGGTAAAGCCCCGCCTTATCACTGGTCACCATAGCTACACCCACCCGTAGCACGCACTCCAGCAGGTATATTTCACTGGTCATCCCCAAAGCCAACACCTCCTTTGGCCGCCTTTCCTTTCAGTTCTCTGCTGTCAATGACTGGAATTAATTGCAAAAATCACTGAAGCTGGAGACTTATACCTCCCTCTCTAACTGTAAGCATCAGCTGTCATAGAAGCTTACCGATCACTGTATCTGTACACATCCCATCTGTAAATAGCACACCAAACTACCTCATCCCCATATTATTATTATTTATTTTTTTGTTGCTCTTTTGCACCCCAGTATCTCTACTTACACATCATCATCTGCACATCTATCACTCCAGTGTTAATGCTAAATTGTAATTATTTTGCCTCTATGGCCTATTTATTGCCTTACCTCCCTAATCTTACCACATTTGCACACACTGTACATAGACTTTTCTATTTTGTTATTGACTGTACGTTTGTTTATCCCATGTGTAACTCTGTGTTGCTTTTGTCACACTGCTTTGCTTTATCTTGGCCAGGTCGCAGTTGTAAATGAGAACTTGTTCTCAACTGCCTTACCTGGTTAAATAAAAGTGAAATAAAATAAAAAGTGCTCCCTATAATTATCCTGTCTGTCTCTCTCAGTCTCCCCTCCCGGAGGACCTGAGCCTTAAGACCATGCTTCAGGCCTACCTGACCCTACCTGGCCTGACAGCTCCTGGCTCTCCCTGTCCCCAGTCCACCTGATTGTGCTGCTGATCCAGTTTCTGTTGTTCTGCCTGCGGCTATGGAACCCTGACCTGTTCACCCGACGTGCAACCTTGTCCCGGACTTGCTGTTTTGACTTTCTATTTCTCTCTCGCTCGCTCTCTCTACCAGACAAGCTGCCTCGACCTCTGAATGCTCGGCTATGAAAAGCCAACTGACATTTACTCCTGAGGTGTTGACCTGTTGCACCCTATGTAACCACTGTGATTATTTGACCCTGCTGGTCATCTATGAACGTTTGTTCTTCAAGATATTCAACCTAGCCTTAATGGCCACGTACTCTTATAATCTACACCCTGCACAGCCAGAAGAGGCTGGTCCTGTAGGTTTCTTCCTAGGTTCCTGCCTTTCTAGGGAGTTTTTCCTAGCCACTGTGCTTCTACATCTGGAATGCTTGCTCTTTGGGGTTGTAGGCTGGGTATCAGTATAAGCACTTTGTGACAACTGCTGATGTAAAAAGGGCTTTAAAAATCTATGTGATTGAATTTGATAGGCCAGATGGAATTATCACCATATTGCTTATCAGAGACGACAGTGGTGCCACTTCTGTATAGATTTTTACCTATCTAATCCTTTGTTCACCTCAAGTGCTTTGGGGGTTCATCAGTCGAAGCACATTTGTTGGAAAATAAATCTTAAAAAACTGGCAACACATCACTGGAAGTAGGCTACTGGGGCTGTCTCAAGTTAGGCGTGGGTCAAATATTAGCCATCCTAGTAAACACATTGCAGGTGTGTACATGCCTGGCTGTCATCTGAAACATTTACTTGAATTATTCTCTGTTCATTTATTATAAGGTGGATGCCAGAGCTGGGGTTATTCTCCCTTTGCTCACTCTGTAATGGCATTGTGTTAATGCACTCTTAAAATGGGAACGTGCAGCTGTCAGGGTTCAACACATCCCTACATCTGTCACTCTAATGTAACTCTGAAGTTCACAGTTTTCCTCCTAAGATTGTTCCTCTCCCCCTAGCATATGTATGGGGCCCTATGAGGAGAAGAGGCCGACTGGTCAGGCTTGGACACCAACTGCAGTGGGAGCGTGTGGCTTTGTCTTTCACCCATTCTTTTGGGGACCAGCTGTGCCCGGAGTGCGAGCGCCGAGCACAGCGATGCTACTGCTATAAATATGCGTCAGTGAGTGAGTGACAGCTGTGCAGTGGACCAAGGACACACTGTCTTGGCACTCCACGGACGAGTCACTCCAAACAAGGCAACCCCAGCATGACCTGAACACCAGTGATATATATCCAACTGTCTAGCTAATTGTCATTCATGTATTCAATTTCATAATGTAAGTTATGTATTGCAGAAGCATTTGAATGAAGCCAAACCAATTCTGTGACAAAATAAAAGGAAATGTAACTGATAAATTTTACGACAATGTCTATTTTTATTGTTACTGTTTCTGAGAGCAGTGTGATGCTGAGTCGATGTAAGTGAAAATCATGTCTATACCGCAGACTATATAGAGAAACGAGGCTGGGTTTTTGTACCAAGCTGTTTGTTTCTTTGTGTGTGTGTGCCCTTTTCAAGTGTTACCACCTGTCTTTTGTTAAGAAATAAATAAATAAACATGGACCACACCAGCTGTCCCTGGCAGTCCGTTCAGAGGTCAAGGGCTCCCACCGCTGGCCTTGTGAGGTGGTGGACACTTACAACTTTCATCTCAACAACTTCCTCCAAGTCTGCCTCTAAACTGGGGAATAAATAAATACAGAGAGTATTGTAGAGGTCCAAAACCATCTAAATGTACCAGGCTTAAAAGCCTTGGAAAGGAATGTTTTCAATATTCCATGATTTAACTCAGAGCCCACATCACAGCCCTGACATCTAGCAGTTAATCCTTATCACATGGACCATACTTTCCATACTCAGGTTTGGTTCATGTAGAAATCCATGTGATGGCCAAGTGCAGATATAACATGCTGATAGTGATGTGAATACCCTGAGAACTGAAGAAATGTTTACAGTGTGAGGTCCCTTATTTACTGGGAGGTAGTGGAGGGCGTTTGGTGTTTTTGAATGATCTTGGGAGGACATTGTTTTCTTTGTGCTGTGGTTGGCTGGCTAGCGCGGGCGGCAGTGTTGTCTGTTTGTGCATAAAGTTAGTGCTCGGAAGTGGGAGCAGACAGAGTGCCTGAGCTACTACCCAGTGGCTGGATGAGGCCAAGGATGGGGCTGTAATTCAGGGTTGGGGGTGGGTGGATGCTGCTGCCTTGTCTATGCGCCACAGAATTGATGTGCTGGGGAGAGTAGTGGGAACTCCCAACCCATCCCCGAATGCATAGCAGAGTAGCTTTGCAGTGGGGGAATAATTAACACCCCTCCGCAAAGAAAATTACCAGTGAATTGACATGGAAATACCCAATTAGACATGCATTTTTGTGTTTGTTTGCTCACTTATGCAGTTTACTTTCATTAAAGAAAATTAAAAGGTGATTAATATGACACATTTGAAAGTTCTGGAAGAATGACATGCCCCCGCTAAAGATCCCCTGCAGGTTATGGGTTGAGTGGGATAGAGAAGACCCACAGTATTACCACATTGTGTTGTCTGTATACAGTCCTCTCACTACCAACACACACTTATCGGGTGTTGTTTGTGCAAAGGCAACAATGAAGACTCTCCTTGACAATATCTAAAGGTCGACAGTGGAAAATCCTCTTTCACCAGTTTGAATGCATATTTCAATTTCCCATGTCAATTATTATATGGATTTATTGCCACAAATCATGTCTTAGTTTAGTGTCAGATAATTTGGTGTGTCTTGGTCAGTAGAACACAAAACATAGGATTGGACAACTAAATCCCAAAGTGGGAAGAGCAGTGCCCCTAAACATGTTAACATGGTAATATCAGGAAACGCACAAGAAAGACATCCACACGAGGCACAGAAAAGTATCCTGTTTAATCTATGCATAATCTTAATAAAAGACCTAACTCAAGATTGTCACATCTCCACAGCACGCACACACACAGCACGCACACACACAGCACGCACACACACTCTCTGAAAGCGCAAACAAAACACAAAAAAGCACATACAATTACAGATCAAAATAAATTGCCTCAAGTTCTACACAATGTCAATTCTGAATAAGACTGACCCCTAATCTTTAAACCACTAACACAGAAGCAATTGATTACTATAAAATATAACTTTCTTATTAAAAATGTATATTAAATTCTAATGGCACTTCTACAAATTCTAATATTACCATTGACATTTATCCGTATCTTTCATTTTACAAATCAAATAAATGAGTCAAATGTTGCACAAGAAACAATTCAATAAATTTCTCATGATTGTACACAATTTCACAGTCTTAACCTGCCAAAGACACAAATTCCAGTATTAATGTAACCCAATACTCAGTTTTAGACTTAAATCCTACAGCATGAATTAGGAAAACAGAACCCCACTGATCAGGAGCAGTAGCATGAGTTTTCATTCGTGATAAATATCTCTCTGTGTTTCACATTAAACATGACATCTATGGAAAACAATTAGGTTAAATCCCAAACATGGACTTGGCTTAGAGCCAAACAAAAATACTTGCATTCAGTTTGCTTAACATTAAATTTAATTCCAGATTAAAAATCTTTACAAAAGAGTAATTCATTTAACAGTAGCAAAACTCCAACCCTGAAACTCGTCTCTAAAAGCAGCAGAAAACAGGCTTAGTTGACATTTTGATAAGGTGAAAGAAAAAAAGAAAATACATTTGTATAGCCTGAATATCATCACAGCATTCTGTGGCAAATGTACAGTGTATGAAAGGGGCAACTCCAGGTGCAACACTTGTCTGTGTTTCTACAAGGCACATTCTGTAACAATCCTGGAGATATAAATAATGACTGAGAAACCATCAAAACAAGAATTTACTGTTAGTTTTCTAAGCCTGTACAACTACATGTGTACATTAGAGAAAACAATACATCAATGTTTCAACTGCATCACATAAGAAATGTTCCTTTCAAAAGAGTGAGAAAATATGCAACAAACTACATTCCTGTGTTTTGATTGAAATACCACAAATTGAACACAATATGACATCTAAAAAAAAGAAACACACAGCTTCATGAAATATTGGGAAACTCATTCCAGGGGGAGGATGGGTACATAATTGGATGTTAATAAATACTACCTACATACTAAAGTTCAGATGAATCAGTGTTACGATACCTCATCTCAAAAAGGTTCTTGAAAATCAGGCAACACCAACACTTGAAAAGAGAAATACGCTTACAATTATAGTGATTGTGTTGCTAAAGACGCTATGGAGTCACTGTAGTATCCTCTCCACATAAAAGAACAATGAAGCACTTATCTAATGCATGCTGGGAATCGAGGGCTGTTCTTCGATGCCTCCAGACAATGCACCTGTTTACCGTCTTCCAGGTCTCCCTTTGCCTAATACATTTCTCGCATTCCAACGGCTCCATTCAATACAAAAAGTGCAAAGAGAGACTCATGGTGCCTTTTTTCCCCCCACAGTGAGGGCAGACATGCCCAATGATCCCTTGAGAACTACCTGGGACAGGAGAACAATGCTTGTATTGTATGACTTCTATAGATATTCTACACCATATCGGTGTGTTTGTTCTTGTGAACAACTGCTTCCTCTGCCGGAACAGCAGTCATAGCAGTATTACTCCCTGTTTTGTTCTGGAGTGAAGACATGGCCTGTGAGACATTACATCTGAAAAGGAAGCCAAGTTCACTGGAGTGAGACAGGAAAAGGAAACCCAAATCACGGTGGGAGGGAAGACATGAAACTCTTACCTAAGATATTGAAGCCTTAGTAAAACACCTTGATAATCAACTCTACTGTGTTCTTCTAATACAGAGAAACAGCATACATACTGATAAATATAATATATATTTACATTAAATATACAAATAGTAAGAAATAGCAGCCTAGACAATATCAGTGTTGAAACTATATGCATGCTCAAAACAAGTGCTTCGGTGAGAATACGCAATTTAAGATTTCTGTGTAAGATACATTAACAGACCATTTCTTTACAGTAACAGGATTTGCAGAAATGAATAAACGACCCCAATATCAATTCCATAGTACCAAGATGACAAGGCAACAAAAGTCTCTAAGCTTAGAGAAATCAGCTCATCTTTGCAGGTCACACCTAAAGTAAACCCTGAACCCAGAAATTGAATAAATCCTTCAGATCAAGTCTTCTCAGGACAAATGAAACCAATATCTTGGACTTTTAGTGCTACTCACCTTGTAGGAATCATATGTATAGCATCAAAATGAACCCAACTACAATGAAATCTTTCCAACACACAACAGGCCCATTAAATCCACATTCTGTCCAAAGATTCTGTCAAGCAAAGTTCCACCAAAGGATTCACTCAAACATTAAATCAGACGTCAGTAGTACTTCAACATGAACAGAAAAATAGATAGGGTACTTTATAAGAGCAACCACAAGGGGCAAAATGAACTCAGTAGATTTAGTATTTTGAGCTACGTGTTCTGATGAACGGACAGTGTGGCAACAAGACATCCACAGGACACCATCTCCTCAGAGAAGCACTGAGGCAACCCCAGAGTATACTTTGACCATCTCTCCCACTCTCTGCCCTGTCTATCAGGGCATGTCTCCAGCATTATTATATGGACAGCAAAGGAATATGCAAATGTGGTTACCCTTTCTTTTACAGTGCTGTAATACAGACAAATAACCCAGAAATTGAACTTACTAAATAGAAGTCAACAATTGTTAATTAATAAAGAGCTTGATTTTATACCACATGTATTACATTATTGTATGTACACTCATGAATCAATTGGCATACAAGTGCCAAGGGCTATCACTGAGTGACCAAGTTACTTCCTGGTATTAAGGCACTGTAAAGGGAAAGTGCTGATCACATTTTTGAAGGCCCACAGATTAGTTGTATTGAAGGCAACAGGTCCTATGCTTGTATGAGAACAGGAGTGTCAATCATTTCAGTAGGCACCAGTGTTACAGGCATTAGCTGCAATCTTTAGTAAATACCACCCAACCTGTATATGCTAGAGCATAAAGGTGACAAAACAATTCACTTCTAAATGTTCATACAGCAGCCTGAACATTGAACATTGAAAGGCCAGTGCAGCAAAAAAGTAATTCCTTCAGGACATGCTCCATCTTACTATATGAAAAACCCTTGCAACTCCTGTATTTATTTTCGTCCTCTATCATAAAGAAACATCATGTTGTCTGCTTCATTCCTACCATAAAGAAAATGACAATACTAGCTACCCCAAAAATATTATCCAGTAGTCCAACTTCAAGTATTTTTTCACTGCCTTGTGATATTTCTTCCTGTTAAGCAGGTTGACTAATAAATAAGGTTGGATATAAAATAGATTGCTACTCTTGGGCAGTTTTAGTTTCCTCTTTCACAAATGTTAATCCATTAAGGAGTGTGCGCTATAATTCACTTGCAGATATGAGTAGAAATGTGTTTCTATTAGCAGAATACACTTCATCAAGTTCAGCAGTTTTGCACTACCAAGACAGAAATAAGTGCAACTGATTTCTCCACCTTCAACATATATCCAGCTTGAGTGGAAAAGCACCCCATCTTATTATTGTAAAACAAAATTATAAAGTCCAACATCCTTCCAGTGAAGTCCAGTTTTGTGCATTATAAAGTTGCTACACTTTAACTTAAGAAATGCCACATGGATTAGAATTCCAAAAGGATATGTCTTTAACAATTTGTGAATATGTATAACTAGTACTTTACTGTGGAGGTATA
Source organism: Oncorhynchus kisutch (assembly GCF_002021735.2). Lineage (NCBI taxonomy): Eukaryota > Metazoa > Chordata > Actinopteri > Salmoniformes > Salmonidae > Oncorhynchus > Oncorhynchus kisutch. The sequence goes on from NC_034180.2 coordinate 35,531,684, forward strand.
TGCAGTAGTAGTAGTACTCAGGGAGTGATAAGACGTTACTCTGTCTTATTTCATGGCACTGGTGAGAGGGGTTTATCCAATGGCGAGGGTCTTGACAAGGCCACAGTGGAACTTGCGGATGTGGCGGTACAGGTCCCCAGATTGGGTGAAGCGCCGCTCACACCACTTGCAGGCGTGAGGCTTCTCACGTGTGTGAACCACGGCATGCCGGCTCAAGTTATGAGAGTACTGGAAGCTCTTGCCGCACTGGCCACAGGTGTATGGTTTCTCGCCAGAGTGTGTGCGCTCGTGCCGCTTCAAGGTGTACATGCAGGAGAAGGTCTTGCCACACTGTGAGCAGGTGGGAACAGAACCGTCGGGGGAGAGCTTGGAGCGTGCCCCGTCCTTCTCGCGGAAATGCGAGCTGAGGTGCAGTTGGAGCACATGGGGACTGGGGAACACCTTGCTGCAGAGTGGACACACACACACCTGTTGCCCCGGGGGCAGCAGGACCCCACTGGAGGTGGAGATGTCCGAAGAGGCCAGGTCGTCCTCCTCCTCACTGTCCCCCAACAGCCTCCCCCTCCTCTCATCGCCCTCTCTGCCCCTCGTGCCCCCCCTTCCTCCACTGCCCACCCCCTCCTCCATCAGGTCTTCCTCCTGGGAGAGCAGGGCCGATGTGGAGCCGTTGTTGCCTGGGAAGAGGGCAGCGAACCCTGTCACCACTGAGCTCCTGGCACTATTCCCAAAGCGCTGGCTCTCCGGGCTCATCGCCTCACTGTCCTCCTGCTCTGACAGCAAGTCGTGTTCATCTTTAACAAGTGGCTCAGTGCCCTGCTGCTGGCTGTCGAGGGCCAGCTGTCCCGAGATGTAGGTGGGGTGTATGGGATCTCTGCTAGACAGTGGCTTGAAAGACAAATCCAGAGCACAGTCCATGTCAACTGAAGCCCGGGACCTCTGGGACAGCAATACTGTGCAACTACTGACATCAGCTTTTGTTTTTCCAGCTGTTTGGACGCAGGGCTCGGCCTCTGCTGACACATAATTGACACCTACAAGGTCCGGGGACCTGCCAGGGTGACCGTTTGCCTTCTGCCTGCTCTGTGCAGACCTATCACAATCTGTGACAGCCAGCCTGACTTCGCTGTTGTCCATGTCAAACTCCTCTGCCGGGGGGGCTCTCTGGGGCAGCTGCTGTGTCTGTCGCCGGCCTGGCCCTGGCTGCTTGCTCTGCAGCTCGCTGTCTGAGGAGCTCTCCTTTTCCAGACAGCTCAGTGCTATCACCTCGCTAACCTTCTCATCCAGGTAGCACAGTTCCTTATCTTTCAGCTTACTTTTGCACACTTTCACTATATCATACATGTGAAGGTAACTGGCCGCAGCCAGGACATCCTCCACTGGCAGAGTGTTGAATTCCAGCTTCCCCTCATACATAAACTCAAGGAGCAGACTGAAAGCCGGGGCTGTCACAATGTCACTGTTCAGATGCACAACGTCCCTTTTGTCTGGCTGGTCCCTGTAGAAGAGATGGAAGTACATGCTGCATGAGGCCAGCACGGCTCTGTGTGCTTTGAATCGCGCATCCCCTACGAGAACAGTGCAGTCACAGAGAAAACCTTGGTGACGCTGCTGACTCAGGCACTGCAGCAACTGACGGCTATGGTCTGGGAACTCCATTCTTCCGTCATAACCTGATGAAAAACAGGAAAAACAGGATATTAAATCAACGAAATACTGCCATATAGAGGGCACCGCAGAGTGTCAGCAACATCTGGTGTTCAAGGAAACTACAAACAAAAGTAAACCAACCCCAAACGAAATGTACAGGAAAATAATACAACTTGCAGAAAATGCCACAAAGTAGTCTATCAATGCAAACATTAGCAATTAAAATGAGAGACATGCGAGACATAGTTGTTTAAAATGTTTAAGACTACATTTCCATTGAATGTTAAATAGAAGCGCCATCCCTATTACAATATGATAAAGGGGTCCTTATCATATCGACTTCTTTACGCATCAATAGGGCTACTTAAATCAAAATAAATATTGTTATTTTATTCTCGATTAGCCTGCAGATTGAGGTGTGTGTGTGTGTTTTTCAGTGTTGTCCTTTTGAACTCTCCTACCTTTCTCTCAAGTTACCAACAGCAGTCTGATTAGTCGCACTAGTTATTGAGCTTCACATGGAAATGCGAAACGGACGGACCGGGTCCAGTCGCACGCACGCTTCTACACAGACAAAAACGATCGCTACTCAGCCGTTGTTCGTGTATACTGAACAATGATCAGGAACCGTTCATTTACCAAGCATGCAAACAGAGACAGGCAAAAACTCAGGCTTGTGGATACCAGCACTCGCCCATCGGGCAAGGTTAAGAAAGACGCCAGGGGAGTGAGTAAACTGGTGCTCTGTTAGCTAATTACACTGCAAGCTGTAGAGTCAGCTGCTCTGACATCACCGCAATGGAAACGCTACCTCCAGCTGTGCTCCCCTTTAAGCCATATGTTACTCTGAGTCGAGTTACGTACAATAGACACACAAACTTGTTTCAGATGTTGCATCAGTCCCAACACTAAAATATTATACACTTAATAAGAAAATGTATTTTATTTTAGGATTAAAGGACACTTGACAACAGTCGAAATATGGATAACTTTACAACGCATCGTTGTTCCTTTTGCGCACTAGTCAGCCACAACTTTAATGACACATACTTTCGTTCTATTGGTGTAAAAACATTTAAAGTTATTAAAATAACAATGGACCAGACTACAGACAACAAACAAATGTCCCTATGAACTTTTAATTAGGCCTAACCAATAATAAACCGAAGATACAAATCTTTGCTTTTCGCGAACTAGTTTGCCCTGTTTTAACGAAAGGAAAACTACAAGCAGAGGCAAGAACGCAGGAAGATAACGCTACATGGTCGTAATTCATGGCTAGAAGCCTTTACACAGCAAAGGAGCTCAGCAACTGTCGCTGACCAAGCCAGCTGCAATGCACGGAGGTAGCGCTGGATATTATAACTTTCGGTTTCAACATTTTCATTGTCAAAACGCAATACTTACAAATATTTTCCTTGTCCCCGTGTTTTCTTAAATGTTCTTACGTCCTTTCATGATGTACGGACAGATGTTCGCCTTTCCTGTCGTTTATTGAGCTCAGTTCGACCCTGGCAGGCAAGCTGCACTCAGTGCTGTGTGTCAAGCAGGTTGTTAATGGACCAGTCTCGCGATAACACCGGCCACAATAAGTTCTGTACTACTGCATGAACTCACACAGTGGCAGCAAGTAGCAGTCTTCTTTGAGAACATAATTTGACCTACCTTAATCTATCTCCTTTTTCTGGAATATGTCCACCTGGGAATTGATTGATGCTTTGAACGATGTCTGTTCGCACAGTGCATAATGTGTATCAAATGTTTTGATAATTTTCTTTATTCTCTTTAATGTATATGGAAAATACAATTATTCTCCCATTCTATATACAGTATTTTTTGTCTGAGGATGCAGAACAGAAGATCTTTTTGATATTCCAACAGATATGTATTTTTATCTTTTTGCTACAATTTATATTGGGTGAGACCAGGCTGCAAGAAATGGGAAGTCCAAAAGGAAGAAAGTTTATATAAATAAAACAGGAAAATACATTTGGGGGCATCGCAACTTGCCATACCCCCAACACTCTGTCACATCTATAATAAAATATACACTTTGATATTTTCTTTAGGAATGATGGAACCTGCTCAATAAACATGCTGCATTTATCTATCAAAGAGGAGATGATCATAAGGATTCATTATGGAGAGTAATTAAGACCAAAATACAGATGTTTCTCATTTTCACTGGTCGTCATAGATTTCTAATTCCATATTTTCAAAATACATATATTGAGGGAAAGAAGTGGCTTCAAGTTGCAGCTGCTCTTCTTGTGGCCCCCTCTCTACCCACCCTGCAACTGCTTCAGTCACCTTTGCCCTGTGTTCCAGCTGTCGTGTGTTTTGAAAGGGCCATTTGCTGTTACTCTCTGCCCCTTGACAGAGAGGGGAGTGAGCAATGTGACGGGAGGCGGCAGGCACTGGTCAGAAGGGGACACTGGCTAAAGATCCAGTTACTGCTTTATTCCATTTTTAGTCTACCGTTGACAATTAAATCTATAATCACCATGGCATCTTGTCCCAAGCCTTAGCAAAGCTCAAAAGAACAGCAGGTTTATTTTTTTGTGTTCTCTCATCCTGTCGGACAATATTGATTTTAGTGGTAAAATATATATGATCTATTAAAGGCATGTAAAAAATTTCTGTTTGGTCAAAAGGTCCAAATATGAGGAACCAGTAATATGAAATACACATAAGAAAGTAAGTATTATTGAGTGAATTTATATCATTTTCAAATACTTATTGCAATAAAAATGATCTAAAATTATTTCTAACATGTGTGCCAAATGCCAACAATGTTAGTTATTTATATTTGTTAGGCCAAGCCATGTAAAGAACAGCTATGCGTATAAGAATGGGAACACTGGCAGCCCCTGGGTCCCTGGCCACACAGACCCAGGCAGCAACCAGTAGAGGACGGGTGTTGGTGGTGTGGTATGTGTTTATGGGGTGAGACAAAGCAGTGGATGTGCCCAGGGATTGTGGCCTCCGAGAGAGGCTCAGCATGGTCAAGTCTCTCACACAGAGAGAAAGAGAGAGGTATGGAGAGAGAGAGAGAGAGAGAGAGAGAGAGAGAGAGAGAGAGCACTTCCTGGAGGTTCTTTCCACCTCTCTGCAATCATCAATGGCATTCTCCCTCTGACCCACTCTTCGCTCAGATAGACAAAGGCCCTGAATTCCTCTGCAGTCTGACTGCCAGGCCTAGCCAGGTCCAATTTAAGCATATCACTCATTCCCCCTGGACCAATGGGCTCATCAGGGGGCTGGTCATGAATGATAATTCACAGGTTGTATGCATTTTAATTGTTACTATTTATATCAAACCATTTGTTCTACTGGTTTCCCCCCAATGTATTAAATTGTTTCTAGAATAACATTAATATGACAACTGTGGTTTTGTTACAGAGTTGAATGTATGAAATGTCATACTTTCTCTTCATCTAAGCCTTTGACATAATAAGCTGAACACTTTTATACACCTATACATACAGTACCAGTCAAAAGTTTGGACACACCTACTCATTCAAGGGTATTTCTTTATTTGTACTATTTTTTATATTGTCGAATAATAGTGAAGATATCAAAACTATGAAATAACACATATGTAATCAAGTAGTAACCAAATAATTGTTAATAACCTGTTAAGGCTAGGGCAGAATACTGCCCCCGTTGGTGAAATGCGTGCCCATAGTAAACAGAAAAAAAATCTGTAAAAAATTGCTAATATATGCATATAATAAATATTATTGAATAGAAAACACTCTAAAGCTTCTAAAACCGTTTAAATTATGTCTGTAAGTAAAGCAGAACTCTCAGGGCACTCATTCTCCCAAACTCTCTCTTGTCATCCAAAAAGTTGGCCCAACTTTGACGTCATCGCCCCCACCCTTCCCAAGCACCTACGGTCCTGGGAACAGTTCCTATGCCTTCAGCGCGGTGTCCGCTTTCAATGGGGCTTCTCATTGTGTGAATCGCGTGCTCACGAGATTAATGACGGGCCGAATCCTTTCGGTCACCCGAGAATACAGGTTACTCTCACGCGCAATCTGCGCCTGTGCTGTCTTTCTTTCAAGATTGATTAAACGATGCGTGTGTTTCTCTTTGTCCTGAGAATTGCGGTGAAGCTATATAGCATGCTAACGCTGTGTTCTGAACCAAGTTTGACAAGTTTAGTCGACATATAATATGTAATTTCGACGTTTTGGTGCGAACTAACTTTACTTTTTGGCTGCATTTCAACCGAAATATGTCGTGTTTGATAACCGAAAGACACAGACTTCAAAACTAAAGCTGTTTTTGGTAAGTATAAACCCTTCCAGGTCTTCTGATGGAAGAACAGCAAAGGTAAGGGAACATTTATGTGTTAAATTTGGGTTTCTGTGGAGGAGCCAAAATGCTAATTCCTGAGCGCCGACTCACATTATAGCCTAGTGAACGAAATCTGTAAAGTTAAAAATAAATGTAACACAGCTGTTTTATTAAGAAGAAGTGTATCTTTCTAAGTATATGTAGAACATGTATATTTAGTCAACGTTTATGATGTGTATTTCTGTTATCTGGCAGAGTTACCATAATTTCTCCAGGCATTGTTGTAGCATTTTTTTGCCATGACCTTCTATGTAAACCGTGATTTATGGATATAATTAGCATATTATTGAAAAAAACATAAATGTACTGTATAACATGTCCTATTCCTGTCATCTGATGAAGATTTTCAAAAGGTTAGTGAATTATTTTACTTTTAATCCTGCTTTTGTGATTGCATCTATTGTTCTACAAAATGGCTATGTAAATTAGCCTATCTTTGGTGGTGGTTTGACATAAATATGTGCTATGTTTTCGCCGTAAAACATTTTAGAAATCTGACTTGGTGGCTAGATGAACAAGGTGTTTATCTTTCATTTGAGCTATTGGACTTGTTAATGTGTGGAGGTTAAATATTTCTAAGAATATTTTTTGCGTTCTGTGTGCTACTGTGTCAGTTGAGCAGTGGGGGGAGGTGCCCTAGCGGGACGTGTGGTTAAACAAATCAATATATATTTAAGATTCTTCAAAGTAGCCACCCTTTGCCTTGATGACAGCTTTACACACTCTTAGCATTCTCTTAGCCAGCATCATCTGGAATGCTTTTCCAACAGTCCTGAATGAGTTCCTACATATGCTGAGCACGTGTTGGCTGCTTTTTCTTCACTCTGCGGTCCAACTCATCCCAAACCATCTCAATTGGGTTGAGGTCGGGTGATTGTGGAGTCCAGGTCATTTGATGCAGCACTCCATCACACTCCTTCTTGGTCAAATAGCCTTTACACAGCCTGGAGTTGTGTTGAGTCATTATCCTGTTGAAAAACAAATGATAGTCCCACTAAGTGCAAACCAGATGGGATGGCGTATCGCTGCAGAATGCTGTGGTAGCCATGCTGGTTAAGTGTGCCTTGAATCCTAAATAAATCACAGACAGTGTCACCAGCAAAGCACCCCCACGCCATCTGTTAATTGAAATGAATTCCAGGTGACTGCCTCATGAAGCTGGTTGAGCGAATGCCGAGAGTGTGCAAAGCTGTCATCAAGGCAAATGGTGGCTACTTTGAAGAATCTCAAATAGAAAATATATTTTGATTTGTTTAACACTTTTTTTGGTTACTACATGATTCCATATGTGTTATTTCATAGTCCTGATGTCTTCACTATAATGTAGAAAATAATAAAAAATATAAAAAATCAGGTGTGTCTTTTTTACATTATCTCAGATGTTAAATACAGTTTTCAAACCATTCCAAACCAAGTAATGTAGCACCAAACAGATGTCAAGCTAAGCACCGTTAGAGCAAAAGTATTTGAGTAAATACCTATACAGAAACACAAAGAGACAATGTGAGATGGCAGTACACTGTCTGCTTTTCTCTGCCCCAAAATGTGTGGTTTTTATGATCAAATAGAGAGGAAAAGCGAGACAGGCTGTGAAGAAGTAGGATGTATGCTTGTCTGGTAGTAGAGACTGAGGCAAAGAACTTAACATGGTCTTTTGACCTTATTATAGAAAGATCAGTTACATCCCAGGGTGCACAACTTCACTACTCTCCACTGGGGCAAAGTTTCAAACCAGGGAGGACGGAGTCATCACCTAAAACATCAACAGCAGGTTATTGGTGGAGAAAAAGGGGGAGGAAGGCGGGCTGCCTTGTAAGAATTCGCAGATGGGTAGGTAAACCGCCACTACCCTCCGTATTATTGGCCAACATGTAATCATTAGAAAACAAACTGGACGATCTACGATTAAGGCTATCCTACCACAGGCGCATTAAAAACTGTAATATCTTATATTTCACCGAGACGTGGCTAAACAACGACACACATAATATAGAGCTGGCTGGCTTCTCCGTGTATCGGCAGGACAGAACAGCTACATCTGGTAAAAATTAGGGGCAGGGGTGTGTGTTTATTTGTCAATAACTGCTGGTGCGCGATGTCTAATATTAAAGAAGTCTCGAGGTATTGCCCGCCTGAGGTAGAATACCTCATCAGAAACTGTAGACCACACTATCTACCAAGAGAGTTCTCATCTATATTATTCGTAGCCGTCTATTTACCACCACAAACCAATGCTGGCACTATGAACACACTCAACGAGCTGTATAAGGCCATAAGCAAACAAGAAAATGCTCATCCAGAAGCAGTGTGCCAAGTGGTCGGGGACATTAATGCAGCCAAATTTAAATCCGTTTTACTACATTTCTACCAGCATGTCACATGTGCAACCAGAGAAAAAAAACTCTAGACCACCTTTACTCCACACACAGAGATGCATACAAAGCTCTCCCTCGCCCTCCATAATTCCATCCTCCTGATTCCTGCTTACAAGCAAAAAGTAAAGCAGGAAGTACAAGCAGCTCGCTCAATATGGAAGTGATCAGATGACGCGGATGCCACACTACAGGACTGTTTTGCTAGCACAGACTGGAATATGTTCCGGGATTCATACAATGACATTGAGGAGTATACCACCTCAGTCACCGGCTTCATCAATAAGTGCATCAAAGACGTCGTCACCACAGTAACCGTACGTACATATCCCAACCAGAAGCCATGGATTACAGGCAACATCCACACCGAGGAAAAGATTATGATTATTAGAAAGTAAATTACGGACTCCTCTTTAAACCTGCGTATTCCTCCAAACCTCAGTTGTCCTGAGTCTGCACAACTCTCCCAGGACCTAGGATCAAGAGAGACGCTCAAGTGTTTTAGTACTATATCTCTTGACACAATGATGAAAATAATCATGGCCTCTAAACCTTCAAGCTGCATACTGGACCCTATTCCAACTAAACTACTGAAAGAGCTGCTTCCTGTGCTTGGCCCTCCTATGTTGAACATAATAAACGGCTCTCTATCCACTGGATGTGTACCAAACTCACTAAAAGTGGCAGTAATAAAGCCTCTCTTGAAAAAGCCAAACCTTGACCCAGAAAATATAAAAAACTATCGGCCTATATCGAATCTTCCATTCCTCTCAAAAATTTTAGAGAAGGCTGTTGCGCAGCAACTCACTGCCTTCCTGAAGACAAACAATGTATACGAAATGCTTCAGTCTGGTTTTAGACCCCATCATAGCACTGAGACGGCACTTGTGAAGGTGGCAAATGACATTTTAATGGCATCGGACCGAGGCTCTGCATCTGTCCTCGTGCTCCTAGACCTTAGTGCTGCTTTTGATACCATCGATCACCACATTCTTTTGGAGATATTGGAAACCCAAATTGGTCTACACGGACATGTTCTGGCCTGGTTTAGATCTTATCTGTCGGAAAGATATCAGTTTGTCTCTGTGAATGGTTTGTCCTCTGACAAATCAACTGTAAATTTCGGTGTTCCTCAAGGTTCCGTTTTAGGACCACTATTGTTTTCACTATATATTTTACCTCTTGGGGATGTTATTCGAAAACATAATGTAAACTTTCACTGCTATGCGGATGACACACAGCAGCACATTTCAATGAAACATGGTGAAGCCCCAAAATTGCCCTCGCTAGAAGCATGTGTTTCAGACATAAGGAAGTGGATGGCTGCAAACTTTCTACTATTAAACTCGGACAAAACAGAGATGCTTGTTCTAGGTCCCAAGAAACAAAGAGATCTTCTGTTGAATCTGACAATTAATCTTAATGGTTGTACAGTCGTCTCAAATAAAACTGTGAAGGACCTCGGCGTTACTCTGGACCCTGATCTCTCTTTTGAAGAACATATCAAGACCATTTCGAGGACAGCTTTTTTCCATCTACGTAACATTGCAAAAATCAGAAACTTTCTGTCCAAAAATGATGCAGAAAAATTAATCCATGCTTTTGTCACTTCTAGGTTAGACTACTGCAATGCTCTATTTTCCGGCTACCCGGATAAAGCACTAAATAAACTTCAGTTAGTGCTAAATACGGCTGCTAGAATCCTGACTAGAACCAAAACATTTGATCATATTACTCCAGTGCTAGCCTCTCTACACTGGCTTCCTGTCAAAGCAAGGGCTGATTTCAAGGTTTTACTGCTAACCTACAAAGCATTACATGGGCTTGCTCCTACCTATCTCTCTGATTTGGTCCTGCCGTACATACCTACACGCACGCTACGGTCACAAGACGCAGGCCTCCTAATTGTCCCTAGAATTTCTAAGCAAACAGCTGGAGGCAGGGCTTTCTCCTATAGAGCTCCATTTTTAAGGAACGGTCTGCCTACCCATGTCAGAGACGCAAACTCGGTCTCAACCTTTAAGTCTTTACTGAAGACTCATCTCTTCAGTGGGTCATATGATTGAGTGTAGTCTGGCCCAGGAGTGGGAAGGTGAACGGAAAGGCTCTGGAGCAACGAACCGCCCTTGCTGTCTCTGCCTGGCCGGTTCCCCTCTTTCCACTGGGATTCTCTGCCTCTAACCCTATTACAGGGGCTGAGTCACTGGCTTGCTGGGGCTCTCTCATGCCGTCCCTGGAGGGGGTGCGTCACCTGAGTGGGTTGATTCACTGTTGTGGTCATCCTGTCTGGGTTGGCGCCCCCCCCTTGGGTTGTGCCGTGGCGGAGATCTTTGTGGGCTATACTCAGCCTTGTCTCAGGATGGTAAGTTGGTGGTTGAAGATATCCCTCTAGTGGTGTGGGGGCTGTGCTTTGGCAAAGTGGGTGGGGTTATATCCTTCCTGTTTGGCCCTGTCCGGGGGTGTCCTCGGATGGGGCCACAGTGTCTCCTGACCCCTCCTGTCTCAGCCTCCAGTATTTATGCTGCAGTAGTTTGTGTCGGGGGGCTGGGGTCAGTTTGTTATATCTGGAGTACTTCTCCTGTCCTATTCAGTGTCCTGTGTGAATCTAAGTGTGCGTTCTCTAATTCTCTCCTTCTTTCTTTCTCTCTCTCGGAGGACCTGAGCCCTAGGACCATGCCCCAGGACTACCTGACATGATGACTCCTTGCTGTCCCCAGTCCACCTGGCCATGCTGCTGTTCCAGTTTCAACTGACCTGAGCCCTAGGACCATGCCCCAGGACTACCTGACATGATGACTCCTTGCTGTCCCCAGTCCACCTGGCCATGCTGCTGCTCCAGTTTCAACTTCCACCTGACTGTGCTGCTGCTCCAGTTTCAACTGTTCTGCCTTATTATTATTCGACCATGCTGGTCATTTATGAACATTTGAACATCTTGGCCATGTTCTGTTATAATCTCCACCCGGCACAGCCAGAAGAGGACTGGCCACCCCACATAGCCTGGTTCCTCTCTAGGTTTCTTCCTAGGTTTTGGCCTTTCTAGGGAGTTTTTCCTAGCCACCGTGCTTCTACACCTGCATTGCTTGCTGTTTGGGGTTTTAGGCTGGGTTTCTGTACAGCACTTTGAGATATCAGCTGATGTACGAAGGGCTATATAAATAAATTTGATTTGATTTGAAATTTGATAAAGGCTAGAGCTGCCGCTTTCAAGTAGCGGGACACTAATCCGGACGTTTATAAGAAATCTCGCTATGCCTTCAGATGAACCATCAAACATGAACCATCAAACAGGCAAAGTGTCAATACAGGACTAAGATGGAATCCTACTACACCAGCTCTGATGCTCGTCGGATGTGGCAGGGCTTGAAAACTATTACGGACTACAAAGGGAAACCCAGCCTCGAGCTGCCCCATGACGTGGGCCTTCCAGATGAGCTAAATGCCCTTTATGCTCGCTTCGAGGCTAGCAATACTGAAGCATGCATGAGAGCACCAGCTGTTCTGGAAGACTGTGTAATCATGCTCTCCGTAGCCGATGTGAGAAAGACCTTTAACAGATCAACATTCACAAAGCCCCGGGGCCAGACAGATTACCAGGAGATGTACTCAAAGCATGCACGGACCTACTTGCAAGTGTCTTCACTGACATTTTCAACCTGACAGAGGCTGTAATACCGACATGTTTCAAACAGACCACCATAGACCCTGTGCCCAAGAAAGCAAAGGTAACCTGCCTAAATGATTACCGCTGTCACGGATCCCCCCGGTACTGATGCTCATTCTGTTCACCAGTTCTGGAGGTCCATGTCACCGGCTTTCCAGGCTTCACTGAACGGGATTCATTATCATCAATCCCGGACTGTCTTGTCTGATTACACACACCTGGTTCCCATTTCCCCTGATTATTATGTCTTTGTCGGTTATTGTCGGTTATTGTTCCCATGTCCGTTGGTCGTGTGAGTACCTATGCGTTGGTGCAGTTGTTATTCTGCGTGCTTTATATATTGTGTATTACGGGTATTGTCCCATGTTGTTCACCGAGGTTTCCCCTCACTCTTCTGTTTGGGTACAGCCCAGTGTTTTTGTATACGTGTTTGTTTTGGGTGTATTAAAAAGCCCTGTTGTGTATTCCTGCGCCTGTCTCCAAATCCTTTATACCAGCATGACAACCGCCATATAGCACTCACGTCGGTAGCCATGAAGTGCTTTGAAAGGCTGGTCATGGCTCACATCAACACCATCATGCCGGAAACCCTAGTCTTACTCCAATTCGCATACCCCCCCCCCCCAACAGATCCACAGATGATGCAATCTCAATGGCACTCCACACTGCCCTTTCCCCCCTGGACAAAAGGAACACCTATGTGAGAATGCTGTTCATTGACTACAGCTCAGCGTTCAACACTATAGTACCCACGAAGCTCATCAATTCAACTGGATCCTGCACTTCCTGATGGGCTGCCCCCAGGTGGTAGGTGTAGGCAACAGCACATCTTCCACGCTGATCCTCAACACTGGGGCCCCTCAGGGGTGCGTACTTAGTCCCCTCCTGTACTCCCTGTTCACCCACGTCTGCGTGGCCAAGCACGACTCCAACACCATCATTAAGTCTGCTGACGACACAACAGTGGTAGGCCTGATCACCGACAATGATGAAACAGTCCATTGGGAGGAGGTCCGAGACCTGGCTGTGTGGTGCCAGGACAACCTCTCCCTCAATGTGAGCAAGACAAAAGAGCTAATCGTAGACTATAGGAAAAGGAGGGCCGGACATGCCTCCATTAACATCGAGTTTCAAGTTCCTTGGTGTCTACATCTCCAACGAAACTTTTATGGTCCAAACATACCAAGACAGTCTTGAAGAGGACACGACAACACCTTTTCCCCAAAATAGGCGGTGTCAGAGGAAGACCCAAATAACTGTCAAAGACTCCAGTCACCCAAGTCATAGACTGTTCTCTCTGCTACCGCACGGCAAGTGGTACCAGAGTGTCAATTCTAGGACCAAATCAAATCCAATTTTATTTGTCACATACACATGGTTAGCAGATGTTAATGCGAGTGTAGCGAAATCCTTGTGCTTCTAGTTCCGACAATGCAGTAATAACCAACAAGTAATCTAACTAACAATTCCAAAACTACTGTCTAATACACACAAGTGTAAGGGGATAAAGAATATGTACATAAAGATATATGAATGAGTGATGGTACAGAGCGGCATAGGCAAGATGCAGTAGATGGTATCGAGTACAGTATATACATATGAGATGAGTATGTAAACAAAGTGGCATAGTTAAAGTGGCTAGTGATACATGTATTACATAAAGATGCAGTAGATGATATAGAGTACAGTATATACGTATACATATGAGATGAATAATGTAGGGTATGTAAACATTATATTAAGTAGCATTGTTTAAAGTGGCTAGTGATATATTTTACATCATTTCCCATCAATTCCCATTATTAAAGTGGCTGGAGTTGAGTCAGTGTGTTGGCAGCAGCCACTCAATGTTAGTGGTGGCTGTTTAACAGTCTGATGGCCGTGAGATAGAAGCTGTTTTTCAGTCTCTCGGTCCCAGCTTTGATGCACCTGTACTGACCTCGCCTTCTGGATGATAGCGGGGTGAACAGGCAGTGGCTCGGGTGGTTGTTGTCCTTGATGATCTTTATGGCCTTCCTGTAACATCGGGTGGTGTAGGTATCCTGGAGGGCAGGTAGTTTGCCCCCGGTGATGCATTGTGCAGACCTCACTACCCTCTGGAGAGCCTTACGGTTGTGGGCGGAGCTGTTGCCGTACCAGGCGGTGATACAGCCCGCCAGGATGCTCTCGATTGTGCATCTGTAGAAGTTTGTGAGTGCTATTGGTGACAAGCCGAATTTCTTCAGCCTCCTGAGGTTGAAGAGGCGCTGCTGCGCCTTCTTCACAATGCTGTCTGTGTGGGTGGACCAATTCAGTTTGTCTGTGATGTGTATGCCGAGGAACTTAAAACTTGCTACCCTCTCCACTACTGTTCCATTGATGTGGATAGGGGGGTGTTCCCTCTGCTGTTTCCTGAAGTCCACAATCATCTCCTTAGTTTTGTTGACGTTGAGTGTGAGGTTATTTTCCTGACACCACACTCCGAGGGCCCTCACCTCCTCCCTGTAGGCCGTCTCGTCGTTGTTGGTAATCAAGCCTACCACTGTTGTATCGTCCGCAAACTTGATGATTGAGTTGGAGGCGTGCGTGGCCACGCAGTCGTGGGTGAACAGGGAGTACAGGAGAGGGCTCAGAATGCACCCTTGTGGGGCCCCAGTGTTGAGGATCAGCGGGGTGGAGATGTTGTTGCCTACCCTCACCACCTGGGGGCGGCCCGTCAGGAAGTCCAGTACCCAGTTGCACAGGGCGGGGTCGAGACCCAGGGTCTCGAACTTGATGACGAGCTTGGAGGGTACTATGGTGTTAAATGCCGAGCTGTAGTCGATGAACAGCATTCTCACATAGGTATTCCTCTTGTCCAGATGGGTTAGGGCAGTGTGCAGTGTGGTTGAGATTGCATCGTCTGTGGATCTATTTGGGCGGTAAGCAAATTGGAGTGGGTCTAGGGTGTCAGGTAGGGTGGAAGTGATATGGTCCTTGACTAGTCTCTCAAAGCACTTCATGATGACGGAAGTGAGTGCTACGGGGCGGTAGTCGTTTAGCTCAGTTACCTTAGCTTTCTTGGGAACAGGAACAATGGTGGCCCTCTTGAAGCATGTGGGAACAGCAGACTGGGATAGGGATTGATTGAATATGTCCGTAAACCAAAGACCAAAAGGCTCCTAAACAGTTTCTACTTCCAAGCCATTAGACTGCTGAATACTGCTGCTACTTGCTGTTTATTATCTCCACAAAGTCACTTTACAAATTACCTTGACTAACCTGCACCCCTGCACTTTGACTCGGTACCGGTACCCCCTTTATATAGCCTCGTTATTGTTATGTCATTTTCTTTTGTTACTTTAGTATTATATATATTTTTTAAACTTTGGTTTATTTAATAACTATTTCATGAGATGCATTGTTGGTTGAGGGCTTGAAAGTAAGCATTTCACAGTAACATGTGACAAATAAAATATGATTTGATTTGGCTACAGTTGGTCAGCCCTGTTTCTATTATGTGGAGCAGCATGGAAGTATGAGTTGTGAAGAGCTCATTTACAGTACAAGTGACAATGAGAGGAAATGGCACAGAACTGGAGGGAGGAGGCAGTGGGTCAATATATCTTTCATCAAGGGGAAGGATTTCCAGCAGCCCCATGCTCCTCCACCCCCCTGCCGTTGTGATATTACTCAATTATTACACAACCTTTCACCAAGTCTCTGTCAAAACAGTGGTGTTATTAGGGACAGCACAATAACATGCCCAATCTTAAACATACAGTGCATTCGGAAAGTATTCAGACCCCTTGACTTTTTCCACATTTTGTTACGTTACAGCCTTATTCTAAAATTGATTAAATCTACATCAATCTACACACAGTACCTCATAATGACAAAGTTAAAACAGGTTTTTAGAAGATTTTTTTTCTGCAAAATTATAAAAAAAAAATAAAAAAAAATGAAATACCTTATTAACATAACTATTCAGACCCTTTGCTATGAGACTCGAAATTGAGGTCAGGTGCATCCTGTTTCCATTGATCATCCTTGAGATGTTTCTACAACTTGATTGGAGTCCAACTGTGGTAAATTAAATTGATTAGACATGATTTGGAAAGACAGGATTGTGTCGGGGCACAGATCTGAGGAGGGGTACCAAAACATTTCTGCAGCATTGAAGGTCCCCAAGAACACAGTGGCCTCCATCTTTCTTAAAACCACCAAGACTCTTCCTAGAGCTGGCCGCCCGACCAAACCGAGTAATCGGGGGAGAAGGGCCTTGGTCAGGGAGGTGGCAAAGCTCTAGAGTTCCTCTGTGGAGATGGGAGAACCTTCCAGAAGGACAACCATCTCTGCAGCACTCCACCAATCAGGCCTTTATGGTAGAGTTTCCAGACGGAAGCCACTCCTCAGTAAAAGGCACATGACAGCCCACTTGGAGTTTGTCAAAGGCACCTAAAGAACTCTCAGACCATGAGAAACAAGATTCTCTGGTCTGATGAAACCAAGATTGAACTCTTTGGCCTGAATGCCAAGCGTCACGTCTGGAGGAAATCTGGCACCATCCCTACAGTGAAGCATGGTGGTGGCAACATCATGCTGTGGGGATGTTTTTCAGCGACAGGGACTGGGAGACTAGTCAGGATTGAGGGAAAGATGAACGGAGCAAAGTACAGAGAGATCCTTGATGAAAACCTGCTCCAGAACGCTCAGGGCCTCAGACTGGGGTGAAGGTTCACCGTCCAACAAGACAACAACCCTAAGCACACAACCGAGACAACGCGGGAATGGCTTCGGGACCGTCTCTGAATGTCCTTGAGTGTCTCAGCCAGAGCCCGGACTTGAACCCGATCAACCATCTCTGTAGAGATCTGAAAATAGCTGTGCAGCCACACTCCCCAATCGCACCTGACAAGGCTTGAGTGGATCTACAGAGAAGAATGGGAAAAACACCCCAAATATTGGTGTGCCAAACCTGTAATGTCATTCCCAAGACGACTCAAGGATGTTTTCAATGCCTAAGGTGCTGTAACAAAGTACTGAGTAAAGGGTCTGAATACTTATGTAAATGTAATATTTAAGTTTTCTAAAAAACTATTTTTGCATTGTCATTATGGAGTATTGTGTGTAGATTGATGAGGGGAAAAAAACGTTTTCATCAATTTTAGAATAAGGGTGTAACATAACAAAATGTGGAAAAAGTCAAGGGGTCTGAATAATTTCTGAATACACTGTAGGACTGGTAGTAGCATACGCAGCAGGACATTAATTTCCTTGGGACCTCTGCCTTTGTACATTCATAACAAACATGTGGTGCAAATATGACATACATTCTGATTGGATCAGCAGGTTATGATATTTGTTCAGTTACATGTAATCTGATTACAAAAGACTGTAACTGTAATCAGTTATGTTACATGCAAAACTATTGTAATCAGATTACAGATACTTATAAAAAACATGAG
Source organism: Oncorhynchus kisutch (assembly GCF_002021735.2). Taxonomy (NCBI): domain Eukaryota; kingdom Metazoa; phylum Chordata; class Actinopteri; order Salmoniformes; family Salmonidae; genus Oncorhynchus; species Oncorhynchus kisutch. The sequence continues at coordinate 35,549,158 of NC_034180.2, forward strand.
TATTACTTCTTGGAATACTTTTAAATTCAGAAAGGATGTTTGCAAGAAAAAAATACTTTCACACCTTTCACCTTGTTTTCTCAATTACATTAAATTTACATTTGAAAAAAGGTAAAAGTTTAAGTTTGTTCTGACCACAAATCAGAACAATGATGACACAGCAAATGCATTGATGGATCCTTTTTGCCTTCTTCTAATGCCTCTTATGGGGAAAGTAATCCAAAGAAACTGAAAGTAATCAGATTACGTTAATTGAATTTGGGTAATCCAAAAGTTACATTACTGATGACAATTTTGGACAGGTAACTAGTAACTGTAATGGATTACATTTAGAAAGTAACCTACCCAACCCTGCAGACAGAACATCTATTGGTTTTACTTTTCTCATTACTTATGGACTACAAGCATTCTGTAGACTAGGCCATACATTCATAATTTTTTTTATTGAAACTATATTTAACTAGGCAAGTCAGTTAAGAACAAATTATTATTTACAATGACGGCCTACCAAAAGGCAAAAGGCCTCCTGCGGGGACGAGGGCTGGGATTAAAAATAAATCGTCTGCATATAAATGGATGAAAGAGCTTCCTACTGCCTGAGCTATGTTGTTGATGTAAATTGAGAAGAGCGTGGGGCCTAGGTTCGAGCCTTGGGGTACTCCCTTGGTGACAGGCAGTGGCTGAGACAACAGATGTTCTGACTTTATACATTGCACTCCTAGTTATTAAACCAGGCCAAAGTCCCCTCAGAGACACCAATAATGGAAGAATGGAAGAATGGAATGGTCTACCATGTTAAAAAAGGGCAATAAAAATAGCAGCACAACATTGCTTAGATTCAAGGGAAATGGTGACATCACTGAGGATCTTATAGGTTTCAGTGATATATCCATAACCTGAGCGGAAACCTGATTGCATACCAGAGAGAGTACTATAGACATCAAGAAAGCCAGTCAGTTGATTATTGACAAGTTTTTCCAACACTTTTGATAAACAGGGCAAAATTGAAATAGGCCTAGATCAGCTTGATCTCCCCTTTAAATAAAGGACAAACCGTGGCTGCCTTCCAAGCAATGGGAATCTCCCCAGAAAGGAGAGACGGAGGTCAGAGATAGGCTTGGCGATGATAGGGGCAGCAACCTTAAAGAAGAAAGGGTATAAACCATCTGACCCAGATGTTTTTTGGGGGTCAAGATTACTTCAGCTAATCAATATGATTACAGGTGAAATGATGTGAAGATCAACTCAAACAAACCATATTTTTAATGGGATGGTTTTGATGGCTCATCCTACATAAAAAAATATTTTACCTTTATTTAACTAGAAAAGTCAGTTAAATAACAAATTCTTATTTTCAATGAAGGCCTAGGAACAGTGGGTTAGCTGCCTGTTCAGGGGCAGAACGACAGATTTGTACCTTGTCAGCTCGGGGGTTTGAACTTGCAAACTTCCGGTTACTAGTCCAACGCTCTAACCACTAGGCTACCCTGCCGCCCCATAAAATGATTTATTTATTATGAAAAAATATATAGATAAAACATATGTCCGGAATCTTTATTCGCCTCTGTGTGTAGCCCCCTCTCTGGATCGCAAACAGTTCAATCGGCGCTAGGACCTAGGAGATGCCACTGAAGCATTGCAGACAGAACGTTTGGGAGGTGTTGTAGAAGAAAGGCAAAAGAAACCGAGTAAATGAGAGCACTTTTTGTACAGATTATTGAAGGATTTATCAGCTAAATAAATCGCCGAAACAGCTCATTATAATGCAACGGACACACTATTGAAATCCTGTCCAGGTAAAGGCCTGCATTTTGTTTTTCGTGTTGACTGAGGTCGATTGCTGCTAGAGCGGTTAGATCCCATTGTATAAAATAGGATGCGGTTATTCTCACTCAAACTGCCTTGCTAGGCCCCATATCCAGACTAAAATGAAGTGCATTCCAGACATCAGTTTGTTCTCGGGTATAGTTATGTTTACTGAAGAAGTTAGTCAAGTGTCCAAACTTTAACCTTAGCAGAGACTGTGCCTCGTAAACAAAAATAAAATATCGTATAACATTGTCATTTACTGACTATGCTTTTGAATTTGACACAATGTCCGCCTTTGAGACAGCCTACAGGCCGAACATGTTTATGTCGTTTTTACTGTACATTTACTTTCATACAATTGTAAGTCACCTATAGGAACGAACTATACGTTTTAGAAATGAATTTTATGGACATATAAATGCATTTGCAACGCGTCTTAAAAACAAACTATGTTGTGATCTTGCGGGTGGCCAGTTCAACACTACAACTCACTCATTCATTTATCTGCACGTTCGTCAACAAGACAATTGATTTTGTTTTCTGATATGTTCTTGTTTGTCTGTATGTCACACAAAATGACACATCTTTTACTGGCTTCATTCAAAATTCCACGACTTCTAAACCGAATATTTTACGTTTTGATTATCTGAAGGCAGGCAGTCACGTTGTTGCATTGTTGTTACAAGGTAGCAATGACGGAAACAGAAATTGATACAAAGTATCCACCTTTTGCTTTGTTATGGCGTGTAGCCCAACCTGGTCCGTTCTATCAGGCGAATACATGTATTGTATAGTAGATCTACAGTTGATGATTTTGAAAGCACACTTCCTTTATTCTTGGATGACAGTTGTATGCTTTCTGGGACATGCCTCAGTAATGTTCCTTAATTTTCCATTAGCACAATTATCCTTGAATAAGCATCCCCCAAATCCCCTAACATTCAATCCCCACTGTGCTCCCTATTTTCCATCTTTTAGATGTAATTTTTTATAACATATTTTACATTTTGACTAAATGATGAATACTCTTATGATTCACTGTACACTTAAAAAAAAAGTTTTGGGTAGTCATTTTCAATATTTTTTGTTGTTGTTATGTGTGCATTTAAAGTAACTCTCACACTGAACAGTCATCCCCAAGCATGTTGTGTGCCATGCATGTCTAAAATGTGATAATTTGTTTTGAGTCATGAGGCCGACCATGACTAGCCACAGTCTGAATGTGAAGGGACCCAGGCAGGCAGCACAGCAGCAACATGTGACATTAGTCTGAGGGTGGTTAAGTGATGTTGTTACTGTTTGACTCACTCACCCTGTTCTTCCTGGGAGATGTTGACATCCTTGGCTCCTATTGGTATGGGAAAGGACTTTGAGTTCCTCGGGCCTTGTGGATGCGAATGTGCCACCGGTTGTATGCAGAATCTGAGGAATGCTGTTTGAAATCTGCCCTTACACAGTCAGGTGTATTGTGGCTAATCTGAGGGCTGTACGCCACAGGAGCTAGGAGACTTTATCAGAGTAATGGGTCCACACACTTCCTGGCCCTCCATGCACATCATATGACTGTCCTCTCCCTGCTCTTTCTGTGTCACAGTCATAGACAGCACTGCTTCCTCTGCTGCTGTCCATGTGGCTGCAAGCAAGTTGTTTACATTCTGAACTTCAAGCCCTCAAGTCAGAACCAATAGCATAGATGGAATTAGGGGATGACATGAACGGATACAAGATGTTGATGAAGTGTCACCAACAGTAATATTTTTGAAGAGGAGACTGGAGAACAATAGGAGGGTTTCTGCCAAGTTACACCATATAAAAGGTGCCTTTTCTATTCAAAACAGACTTTACCCAACTCTCTTATTTAGTATGTGTAGATCCATTGGAATGGGCTTTCATTTTGTCTGTCTGTGAATTTGTATACAGTACCAGTCAAATGTTTGGACACCTACTCATTCAAGGATTTTTCTTTATTTTTACTATTTTCTACATTGTAGAATAATAGTGAAGACATCAAAACTATGAAATAACACATGGAATCATGTAGTAACTAATAAAAAAACAAATCTAAATATATTTTAGATTCTTCAAACCCTTTGTCTTGATGACAGCTTTGCACAGTCTTAGCATTCTCTCAACCAGCTTCACGAGGAATTCCCACATATGTTTTCCTTCACTCTGCGGTCCAACTCATCCCAAACGATCTCAATTGGCCTGAGGTTGGGTGATTGTGTAGGCCAGGTCATTTGATGCAGCACCATGACTCTCCTTCTTGGTCAAATAGCCCTTACACAGCCTGGAGGTGTGTTTTGGGTCATTGTCCTGTTGAAAAACAAATGAGTTCCCGAAGTCCCGGTTGGAGATTTCCCAGAATAAGCAGGAAATCTGTAATTCTCCAACCAGGATTTCTGGAAAACCAGGGAATTTATTGAAAGTTCCCAGAATTTTGCAACTCTAGAACCAACACATGCAGAGATAATCCGTTCACCTACTCTGCATCTCACAAAGACACAGCGGTTGGAACCAAAAATCTCAAATTTGGATTCATCAGACCAAAGGACAGATTTCCACCAGTCTGATGTCCATTGCTCATGTTTCTTGGCCCAAGCAAGTCTCTTCTTATTATTGGGGTGTCCTTTTAGTAGTGGTTTCTTTGAAGCAATTTGACGATAAAGGCCTGATTCACGCAGTCTCCTCTGAACAGTTGATGTTGAGATGTCTCACACTTAACTCTAATGAACTTATCCTCTGCAGGTAACTCTGGGGCTTCCTTTCCTGTGACGGTCCTCATGAGAGCCAGTTTCATCATAGAGCTTGATGGTTTTTGCGACTGCACTTGAAGAAACTTGGACATTTCTTGACACTTTCCAGATTGACTGACCTTCATGTCTTAAAGTAACGATGGACTGTCGTTTCTCTTTGCTTATTTGAGCTGTTCTTGCCATAAAATGGACTTGGTCTTTTACCAAATAGGTCTTTCTTCTGTATACACCCCCTACCTTGTCACAATACAACTGATTGGCTCAAACGCATTAAGGTGGAAAGAAATTCCACAAATTAACTTTTAACAAGACACATCTGTTAATTGAAATGCATTCCAGGTGACTACCTCATGAAGCTGGTTGAGAGAATGCCAAGGGTGTGCAATTCTGTCATCAAGGCAAAAGGTGGCTACTTTGAAGAATCTCAATTATAAAATATATTTTGATTCGTTTAACACGTTTTTGGTTACTACGTGATTCCATGTGTTATTGCATAGTTTTGATGTCTTCACTATTATTCTACAATGTAAAATAAAGAAAATCCCTTAATAAGTAGGTGTGTCCAAACTTTTTACTGGTACTGTATATTTGTGTATGCTAATGTTAGTTGTTTTATGCTCTTCTCTCTCCCTATAATTGAGATTGTCCTGCTGGAACAGACACCAGGAATAAACTTGATTGTGTGTGGAGGCATGACTAGTCATTTGACCTGTCTACCTTTTTATTTGTACGTTTTGTTTGAAGGAAAATTGCATAGATGCATATTGGTATTACTATTTAGTAAACATTTCCTTTGATGCACAGTAGTATTGGGACACTGCTTACCTGCACCCTTCTACTAGGACTCCAAGACAAAGCCAATATAGGCACAGAGAATGGATTCACGTTGTTGATATAGAAGACAATACAACAAATGATATAGGTCAACCTGCTGCCTCCATACACAGCCTCTTTGCTTGAACCCAGCCAAGTCTCAAGACTAGTCTGGGATTATACCCAGTGGACTACATTAATCAACAAGTGTTTGTATGACTGGCTCTGTGTGTGGCTTCCATACTGCATGACACTGATTTGCTTTGAGGGGGGCCCTGGAACGAGAGCCAGAATGATGAATGATTGAAAGTCAAGCAGGCAAGGCAGGCAGTCAGGAAGAGACAGCATGAGAGAGTGAAGCAGGCAGGTAAGGAAAGAGCGAGTGAAGCAGTGGCCCGGGCCCCTGGACCATGTGACCTGCTGTTAGGGTACTAGGTTCATTCACTGGCTACAGTTATGGCTGCGGCCCAGCTTTTCCACACAGCCCACAGTAGCGACGACTCGGTCACATTAAACATCAACACTGTGTTGTGGCTCCAGAGCCGGACCTCTGTGTGTGTGTGTGTGTGTGTGTGTGTGACAAAGTCAGAGAGTGCATGCTGAGAGCACAGAGGCTTGGTTTGCGATTGTGATCAAAGTTTGAATTGGTCTCAGTAGGGTATACACTGCTCTAGTGGACAGGCCTGCTCTCAGTCAGTTCTCCAGAGCTCATCTCTCTATCTCTCTCTCTACTGTGACAGGCCCAGCCACAGCCAGAGATGACTGGAGCACAACGCACTGCTGGCCCAGCCACAGCCAGAGAGGACTGGAGCACAATGTGCTGCTGATAGTACTCCGAGCATGTGGGACCAACTGGCAGGTGTCATTTTCAATCTCTCCCTGACCGAGTCTGCAGGAACTACATGTTTCAATCAGACCACCATAGTCTCTGTGCCCAAGAAAGCGAAGGTAACCTGCCTAAATGACTACCTCCCTGTAGCACTCAAGTCGGTAGCCATTTGAAAGTCATGGCTCACATCAACACCATCATCCCGGAAACTCTAGATCCAATTCGCATACGGCTCCAATAGATCCACAGATGATGCAATCTCAATGGCACTCCACACTGGTCTTTCTCACCTGGACAAAAGGAACACCTATGTGAGAATGCTGTTCATTGACTACAGCTCAGTATGCAACACCATAGTGCCCTCAAAGCTCCTCACTAAGCTAAGGACTCTGGGATTAAACACCTCCCTCTGCAACTGGATCCTGGACTTCCTGACGGGCTGCCCCCAGGTGGTAAGGGTAGGCAACAACACATCTATCACGCTGATCCTCAACATGGGGGCCCCTCAGGGGTGCGTGCTTAGTCCCCTCCTGTACTCCCTGTTCACCCACGACTGCGTGGCCAAGCACGACTCCAACACCATCATTAAGTTTGCTGACGACACAATAGTAGTAGGCCTGATCACCGACAATGATGAGACAGCCTATCGAGAGGAGGTCAGATCGAGAGTTTCAAGTTCCTTGGTGTCCAAGGAACTTCATCAACAAACTATCCTGGTGCAAACACACCAAGACAGCCGTGAAGAGGGCACGACAACACCTTTTCCCCTTCAGGAGACTGAAAAGATTTGTCATGGGTCCTCAGAACCTCAAAAAGTTCTAAAGCTGCATCATCGAGAGCATCCTGACTTGTTGCATCACCGCCTGGTATGGCAACTGCTCTGCATCTGACCGCAAGGCGCTACAGAGGGTAGTGCGTACGGCCCAGTACATCACTGGGGTCAAGCTTCCTGACATCCAGGACCTATATACTAGGCGGTCAGAGGAAGGCCCATAAAATTGTCATAGACTCCAGCCACCCTAGTCATAGACTGTTCTCTCTGCTACCGCACGGCAAGCGGTACCGGAGCGCCAAGTCTAGGTACAAGAGGTGACTCCTTAACAGCTTCTACCCCCCAAGCCATAAGACTGCTGAAAAATTAATCAAATGGCCACCCAGACTATTTAAATTGATAACCCCCCCCCCCCTTTGTTTTTACACTGCTGCTACTCACTGTTTATTATCTATGCATGGTCACCTTACCCCTAGCTACATTTACAAATTACCTCAACTAATATGTACCCCCTGTACATTGACTCGGTACCGGTACACCCTGTATTGTTATTTTTGTTACTTTTTATTAAATTTGTTACTTTTGTTTATTTAGTAAATATTTTCTTAACTACATTTCTTGAACTGCATTGTTGGTTAAGTGCCATTAAGTAAGCATTTCACGCTACGGTCTACACCTTTTATATTCGGCGCATGTGTAAAACATTTCCAGTGAGTTAAAAGTGTTTCCAATTAATATGAGTTCACTCAACAATTTGTAAACACAATGGATGTTAAAGGCTCCTATCATGCTGGTTTAATGGGGGATGTATTAGGCCTGGGGCTCTAACTCCCAGCCTGTCAATAGCCACTGCTTCCTGTTGTTTTCCTCTGCAGTCACTGATGAGGTCACATTAACAGGCCTGTCTTGTGATGATGAGCTCTGGAGGATAAATTGATTTCAGTGGATGGTCAGAGATAGCCATCCGCACACTGGTCACAGAACTTAGTCATTAGTTTTGAAGTGTTTGGCCCTGTGGTGAGTTTGTGGATACTGTCTTTAACTCTAGTTCCTCATTTAGGAGTGATGCCACATGCTCATACTGAACTGGAATAATACCCATCTGGTGTGTGGCACAACTATTTTCCACTGTCTGTACAGACCACAGAAGTATGGAACCAACGTGTTTCCAGTTTCCACTGAGTTGCACTGATGTTGACTGGTGAAGTTAATATTCAGACAGGTGAGAGGAAATGTTTTACTTCCAGATGAGGCTAATTTTTACTCTTCCCTTTACACTAAAAGGAAACTGGTGAAAAGGCGACTACAGGCTCTTGCCCTGGACTGAGTGAAGGACGCTTGGGGAACAGAGCTGTGTCTCTCCCTGTCAGAACCCTGGACACACTAACCTGCCCACCAACATGACCGATGTGGCGATAGTGAAGGAGGGATGGCTGCACAAAAGAGGTGAGTGGGTTTGGACTATTTCCTGTATCAACAAATGCTTTGCTCCGTATTTGACTACAACATGAGCATGAGTGCTGATGTGATTTTGGTATTATTTGTATAGTTTCCGGTATGTGATTCCTATTTCCTAGTCAACAGTATACAGTATGCCCCAGTATCCCTCTTGCCCAGCTAGCTACTTTGTGTGGTATGGCAGGCGTGAGTGCCGTTGTTTGGATGAGGAGGCATTCCTCACATACCTGCTGGCTTTGAACGGGGGCGGGCGGGGGGGGGGGGGGGGGGGGGGGGGGGGGGGGGGGGGGGGGGGGGGGTGCCTGCGGACTCCTCTGGCACAGAGAGAGAGCAGGGGTGTGGTACCTGGGACAGAGACACAGGCTCATGGGACAGACAGACATGGGGAACACGTCACTAGGAGTGGAGAGTCCCAGATGCTGTAACCCAGGGAACAGCATTCTACTCAGTACGCTCTCCCTCGAAGGCCTCAGCAGGAACATAACAGGGGCTTGTGTCTTAACAGAGTCATCCTGGGTTAGCTACGCAGGCAGACCCAGGCCCACGCAGACTGATGCAGCCCCTGGTCCTGACAACGCTTCCCTGGAGTGGAAAGAGCAATGCTAGCTGGGTACTACTGACTGCTCATTTAAAAAATAACCTCTGTGATTTACTTAAAACAGCAGATCGCCCTGGGATTCTTGGTACATGTATAGAGGCTGAGGAACACATATCAGTCTGATGTTTTCTGATGTAAGAGATATATTTGTCTAAATAACAAGGAAACAGGAAACAGAATTTGGCTTATTGGAAGGAAACGGACCAAAGTTGATCATTTAGAGAAGTTCTGATTTAATAACAAACATGCCAGCTAAGGGAGGGTCTTACCAAGGGTGTCTAGTTCTTCTGAAACTTTTTTGAAATCATGCATGTGATTTTACATTCTTTACCTCACCTTATGCAAGGTCTGTTGGCACATTTGATGTGCAGTATGTGATGCAGTATAACATGCACTATGTCGTTTCCACTGCTCCTTGCCAGAGTGGTAAGAAGGGAAGCAGGAAGGTTTCTGACAGATTGCCAGTGTAAAATGTAATGGCCCAAGGACTGTCAAATAGTGACCAGTGAGAAAAACAAACTCCTTTGATCTCAAGTCACATCTTAACCTTGAATTATTGAAGAACAAAGCCAACACACAAACAGACTGAACAAACAAGCCTTCAGGAATACTGAGTTGGCATGCTGTCATACCCTAGCAGCTGTGCCTGGTGAAATGTCACCCAGAGCAACACTGTTTTGATTGGAGGGCTTCTGCCTGCTTGCTGAGCGTATCTTGACAGGACGGGTTTTAATGTCACGTCACTGTCACCCAGTCTCTGTCCCAGTGCAACAGCACAGAAGGTGAGTCTGCAATAACAATGTTCTGCTGCCCATCACTTCAGCCAACAACCTTCTTCCTGTGAATCTTTTCATTTTAGCCCATCCTCTAACCTCACTACTAAGATTTTGGACTGCAGTCACAGAACATTTCACTGACTGATTGCATTGTGTGTTTGATGGCATGGGATTGAGGCAGGCCTCTGCCGCACTGAAGGGTCATACAGGTAGGTGGTGGCCTGCCTGGGAGTTGAGAACGTCCATGCCACCCTTAACCCTCCTAACCCTGATTCCTATCTGATTAGTCATGCTGGGCATGCAACTGTAAGCTGGTTTTGTGGTATCCTTTTTCTGCCAGACAATGGCAGAGTACAGAAAGTGGAGCAGCAAACTTGGTTTCTTATGTGGACTAAGTCCAGCCAGCCTATTCCACAGAACAGCCAGATTCCCAACCTTGAAGTGTTCGGTTCTGTGCCTTTTTTCCCCAGACAAGCCCAGCTGAGTCTGATGATCCCCAACGTCGGGCCACACGTTTCCACTCCATCAGCCTTGTACTGCTGGGCAGTGGGATTGTCTCAGCCATTTACATCACCCATCATGATATAAAGAGGGTTATCTGTTCAAGGCCAGGTTTGGACTTCCAATACATAGCACTAGGGAATAGGCCAGTAATCCTATGCTGTATACCAAGTCACCAATGGCTCCTCTATAGGCCCGTGTGTGTGTCTATCCGGAAGTGTGTGTCTGCGGAAGTGTGTGCATGAGGTAAAGCATACAATTGCAGGGGTAACAGTGGTTGAATGTTGAAATGATTTCCCAGTGCCCACATGTACAGGTTGCCTAGCACACAGAGGCTTGTAGTTAAACATCCGCTTGTATCTTGTTGCGTCTGTTACAATCCAGTTGTCATGTCCCTAAGGGCCACACAGACAGTCATCCAGCAACGGATGACTCCCATTAAAAAAACCATTGGATCAATCTGGGTTTGATTAATCCGTAAATATGTTGGGTCTACTTTACACCATCCGCACAGTTTACATTATGCCTGCAGCCTCTAGTGGTCAGTCTGTAGTTTATTTCCTAAAGTTTCCATCAAAGGCAGAGCATCATCCAACATCAAATAAGCAGATTGCAGGTTCTCTAGATTCCAGCTGTGTCCAAGAGCCTAGTGAAGTGCAACAGAACTGTGCTTGTTGGCCCTCTCTCTTCCAGGCAGCCCTTGGCCCTCTCTCTTCCAGGCAGCCCTTGGCCCTCTCTCTTCCAGGCAGCCCTTGGCCCTCTCTCTTCCAGGCAGCCCTTGGCCCTCTCTCTTCCAGGCAGCCCTTGTTCTTTTGACTCATTTGCTCCCTGACAGGTATAAAGAGCCGGCCTCCTCGTTAGGCTAACGAAGGTTACAACAACTGTTGTATTTTGGTAGCACTCTCAGCTGGCTCAGAGGCAGGAGTGAATGGATGGGGGAGGGAACTGAGAGGAAACAGCACCAGGTCTTTGTGATATTCCAGAACATCATCACTCTGTGTGCAGTCCTTTTCTCACAGACCAAGCCTGACTTAGAAACAGGGTGTTCTGTGTGATGTATCTGACGAATAGGTTGATGCTTATTGGATGATTTACTCCAAGGGGTCACATGATTAGTCAATGGGGTCGTGTATTAGGGGACACCTTTGAGTCGTTCCACTGAGAATAACAAAAACAGTGCGTGGTCAAAGAGTGTGTGTGAGTTTGTTTGTTTGTGTGTGTGTGTGTGTGTGTGTTGGTATGCATGCATGCAAGATGTTGAGTACCTAATACCTCATACAATCACATACCATTTTGAAACACCTCTTTAAAGAATTTCTCAATTTCTCAGAATTTCTGTATCAAAGCAGTAAAAGGGAACTGTGTGTGGGAGTTATATTTTCACTCTTCAAAGGAACCAACCCACCTGATTAACTCTGTCTCATGACACTGCAATGCTGATCGCACAAGGACCTTGTCTGGCTGCCAGCTTTGCTGCCAGCTTTACCGCCAGGCTCGCCTTGCTTAGTCTCCTTCACACATACCCCTTCATTAGGTTCCAGCCTGCCATGGACCACACAGCGGCCCTGCTACCACACACAACAACAGCCTCACTACAACGGCTCCAGCAGCAGGGGATGCCCCAGAGCCATTATGCCCTGTCCACACTCCCACCGCCCAGCTAACTACATAAAACAATACCAGCAGCAAAACTTTGAGCGACAGAACCAGAGTCACGAGGTGAAGCCCCAAGGCAGGGCCAGCAGCTGAGGGTGGCTCCCCAGGAGGGGAGGGCAATGGCTGGTGTCTGGCCGTCAGCAGGGTCCCCTGCTCTCAGTAATGGGAATCAGCCTCCTGCTAAATGTGGTGGATAAAAGTAAATTGCCTGGGTGCAGCTGTCGACAGGCAGGCTGGATGGGAGGGGACCAGTAGGCCAGAGAGAGCCACCTTCGTCACTTGTCTCTGCTCGCAGTGAGCCTGCTGTGTGCTTACTTTCTGTGCAGAATCCTCCTGCTCCACAACTGGCGCTTGGTTGTGCTCCCCCTGCCCCCTACCCTCTCACTCTCGTTCACTTCCTCTCTCTCTTTCTTCAATTCTCCATATCTGTTCCCCTCTTTTTCTTTCTTTACCTCATATCCTGCTTCCTACTCCCACTCTACTCCTCCTCCCCCTCTTTCTTAATCCCCATCTCATTTCTTCTCTGCCTCTGCCAGTCGTCCCCCACCACCTTCTCCCCCCCCCCCCCCCCTTGCCAGGATAATGACCCTGCTGACAACACCGAGGCGGAAGCTGCTTCCGACTGCCGTGGCGCTCCCAGTCTCAGACATCAATCACATCACTGGCTCGCTGGCTCTCCCTGGCAACTGGGACAGACAGAGGGGTAGAGAGAGAGAGAGAGAGAGAGAGAGAATGAGTGGGAGTGGTGGAGTGTGGACAGGAAGGGGCTGCTCAGCTGTATGTTCAGACTGCTGTCACATTCACATCAGACCAGATCACACTTAGCCTCTCATCTGGCTCAGGGACAATTTGTCATTATGGATCACAGACAAATATAACAATGTATTTGACTTGGTCTTAACTCTCCTAAAGGTTGAAATGTAATCTTAGGTATATCCCCCTTTTAATATACATGGTTGTATAATTTAAGAGTGATGGACTGTTCCCTGGTCATTTAGTGTTAATTGGCACTAATTTGAACTAAATAATGTGTTTATTTGTTTGTCATGCAGTAACGCAGTTAACTAATCCATGGGTTGCTTGTTTACCGAGAGGAGGGGCCAAATTAATCACACAGAAAAGCAGGGTGAACTTCCCACAGTGTCTCTATGGTAATCAGCAGGTGTCACTCGCTATGGAGAAGAAGTGAGGGCTTTCTTATGAGCGTGAGAAAGAGGGGCTCCACCACCCCCCTCCCCACTGTTCACCCCCCCCCCCCCTTTTTTTTTTTCCTGTAGCGGCAGATACCGCATCAGCAGAGAGAGAGGGGAAGGGAGGGTGATGGAGAGAAAAGAGAGGGCTGCAGTGGAGGCTGGGGCAGCCCTTCCCTGTGACCTGTTGATGCTGTTGCCAAAGCCCCGGCAGTGCAGTCCCATCCAGCTGCATGAGAGAAAGAGAGACGCCAACAAAAGAGGAGAGGGACAGCAGGAAGAAAAAAAAGAGGGGGGAGAAAAGAAAGAATGAAGAAACCCAAACTCCTGGGCGGTTTAGCCTGGCATGTGAGAGGCCTGTTGTGAGCCTGGGCAGCCTTATATGGTCATGGGGAGAGGGGCAGCCTGGCGGCGCAGTCTGCCCTGAGTCCCAGAGCTGGGAAGGAGATGGGACGGGGAGCGGTATTGGGGTGGTGGTACAGAGTGGTGACCCTTCCATCAGGGAGCCCCCTCTCCTCTGGAGCGGATGGCGGCACAGAGGCTCATTGAGATGCAGGGCACATGGCGGCAGGTTGCAGCTGCAGGCTACAGGCAGGGCCCAACAGAAAAGGGCCGAAGGGGGCAACCGAGGAAAAACTAACAAAATACACTGCCTCCCCTGCTTTGGAGTTTTAATTCCCTAATCCTCAATCCCCCCCCCCCCTCGACACTCTCACACATACACACTCTCACACATACACTCTATCACACAGTTACCACGGGCTCCCTTCCTCCCTCTCATCCCCAAACTATGAATGAGTGGCCAGGCAGAGACAAAACACCACAGCAGCCCCCTCAGGAAGTCCAATCACTGGGCACTGCGCTGAGAAGGGCTTGTTTTGTCTGACCTCTTCTTCTCCCCTTCCTTAACATTTTATTTTCTGCTCTCATTCCTCTTTCTTTCTCTCTGTGTCTCTGTCTGTGTGTGTGTGTCTCTCTCTCTCTGTGTCTGTCTGTATTCTATGTTCCTGTGATGCCAGACAGAGCACAGCGGTTGGCCTCTCCTTTGCAGTGTGATGAATGTTGCATGATGTGTTTATTAAAGAGCTGTGGCAGCTGGGACCTTAGATTCCTGTCGTTGTCACATAGAGACCGAGAGAACACAACGCTCCTCAGACACACAGGCTAACCTCTGACACACTCTCTTGCATCCTCTCCTTTTTACATTTAATCTTCTTTTTAATGACGCGGACTGCCTGGACTCTAAAGCCAAGCTGACTTGCAAATGGCCTCTGTGTCAAATGGTAGTATTAACATGGATCCGAATTGTTTGCATGCTCGTTCTTTTACAACGGACTGACCTTGAAAACCGTAACTTGGTACAGTCTGACCATTGAGTGAATTATTTTAGTCTGACTGCAGACGGTTCGCCTTTGGTCAATCAAGATGCTCTTATTGCCAGTAGAAGGTTTTTGATGAATAAGCTGGTTTTCATGTGTCTGTTGAGAGCTCTATGGAACTACGCTGTCAACTCACAAACCATTCAGACACATACAGCTTATTCAGTAATAGCTCCAGTTCCGAAGAAAATGACACGGTAGCATACCGTATTTGGACAATTGGCCCTCTGCAGCTGTAAGTCATTGAGTGTGTGTGTATGCATATGCGAGAGCATTTGTGCATGTGTGTGTGGGGGGCATGGCACTGGTACAATTTGGCTGTCCACACATAAGCCATGCAGCAGTTGGCAAATAAAGATGAATTCTCTTTTGTTTGGCAGAGGCTCACTGTTCATTATTTTCTACTTTGCCCAGTGCGCATCCCAGACCTCAGCAGCTGTTTGACATGTAAAGACACTCTACCAGCCCCTGACAGCTCCTCGCATGGCCCTCGTCTACACACACACACAGTCAAAATTGTCGTTGAATTTGCCTATCCCAAAGACTGTTCTGTTCTTGATCTTATCTGCTATGTTGTCACGCTGTCAGGTTGTTTCCGGTTTTCTACAATTAAAATGTTCTAGTGAGATGAAAAGGGCAGCTGAAAGACTTTGAAGATGGATGGGTAGAGTTGATAGCAGGGGACTTCTGTGTCTCAAGTCCCTTCTGCTCTTAGTCAGCATGTTGTCTTCTCTCTCAATCTGTATTCTGCAATTTGCCCATTTGGTCCAATCTGTCAAAATATACTGTATCAAAAAAGCATATAAATATTTAGTGAGTAATTTTAAATTGTCTACGAATGAGTCTTTTGGCATCTCCTGCTGTTCAAATCAAATCAAATCAAATGTATTTATATAGCCCTTCGTACATCAGCTGATATCTCAAAGTGCTGTACAGAAACCCAGCCTAAAACCCCAAACAGCAAGCAATGCAGGTGTAGAAGCACTGTTGTCTGTACACCCTCTGCTTAAGCCCTCAGTTCCCAGTTGTGGAGTATCATGGTAGGATGTCATCATAACATCAGAAGCAGAGTGAGAAAAGTACAGTACAGTAGTGGACTGGGTTTTTAGTTTCAAGTCTAGTCAGTGAGAAAGACAAAGGTCAGATGAGAATAGAAAGACTAAGTGTTAGTAAATAGGAAAGACATATGGGTCATGGCTGTGGTTTTGTAACGAAGAGATGGACTGCAGATGTAGCTGACAGAAATTATAAGACAGATAGACGTTTCTTCAGTTACATGACTCTCCATGCCCCAGCCAGGATGACGGTTGCCTGGTCAGGATATCCTCTCCAGCCAGACCAAAAACGATGTTCTCAGTAATTTAGCTGATAACATGCATACTGCCAATTTCTCCACAGCCATTGTTTTCACCACACCCACATTTTGGGAAATGTGTAACGTTATGCTTTATTTGGAAAGACAATTATGTTCTGATAATTGCACCAATGTCAGTCCTGCTGTGGTCAGAGCATGATGTGGAGTCTTTAGGGTGGGATTAGGTGGAGGGGTATGGGAGGGTGGAGGGGTATAGGGGGGTAGAGATGTGCCCTAGGTGTCACATTCCACCATGATGAGCTTGTTCAGTTCACTGAACTCTACTCGCTGGTCTTTACAAGCTGTGGTCTCTGAGAGGAAAGGAAACACTATTAAAAGTGTCCTTTACCAATGACATTTGCATCACAGTGCATGTAGACCATTAAGTGACTGTCCCCATGGCTTTGTTGCTGTGTAGTGACACTGTGAAAGGCTAGCGACCCATGTGACTCAGAGCAGGGAGAGCTGTGACCACACTGGTCTGAAAAGTAGACCGTTTGTTAAAGCAATATTCACTTAGAAATTGCGTGACGGGTTTGATTGGTTCTTTCAACCCCCAAAAACATCTTAATGGGTTGAGAGCTTTTGTTGTTTGGATTTGAAAATGGAATGGGGCGGTGCCAGGGGGCTGTATGTGGGTGTTTTGATGAGGGCCAACCAGTAAAAGCACAGCCTCCTTCATTATCGACACATTGTGCCGACAACAACAAAGAGCCATTCCAGACTCTGAAGTCAGGAGAACTTTGAGAGTTAGGTGTTAGCTAGACTAATGAAAGGGTACAGTGCGTATTCATTGTCACCCCATTGAGAGCCATGTGACAGAGCCCGCCTCTGCGTGGAGGAATGTCTCTGCAGTGCATGCCACGCACGGTGGCATCATCACAAGGCACGGTGGACGCCAACTCTTGCCAGCCTGGGTGGGCTTCGTGCGTCAGAGGGGCTTGCAGGCCAAATCAAATCAAATGTTATTTATCACATGCGCCGAATACAACAGATGTAGACCTTACCGTGAAATGCTTACTTCAAGCCCTTAACCAACAATGCAGTTTTAAGAAAATAAAGTGTTGAAAATATTTACATTAATAAACTAAAGTAAAAATGAAATAAAAAAAAGTAACAAGGAAATGACATAACAATAACGAGGCTATATACAGCAGGTACCGGTATATATGATCGATGCCCTATCCAGGCCCTCTGTGCTTGAGGATGGCAAGACCTTGCTGTCGTCAGATATACATTCACACATACACACTGTAAAGTGTACGTTCATACACGCCAGTGCATATAAACAAACATCTGTCTTTGCTTGTCAGTGTCTGTGTTGGGACCATGGTCTTGATGCCAGTTTGTGGCCACAACACAATTAACGTAAACAATCAGCCTTTCAGCGTCACTGTTGGAAGCACCAAACATGCACTTGATCTATTTCCTGAATCTCTCTGTATTCTTCCCTAAAGAGGTGAGCGGAGCGCTGCCAGTGTGTAGGCTAACCTATTTCCCAATTTTTTGGGGCTCCAGAGTGGCGCAGCGGTCTAGGCAGTGCTAGAGGCATCACTACAGACCCTGGTTCGATTGCAGGCTGTATCACAACCGGCCTTGATTGGGAGTCCCTTAGGGCGGCGCACAATTGTCCCAGCGTCGTCCGGGTTAGGGTTTGGCCGGGGTAGGCCGTTATTGTAAATAAGAATTTGTTCTTAACTGACTTGCCTAGATAAATAAAATTTAACAAAAAAACTCCCTCTGATGTCACTGTGCTTGTATGATGCATGGCTGGAGGTAGGGAGCTTATTATGCTGCCTTTGCATTGTGCACATACTGTCCCCAGTCTGCCCTGCCAGGGGCTCTGAGCCTAGGGTGGGGGAAATGGATCAGCCAAGACCTGACCACAGACTGACAATCTATCTAGAGCAGAATTCAGTCAGTCGTGTGAAGCTGCTGTTGACCCGCAGTTGTAAATTACATTGATGTTGATTCTCTGGGGACCTGTGTGTGTGTGTGTGTGTGTGCGCGTGTGCGTGCGTGCATGTGTGTGTGTTTGTGCGTGCGTGCATGTATGGATTAGTGCTGTGAATGTTGATTCATGAGCCATGTAGTGTAAAATAGACAAATGACTCATCACTGTAATTGCAGCATATTGAACAGACATGGGGAAATCCACAGAGCTTTCCTCTTTATCACACTGGTTTTTTCAATGAGGACGGTGCGTGCTCGGCTTTGTAGGCAAGCAGTAAGCATTGCAATCTGAAGTCTGACAAAGTCTAACTAATTTCTAAATGAGCTGCGTTTGGTGTAAAAATACTTAGCCAGCAGAATGGAGATGAAAAATGTCCTCCCATGCCGTTCTGAAAAATGACAACAGCCGTAGTAACATATTGGGCATCTGCTGCAGACTGACATCTAAAGTATACAGTGCTCTGAGACAGATGTTTTCTCTAGTGCTGGGATGTGTGCTGCCACCTCAATTGTTGCAGTAAATCAGGTGCTTTACACTGTGTGTGTGTGTGTGTGTGTGTGTGTGTGTGTGTGTGTGTGTGTGTGTGTGTGTGTGTGTGTGTGTTCCTGCTGTAATGGTTGCACCCTATGGTGTTTGAATGATGTAGCCCCTCTCAGGTGGGATTCCACTAGTCAGACAGTTGAACCATCACATTGAGGTGAGACATCCTAGAATATGGAATACAATCCACTTAGTGATTGTCTACATAGCCTCTTCTCACTAAGAGGAGTTTATATGTGGTGTGTTAAGTTGACTAGAGGTAAATTAGGTTCTGTTATTGAGGGATTCTGGTCAGTCTGCCTCGTCACAGACAGGTCTGGGATCAGTTTGCTCAGACTGGAGCCAGTGGTGTGCCAGGCGAGGCTTGGGGAGAGGAGGAACAGGGTCGAGCATTAACTGATCTCCACTTTCCCCAGACTTCTGTGTCGGAGGAAATGGGGCAATTAAGGACAGCTTGCTCAGACACTGCATGGGGTTAATACCCGGCTCTCGTAATTAAAAATAAATGACATTTTTCCTGTATAAATATTCAAGCCCCTCTCCGATCTGTGCTGCTGACTGTTTATGTGGCGTAAGCTGTTTTTGCACATTTCAGGAACATTTGGCACAATGTTTCCTGAACCGTCCGCGGAATAAATAGAGTTTCGTTGCCTCTGAGAGATTCATCTGTGGGTGTCTTGTGTTGGAGGAGATAGGCAAGGATGGAGACATGGATTCCTGTATAACCTCTGTATGGGAACGAAGGGGCAGAGGCAAGGGTCCTGAGTCCAGCTAAAACAGCTATTTGTCCTGGCTTTGACCTACTATAGCTGAAAGTGGGTGACAACATGGTCATTTAGGGAATGTTGGTGAACATCTTAGCAATTCAATCACAAGAAATGGGTTAGAACCGCTGTGAATAAGGATGTTGCCTTGAAGATAATAGCTTTGTGTATCATAAATCATCGAACCGCACAGCTTAATTTTCATAGACCGATCAACAATTTAAAGAATGTAACCTTTTGAAACCAGAGCATTATAGCAACCAATTATCCTCATCCCTTTCTCCATCTCTCTTTGCAGGAGAGTACATTAAGACCTGGAGGCCCAGGTATTTTCTACTCAAGAGTGATGGTACATTCATTGGCTACAAGGAACGACCACAAGATGTTGACGCGTTTGAAACCCCCTTAAATAACTTTTCAGTAGCACGTGAGTATCTACTCTTTCAAGAACCTACTATCTACATTACTTCACCCATTAAGATTATACGGCACTTTATATTGCATAATCACCAATAGAAAATATTTTTGTTCAGTAGTTCCTATGACAATGTCTTGCCTTAATGGTACACTTCAAAGCCACAAAGTTGTGGTTAGAAACATCAGAATAGACTGGTGGTACATTAGCAATATGCCAGTATTCTACCTGGCTGTGTGTAAATTCCAGTTTTGTCTATGGGACTACTCCCTACATGAAAGGAAGTTGTTGGGACAAGCTCGGCAGATGATTGAACAGAGTAATTAGAGAACATACTGTTTGTTAAACAAAATGTTTCCTGACATTCTTGAGTTATAGTGGTTATTAACCATCTGATTTCAATTATTTATCTGTGGGCTGCTCTGTCTCCATCAGCAGTACAGAGAGGGTGGCACAGTTTGTCACTGAGCAGACCTGCAGTAGACCCACAGACAGAGGGGCCATGTGATGCTGCTGATGAGGTGGTGGGGCTGGGTTACACAGCCACACTGACAGGGCCCTGCTGGAGCTCAGTGGTGGCCCAGCCCCATATCTTCCATCTAACAGACTTCCTGACAAACTCTTCCATGTTTTTTTTTGGCATACGCAGTTTGTTGACTGTGTGAAAGAGCTGCACTGGGAAACTGGCTGCTCTCTAAAAATTGTAACTTAGTTTCAAGCTAATTGAAAAATTGAAATTCCTTTTATTTTTTTGTGAATGTCATAACTTGGACACATTTTCTGGAATTGACTGAAACGACTGCCCAGATCACTGCTCACAGTCCCATGTATTGACTAAATCCTGAGGTAAAAATACACTATATTTACAAAAGTATGTGGACACCCTTTGAAATTAGTGGATTCGGCTATTGTGCCAGCTGTAAAGTTTGGGGGAGGAGGAATAATTGTCTGGGGCTGTTTTTCATGGGTCGGGCTAGGCCCCTTAGTTCCAGTGGAGTGAAATCTTAACGCTACAGCATACAATGACATTCAAGATAATTCTGTTCTTCCAACTTTGTGGCAACAGTTTGGGGAAGGCCCTTTTCCTGTTTCAGTATGACAATGCCTTCCTGCACAAAGCGAGGTCAATACAGAAATTATGTATTGAGATCGGTGTGGAAGAACTTGACTGGCCTGCACAGAGCCCTGACCTCAACCCCATTGAACACCTTTGGGATGAATTAGAACACCGACTGCAAGCCAGGCCTAATCGCCCAACATCATTGCTCGACCTCACTAATGCTCTTGTGGCTGAATGGAAGCAAGTCCACTCAGCAATGTTCCAACATCTAGTGGAATGCCTTCCCAGAAGAGTAGAGGCTGTTATAGCAGCAAAGGGGGGAAAAACAACATATTAATGCTTATGATTTTGAAATGAGATGTTTGACGAGCAGGTGTCCACATACTTTTGGTAATGTGTATTTAGTATGAAGGAAAAGCTATGATCAGGGTTTCCTCCTCCATCCTTCCCCCATAGTGCAGCTGTTCAGTTCCCTATGTACGGCTGCATGGTGGCTGTCCCAGCCGTGTCTGTTACGGTGGCGATAAAGATAAATGGCTGTAACTGCGGGTCTCTGTCTCCTCTCCAACTGGCCCCTCTCTCCCGGGATGTGGCCAGAGTGCCAGCTGATGAAGACGGAGAGGCCCAAGCCCAACACATTCATCATCCGCTGCCTGCAGTGGACCACTGTCATCGAGCGCACCTTCCACGTGGAGACCCCCGAGGAGAGGCAAGCTCAGCCACAACCCCTCCCTTACACATACACACAGTCAAATACACACACACACCACAAGCATGTGCATACACATTGTACACAGTACACTGGTTGTTGGGTGACCCTACAGTCTAAATTGCCTTCCTGTTGATAAGATGACAATTACATGATTGGGCTGAATTAAATCATGTTAAATGAGGTGTTGTAATCTCCCTCTCCTTCCTCTCTCAGGGAAGAATGGACGAAAGCCATTCAGGCTGTAGCAGATGGCCTACAGAAACAGGAAGAGGAGATGATGGACTCCTCCCCAGACCCAATGGACATGGAGATGTACCTGACCAAACCCAGACTCAAAGTGGTGGGTCCCCGCCCTCCTCACCCTGCCTCACCCCAACCATGCCCCTTCCTGCCTCACGCCAAACCTCACCATGCCCCTTCCTGCCTCACCCCAAACCTCACACTACCCCTTCCTGCCTCACCCCAAACCTCACACTACCCCTTCCTGCCTCACCCCAACCCTCACCAGCCCTTCCTGCTTCACCCCGGCGCCCTGACACTTTCCTAACAAATAAAATACAAATTATATTTTTGTCACATGCGCCGAATACAACTGGTGTAGACGTTACTGTGAAATGCTTGCTTACAAGCCATACCCAACAATGTAGTAACACAATTAAATACACACGAATGGAGCTAGATTTATCCTTTTATTTAACTAGGCAAGTCGGTTAAGAACACATTCTTATTTACAAATACAGCCCAGGAACAGTGGGTTAACTGCCTCGTCAGCTTGGGGATTTGATCTAGCAACCTTTTGGTTTCTGGCCCAACGCTCTAACCACTAGGATACCTGCACGCCCCATATACAGGGAGTACCAGTACCAGATCTATGTGGAGCTACAGTTGAAGTCGGAAGTTTACATACACTTAGGTTGGAGTCATTAAAACTCGTTTTTCAACCACTCCACAACTTTTCTTGTTAACAAACTATAGTTTTGGCAAGTCGGTTAGGACATCTACTTTGTGCATGACACAACTCATTTTTCCAACAATTATTTACAAACAGATTATTTCACTTTTTAATTCATTGTATCACAATTCCAGTGGGTCAGAAGTTTAGATACACTAAGTTGACTGTGTCTTTAAACAGCTTGGACAATTCCAGAAAATGATGTCATGGCTTTAGAAGCATCTGATAGGCTAATTGACATCATTTGAGGTAATTGGAGGTGTACCTGCGGATGTATTTCAAGGCATACCTTCAAACTCAGTGCCTCTTTGCTTGACATCATGGGAAAGTCAAAAGAAATCAGCCAAGAACTCAGAAAAAAAGTATGCAAGTATAAACACCTTGGGACCAGGCAGCCGTCATACCACTCAGGAAGGAGACGCGCTCTGTCTCCTAGAGATGAACGTACTTTGGTGCGAAAAGTGCAAATCAATCCCAGAACAACAATAAAGGACCTTGTGAAGATGCTGGAGGAAACAGGTACAAATGTATCTATATCCACAGTAAAACGAGTCCTATATCGACATAACCTGAAAGGCCACTCAGCAAGGAAGAAGCCACTGCTCCAAAGCCGCCATAAAAAAAGCCAGACTACGGTTTGTAGCTGCACATGGGGACAAAGATCGTACTTTTTGGAGAAATGTCCTCTGGTCTGATGAAACAGATATAGAACTGTTTGGCCATAATGATCATCGTTATGTTTGGAGGAAAAAGGGGGAGGCTTGCAAGCCGAAGAACACCATTCCAACCGTGAAGCACGGGGGTGGCAGCATCATGTCCCCACAACATGATGCTGCCACCCCTGTGCTTCACGGTTGGGATGGTGTTCTTCAGCTTGCAAGCATCCCCCTTTTTCTGCTTTGCTGCAGGAGGGAGTTGTGCACTTCACAAAATAGATGGCATCATGAGGGAGAAATTATGTGGATATATATATTTATATATTTTGTGGGCGGAACTGAACAAGTGCGTGAGAGCAAGTAGGCCTACAAACCTGACTGAGTTACACAAGCTCTGTCAAGAGGAATGGGCTAAATTCACCCAACTTATTGTGGGAAGCTTGTGGAAGGCTACCCGAAACGCTTGACCCAAGTTAAACAATTTAAAGGCAATGCTACCAAATACTAATTGAGTGTATGTAAACTTCTGACCCACTGGGAATGTGATGAAAGAAATAAAAGCTGAAATAAATCATTCTCTCTACTATTATTCTGACATTTCACATTCTTAAAATAAAGTGATGATCCTAACTGACTGAAGACAGGGAATTTTTACTAGGATTAAATGTCAGGAATTGTGAAAAACTGAGTTTAAATGTATTTGGCTAAGGTGTATGTAAACTTCTGACTTCAACTGTACTGTATATACAGGGAGTACCAGTACCAGATCTATGTGGATCTATATTCAGGGAGTACCCTTAGCTGATCAATGTGGAGCTACACGACCGGTCAAACGTTTTAGAACACCTACACATTCAAGTTTTTTAAAAACATTCTTACCATTTTCTACATTGTAGAATAATAGTGAAGACATCAAAACTATGAAATGACACATATGGAATCATGTAGGAAACAAAAAAGTGTTAAACAAATCAAAATATATACAGCTTGGACGCTCTTGGCATTCTCTCAATCAGCTTCACCTAGAATGCTTTTCCAACCGCCATGTCTTTGTGAGATGTGGTGTGGGTGAATGGATGATCTCTGCATGTGTATTTCCCACTGTAAAGCATGGAGGAAGAGGTGTTATGGTTTGGGGGTGCTTTGCTGGTGACACTGTCTGTGATTTATTTAGAATTCAAGGCACACTTAACCAGCATGGCTACCAGAGCATTCTGCAGCGATACACCATCCCATCTGGTTTGGGCTTAGTGGGACTATCACTTGTTTTTCAACAGAACAATGACCCAACACATCTCCAGGCTGTGTAAGGGCTATTTAACAAAAAAGGAGAATGATGGAGTGCTGCATCAGATGACCTGCCTCCAAAATCCCCTGACCTCAACCAATTTGAGATGGTTTAGGATGAGTCGGACTACAGAGTGAAGGAAAAGGAGTCAAAAAGTGCTCAGCATATGTGGGAACTCCTTCAAGACTGTTGGAAAAGCATTCTAGGTGAAGCTGATTGAGAGAATGCCAAGAGCGTCCAAGCTGTATATATTTTGATTGGTTTACACTGTTTTGGTTAATACATGATTTAATATGTGTTATTTCGTAGTTTTGATGTCTTCACTATTATTCTATAATGTAGAAAATTAAAAAAAAAATGTATAAAAACCCTTGAATACGTAGGTATTCTAATACTTTTGACCAGTAGTGTATATACAGGGGGTACCAGTACCAGATCAATGTGGAGCTATATACAGGGAGTTCCAGAACCAGGTCAATGTGGAGCTATATACAGGGAGTTCCAGGACCAGGTCAATGTGGAGCTATATACAGGGAGTTCCAGGACCAGGTCAATGTGGATGTCACGGGATACTAGGAGTGGTGGGTTGGAATCAGGCGCAGAGAGCAGGGTTCAGTAAATCGTGATTTATTCTCCGGACAAAAAACAGTCACGCCAACATACATACATAAAACAGACCAGCCCAAACACAGGACCAAACAGTCCGGAGAATACAAACATGAAAACCACAACCAACAGAGTAACAAAAAACAATCCCGCACAAAACAAGGGCGGGTCAAGCTACTAGATATAGGGAAGCTAATTGAACTAAAATACACACAGGTGAAACTAATAAGACAAAACCAACAGACAAACGAAAAAGGGATCGGTAGCGGCTAGTAGGACGGTGACGACGACCGCCGAGCACCACCCAAACAGGCAGGGGAGCCAACTTCGGCGGAAGTCGTGACAGTGGAGCTATATACAGGGAGTTCCAGGACCAGGTCAATGTGGAGCTATATACAGGCTGTTCCAGGACCAGGTCAATGTGGAGCTATATACAGGGAGTTCCAGGACCAGGTCAATGTGGAGCTATATACAGGGAGTTCCAGGACCAGGTCAATGTGGAGCTATATACAGGGAGTTCCAGGACCAGGTCAATGTGGAGCTATATACAGGGAGTTCCAGGACCAGGTCAATGTGGAGCTATATACAAGGAGTTCCAGGACCAGGTCAATGGGCAGAGGTACTAGGTATTAGAGTCAGTGATCGAGTCAGTGCAGATAGTTCAGGTACCATTACCTGACTATTTAGCAGTCTGGCTATTTAGCAGTCTTATGGCTTTGGGGTAGAAGCTGTCTAGGAGCCTATTAGTCCAAGAGCCGATGCTCCGGTACCAACATCAGCCATGGGAGGCTTAGCACCAGATGGCGTGTCCACTCTGTTTCATCACCACACATCTGTGCTCTTAAGTCATGACACAAAGGTCTAAGGGCACCGGATTGCATGTCTCCTACACAACCGTTTTCAACATTCTCACCAGCCCTGAGGGTCAGAGGTTAAACAAGTCACTGCAGCATATAGTCCCACCATTAGAAGAGTGGAAGTTGCAGAGTGGATGAAATGGTACCTTAAATGCTTCTGTGTTGTTGTCAGTGGGATTATATGTCTTGACTAGTTAGAGCATGAATTTGTTATAGCCGCTGTTTGTAACCCGATGCTGCTTTTTCCCCCCTCGCTCATAGACTATGGACGACTTTGAATACCTCAAACTCCTCGGAAAAGGTACTTTTGGCAAAGTGATCCTGGTGAAGGAGAAGGCCACAGGACGCTACTATGCCATGAAAATCCTGAAGAAGGAAGTGATCGTAGCGAAAGTGAGTAGAGGCCACTAACCGTTAGGAGAAGCATGAGAAGACGAAAGAGGGAGAGACAGCATGGGGGCGGTGAGGGGCGATCATGGATACCTAAACGGCAGCCATTGTGGGAGTTGCACAAACACTCTTTGTGATCTCTTTCAGGATGAAGTGGCACACACACTCACAGAAAACCGAGTGCTCCAGAATTCCAAGCATCCGTTCTTGACAGTGAGAGACCCCGCCATCCACTCCATCTACCTAACCCAAACTCTTCTCTGGCTACAAAGACTGAGGAGCCACTCCACTTCAGCCTGAGAGCTTCCATTCAGGGGGAGATGCTGAATCTGTGTTGGGAGAGTTTGAGAAATGTTTGCAAAGACGGCAATAGACATGGCTAGACACTAGACATCTCATTGTTAGTTAACCACCTTTCTCAAAGTCTGTGATGGCTCACAATCCGCAACTCTTCCACATTTAGTGGCTGGAGTAACACATGCATCTTCTGTCCATCCCACTGTGGTGAATGGGGCTAGCAGTTGTCATTCAACAGTTATATCCCAAAGGCAGATATCACTTCAACAAAGACTTTTGTTTCTTATGGAGAACTTGCAATGGCGGGTTTAATTTTTTGATCCATTGCAGTTGTTTAAGTTATTGGTGTATATCCCCAGGGTCCCATCTTGCTCAGTTGGTAGAGAGAGCATGGCGCTTGCAACGCCAGGGTTGTGGGTTCGATTCCCATGGGGCACCAGTACGAAAGAAGTATGAAAATGTGTGAACTTGCGACTGTAAGTTGCTCTGGATAAGAGCGTCTGCTAAATGACTCAAATATAAATATATATCCCCAGGGCCTGAAATACTCCTTCCAGACCCATGACCGGTTGTGTTTCGTAATGGAGTATGCGAACGGCGGAGAGGTGAGCTTTTTAAACAGTCAATAACACCTGACACACAAGATCCAATTTAGCTAGTAGTAGCCAATAATCCTCCCACCCCTCCTTCTGTGTACGCTAACCTTGTTCCCTCTGTCTCTCCTCTCCCTCTCTCTTATCTTTCTCCCTCCTCTAGCTGTTCTTCCACCTCTCCCGAGACCGGGTGTTCTCGGAGGAGCGGTCTCGGTTCTACGGGGCGGAGATAGTGTCAGCGCTGGACTACCTGCATGCTGAGAGGAACGTGGTCTACAGAGACCTGAAGGTAAGGCGGAGGAGCACAGTCTGCGGACCGGGATATAAATAGTGTCCACAGCAGCAGCAGGCCTACCCCGATTCAGTCCTCACTGCAGCTGGAGACCTAGACCGCCCCTTTCTACAGCCGGAATATAGTAACCACCATCTCCTTCTGGGCAGATGTTCGATTCCTTTATTTATCTTTGTGTTTCCATTAATGTAAATAAGCAGTGATGAAAAATTTGTATTTTAGTATTGACAGTCATATTTTACCCCCGTCATCAAACTTATTCTGTCCAGCTGTAAATTGTTTGTACCAGAAGGAAGAGACTAGTACAGAAACTCAGTGATCTGTATTCATAGCATAAGAGCAGAGGTAGCAGAGGCATGATATGACTGGTTTTAAAGGGGGGGGGGCATCTGTAGCCTTGTTTCTTCCAGCTGATGAAACTATACCAGCCAGGTCAGCATAGCCTCCACCCTCCTCGTTCCCCCCTCCCTCTGCTCTCCCCATGGGTTAATGAGGCAGGCTCCCAGCCTGCTAAGGTTCTCCTGAAAATGCCAGGGTAGCAGTTTTGGAGGATGTGCTGACTCTGGCCTGCCTGCCTGGTGCTGCTGGCCACGTGTGG
Source organism: Oncorhynchus kisutch (assembly GCF_002021735.2). Taxonomy (NCBI): domain Eukaryota; kingdom Metazoa; phylum Chordata; class Actinopteri; order Salmoniformes; family Salmonidae; genus Oncorhynchus; species Oncorhynchus kisutch. Next base: position 35,577,023 of record NC_034180.2, read on the forward strand.
GCTACAGTTGCCAGGTGACTTTTACTCAGAGGACACACTGATATTAAAAGGACATGCATTGCTAGCTCATGCCTCTCAGAGCTGAAGCCAAATCAGCTGTGCCTCAATCACACACTCACACAGTCACTCCCCCTCCTCCTGTTGCTGATACGTCCTGTCTCATTCTGTCTCCTTGTCTCAGCTGGAAAATCTCATGCTGGACAAAGACGGACACATAAAGATCACCGACTTTGGACTGTGTAAGGAGGGGATCACAGACGGGGCCACCATGAAGACCTTCTGTGGGACACCAGAGTACCTGGCCCCAGAGGTAGTGTATTCTCACAGTCCATTCACAATATGGGGGTCAATAAATCGTATCATTTTTTTGACATAAAAAATGGGAGGCCTTTGGAGCCCAACCCATGTAACCTTCCTCTTCAGTGCACACTCTTTTGGCATGTTCTCTTGAGTATTTTTGTCTATTCAAATTTGAGTGTAAATCAACTGAAGAGAATAAAGTCACATAATTGGTAAATAACTGAAAGAATTAACAGACCTAACACGGTTTGAAGAGAGGAACTGTATTGCAGCGAATATATCCCACTACACACATCATCGTAAATGTCTGTTGTCGGGCATATTGTTAAGCCATACAAGCTATGTCACATTTTTTCTAGTGTATTTTCTATGTCGAATGTAGTTGTGTAATTAATTGTAAGATGCAAGGCTCCCTTGCAAAAGAGTCCTTGGTCTCAATGGGACTCACTGTTAAAATAAAGGTAAAATAAACTGTTGAAGAGTGACTTTGGGACAGTTGTTCCTAAATGCCTGTCTAATCTCCAGTATAAGACATGCAGCTAATGAGTCTGCAGTGTGACTAGGGCAGGACAGGTTGTTCCCATATTTTTTGTTTGAGAAGGCATGTGTACAGGGGTGTGGCTTCTCCCCATTGCGTGCAGGTATGACGTGGGGTGTATAACACGATAGGGCATTGTACAGTGTGTGTGTGTGTGTTGCTAGTCCCCTTGCCTCTTGCTGTAAGAAGGTTTTCTGGGAGAAGGGTGCCCATGTTAACACAGCTGCTGACTCTTTGTTTTTAGCCTCCATTTGGAATTTGCTGGGGGGTTTGGCAGTGCCTCAGGAAACGTGAGTTTCCGCCCTGAAGAAAAGGTTACATTGGCTACAGCTGCTCCTGGCACTGAGGGGGCTTTTAGCCGACTCCTGCCCAGGATGCCTATCCCGACCTGGGCAAAGCCAGGGCCACACTCTGGGCCTGTTGTTCTCAGTTCTCCCCTGTAACAATCTCCCATGGCGTTTTCATCTGACATCTTTATATTCCTCTCTCTTAGCCCATGTCAGCTAATGTTTTTTAAAGTTTTGTTTTTTTATCCTATAGATATTGTTGTAATTTTTTTGTCACTCAAATATCACATGAATACACATTAGACTGGCAAAATGTATGGAATATGAAGAAAAAAATTAAACCTGTCAAATTTCCTCTCCAACAACAAGAGGGGTGTGGACAGTTTGTGTCATGAACAGTGCTTGTGCCCATGGAAATAGACGTGGCGCGTGCTCATGCAGGGGGGGAGGGCCCAATACTGGAAGGGGGGCCAGAGTGAAAAAGTTTGGGAACTCCTGCTCTAGAGAACCATCCTAATTTACGGCATACAGTAGCCATCATCACCAAGCCAACTAGGGCATGAATTACTATATAACCATCATGTCACGTCCCTCACACTAGGGCAAGAAACAGGCAAATGATAATTTAAAGGAAAGAATCTGTTTGTCATTTTTGTCCATGTGTGGTATGTCATAAATGTGCTGAAGAACAACCCTCCCCCTCTTTAGCATTCTGAACACAGTAACATAGCTAGTGGCACCATATAACAGCCCCAGCTCTGCTCCTCCTCTGGCAGTAGAGACATCAGGGGGCGTTTCCGTGGAGACGGGGTCGCCATAGAGCGTCTCTATGGGAACCAGGGCCAGGCAATGTTACAGGTTGTTCTGCAGTAAACAATGACCTTGTTGTGTGTGCTGCACAGGAATGCTGTAACGTCTGGGAATATTCCACAGGCCAGACCCGCTGCCCAGACCAGGGCTGTAAGCCTGCATCTTGCTAACACCCATGGAACAAGTTTCACCTAATCCACTGTGAAATAGTCATTTTATTGAAATGAAGTCGATTTGTGAAAGTAATGAACAATGAAAAGGAGAGTGAAAGGCATGTGTTTGGGAGAGGGACAATAGCTGTGTTTGTGTTAGAGGGAGAATAAGGCCAGAAAGTAAGATAGAGGGCAGTATCAAGTGGAGGAAAAGTACAGCAAGTGTACGTTTCACTCCTACCTCCTCCCTGCACTGTGCTGTCCTTTGGGCCAGTGTAACAGAGCTGGTCCAGGCAGCCCTGGTTATGTGTGTGAGGGATGAGCTTGGCTCCTGTGGTCCTGGCAGCTCCACAGCTGTGGTACTCTTCTACATATATGGGGCAGCTGCAGGCCCAGCTGTCGTGTGGTGTGAATCACACGACAGCAGTGCTGGAAATAGAGACGGTCCAGTAATCCTAGCACCGTGCCGGCTTCACGTTACCCCTGCCCTCCGAGTCCTCCTCGCCCCTAACCGCAGCGCCAAGCAGCGTGCCCACAGATGCAGGCACACACCACCCGCTCAAACACACACAAACACACTCTGGTTTTGTTCCATTTACGGTCACATCTGTCCATCTGTTCTGCCCGCCTCTTCTCTCTGGGTCTGTGTACCTTCATGTCCATATGTAATTCTATTAGGCTGCCCTTTTACCTATGAATCTATTCCTGGACCAATTTATCTCACCTCATATAACCTTGTTTTAAAGAACAGTCTGTTCTCATTGGCTTGATTCCACCTACAATATCCTTCCTGTTGGATATTGACCCAACTACACTTCCCAGAAGGCCTTGTTTAATAACAACTCAAATACTATGTTAGACATTCAACAGGCTGCCCAGTTAGACAGCACAGAGCCAAATCGAGCCAATTGATTAGAACGTGTGAACACGTCATCTTCCAAGATGTGTGAACCTCCACTTCCGTGACTAAGGGCTGTGGCAGTGGTGTGGTGTATGTGGTTGCTGCTATGGGGACTCTGCTTCCACTAACTGGCCCTAGCCTCTCCAGCCTTCAGCCCCTGCCCAGCCTATCCCTCTCTCATGATGGTGTGTAGTGTGTACTGCAGACCTCTAGTGATTAAATATGCAGGGCTCCAGGGGAAACTCTATCCCTGCTCCTAATGTGAGATGTGAGTCAGTGTTGGCTGTGGCTGCTTGGAATCCCAGACCAGGAGAAGGGGGGTGGGGGGTTTACTGGCCTCACCCAGGGTTCTTTATACAGCCTGGAGAGCTGCTGACCTCACTACCTACCTAATGTCCATCCACTTAGCTAATAGCTAGGTTTCAGAGATCTAAACCAACAATGTATAGTATGTCTCTCTTGATGCTATCATAGGGAAGAATGTACATTTGAACTCCTGCTAGCCCTTGTCCTGTATGCTTCCAAGTATGATTGTGTAACTGTTCCTAATGGTATTATATTGTTTTGAGTTGTGGTTGTCCTGTGTTGTCCAGGTTCTGGAGGACAATGATTACGGTCGTGCGGTGGACTGGTGGGGTCTGGGCGTGGTCATGTACGAGATGATGTGCGGTCGGCTGCCCTTCTACAACCAGGACCACGAGAAGCTGTTTGAGCTCATCCTCATGGAGGACATCCGTTTCCCACGTACCCTGGGTCATGAGGGCAGGTCCCTGCTCTCCGGCCTGCTCAAGAAGGACCCCAAGCAGCGGTGCGTAGATCCTCTTGCCAGCAGTTATCCACCATACCGTATGTACAGAATCCCGTGGAATATAATGGCATGGATTGATTTGGCCACGTATTTACTTTGTTTTGGTTCCTCTATCTTCCAGGTTAGGTGGAGGACAGGATGATGCTAAGGAGATTATGCAGCACAAATTCTTTGCTGGGATTGAATGGCAAGATGTTTATGAGAAAAAGGTAAATTAGTGTTCCATTTTCCATTACTTCAGTGAACAATCAATAGATTTCACCAGGCCTGCAACTGTCTACACTCTGATTGACAGGACAGATGTGCCAATGTACTCATGGTGTCCTCTCTTCTCTCACAGCTGGTCCCGCCCTTCAAGCCCCAGGTTACCTCGGAAACAGATACACGGTATTTTGACGAGGAGTTCACAGCACAGACCATCACTATTACACCGCCCGGACAAGGTACTACCTGACCCACTGCGTATTCTGTATCTATACAGAATACACGCACCACACTCAGAGAACAGTATTACACACCCAGACAGACAATCATACTTGTTTTTTTTGTTTTTCACTGACTCTTTGGACCTGAATGTTTTTGTTTAGTAGGGGTGATCACAGTCTGACTGATGAACTGGAAACGCAAGTGGTTCTAAATGTCATTCATGTAAAGAATACCTATTGCGTTTCAGAATCTCATATAAATTCATCTCCCCTCTTCAGAGATTTTAAACTTTAAATTATCATTTGGCTCTAAAGGTCAATGTTTATTTTTGGGGTTCCAGAATTGGAGTGTCTCAAACAAACAAAAAACAAGCTGATCTACATGGTTTAGATAGCATTTTGATTGAAGACAGTAATATTCTTCCTCGTTGTCATGGTCATGAGAGAATGTAAGATTTCCACGTGCCCTTGATGTATATGATACATTATACAGTTGCGGACAAATATATTGGCATCCTTGCACTTTTCTTAAATAATTACCTATTTCTAAAATGAGTTTAAATTGAAAAAAAAGCATTTGTTCTCCACACAATATTGAATTTTTATCATTGTAGATCAAATTTTTATTTTTGTAAACTTAAGTTTACAATTTTTATTTAGAAATGAAATACAAATGGCATGGACAAATGTATTGGTACCCCTTGTACTTTGGCCAAGATAACTGCAGACAACCCCTTTTTGTAGCAATTTGGCCCACTTTTCAGCAGCATACTGCTCTAATACTTCAATGTTTGAGGGGTGACCTCTACCAACTGCTTTTGTCAGATCTCATCATAGGTTTTGGATGTGATTCAGATTTGGACACTAGCCACTCTAGAACAGTCCAGCATTTCTTCTCAAACCATTCCAGGGTGCTTTTGATGTGTGTTTGGGGTCATTGTTCAGCTGGAAGACCCACAACCTTTAACAGAGACAGAGCTCTTTGACAATACAGGTCAGCGCTTTGTTTACTGACAACCAAATGAACATTCAATGGAAATAACACCCTCCCTACAATCAAACAGGAGGGAGGTTTGATAATGCTGTGGGGTTGCTTTGCTGCCTCTGGTACTGGGGGCCTTGAAAATGCACAAGGCATCGTGAAATCAGCAGATTATCAGGTGTTTTGGAGTCCAATGTTCAACCCAGTGTCCAAAGACTGGGTCTCCATTGGAGGTTGTGGGTCTTCCAGCAGGACAATGACGCCAAAAGCACATACAAAAAACACCAAGGAATGGTTCAAGAAGAGATGCTGTTCTGGAGTGGCCAGCCAAGAGTCCAGATCTGAATCACATCCAGAACCTATGGTGAGATCTGAAAACAGCAGTTGGTGGATGGCACCCCTCAAACATGGAAGCAGTTTGCTGCTGAAAAGTGGGCCAAGGTGCAGCAAGATCACTGATGGCTACAAGAAGCATTTGTCTGCAGTTATCTTGGCTGTGCAACCAAGAACTCGCAAATCATTTTGCCGTTTGTCATTACTTTCAAAATTAACAATTCTAAACTTAAATTTACACAAATAAAATTGCTTATGCAATCTTGAAAATCCAATAAGGTGTGGAAACCAAAAGTTATTTTCCAATTTCATCTTATTTTAGAAGACATAGGGAATTAAAGAAAAGTGCAAGGCTGCCAATATATTTGGTCGCAACTTTATATCTGTACTGTAGCACTCAAATAATTAAATCCCACGAGAGAAAAATAATAGATCGTTTTGAACATCATTCAAGGTATAGATTGCACTCCAAGGCAAATATTGAAATGATAATGGGGAAGGTCCATCTTCCCAGTGCAATTAATGTGAGGTCAAATTACATAGTGCTTATTCAATTCCTCTGGGGGATTTGTGCCCTCTCCTGGAACGTGTGTGTAACGTCTGTTATTCCATAGTTCACTGTGTACCTCACATGGAAGTGCTTGCTAGACCCCTAGCAGTGTGTGCCAAACTGCGCCCTGGCTAGTACTAGGTACATTATGCATTAGGACTCAATCATAAGGGTTTTTGTCACTGGGAGGAAAATATATATTTTGTATTAAAGCGGAAATCAGAACGTATATACTAATGGAGTTTTCTGTGCTATCCCTCTCTCTCTCTTTCCTCCCCACTCATTTTGTATTCCAGAAGACAGCATGGAGTCGTTTGACAGCGAAAGGAGACCCCACTTCCCACAGTTTTCCTACTCTGCGAGTGGAACAGCCTAAACACACCCCTTTATTCCTCTGGTCCCACCATTTCCCCTCACCCCACCAGACTGCACATCCAACTACCGGGGTTTTCGCCACATCCTTTCCTTACTTCACCAGTGTTTCAGATAGTATTGTTGAACAGAAATTTGCAATCTGCAGGTTCGGTAATTATATGGGAAAATACTCCATACTACACAAATGAAAAACCACCGATTTGTTTCTGTGGCCTTTTAAGACTTTTCTAATGGTGAGAGAGAACACTACAGTGCATTTCCTGCTTGTCTTGATGTGTGCAGTCAGACAAGCTTGATGTTCATAAAACCTAATTTATAGGAAAAGAGTGGTCATGCAGCGATGTGGTATATGAATTTAGAATGATAAGGCTACACGTTCTTAAACTTTTGTCTTGCTTTTGTCAGCACCTGTTATATTTGTCACATACTATTCACAAAGTGAACGTTTGTCTGGAAAATGTTACGGGACCATAAGGACTATATTGGAATTAGCCATTTAAAATTGAAATGCATTTAGCTGTTCTTTGTTTAAAGGGGCGATCTGCAGTTGTTACATCAATTTTTTGGACTCATGAATAAATGATATGTACCCATTGATTCTTGAAGAATATAATTTATGAATGCCTAATGAACTTAGTTGAACTGTCATACCCTATCACAACCCAAAATATAAGATAATTTACCTCCAAAGTTTGTAAACAAACACTATATAGCCTCACACTATGATTAAAATTATCATTTTGGATATGATGGCATCCATAGCTCTGTCTATGAATTTTAGTGGTTCCATTTCTCCAACCCATCCCTCAGCTTTTTACATAAACAGGGATGGGGAGAACGCTTTGTTTCAACTGCTGATTTCCGCTTTAATACCAATAAATATTGTGGCCCAACGGCAATAACAATAGATGACCAATGACTTTGTTTTCAATGAAGTGGAAGATTAGTCTGATATTGTTTTTTTTTATCAAGACTTTCACGCTATCACTATTTGACCAACACTTTGAATCTCCTTGGGCTGCCAGTATACCTAATCAATAAAATGTATTATTCTGTATATCTAACTGTTAGTAGAACATGGTTGATTCTTATAGGACTTCCAATGCTCAAAAAACATTATTATCAGAATTTTAAAGCCCTAAAACATTAGAGAACAAGGTGAGAATTACCCAATGGACCACTGTCAGTCTAATAGAGAAATTATGTAATAGAGTGGCAGAAAGGGGATTCACAGATACTTAAATAACGCTTATTCTGGGGGCAGGCATAATCTAAATAGATTAAAGCTTGCTGTCAATTCATCTCAGAACTGTGTACACATGGTCAATTAGATATCCATTTCCTGTGGTCCCATTGAAAAGACAGAGTTACTCTAACCCCCCTGGACTATCATGTGCTTGGATTGTGGTGCCTCCCTGTCTGAATGTTGTATTCCAAACACTCTAGGCTGCTTCCCTCTGAACTTGCCAGTCAGGTACTGATCCTTTCTGCCCAATCAGGGAATCTTTTCTCTCTTCTGGATTTTCCTCTTCTACAGTATTGGGTATTTTTCTCCCAGTGTACTCACTGCAGCCTCAATGAGGTCACTATAACAATATAGTCCTTTAGGACTTACTCCATAAACAAACTGGGCTGTGGTTCAGGGGGAAACAAGTTGAGTCAGCTTTGATCTCTATAGGTAGGGATGTGTTCCATTCCTCTGTACATGGCTCTGAGTTGTTATTTATAGAAAACCAGCAATGAAAATGGATTTGACTGTGCCAATGATATGCACTTTCCTGCCCCAAAACATGTATGTATGAATTTGTACACTTGTACTTGTTACACTTTGCTGTCAGAAATGACTGAAACAGCACCTCTCTAGACATAAATTCCGAGAAGTTTGAACTATGAAAATATAATGTGCGCAATTAACCCCCATATACAGATTGCTGTAGATAAACTGGTAATCTTGAAAATGGAACACAGTTCTCCAATGAGTTTCCAGAAAATTCTGCTGTTTTCAGATGACTGATAATCACGATACAAAAGTTAATCATACAAATGAATGTAACAGCTTTTTATTTTTATTTTCATATCAATTCCTCTTTCTCAGACAATTCTTAAATTGTTAGATCTGATTGTTGCTTAATCCTATGCACACTCATCATTTGCTGTCACCCTCTGAAAATAGGGAAATGCATTTTATACCTTTTCTTTTTTAAACTTTTTTTGTACCTCCTCTTTCCTATTCCTGAGACTGAGGACACCAGCTTTAGTAAATAAATGATGTCCACTTTGTACACTGTTTTTACTGTTTTGTTTTTTATTTCAAATTGATCAAATAAAAGGTCTTAACTAAACCTGCCAACTAGTCTTTCGTTGACTTTTGTTCAGTTGATCATTCAGCCATTCTTACAGACCTCAAGAACTTCTCGGATATGCTTTTAACCCACAGTCATAGCACAAGCTTGACTTGCTAATGCTTTGATCTGACTGAGGTATTTAAAAAAAAAAATGAAATAAAAAATAAACATCCTTGAACGAGGCGAACGTCTGAAACATAGGAATATACCTAAATACTGAGTGGCTAGATAGGTTGGACTTCTGTACCTCTACAGGACTGCATAGGTCCATGTTTGTCTGTGACTCTGCAGCTGGTCAGAGATGGAGGAGAAGCTCCCCTGGGCCAGACCCAGATGGTACAGTCTCCTGAGCAGATGTTGACAGCCAGAGCTCTGTCTGTCTGTGGCCAGCTGCACTGCTCTTCACTGCAGGATCATGGTTGTGCCCAGCGTGGGACTCACCTGACAACCGTTCCTCACCTGGCTCCAGCTGCACAAACCACAAAACACCTTTGTGCTAGCAGTGATGTTCTGCCCTCTTGGGGGATGTGTTGTGGGGAACTTGTCAATTACTGACTCCACAGTCTCTACCTCTTTCCCCTCACCTCACTGTACCAATCGTTCCTCTTATTATCTCTGAAGATTGAAAACCACTTATGCTTTGCATACAGTGCCTAGGGAATGTCTACACAGCTCTTGCACAGTCTTCACATGTTTCTGCCTTAAAATTAAACGTATTTACATTTTAGTTTTTTTCTATTTCACATTTCCAACATGAGAAAAACATTTCCAAAGTGAGAAAAATTATATTAAATGGGTGAGGTGACATGAAAACGATGTTGCGCTTCCAAGGGCAGAAGTCTGTGTGTTGTTGTGATTCTGGATGGCCAGATTGATAGCAATAGCTAGCTAACCAAGAACTAATTATGTATTTGAGCGACAAGTGCTCATTGTGAAGAAAAAAAAAACACACAAGTGCTCATTGTGCAAATGTATTCATGTTTTCAATAAACATTGGAGATTAAATATAGTTTACATATTATCAACAATCCAAGCCAACCCTGTCTGTTTATCCCCAGTCTGTTATTCCCCATAGTTGCGCACGTCTCGGTTTTGTTGCTAAACAACCACCGGAGTGGGTGTGTCTAAAGAAATGGGTGTATGGAAAGCGAATCAGCTATTTGGGCAGATTTGTTGCCTCTCAATACCGTTTTGCGTGACTGATTGGACTGCACAATGAGTCGGTATACCGGGGACCAGTGCACCGGTGTCGTATGGACATGCATGCCGACCAGAGACTTGACCGTAATACGCTTCCTACTGGGTATCAAGGTTGTGTCGCCAGCGGTAGTTACGTGGCCATTTTTTTCCCCTCCCGTGAATTTATTTCATATAGGATAGCAGCCTACACAATAAATAAATCATATTGATTACTCAATGGGCAGGGCATGAACGGTAACAACACCGGGACACAGTGCCGTTCGCTCCCGCTTGACAAGCACTACTGTCCCGCATTGGAAGTAACTACCTAGTATCAGGGTGACAGTCATAGTAAGCATACACATACAACGCATGAAGCAACAGTTCACACATCACCAGTTCTCTTAATAACAATTATCGTCCCTTTATAACTGAACATTTACAATTATTTGACTAAAACTAACAGTGAAATACGACTCATCCTCTGGCTTCAAAACACAAGTATAAACTCTCACGGTATGATAGCTCAATGTTATGATGAAGCAATATGGCACCAGGGGGTATGCCACGGCTAAGGACTCTGGTTCGATCCCGGGCTGTATCACAACCGGCCGTGATCGGGAGTCCCATAGGGCGTTGCACAATTGGCCCAGCGTCTTCCGGGTTACAGGACGGTTTGCTGTAAAATAACAATTTGTTCTTAACTGACTTGCCTAGTTAAATAAATGTTCATACAAAATAAAAATAAAGGTTAAGCATGACGCAACTCAGAGTGCCTGGATACAGCCTTTAGTCGTGGTATATTGGCCATATACCACAAATCCCCTGGGGTACCTTTTTGCTATTATAAACTGGTTACCAACATTATTTGAACAGTAAAAATGTATCATACCCATGGTATGGTCAGATATACCACGGCTTTCAGACAATCAGCATTCAGGGCTCTAAGCAGGTTAATAATAGTTAAGAAATCCCCTTTGTGCATGTGCATAACTATAAATAAATCTGACAGGAGAGTTTGGGTGATGGAAGTTGGACAGAGAATCTCTTGAAACACTTGGACGATCATAAAACAACGAATGTTAGGCTATTTTCTGGCAATTCTGCTGTTATAATATGCCAGATGTTAAGACTACAAACCGTTATAAATGGCCCATTTGCGAGATTGACTTGTCATTTCAATAGGCATAGGCTACAGACTCAAATCTATATGAATAATATGTATATGAACGGAATATGCTTGTCAACAACATTAAACGTTTTTACTTATAGCCTACTCTGACTACTGTTACCGTCAATCTAATGCGTTCTAACAACTGCGATAGAGCTTCCAATGTAACGTTAATTAACTAAACATGTCCATTCATAATTCCATTATAACATAAGGCTACAACAACAATAAACTGAAGTTATAGGCTATTTATTAAATTGGTTTGCCAGCTCCAGGTAGGCGACACAAGTGATAATAATTGATTTGCAATGACTCCAGTGATATCGTCATTTCAATGTATTTATTATATCAAATGGTAGCCTACAGTGTCATATAAATGAATAGGCTAATTGATGGCCAACAGAGACAAATGTATCATTCTCCACATTTAATGGCAGTTTTATTGAGGACTTTCCCCCATAAAAAGAACCACGAGAGTTCCATAACTTCCATTTCAAATTTCCACTCTAGCAGCCCCCGAGACGCAAGAACTGAGCGTGCATAAAAGGGTTGGAAATAGGTGCCTTCATAGTAACAATCTAAACAGCCTACCACTGGTTAAAAAAAGTTGTCTCGACGTGAGCGCGTGCTGCTCGTTCTCCTCTCGCTCACCAGATGTATAAATGTGAAACATCCGCTTGGCATTTCCACTCCCTACCAAATAGTGAGAGGAAGCCCAGTGGCATACAGTGGGAGAAGATAGAACGAGATGGATTTTGGCCGACATTCTGCAATCGATAAAACATTTGACATCAATATAGTTTTGTTTCCAAAACTAAAATATGTTACGAACAGAGTGAACTAAGTTTTGTAGACATGACCTTTAGACAAAGTTTTTTTAAATGTCGTTGTTTAGATTGAGTGAAAAGGCGATTTCAGTTATTGCACACGTGCAATTCAAGGAGTAGGTGTTCCCTAACGGAAATATGCAAATGTAGCTAAAACGCACCAATAGGGTCTCGCTAGCTTGTGCTTGGCTCTGTCCATCGCCTTGCTTGTTCTGTCCACTATGACAATTTTGTTCCCATTTGAAATGACAGGATGTGGTCTATCTTGGTTTAGTTATAAAAGTATTTGGCTGTAGTGCTCTCTTAACACACACACACACACACACACACACACACACACCGGGCCTCCCTACCACTCACTCATTCAGTAATAGCTAGTGATGGGCATTCCGGCTCTTTTCAGTGAGCCGGCTCTTATGGCTCTCATACGGCTCTTTAAAAAATATATGTGTTTTTTTTTTCAAGTCAAACCGTTTGCAATAGTTTGACTATGATTGGTGTTAAAACAATTCTAATTAAATTATTAAATGAAATATTACTCTACCTTTACCACAATGTATTTAAAATGCATTGGTTTGTTATGAAAAACAATATCAAATCAAAGTGTATTTGTCATGTGCGCCGAATATAACAGGTAGAACTTACAGTGAAATGCTTACTTACAGGCTCTAACCAATAGTGCGGGAAAAAGGTATGTGTGTGTGTGTGTGTGTAAGTAAAGAAATTAAACAACAGTAAAAAGACATTTGAAAATAAGAGTAGCGAGGCTATATACAAACACCTGTTAGTCAGGCTTATTGAGTTAGTATGTACATGTAGGTATGGTTAAAGTGACTATGCATATATGATGAACAGAGAGTGCTATTAAACATTTGCCTTTAAAGTAAAACTTTTTAATATATATAAACAATGTGCATATAAATCTAACCATTCAAAACGAATACAATCTGAATAGCATGATAGAATTTTGCACCACAGCAAAGAAAAATAAATAACAATGTACAAAACTGCAGCATCCCACAAATTGAAATAAAAGTAAAAAAGAAGGATGCTATTACACATGTGCATTTAAAGTATATCTTTTTTAATGTACACTGCTCAAAAAAATAAAAGGGAACACTTAAACAACACAATGTAACTCCAAGTCAATCACACTTCTGTGAAATCAAACTGTCCACTTAGGAAGCAACACTGATTGAGAATAAATTTCACATGCTGTTGTGCAAATGGAATAGACAACAGGTGAAAATTATAGGCAATTAGCAAGACACCCCCAATAAAGGAGTGGTTCTGCAGGTGGAGACCACAGACCACTTCTCAGTTCCTATGCTTCCTGGCTGATGTTTTGGTCACTTTTGAATGCTGGCGGTGCTTTCACTCTAGTGGTAGCATGAGACGGAGTCTACAACCCACACAAGTGGCTCAGGTAGTGCAGCTCATCCAGGATGGCACATCAATGCGAGCTGTGGCAAGAAGGTTTGCTGTGTCTGTCAGCGTAGTGTCCAGAGCATGGAGGCGCTACCAGGAGACAGGCCAGTACATCAGGAGACGTGGAGGAGGCCGTAGGAGGGCAACAACCCAGCAGCAGGACCGCTACTTCCGCCTTTGTGCAAGGAGGAGCACTGCCAGAGCCCTGCAAAATGACCTCCAGCAGGCCACAAATGTGCATGTGTCTGCTCAAACGGTCAGAAACAGATGGTATGAGGGCCCGACATCCACAGGTGGGGGTTGTGCTTACAGCCCAACAACGTGCAGGACGTTTGGCATTTGCCAGAGAACACCAAGATTGGCAAATTCGCCACTGGCGCCCTGTGCTCTTCACAGATGAAAGCAGGTTCACACTGAGCACGTGACAGACGTGACAGAGTCTGGAGACGCAGTGGAGAACGTTCTGCTGCCTGCAACATCCTCCAGCATGACCGGTTTGGCGGTGGGTCAGTCATGGTGTGGGGTGGCATTTCTTTAGGGAGCCGCACAGCTCTCCATGTGCTCGCCAGAGGTAGCCTGACTGCGATTAGGTACCGAGATGAGATCCTCAGACCCCTTGTGAGACCATATGCTGGTGCGGTTGGCCCTGGGTTCCTCCTAATGCAAGACAATGCTAGACCTCATGTGGCTGGAGTGTGTCAGTAGTTCCTGCAAGAGGAAGGCATTGATGCTATGGACTGGCCCGCCCGTTCCCCAGACCTGAATCCAATTGAGCACATCTGGGACATCATGTCTCATTCCATCCACCAACGCCACGTTGCACCACAGACTGTTCAGGAGTTGGCGGATGCTTTAGTCCAGGTCTGGGAGGAGATCCCTCAGGAGACCATCCGCCACCTCATCAGGAGCATGCCCAGGCGTTGTAGGGAGGTCATACAGGCACGTGGAGGCCACACACACTACTGAGCCTCATTTTGACTTGTTTTAAGGACATTACATCAAAGTTGGATCAGCCTGTAGTGTGGTTTTACACTTCCATATTGAGTGTGACTCCAAATCCAGACCTCCATGGGTTGATACATTTGATTTCCATTGATCATTTTTGTGTGATTTTGTTGTCAGCACATTCAACTATGTAAAGAAAAAAGTATTTAATAAGAATATTTCATTCATTCAGATCTAGGATGTGTTATTTTAGTGTTCCCTTTATTTTTTTGAGCAGTGTATATAAACAAAGCACATATAAATGTAACAATTCAAAACAAATACAATCTGAACAACATAATACTAGAATATTGCACCATATCAAAGAAAAATAAATAACAATGTACAAAACTGCAGCATCCCACTTAAAACATTAAACTGGTCCCTCTTTTCTCTCTCTTTTTTATTGCCATGTTATAACCAGCAGCACACAACAATGCTGACCATATTTTGCTTTTATCAGAGATTTGCATTCAGAAATGCAAGCTGCCTAACTTGAGGGGCTGAAGCGGTTTCTTCTCTCAGAAATGATTTGTCCCGTTTTCGAGAAGACCCTCTCAGAGGGAAGGGATGTGGCCACTATGCAGTGTCCCTGTCATGACTTTAGTAAGCCGTGGGTTGACAGAGGCCTTGTTCTTCCACCAGCTCAGAGGATCTGCAGATCTTTGGAGGAGCATCTCTTCAGAGCATCTCTTAGAATCAGGTTGATTGTGTGGGTAAGACATGGATGAGTCCTTTTAAAAATTTTCATGGCTTTGGTTATTTTAGCTGCATTGTCGCTAACACAACAGACCACTTTTCCATCTACTTGCCATTCTCTGGCCACTCTCAACAGTTCCTCTGCCAAGTTCTCTGAGGTGTGTCTGTCACTGAACTCAAAGCAGTCCAGAAGACAGCTAGACATCAACAAATCTTCAATGAATTGACATGTAACCGACATGTAAGAAGTGGTTACCCTTGATGTCCAGCAGTCAGTGGTAAGGCAAACTGTAGTAGCTTAATTGACTCTTTCCTGTACTGAAGAATGTGTGCTCTCCTACAGTTGTGGAATAAGTGATTTGGATAGGGTTTTCCTGCTTGGAATTGTGTACATTAGATTTAGACTATTGCTATAATTTCTAAAAAACCTCTGTCCTTCAATATTGAAAATGGCTGGAAATCAGTGGCAATCATTTTAGCCAATGTAATATCAATTTGGCCTTGTTTTGCTACAGACATAGACTTTGGCATAAACTGGTCCATAGAAGACTGCGCTGCTGTGGGTCGCGGAGTAGGCCTACTTGACTGAGTGGATACATCTCCACGTGTGGCCCGCAACTTTCTCATAGCTCCGCTACAGCTAGCTTGTTCGCATATGCCGGTTTAGGTTGTGCATAGAACCGGATTTATATGAGATTTTGATTTGGAAAATTCTACACTGTGCTGACATTGTCTACGTTATTAAAATGCATCCAAATGCTACTGTGCTTCCGACTCCTTTTCTAGCTGTTTTTTCACAGCTGTCCTTCCTCTCTCCTCAGTTGCTAAGTGTGTGACTGTGAGTGAGTTGGCTCGGCCCTCCCTCATGCATCTTTGGTTCATTGGTTGACACTGCATGTCTGATTGACAGGAACAACAGGTGAGGCTGTTAGTCTGAGCAGATAGTCAGAACGAATGTGTGCGCTTGAGCATTTAGGCCTATATATATATTTTTTTTTTAGATTCTTTGAATTAGTTAATTATATTAATTTAAATATTTTGATTATTCATATCTTAATTTTTTTATAAATAGATTTGGCTCTTCTGATATGCGAGCCGGCTCCCAACGTTCACCTACAAGAGCCAGCTCTTACAGCCGACTCGTTCACTAACGACCAGTCACTAGTAACAGCCTGCCTCACTGCATGACAGTCAGCAGCAGGTCACAGTGAAATATATATTTTTTAAGAGAAATTACATGGCAGCTGCGGTGCAACTTAGAAATAGCCCAAAAACCTGCAACCCGCGACCAATACATTTTCCCTAGCGACATTGTTTTCAAAGTAGCCCAATTTCCCTGAGCTCAATGTACGCAATGTTGTTGATCCCTTTGTGTTTTCAAGTATTGTGGTGTCAGCATCATGTTATGGGTATGCTTGTCACTGGCAGGGGCTGGGGAATTTGTCAGGATCAAAATAAATATGGAAGGAGAAAAGCCCAGATAAAAAGTTAGAGGAAACGCTGCCTCAGTCTTCTGAACCCTGGGATAGAGTTGAATTTTTCAGCAGGACAACAACACACTTTTTCATGCCAAAGACATACCAGAGAGATGTTGAATGTTCCTTAATGACCCAGTCTTACTGCTGGCGTACATTTGCTTGAAGATCAGAGACAACATTTGAATATTCCATCAATGACTCCCAACCAAATTTACTGAGCTTGAGCAATTGTGACAAAAACAATGAATAAATGTTGCCCTAAGACTTGTGCAAAGCTGGTAGAATCTTATTCAAAATAATGTACAACTGTAATGGCTGCCAAAGGTTCTTCCACCAAGTATTAACTCTGAGATGTAAAGACATACACAATCATGACATTTTCATATATTTGTATTTGTATTGATTTGGAAAATGTTCTACAATTTTTCTTTCACTTTGAAAATGTGGAGTTGGTTTTGCGGATCTTTAGGAAAAAAATCTAATGTATTCCCTTTGTAGATTTAATTAAGGCAGCAAGAATGTGAAGACTGTGCAAGGGGACTTTCACAAGCGAGTGTATATCACTAAAGTTGAAGTCTTCCTCCATGTGAGGTTTGCTTGAGGACAACCACGAGTAGAGGCCCTGAAAAAAGGCCTGAGGCATACATCTTCCTCTCCTCACACCCATGACTGTCAATACCCAACTACTCACATGGCTGCCTGTAAGGCCCTCAGTGGCTAGAATAGAGGAGGGTGTGTTAAGATGTTGAGAGGAAGATGAAAATAAACTGGTGTTCGTAATTGACTGGGAAGACAGGTTTCTTTGTCAATACTTTCAAAGTAAGCAAAGCAGAGAAACAGAAGGGTTTGCCCTTAGAGAGAGGTCACAATCTCAGAGAAACCAATGTTAAAGCAGGACAGGGATTATACTGTATCTCAATAACAATGGAGTAAAACCCTATTTGCACAGGACTAGTATTACTGGAGAACGTTGGTTATGTAATTATTACCCCAGAATGTCTGTTATTACAGAGGACTATTTTTCCAACCTGCCCCCTGTAATTCTTTATATATTTAAAAATAAATTGACAGTTATGACGGAAAACTGGAGTTTTTTTCCTAGGCCTGAAGTTAAGTCCAGGCGATAACAGGGCTATGCTGATCACTCGAGCTTGGTTTCTACGTTTCTAAACCATTGTGTCGCCATAATATTTTTATTGGAGAAGTGTGATCATCATCATCATTAGGATATTTTTGCGATCCGCAGTAGATGTCCTAAACGCCCCCAGCCTTGCAATGTGAGCTAAACAGTGCACTTGCACTTGAGATGCGTTTTAAGACTATGGATATGAAAGTGAACATATAATTTCCAAACGTTTAGGTCAGTTGTATGCTGCTTTGAGATCTATTGACAGCAAGGGTTACATTAAATAGGCGCAATAGTTTTTACTGATGCATTTGGCAATATTCAATTCATACGCACAAAACATATAAACGAAAGCATTCATTGTGAAGGTTGATACATGTATGACCTTCATATATAGGCTATGCGCAACACTTCGTTCAATTGATCGAATCAGTTATTGTTTTCTTGCTCAAAACGTGAGCAACATCTGTCAAACGCAGACATCGATTCGTACGGGATTGGTATTATCAGAGGACCATGGAGGTCTCCAAAAAACAGTAGATTATTCTGGCTGGAATTGTTACTCTCCTGCCATGTAAAAAGTACTGACATGGAAGATTTGGGCGGGACTACAATTACAGATGTGTTATTTTGTGTTCGTGCACATAAGTACACTACCGGTCAAACGTTTTAGAACATCTACTCATTCAAGGGTTTTTCATTATTTTACTATTTTCTACATTGTAGAATAGTGAAGACATCAAAACTACGAAATAACACATTTGGAATCATGTAGTAACCAAAACAGTGTTAAACAAATCCAAATATATTTTATATTTGAGATTCTTCAAATAGCCACACTTTGCCTTGTTGACAGCTTTGCGCACTCTTGGCATTCTCTCAACCAGCTTCACCTGGAATGCTTTCCAACAGTTTTGAAGGAGTTCCGACATATGCTGAGCACTTGTTGGATGCTTTTCCTTCACTCTGCGGTCTGACTCATCCCAAACCATCTCAATTTGTTTGAGGTCGGGGGATTGTGGAGGCCAGGTCATCTGATGCAGCACTCCATCACGCTCCTTCTTGGTAAAATAGCCCTTACACAGCCTGGAGGTGTGTTGGGTCATTGTCCTGTTGAAAAACAAATGATAAACCCACTAAGCCCAAACCAGAAGGGATGGCGTATCACTGCAGAATGCTGTGGTTGCCATTCTGGTTAAGTGTGCCTTGAATTCTAAATAAATCAAGAGACAGTGTCACCAGCAAAGCACCCCACACCATAACACCTCCTCCTCCAAGCTTTATGGTGTGAAATACACATGCAGAGGTCATCCGTTCACCCACACCGCGTCTCACAAAGAAACAGCGGTTGGAACCATAAATCTCCAATTTGGACTCCAGACCAAAAAACTAATTTCCACCGGTCTGACATCCAATGCTCGTGTTTCTTGGCCCAAGCAAGTCTCTTCTTCTTATTGGTGTCCTTTTGTAGTGGTTTCTTCGCAACAATTCGACCATGAAGAACGGATTCAAACAGTCTCCTCTGAACAGTTGATGTTGAGATGTGTCTGTTACTTGAACTCTGTGAAGCATTTATTTGGGCAGCAATTTCTGAGGCTAGTAACTCTAATTCACTTATCCTCTGCAGCAGAGGTAACTCTGGGACTTCCATTCCTGTGGTGGTCGTCATGAGAGCCAGTTTCATCATAGGGCTTGATGGTTTTTATGACTGCACTTGAAGAAACATTCAAAGTTCTGAAATATTCCGTATTGACTGACCTTCATGTCTTAAAGTAATGAAGGAATGTAATTTCTCTTTGCTTATTAGAGCTGTTCTTGCAATAATTGGACTTGGTATTTTACCAAATAGGGCTATGCTCTGTATACCCCCCCCCCCTACCTTGTCACAACACAACACTTGGCTCAAACACATTAAGAAGGAAAGAAAATCCCAAAATTAACTTTTAAGGCACACCTGTTAATTGAAATGCATTCCAGGTGACTACCTCATGAAGATGGTTGAAAGAATGCGAATAGTGTGCAAAGCTGTCATCAAGGCAAAGGGTGGCTATTTGAATAATCTCAAATATAAAATATATTTGGATTTGTTTAACACTTTTTTGGTTGCTACATGATTCCATATGTGTTATTTCATAGTTTTAATATCTTCACTATTATTCTACAATTTATAAAATATTAAAAAATAAAGAAAAACCCTTAAATGAGTAGGTGTTCTAAAACTTCTGACCAGTAGTGTATATTAGTGTATATTACCTAACCACCCCAGTAAAACTAATCCCGTCCGAATAGGGCTTTTGGGTTTGGGAAAAGTTTGGTGTCTCATTGTGAGTTTGTCTGGGAACAGATGTGCTTAAACCAACTCCTATTATTATGCCATGTTCTCAGCCCAATCAGTAAGTAGTTATGTTGCACCTACCTGCATGCAGGCCATGGGAAAGTAAATGTAGTGATCTGTTTACTACCGTATGTTAAAGTAGTTGCAAGTGCTTGGTATCAACTGGAATTTTGAGACTGGCATTTTTTATTTAGTCGTAGGTAGAGCACCATCTAGCGGATAGTAGTAGAACATCTGTGACAGGTAATTTCCAATAGGCAGTGATTGATAATTACTTACTAAAGCATCGCACGTAAACTAAATTATAACATTATTTCCAGTCTTCTGTGGACTGACAGAAAATAACTCCACACCTGTCTGATGTATGCAACATTGTATCCACCAGAAATAACACTGTCATTATAATGAAATCCACTGCATATGGTAATTTTAAAGGAATGCTGTCTCGATGTGAACGAGTTTCTACGACATTACTGACCGTTTCTGAAACATAATTTCACGAATACTGTTGTTACAAAAGTTGTATTTACTTTATGGTTTACTAATTCAGATGTAATTACTTATACAAACAAAACCATCACTTACGGTTTGTATTATTTTCCAAACACCAATTTTTAGAGCAAAGTTAGACAATTTCCTGTATTTTATTTAGCACTGCGATACTTTATTCACGTTTTTTGTGTTATTATTGTCTGTCATGCAGGTGTCAAAACATTTTATTTGACAATGGTACTGACTGGTACAGTTAGCGTCACTGGAAGAAATCGAGCCTTGTGCGCGGCAGAGAAAGTGAAGTGGAATCTCAGGGTTCGTCGGCTTGTCAAGTGAATGTTGAAGTGAGGGTGTGTTCGCCATTTACCTGGACGGCCATCAGTGCTCTTGTGACTACTTTACTAAACGAGGACACAGATACAACTGTACATTTGTATTTATTGTGTTAACGCTGGCTACTCTTCTGAAGAAAGCAGGGTCCGGATTAAAGGTATGCTTGTGAAGGGAGGGAGTCTTAGAAACGGCTTTTGTCGATTCGGGAAAACCTTTCCTATTTCCTGTATGATCATGTTTGGCCTTCAGCTGAAATAGGTAGCTAGCTAAAGTTAACTAGTTAACCACAGACAGAACGTAGTTACTGTGGCAGACCAGTCATTTACACATTCTTTCGAATTAAGATAATTTAGTACAAGTGGAGGGTCAGTCTCACCATAAGAATGAACATGTCAACTGCTGGCTAACGTTACAGCAAGTGTTGTTACATTGGAACCTTCAACAGCATCGTTTTCTATTACCATCACGGACATATTCTTTTAGCTTGTTTGACAACTAGAGATGATGATTTGCATTCATTTTCCATATAGTTATGTGGGATGTATTGGCTAGTAAAGTGACTGGAGAGCATATAGTTAGCTTAGCTTACTACTACCACCACAGTACAAGCCATTGATCACATATATTTCTAACATAGGCCTAGTTATGCGTGTAGTTAGTTGCACCTCCAACCCAAACCAATTTTCTCTTTGAGTGGTATGGTAATATTATTGTAGCAAATAGAAGTTGAGGTTGACCAAACTGTATGATTTGTTCAGCGAAGATGATCAATACTGAGAATGAGTTAGTTCGGGCACCCAAACAAATCCATTGTCGAGCTTGATAAGATCCAATCATGTTTGTAGAATGTAAATTGCTGTGTTTGAAACATGTCTAACTAAGTGTCTTGCTCAGCTTTGTGGAAAATAAATTGGGGCATAAACATGTAGTCAGTTCCTCCTTATCCTTTTCCATGGGCCAGTATTGAAGGAATCCCAGTGTGCCTTTTCGTTTGGGTGTGGTGTGTGTGTGTGTGTGTGTGTGTGTGTGTGTGTGCGCATGAGTATCACTTGATGACAATGTGACATTCCTAAGAATAATGGACTCAACTGTCAAAGCACCAGATAGATAGATCTGGAAAGACATGATGAGTTGTTGGTTGTCCAATTGGTAATCTAATCTTATAAATAGTTGCTTGGTTAGTTGTGCAGCCACCAAAATCCCATTCGGTGGATTACGATTTTAAATCATAATTACTGTGAATGTGGTGACAACAACAATCTACTTCTCTACGTGTTGTCCCCTCCCAGGATGTGAAGAAGGCTCTGAGTCGGGGCTCCAAGATGAGTGTGACGTCATGGTTCCTGGTCAGCAGCTCAGGTACAAGACATCGGTTGCCACCAGAGATGATCTTTGTAGGCCGGGAGGAGTGCGAGCTCATGTTGCAGGTGTGTAACGACATCTACAGCACCTTATGTTTACACACCAGACACCATCAATCTGTCATGTGACCCTTACACAATCAGCTGTCCATTTACCCTCTTGTGAAAGGATGTGGCCTATATTAGGGTCATAACGCAAAGAAAGAAAGTTAGGTTAATGTACTAGAGATCTGGTAGGAGTTGACCTGTGTGTACATGAGAGTTGTGTATTTGTAAGTGTTTTATAAGATTAGTGCCTGCTGGGAGAATTGCCTCTGGCAACTGTTCAATGTCAAAGCAAAATGCAAGTGATGCATTCCACCCTGCTGTTTTTCAACAACAAAAAATCCTGCTTCTAGTTACTGTTTGGAATTCTTTGGGAGTTTCTCTCTGTGTACTTCTCAGTCTTGCTTTATCTCTTTATTTAAGCCACTGGGAAAAAATAATGCTTCCTCAGTCTGTGGTTTGTTCAAAATGTCCTTCCCACCACATCTGCTTGCAGAATTGAAAAGCTGCTCTTGTCCACATTCAGGCAACACTTTCAGGCATCATTGGAAATATTGCTTACAGTGCATTCAGAAAGTATTCAGGCCCCTTGACTTTTTCCAAATTTTGTTAATTTACAGCCTTATTTTAAAATGGATTAAATAAAAAAGTATTTACAGTGCTGCTACTCGCTGTTAATCATCTCTGCATAGTCACTTTACCCCTTCCTACATGTACAAATGACCTCGACTAACCTGTACCCCGCACATTGACTCGTTACAAGTACTCCCTGTATATAGACTCATTGTTATTTTATATATATAATAGTTTAGTTTATTTAGTAAATATTTGCTTAACTGCATTGTTGGTTAAGGGGTAGTAAGCATTACACGGTAAGGTATTCGGCGCATGTGACAAATAAAATATTATTTGATTTCAACAGTGGTTAACATAAGCACCAGGCTTGCATTGGTTAATAGTGATTATTTGCAGGAATGTAAGCAAACTCAAAGGCCTATTCGTTTGGCTATGAGCACATTGTGTATCTACTGTACATGCATGTAGCCTTCATTGCAAATATTTTGTTGCGCTGCTTATGACAGTATCCAGTCTGAGGTTTGTTAGCCCATCAGTATGAGATTCTCAGCTTTGTTCTCTGTATTGTTTTACAGTCGCGCAGTGTGGACAAGCAGCATGCAGTCGTCAACTACAACCCAGCCACAGACGAGCACATGGTGAAGGACCTGGGCAGCCTGAACGGGGTGAGTCCATGTCCCCTGCTTACAAGTTGAATAAAGGATCCAGTCAGCCACAGCCCTCCCTGGAGGGTCCAGAGGCCCTCTACCAGTCCCCCAGCCCTAGCACAAAAGAGCCCTCTCTCAGTGCCAGAGATGGTTGTTAGAGCAGCAATGAGCACTGCATTTTCTGCTGTCCTGGTCCCCTTCTTCTGGTGTCTCTCTCCCGTCTTCTTCTGGTGTCTCTCTCCCGTCTTCTTCTTCTGGTGTCTGTCTCTCTCTCGTCTTCTTCTGGTGTCTGTCTCTCTCTCGTCTTCTTCTTCTGGTGTCTGTCTCTCTCTCGTCTTCTTCTTCTGGTGTTTCTCTCTCTCTCGTCTTCTTCTTCTGGTGTTTCTCTCTCTCTCGTCTTCTTCTTCTGGTGTTTCTCTCTCTCTCGTCTTCTTCTTCTGGTGTCTCTCTCTCTCTCGTCTTCTTCTTCTGGTGTCTCTCTCTCTCTCTTTGTACTATTGCCACTTCATTGCACTGTTATTCCACAGGAATGAGGAGAGGGAAAGACAGCATTTTCCCCTGAAGTGTGTATTGTGGCACCATCTGTTAGAACACCCCCATCTAAACAGACCAGAATATTAGATGTTACTGACATGTATCATGGTGGCTGTTTCTTATTTGTACTTTACTGTACACGCACTGATAGGCTATTTACCCACGTGTCCCCTGACTGCCTTCCTGAGCCCTACTCAGCATAGATGGCCATTACATAACTGCATAATCTCATTAATGCCTTAACGTACAGGTAGGATAGCTTAACTTTCACTGGGAAAGCAGCCAACTGCAAAGCATCTTAGCTTCGGCAAACCCCAGAGGCTGTGTGTGGAAGGGAAGGACCTGTTGCCAGTGTGACAACTGACTCATTTATCATCAGTATCTGTTATTATTCCAATGGAATTGAACTAATCAGGATTGTTGTGAAAACAAATAATTCCTGTGTATACATTTTTTCTGATGCTTTCAATGTAAACACACAAAAACAAACTGTTTATTTTCTCCCCAGACTTTTGTGAATGATCTGAGAATCCCAGACGAGACTTACATTACCCTGATGCTCTCTGATGTCATCCGCTTTGGATATGATATCCTTTTGTTTATCTGATTATGATTTTGTTTTATTGACTCTTCATTGATTAGGGATTTTCTTGATTGGATCAAACGGATGCATATTTTTTTTGTTGTAATTATTATTATTATTATATATTTTTTTTTTTACAAACAATTGGATTTCAGAAAGTATTGTCTACACTTGCAATTTAAAACACACATTTTCTTCTTCCTCTGTGGTTTGTGTACCCAACTCTCCCAGCATGTTCATTCCTTGTGGTTTGAGTCAGGGGTTTTAGATTATGTTCAACTCTGGACTGAACATTTCTTGGACTCGGGAACCTCTGAGCTGAAAAACATGAATAGTTAAATTGAGTTGAAATAACAGGGGGGAAAAGCTGCATGTATTATTTATGTCAGAATAAACCTTCTTTAACTCTGCTTCCACATTCTCATGTGTACATCCTGGAGAGGAGTCAACACAAGGTGCCAGAGGAGGCTCTCAAAGTAAGTGAGAACTTCCACACATGTACATATCATCTATGAATATGAGTGATAGTCAGGTAGAGGCTTCTTCATATCCTACTTTCCTCTTGTGTGTTTTAGCATGAGAAGTACACCAGCCAGCTGCAGATGAGTATGAAGGCACTGGAGGCAAGGAAGAAGGAGAAGGAGAGGCAGCATGCTAAGGAGAAGACCAGAGACTCATCCTGCTTCAAACAGGAGAAAGCCGAGCATAAAGCTGCCCTCGCAGCAGGTAAAAACCCTGTTTAACTCGCAACTTCAACTCTTCCCCAGTCCACCTCTTGTTGTCCTTTTCTTCTAGAGCCCACAGTATATGTGCTATCCTACATTATAGACCAGGCCTAGGCATTTTCTCTGCAAGGTCGAAAATCATAGCAATTACAATTGATGAACTTAACTGTTTGTCTTGCCACAAACAGTACCAGCAAATACCAGTCTGTTATGCCTTCGGTAAAATATTGCTGCTGATGTCAGTTTCATTATCTTATTTACGTGAGGAAGAAGAAGCCTTTTATACCAAAAAGTGTTAGAGGATCTGTAGATGCACACAGCTCTCCTTGTTAAGTGAACCCCTAGTATACGATCAAGTTACCTTGTGAGGGGATTGGGTCAAAGGTTCAATCCAGTAGGGTCAGACGAGCAGCATTACTAGTGTGGAACTCCAGTTGGCAGGATGAGTGAAGTGATATTGGCCTGGCCTGTTGAGCTGGGACACACAAAGCCTTATGTCTGTCTGCCATGCCTCTGGACTGGGGCTCCAGACATAGGCAGTAGTGCTGAACCTACTCCTGGTGGTGCTAGCATGTGCACTAGAAGGATTAGAAGTGTGTGTGTGTGTGTGTGTGTGTGAGAGAGTGAGCCTGTGTTTTTCGTGCCAAGCGGGCACGGCTGTTAGGGGGATTGTGGATTTGCTGTCTCACACACCGCACCGTAACAGTACTTACAGGTGTCCCTCTGTCCTCAGCTCTGCTCAGGGCTACATCTTTTGGGAATGTATAGGATTTACAGTGCAGTTAAGTTCCTAAAGCACTGAGGCTTGTTCTCAGCAGGGTAATGCAGGGGTGGACCATCACTAGTGGCTTTAACTACTGACAGTCACAAGGTTATGAAACAACAGACACCAGCAGTGAACACTTCCTTTAGAGGTTTACATTCAGCCTCTTCCTCTCCCACTCTGCCTGTATGTGATGGGTTAATATAGCTGCTGACTGATTCCTTATTTCCTACTGGAGCAGCTGGACTGGTGAGGTGACCACAGTGACAGTACAGTGGCAGGGTCCGCACCCTGTTGACAGTTCAGACACTGAGGCTGTGAGCAGGATATGTCTGTTTTTCCTGCTGCCTTGCAAGGTGTGGACTGTGGAGCCTGGCCTCTCCTTTTGCTTCCTGTCTGTAAAGCAGTCTGCAGGCTCTCTGAGTGTACAGTAGGCCTGGGTGTGACTAGTCTACCCTGACAGGACCTAGGGCTATTCACTCTTTCCACCATAGATGTTACAGTAACTGTCTACTGTTTCCAGATTTCTATGAAATATGAGTCAACATTTTCATGTAGATGGACATAGAAGCTCAGTTTTGGTGACTTTTAAAATAATTTTCTATTCCAAAATGAATGAAAATAAAAGTATGCTGACACCATGTAAATTATAATTTCCACATCCAGAAATTAACCCAATAACACATTGTAATTAACAAAAATTTATACATTTTTTTACATATTGGGCCATTTGTATATAGCCAAATCATGGTCCATATTATCAGGTAGGCTATGCCTTTAGCCCAACTGATGTAGCAAAGTGCAAATAAATAGGCTGAAGCATGTTGTTGTCTATCTGCATTTACCGTATTTGGCTAATCATTAGCCAGATCCCAAATGTGATCTTTTAATTAGTTATTATCCTATTGATCCCAGAAACCACTTAATGTCACAATTCCCCCCCCCCCCCCCCCCCCCAACAATTGCCTGGTTGCCACTACTCTTGCGCAACAAAAATATCTATCTCATCACAAGTTAAGCCCCTCTCCCCAAAATATTTTGAGGTAGAGTGGCGTTGTACTTCAAGCTACCCTAGAATTGACCGGTGTCAATTTTGTTTGCAGAGGAAAAGTAAAAGTGAACTGTTCTAGCATCTTCAAAGTGTGCCTCAGCAGAAATATTTTTCATGCTCCAAAATGAGTGCAGCAGAAACACTGAATCAGTTATTCCCAGGCCCTAGACCAAGCAGGGAGTGGGGCCTTCTGTTATCAATGGGATCATGTGATACACAATCCTTCTGGGAGGAGAATGAGACTGGACACTAATCCTAATCTTCAATAAAGGGAGGAGATAATGGTAACGGTAATGAAAGTAAAATGTGAAGTTTTTCAAATAAAAACACTGGCCTGCAGAGTTTAGTGACCCATCTCTCCAGAGCAGAACATTAAGAAAAACTGCCATAACCTTCCATCTACAGTACACTGAGTGTATAAAACATTAGGAACACCTGCTCATACACAAGACAACTTTTTGGACAACATTTATGTCTGATGATAACCAAACACTGCATTCCACAGTAAGAACCTCCATACCAACAGTCAAACATGGCGGTGACGGTTTGGGGATGCTTTGCTGCCTCAGGACCTGGATGTTTTGCCTTAATAGAATTAACCATGAATTCTGCTCTGTATTAGAGAATTCTACAGCAGGACTTGAAACAGCAGTTCATGCTTGCAAACCTACAAATGTTGCTTTAGTTAAAGCAGTTCTGCATGCAAGAGTGGGCCAAAATTAATCCACAGCGATGTGAGAGACTGATCAACAACTACAGGAAGCATTTGGTTGGAGTCATTGCAGCTAAAGGTGGCACAACCAGTTATTGAGTGTAAGGGGGCAATTACTTTTTTCACACAAGGGAACTGTGTGTTGGAAAACTTTTTTTTAAATAAATACAATGTGTAACATTTTTTTTGTTATTTGTAAACTCAAGTTCCCTTTATCTAATATTAAGTATATAACATTCAGTATCAAAAATTGAGAAAATCAGAAAGGAGGGAAATATTTTTTTCACAGCACTGTACAGACATACATAATCATGATTGATCCATATTGTTTTTATCCATCTGACCAGTAAGGGCATTAGGGCAGATTTCTTGTCACCTTCATGGCTGTGATGACGTTTAACAGCTGTCTGGCCAGCCCGGGATGCTAGCCTATGTGGCATAAATCAGATTATCCACATGCCTGGTGTCTGTGTGAAAACTAAAGCGCTCCATTGGGGCTCACACACTGGCCTAAATAAAGCAAAGCACTACAACTCCAAAGTGATGTTTCCCAGAACACACAATAAGACATCAACATAGAGAGGGAGAAACAGAAAGGCACGACTAGGGCTGTTGTTGTGACCGTATTACCGTCATACCGGCGGCCACGAGTCATGAAGGCAGTCAAATTTCACATGACTGTTTAGTCACGGTAATTAGGCTTCTCCAAGCTCTGATTCTGCTGCTGGTCATTAGTAGCCTACCAAATTTGCGAACTGCTTGGTACTCAGCACTCTATTGTCCCTCAAATCACTCTGACATCAACCCAAATCTAATCTGAAATCTAATCAAACACTTCATGAGACCCCATGAGCTCATATTGCACAACATTTCTATAGGCTATGTAATTGTGGGAGAAAACGGCGTGATGGCTGCTAATAAAAAAACGAGGATCTCATCAGCTTTCTATAGGCTAGGCCTACTATATTTATTTCTCAACACTCCTAATATTAAGCACATTGCTTAATATTACAACAGGAGTATAGCCTACCTGGCTGGCAGGAAAATAAACCACTTGGAAAAGCTTCCTCCACTCACTATTTAAGTGAAATAGTGCCTTTTTTCCCCTAAACCTTTTCTAATCATAGTCGCACAGCTCTTGTAGCCTAGCCCATAGGCCTATATGTTTAATGTTTTTTGTATCACAACTAAAGTGGTCAAATAACTTCTTAATTAAGCACATTAATCCGCTTTACAAGGGGTGTAGAGCCTAACTGGCATATATAAATAAATAAACAATATGTGAGTTTCAAGTTTGGGGAAGTTCATTTTCATATAATAAAAGCATTACATGCATAATTGCATTTGTGGTCACTTTTGATAATGGTGTGTTCCGTTAATGGAACATTCCCGCTTATAGCCTACTACCATGTGCACATTGCTGTGCTTATAGTGTCAAGAAATGGCCTAATAGTTCATTGACATTTTATGCTAAGCGTTCTGATCTGTTGGGTCAGCTACACTGCATCATTTTTTTTTTTTTATGCTAGTGGTTGTATTAATTTTGGATCTATCGCATCCCACAACTGTTCCAGACTATGTTTGGAATATTTATTTCTCACACAGAATAGAATAGGTCATCTTCTGTACTATGGGGGATTGTAGATTGACATAGGCTACTGCTTTTGCTGTTCTTTAGGCCTACTCATCTTGTTGACTGACAAAAAGTAAATGTGGACAATTCTTCCATTATCTTCAATATGCACCTCAGAATTCAATAAGAACGTGCGCAGTTTCGTCCCCGATGTGTCGGTCTTCACTTGTAGCCTGTAAGAAAGACGCGATCACGTGACCGAGAGCTGTGTGAGTGAGAGATGCTTTGGATTGCGCAGCACATTTGTGCCGCGAAAGGCATGGCTTTTTTTTTAGGGTGCATTACAGCCACCATGAAATTCGAGGCATTATCAAGTGCTTGTCAAATTGTGAATGAGAGACTACTGGAGTGTGTACAGCCTGTGCAAAAAAAACTAAGCAGAGCTCATGCCTTTTCAAGCGACTATTATTTCAAATCATTGTTGGTCTCATCATGCAGCATTACAATGTATTAAAAAGCAAAACATATAGCCAAACGTTTGTAGAACAACTAAAGTTACATTAATAACTCTAAGCATAGAGTACCTATTTCTTTGTTAACCGCTCAACACAGAATAGCTAGCTGCATGTGCGCACTCCCTGAAATCGCTTGGAGAAAATATTTATATTTTATTCAGCTTTGTTCAATTGTATTCTTCATACTATAAAATAATGCCACGGAATTATAATCAAATCTTGTCTGCTAAATGAACTAGTGTAGCCCACATCAGGACCTAACATAAGGACAACTCAGAGTATGCTATTCTTTTCTTCAGAAATAGACTACATTTTCTTCATATCATGCTTCTTTAGTTCTGTCTAAAATAAATAATGGATTTATTGTGGAGGTGTAGGGTATATTACATGGATTTATTGTGGAGGTGTAGGCTATATTACATGGATTTATTGTGGAGGTGTAGGCTATATTACATGGATTTATTGTGGAGGTGTAGGCTATATTACATGGATTTATTGTGGAGGTGTAGGCTATATTACATGGATTTATTGTGGAGGTGTAGGCTATATTACATGGATTTATTGTGGAGGTGTAGGCTATATTACATGGATTTATTGTGGAGGTGTAGGCTATATTACATGGATTTATTGTGGAGGTGTAGGCTATATTACATGGATTTATTAGACTTTTAATTGGCTTGTAGGCTATTTGAGGAAGCCAGGAGATGCTAAATCTGTTTGTTAAGTCAATTACCGTGAGACCGACTGTTATTTGCTTGACAATCACCAGCTGACCAAATTTTGTGACCGCCACTACCCTACCACACACTTTTTTTTGGTGGGGGGAGTGACTTAACATTTTTTGATGAAACATATTTTTGTTGCGCAATAGTAGTGGCAACCAGGGAAGTGTTGTGAGAAATTGTGACATTAAGTGGTTTCTGTGAGAAGTACAGGCAGGGGTGTGTTACCCTAACAGGTAGGCCTACAGTACATTATATTCACTGTTTATGCACGTTTTTTTGTGGCATAAAATTAATCAATAGGATAATAACTCATTAAAAGATCACATTTGGGATCTGGCTAATGATTAGCCAAATACAGTAAATGCAGATAGGCAACACCATGCTTCAGCCTATTTATTTGCACTTTGCTGCATCATTTGGGCTACAGGCATAGCCTATCTGATTAGATGGACCATGCATAGGTTATTTACTTGGCCCAATATGTTAAAAATAATTAAACTTATCATTTTACCATCATTTTACCATTGTGTTATTGGGCTCAGGTGGAAATTATATTTAAAATGGTGTCGGCATACTTTTATTTCCATTCATTTTGTAGAATGTCCTTTTTTACAAGTTTTTCCAGATGACACGCTGAGCACGTTCTTATCAGAGTTAGAAACATTTTCGTGGGACAAAATGCATTATATTATTCCTAATGTTATCTACTGTGACTGTTTTTGCTACGCTGTTTTGTAATGCTTTGGCATTGTACAGATGTTATGGTGTTTAGGCCTAAAGCTTTTGTGCAATCATTCAGCCATAGATAGTAGGAATAACAGTTACATCATTCAGTTGGCGCTATACTAATTCTGTTCTCTGATTTCTTTCACTCTCTGTCCGTGCGTGTGCTTTTGTTAGTGGCCAGCGAGACTCCAGTGTCCAGACCCACTCCTCTGTATGGGCAGCCGTTGTGGTGGGGGGAGGATGATGCTGAACACAGTGGAGGACAGCGGCCAGACGAGGACCCTGCAGGTCTTAAACAAACGTTACTCTACTATTACTCTATCAATGAATTTGTTGATCAGGATATGTGAGTGTGTCACTTTGAAAGAGGATTGGTATTTCAGTTTTCTTATTAGCTGTGCTGGCTCATAAAGGTTACTGCTCTTGTATTTGATTAGAGTGGCAAACATAACACTTTGTTATGGCACCACATCATTGTTGGATGCAGTATACTAAGAGATGAATGGTGTTTAGCTCTGGCAAGCTCTGTAGTGCCCACTGGGGACAGGGAGCGGCCAGTGTCCCACTGAGCCAAGCCAGTCCTGGACCATGTCAGGCCAGCAGCCAGCGCCTCGTGATGGATTACCCTGTAAGCCCAGGGGACGGGGTAGAGGAGGGAGGGTGACTGTCAGCCTCATGCTGCCCAGCCTGGCTGGAACAGATTACCTCTCAGCCGTTCTCCTTTGGGACTCCAAGCTCCCACAGTGACATTTTTACATGTCCAGCTGGCCTGGCACCCACTGATTGGCTGATGTTCTGTTTGTTTGCTCAGTCTAGCTGCTGGAGCAATGTTGTTATTTGTGGCTTCAGTTTAAGAGCGAATACTTGGCAGAGACAGAGTTTTAAAATTCTGTTTTCCTTGAATGGTGTAGTATGCCACAGTTGTTAGTACTCCCCTGTAATATTTCATTAGTTGTGTCTGTGATTCCTTCCCTTACCCACCTCACATACTGCATGTCCTTTGTGCCTGCAATTTACAGTATTAATCTATATAGACCTACTGTCTTCCCACTGTGTCTGCCCTAACAGAGAATACTAAAGAGGGCTCCAGACATGAGATCAGCGGCTCCCTGTCAGACAGCCAGGCCAAGACAATCTACTCGCACCACAGGGAGCCAAGCTACTTTGAGATACCCACCAAGGAGTTCCAGCAGCAGGAGCTCCATGAGGTTCCCACTAAGGACACTGACCCCCCTTCTCTCCCTGTCCCTGTTCTCCCTCCAGTCCCCACCTCCACACCCCCTGTGGTGCAGAGCCACGCCTCCTTCACCATTGAGTTTGATGAATGCACACCAAGCAAGATCAAGATCAAGGACCATGTGACAAAGTTTTCCTTCCGCCAGCAACGCAAGCTCCCGGGTAAGGAGGCGGTGACAGCGCCCACTGAGGTTATATCAGCGGAGTGCAAGGTGGCTGATTGGCTGGTCCAAAGCGATGTGAGCATGATGAGGAGGAGGTCTCGGACAGAGGACATGTTCAGCTCAAAGAGTGGCCTGCCCATCTGCAACGAGGCTTCCACAGGTGAACTCTGACCATTTATTCACTGACTCCACGGTTACTATCCTCTGTTGCTGTCAGAGCTAACGTGTTTCTGTTTTTATCATCAGGCCACCACCATGAGGATGGGACTTGGAGTGACTCTGAGGATCCTGTTGTAAATGGGAAACGGGCTATACAATTAAAGCCACCGATGGGCCCTCACAAATTTTTACCGCCCCAGCTGGCCCTCCCTAGACCCTTCACCAACCCTGACTCAGCGGATCCTCAGTCTCACTCCCCTCCTCCAAGCCAGGACAAAGCAGACCCCCAGCAGGGCTTCGTCATTGAGTTCTTTGACGACAATCCACGCAAGAAGCGCTCACAGTCCTTCACCAACAACACAGGCCAGCTCGACAGCCCGGCCCTCAGGAACAAGCCGGAGAAAAGGTGCGACCCCAGCACCCCCACCCAGCAGTACACCATTCCCTTGAAGGGCCCGGGTTCTGGAGGCCCCCAGAGGGCCGGCTCCCTGAGGAGGGAGAAGATGGAGGATCGGATCAGTAACAACATCTCCTCCTGCTCCATCCCTCCCAGGCTGTTTAGAAGTGTGGGACGCAGGTCCAAACTGGCCCAGGACTTCACGGCTGAGTTCCTGAGGGAGTCCAGACAGGAGTCTAGGCCGAGCATGAACACAACCTGGGAGAAGAATACGTCTCCTGTGTCTCCTACCACCAGCCCCCCACCAACAGTAGAGGCAATAGCACCCCACTCCTACCCCCACCAGACCACACCAAGCCCCCCTCAGCCATACCTGACTCAGACTTCATCCTGTACCCACCAGTCTGTGCCCCTGAAAGCCCCTCTAATGCCCATGGCCCCACGCAGCCTGGAGGCCCCACGCAGCCTGGAGGCCCCACGCAGCCTGGAGGCCCCACGCAGCCTGGAGGCCCCACGCAGCCTGGAGGCCCCACGCAGCCTGGAGGCCCCACGCAGCCTGGAGGCCCCACGCAGCCTGGAGGCCCCACGCAGCCTGGAGGCCCCACGCAGCCTGGAGGCCCCACGCAGCCTGGAGGCCCCACGCAGCCTGGAGGCCCCACGCAGCCTGGAGGCCCCACGCAGCCTGGAGGCCACAAGCCCCAAAGGCCTGGGGAACGAGGAGGATGATACCTTGAGTGAAGCAGGCACCTACACCATTGAGACAGAGTTCCAGGATAAAGAGGTGGAGGAGGCACGCAGCAAGATAGAACAAGCAAGTCTCTTTGCCTTACTCTCTGTAGTCGTCTGTCATTCTCTGTAGTCGTCTGTCATTTGTTTAATATCACACCTTGTCATGTCATATGCTTCACCATGAGATAACCTTCCTTGTCAAGTATGCGACTATGATGCTATCTATCACAAGCCAACGCGAGTGTCACAAAGGAGAGCCAGTGGATGTGGCAGCCTCCAGCCCTGCAGAGACAGCGTTCACACACTCACATCATGCTTTGTTCCTGACAGGTGTTTGGTGTTGTTGAGGGGCCAGAGCAGCCCGGCCAGACTGCAGCAGCAGCATGTAAGCCTGTTGAGTTTCAGGACAGGGAGGAGCGTAGGGAGAGTAGCTTGGTGGATCTGATGCCAGCTCCAGGGCAGGGACAGAATCTGGTGCAGGTAAACCCCCCCCCAGCCGGGCTCAGTGTGGCGACACATTCCTACAGCTAATCAGTCAACAATCAGTCTGCTGGTTCAATAAGCTATCAGCCTTGGAAACACAATTCTACTTGTTCTGATTTCATGATTCTCCATGGTTCACCTCATATCCCTCTTAGATCTTTAGTTGTCTCTGTTGGTTTCTGGGGGTGTTGGTGTGGTAGTTCTTTACTTCCGACTGGGTTTGGGTGTGTCCAACGGGTTTTCACTGGTGGTGTTCTTGGTTTCTACCTGAGGAGTGGAATGGATTGGATTTTTGCTGTCATAAAATGTCATTTTCAGATATAAAAAATATCCCAACATCCTAAGCTGTGAATGTGTTTCTACGCCTAATCGGTTTGTCAACCAAATAAAATTTCTTGAATGTGATTGTGTTCTTTTTTTCCTTCTATTTTAAGCCTGATTTCTATGTATTGACTGCTGTTAAGACATGTGAATAACTAGTGTGATCCTCCCTGCAGGTACCTGGTGGCTCTAAGTGGGTGTCTTGCTGGGCCAGCCTGGCAGACAGCTACACACACTCTGGCCCTGCCTCAGGCCTCTTCGAAATCCCCTCACAGATGGACCTGTCAGGAGGAGGTATGGGAATTTGCACAAAAATTTGAAATGATAATGAGTTATAGTCCTGATTATCAACTTGATAAAAAATGTATCTTCCTGTTTCCATTCAGTTGGTGGGAGGACCGTCCATCAGGCAACGCTCAGTCGGAACATCAATAGTGTGGAATCGGAAGGCCCAAGTTCCAAAACACAGCGTATTCCTTCTCAGGCACCATCGATGGAAAATAATGAGACTCCAACTCCCAGCATTCTTATCCATCAGGACACTTACTCTACCTATGATATCAAAGAGAGGAGCTTCAGAGTCCTTGGACCACAGGAGGACCTCCACAACCTGTCTGTACAGGATGACCTTGACCAAGACAGCCTGAGTGATGCCAGTAAGTCAGACGACAGCTCCATCGTGGAGCAGAGGAAGATGCCCACACCAGAGAGGACAGACAAGAGTACATCTCAGAGCAGTGAAAAGGAGAGGCCCACACTCCCAGCCAAGTCTACATCATTCTACATTGGCTCTAAGGAGAGTGTGTCTAAACAGGAGCGGGGATCCAGACCCAATACACCCAGGATTGAGAGAAAACCACCACCACATCCCAACACACCACAGTTCTCCACAGCCACCCTGACCAAACAACAGGGTGGACAAGAATTTCAGAAGACAGTCAAGCTCAACTCATCAGCTCCCAAGCTTGACTACCAGGGCAGAGTCAGCCCTGAGCCCAACGAGATCGCAGTGTTTCTGGTCAGGCAGGAGAGTTTCATTAAGGACCAGCCAAGTGATGCTGCGGTCACCAGACTCCCACACATCTCCAGCCAGCCTGCTCTGAATGACCCTGACCCTGCTGAGGCGTTCCAGGGTGTTTGCAGCCAGGACACCCACTCCTACCTCAATGGGACCGAGGATGCTCTGGCTGACCTGGCGGCCAAGCTCCAGGCCCAGCCGCCTGATGTTGTTCCTCACCCCATAGATTACTCTCTGTCTGGGGAGTCTGACATGGACTCAGCGAGCACTGCCAGCCTGCGCAACAACCAGACTGCCCCCAAGACTGGATCCAAGAAGCCCTTGTTCACTAGTGGCGTTCAGAGGGAGAGGTCCTCTGCCAGCTCCTTCACCCAGGAGCCCAGTCGCCAGCAGTCAGCCTTCGATCGCCTGTCCGAGAAGCGGCGGTCCCAGAGAGTGGACAGCAGCAGGAAGCCTGAACAAGACAGGAGGCTGGGAATGAGATGCTGTGTTGTAAAACATGGCACCATGGACCTGAGTGACGACCCTCAGAGCTTCAGCTTACCCTACTGGCCTGAAACCATCTCCTCAGACCAGGCGGTCCCCCGGCCCGCTGCATGCAAGAAGTACACCGTCCCCCTGCAGAAGGAGGATCCCACTAAGTCCTCCAAAGTGGCCCAGGCCCTAACCCGCTCCAACAGCATGTCTGCCCCACGGCCCACAAGAGCTTCAATGCTTCGCCGGGCTCGCCTGGGCGAGGCATCCGACAACGAGGTTACAGAGACAGACAGAATCTCCCAGAACTCCCAGGAAGTCAGTGGGACCTCCAAGGCCTCCCAGGACAGTAAGAAGCAGCTCTCCAGGCTGGATATGCTGGCTCTGCCCCGGAAGAGGACTAGCTCCTTCACCACTCCCAGTGATACAGAGTCCTCAGCACCCAGGACAGGCTTCTCCAACCGCAGCACAGAGTCCAACAGCGGCTCTGGCCTTAAGGCCTCCGTGGCCGGGCCCAGCACTAAGCCTGCGCTAGGCAGGGCCTCTGGAGCTTCAGGCAAGCTCATCACCCGCGTCCGCTCCAGCAGTGCCAAATACACCAGCAGCACAGCCAGTGAGTAACAAACACGCATATCAGTCTCCCCTTTGCCTTTAAAATGTAATTTTATGTAGTACTGTCTTAGTAATCATTTATTACAGGTGTAAGAACCTGAAAGGTAAAACTGTCTAAATATGTCTCAGCCATTCCTGAAATATTACAGAAATGTAATGAACCATGAAAATGACTTCTTCTGGATTGGAGGCATCACAATTTAGGTCTGCGTAAAGGTGTCACGTCCTATCAATTATCTAGATGAATTGGTTCTGAGTGAGTTTGAGATAATTAGTTCAACTAACAAGTTATGAAGGTGCAAGCCTTGGTTTTATTCTTCTGGAGATTTGGCTTTAAGGGCCTCCACTAACTTCACTAATGCTGTATTGCTATTTGCAATTGATTTCAATCATTTCTACTAGAATACCTGTGGCGAAGGTGGATACCATCTGCACAATGTTCTCATAATCATTATGCAATCTTCAATCATGATAACATAACTGTCTAGAACAATGTTATGAGAATATTGTGGGTCAGATGTGGAATACCGTGCTCTATCCTTTGAGCGATAATCTGTGGTTTAACTACACTTCACTTTCTACATTGTGTCTATGACTATGGTCTTCAACAACATGACTTTGTGACAGTAGCCATTACTGTTGGGTTGAGTGCTCATTTCTGGTTGTGAATGTTTTTGAATCAAAGAAAATCCTAATGAATTGTTTATACAGCAAGACTTAAATCTTGCATCAGTACATTTACCATCTGAATGAGCACAAAACTACAAAACCCTTCTATATGGGTCTATGGGGTATATTTGGGTGTTTTGGGATTATAGTGTTTTAATGGTGTCCTTTCATGGTGTCTCTGTTTTTACCTTCTCCTCATCGTCCTAACTTTCTAAAACACCCTTCAAACCAATTCATGGCTGAAAGGCTCTAGACGACGACAGAAAGGCTCTGACTACACCTCCACCTCCGAGGAGGAAATTGACTCTAACCAGAGCACCCTTAAACACAAACGCTCACACACCCCCTCAGCTTCCCGCTCCCAGCCTCTCATACCCCCACGCCCCAAACCCCGCTCACAAGACTCGGACCAGGAGAGTCACGAGGGAGACGCCTACCAGAACTGGTCCTCTCACAGTGCTGAGATAGCAAGGTGAATTGAGATGGCAAGGACGCAGCATAAGCCAGTTAATGCTATTGCTGAGTGCTTTAATTATCTGCACAGTAATTGAAGTGGTTATTGCGTTCACAACAGTAGTGAGATCATTTGAAACTTCTTGAATTTTTCGCTCTTGGTAGATTGCCTGAGGTATCCATCCCTATGTTGGTCTGTTCTCCCCTTCTAGACTGAGTCAGGACCTGGCTAAAGATCTATCCGTCCTGGCCAGGGAAATCCATGGTGTGACTGGTGATGCTGATCCTCAGAGCTCTTCTGCAGTGGAGGCCAATACACCTGTCTCTACCATCACCGCCAGGGAGGTGGTATGTTAACCACACTGCCCAGTCACACTGATATTTTATTTAGCACACAATGCAGTATATCCTCACCTGTGTTCACTGAATCCTGTTACAATGGCGGGAGAAGACATACACAACATATCAACCAAGAGTTTTCATTATCTCCATGCTGTCGTGTCTTTGGCTATGCCGGATTAAGTGATATGACATGCTATTCTATAAAATAATTTCTCCGTAATTAATATTACCTGATTGAGCTAATCATGTAAATGTAATTAACTAGAGAGTCGGGGCACCACAAAATAATATTTATAGAGCTGTTATCTTCCGAATAAACTCTTAAAGACCTAGTAATATTTTACATCAATAGCAGTCAATATTAATCGTCACCTTAATTCAGTCTCATCTGAAAGTTGTAAATTCTTGGTTATCTGCACGAACCCTGGCTAACAAGTTGAATCAGCAATACAACATTGGGTTTCATTATTTATTTACTAAATACCAAACTAATCACACAGAATTACACATACACATAATTAATCATAACTTGATTACAAATTACGTCATAAAGGAAAACGTCCCTAGCGGGTGGAACAGATATGACAGCTGGTTACACAAAAGAAAAGGGGCTGGGTTTGAGTGAAAGAGCGGGAAGACTGAGGGACACAGGGAGAAGCTGTGCTATCGTAAATACAGTATCTTATCCGTTCTAAATTACCGCCCATTTGGAAAAGGAAAATGCAATAAATATTTACTCTGAGCTGCGCTTCAGTAGGTTGGTGGTAGATGGAAGGCCGTGTTGCCAAACCGAGTCCTTTGAAGAATGTCTCTGGTGGTCAATTGGATACGTTGTAGTAACGTCGTTGTGTGATAGACGGAATACTCTGTCTGTTCCTTCCTAACCTTCGTTTGCAGCTGCTGTTGCTAACTCAACGGCTAGGAGGTATCACTTCTGTAGTGAATAAGAGTTCAAAGTTCATACTATTCGCAACCAAAGCTCACACTGATGTTGGCTTCGTTCTGTAGTTATTATCTGAACCATTCTGACATCGGACCGTCGTCCTCACATCCTCGGAACAGGAGGTTACATTGTCGTCAAGGCTTTATATAGGAAGGGAGAGTGGGGCATGTTTGAAAAGTTTTATAGCCCATGTCCCTTCACAGGGCGGGCCACTGATTGAGCATAGCCCTAACCTTATGAAAACTTTAGAATTTTAGAAGCTAAAATCACATTTCATCCCATCACGAATAATTTCATATTCAAACATTTAAATTGAACAACAATTCCATGTGAATCCGATAACTCTGATGTGTAGACTTTCCACTGTAGAGTTTGTCATCTTATCATTGATGAGAATGTCTCAGATGACAACCGAACTGACATCATATTCATTAAGTACCACCGCATATGTTAAATTGGTTGGGTTTACCAGAATATAGTTAATTTCCCCCCACCTTCTGATGTTCCCAGAATCTCTATGTTAACCAAAGGGGTTTGCAAATGTAACATCAGTAGGGTAGAGAGAGGAAAAAGGGGGGAAGAGGTATTTATGACTGTCATAAACCTACCCCCAGGCCAACGTCATGACAATGCTGTCAGACAGCACAGCCATCTCCTCAGGCTGCCCAGCCTTCTCAGTTGCAGATTTATCAATGAGTTGCTCTCACATCTGTGGCCAATGCAAAACATTAATTTGACTGTCATTAATGGGGTTGTATCCATCAATTCATCTTGATTGTTGTTTCTTCCCTGTTTCCATATCAGCTACCTTATGATTGGCACATATGATAACCATCCTTAAATGTTGAGACTATCTGACTCCTGTTGTATTGCAGTTGGTCCATCCCATCCCAGAGGCTGGTGTGAACTACCTTAGAGTTCCTCCTGGATCCGCTGCAGCCAGGGACCCCGACCAAACCATTATGAATGACCAGGAATACAACTCTAAGCACAGAGGATGGAACCAGGAAGTGGTTAGACCATACTATTATTTATCATACCACTTCAAGCCATTTTGAGAATGTTGAACATTATAAATAGATTCTGTCTTTTTTATAAGTTGCTGTTCAGCCTTGTTTTTGTGAAATTGAGAGTTGACTGATTGTTTTTGTCTGCGATCTCTCTCCAGGTTGTTGTGGATGATCTGATGTTGAATCCAGTGTCCCAGATCTCTCTGGCTATTCGAGAAAACACAGAGCAGCTAGCTGAGAAAATAAAGTATGAATTTATACAAAGACATGAAGTATGTTCAAAAGTTCACAATACCTTTTCTGTCCATTCCCCTCACATCTCATACCAGAACGAGATGATAAGTTTTATTAGTCCACTGATATGTGGTAATCTCGTTAGCTCTGCGTGACTTTCTGAGTGAGCTCAGCCACTTAGCATGGCTAATGGACTCAGACTGAGTGAACTGTGCTGTGTTGGGCAGATAGCCTATCCTTAGGTCCTTAAATATTCAGTATAGTAATTCCTCATTTGATATGTGGTTGCTCTGTCTGTACTCTAGAGTGTGTTTTTGTGCTTGCAGGGTACTATTCCACAACAAAACTGACGTTTGGGGGGAGATTGACTCAAAGCTCAATACAGAAAATGACATCCCTGTCCTGAAAGGCTCAAACAAGGTTGGTATTTCCTCAAGTTTCTCCAGTTAGTTTATAGTTATTTGTGATGATTTGCTGTATAATGTTTATTTCCATCAGCAGTGTGTAACATGCCTATTTGTATTTCAGGAAATCACAGCTATTCTGAAAGAGCTCAGAAGAGTTCAGAGACAACTTGAAGGTAAGTGCACATTCATCACAAAAATCGAGTAAAAGCTCCATGTAAACAAGCATCACTTAAAATGTTTTTTTGCTTTTTGTTAAATAATTTTTTTCCCCTCAGCATTTTAGTTGTGTTGATTTATGCCTGATTTTTCTGTCCCCTCCACAGTCATCAACACTATCATTGAGCCCAGTGGAAATTTTGAGCCAGCCAAAGCCTCCACTCCTAGTGCCACCTCCACTCCTAGTGCCCCCTCCTCAGCCGGGTTGAAGCCATCCAGGGCCCCTTCGAGATACTGGAGAACCTCGGGTTCCCAGCGGGGTGGGGTTCCCTCTTCCAGCTCCAGGCCCAGTGAGAGTGTCAGGAGATCAGTTGTGGCCTCTGAGGCAGAGAGCTACGTGGTCTGAGGTTTTGGAACACAGTGCCTCCCCTTCACTGCTGCATCACAATTCCAGGTGTTGAGAGAGTGGATTAGAGGGGGAAATGGGCACTGCTAGAGAGAACTGTGGCCCCACCGCACAAAGACACTACTGTACTGTGTGTGCACTACTAGACAACTGCAATGCGCATTGAACTGCCATGGTGTGAGAAAAGGGTTGTACGAGACACAAAGCCATGCAGTGGTTAGTTCAGTCGAGGGAAAATCACTTTAAAGGCCCATTGCAACTGTTTATATCAATAAAAAAAACATTTCTGGATAACATATAAGAACCTTACTTTAATAGATATATATTGAAATTGACAAAAATAACTTTTTACACAAACTATTTCTCAAGCAAGAATTTTGCTAGGACTGTCTGAGTGGAGAAGAAAAACTGAAAACTAGCTGTTCTTGGCAGAGGTTTGGAACTCTTTGTTATTGTTATTAACCAATTTACCGCATGTTATTAACCAATTTACCGCATGGTGATGTCACCATGGAAAGCCGAAATGTCCGCCCATGCAAACCTGCTGATTAGAAGGACCTGTCTAGATTGTATTTTCAACCAGCAACTCCAGGATCAGTGTTAGTTTCATCAGCTGTTGAACAATATGATACAAAACACATAAACAGAATTTTGACTACACTGGGCCTTTAAGACGAGGTCATTATTCTGCCATATACCCTTGTTGATCTCACACTCAGAAAACTTAAGCATACTTGAATTTGATTGATTGATTTCTATAATTTTATAATTGGGGAAATTTTGCTGCGATCAGCTTAGAGCACAGTATATTTAAAAACAGCTTGAGTATATTTTATTTAAGGAAGTATATATTACTAAAGTAATTAACTAATACAATTAAAGCATATTTTGACTTTGCTTGATTAAATGTATAAGTAAAGAATTTATATTCTCCAGGATTCCTTGATAGGTTTATTCAAGACTTTATCACTGCTTTCTTTTGACCACTTTCTCCCTCTATGGACCAGACCTATTGAAGAATGGCTAAAGTATTTAATTGTAATGATTTGTATATTATTAAAGAGTTTATAAATTTGCACTTGGACACTTGCTTTTGCGCAAATAGAATGTTATTTTTCTGGTCTCTTAAATGACATTGAGGCATTTTTTAAATGAAATGTAAGAATGGCTCTAGGAGTCATTGCTTTACAAGGTCTCATGTTGCCAGTAGAAACTTTTGCGTATGTATTCTCTAGAGTCAAAGGTAGTGCATGAGGAAGCAGACCTGATGTCTATCTGACACTATAGATTTCCTTGTTCTCAGAACTGAAAGTCTGTGTGGAGTGTATGGTTGGGTGGGCATGTCTGGGGGGCTTAGTGCTGGGGTAGAACGTTAGTTTTAATCACCTAGCAACAGCCAACTGCTGTATCTGCGTAGCTCAGCCCAGAGATTTTAAGCTTTGAAACAATAAAACAAAGGACTCATTCAGGGCTTTTACCAGCTAGCGCCATTTGGAAAGTGTGTTTGTATTGCTGATAGGTTTGATTGTCATAACTGGTCAGTTGATTGCACAGCTTTCAATAATGTGGTCAGACATACAGTGAGCTCTAAAAGTATTGGGACAGTGACACATTTGTTGTTTTGGCTCTGTACTCCAGCACTTTGGTTTTGACATGATATAATGACTATGAGGTTAAAGTGCACACTTAACTTTAATTTGAGGGTATTTTCATCCATATCGAGTGAACCATTTAGAAATTACAGCACTTTGTAATTTCATTTTAGGGGACCAAAAGTGTTGGGACAAATTCACTTGTGTATTAAAGTTGTCAAGTTTAGTGTTTGGTCCCGTATTCCTCGCACGCAATGACAATGATTATATCAAGCTTGTGAATCTACAATGTTGTTGGATGCATTTGCTGCTTGTTTTGGTTGTGTTTCAGATTATTTTGTGCCCAATATAATGAATTGTCATTTTGGAGCTACTTTAAGAACATAATGTTTCCAAACACTTCTACATTAAATGTGGATGATACCATGATTACTGATAATCCTGAATGAATTGTGAATAATGATGAGTGGGAAAGTTACAGATGCACATATCATACCCCCCACCCCACAAAATGCTAACCTCCCCTGATATTGTAATGGTGAGAGGTTAGCATGTCTTGGTGTGATATTATCATGGTAGCATCCACATTTTAATGTAGAAGTGTTTCGAAACATTATATTGTTATTTACAATAAAGGTGACTATATAAAATTACACCGTAAATTATTTATCATTAATTTCTATTGGGCACAAAATAATCTGAAACGCAGCCAAAATAAACAGCAAATGGTTTTGGTCCCCTAAAATGGGAGGACTATGTACAAAAAGTGCTGTAATTTCTAAATGGTTCACCTGATATGAACAAAAATACATTCAACTTAAAGTAGTCCGTCTGCACTTTAACCTCATAGTCATTGTATAATTTCAAATCCAAAGTGCTGGACTACAGAGCCGAAACAACAACAAAAAGTGTCACTGTCCCAATACTATTGAAGCTCACTGTATCTCAGGGCAGTGTACTTTCTGTCCCCTTCTTGATTCCCCTTTCTTGGTTGAAATCGTCATCTGTGGCTTCAATTTTGCCAAAGAATACCAATGATACTTGTCTTGTAGAAGTGATTATTATTAACACTTTACTGACTTAAATGCCCTCTGACAGTTTTCAGTGTCGCTTTCTGGAGATATTTTCTCCAGTCTCATTGCTGTACACTCCTTCATTCCACCAATAAGCACATCACACTACATGAACTCCTGTGATGTTGATGCCAGTTTTAAAGGACTGTATCAGGTGTCAACAGCAAAATGCACTTGCTGTTTCTTGTTTTGTTCTAATCATTCATCATAATTGTGAGCAGAAATGTTGTGCAGTTATACATTAAATCAAAATGTCATGCTATATGTACATATCTAAGACTTGATGATCTAGAGATGACCACACCATCTTGTATTTTGCACTAGTACCATTGGGACCCTTTAATCTTATGCTGAGAAGCTACACATTAAGCCACCTTTTTTTACTAAGGGGGATGCTCTCATTCTGTTAGATTGTATAAATGATATCCTGTCCGGAAGGAAAGGAGACTGAAAATGCAATAAAATAAAGGGACTACAGTCCACAAGTGCTTGTCCTTTTCCCAACAGTTTGTGTAGCTGTATATGAAATTGTAAAAGGAATTTCCCTCAGTGCCACAAAGCCTTTTGGGATATATGGTTTCATACCACAAAGTACAGTTCTTGTTTACACCCATGGGCTCAGTTAAATCTGTCTCTGAGCTTTTGATTGCTATGACACAAAGTGCTGCTGCTATTCTGCTTTGTGGAAGTTTTATTACATTTCTCCATCAAAAGC
Organism: Oncorhynchus kisutch; assembly: GCF_002021735.2. Lineage (NCBI taxonomy): Eukaryota > Metazoa > Chordata > Actinopteri > Salmoniformes > Salmonidae > Oncorhynchus > Oncorhynchus kisutch. The sequence continues at coordinate 35,622,010 of NC_034180.2, forward strand.
TCCAGTTAAACACTTTAATCGAGAAATATCTTGATGTCATATGTGAGTCAAATGTTGTATACCTAGCTCATATCCCTTTAAAGTCATCAGTCACCATGGTTTGTTTTTTGGGTTGGTTGGCTCTTGCACCCTAAAAGTAATGTTAAGTTCCACATCCTTCAGCATCTGTTATTTATGATGTTTTCCAGAATGAATTTATTGGAAAGGTTATACATTTTGTGCAAAGTTTAGAGAATGTGATAACATGTTGTAATAAAGAGATTTGTAATCAATTATGTTGTCATCTTCATTATTTTTATTCCAACGCCACTTGTTTGATATAAGCCTAATATTGTAGCACTCAACAGAATCATGTTTTACAAGTACTTTTATTTATACTGTATATCCTGATCTCTCAAAAAAGGGAAATGAAAGAAAAAACAGGAACCGTGTATTTTCCGGTGGACAGTAAATGTCATACCTAGTTTCATATCAATTTCTGAGGACTTAGAGGAAGGCCATTGTAACGACAAATCACTTGCAGAAGACGAGCCGCTTTACTCTGTTTCCGTAAGTTGTTTTTGTATGTTAAATGTATGTTTAAAATGATATGCATGACCAATAACATTTTAGGTCTGGATTTCAGCAGTACATCAGGAACATCCATGCCAGAGATGTCCTCTCCTTACAATACTTTACATGATAGCGATGTTCCCAACGTAAGGGTAAGAATTGCTTGTCAGACTTTTCAGTAGATTCCCATCTATGTTGATACAACTGAAGTCTGTTCGAACTTCTGTTCACAGTTATATTGATCACATGGCTGTGTTCATGTTCCAGGGATCCAAACGGCTTGTTATTGCTGTGGCAGTGGGATGTTTGACTGCATTCGGGGCACTGCTCTCCTTTTCTATGTATGAGAAGAGCACAGAAGAGCATTTCCAAAACAAGATCTTCCAAGAAACAAACACTGATCAAAATAACATTTCTGAAGAGCAAAGCCGGTGAGCGTCATATACATAGTATACGTTTTTGCTTTAATAATTAAATACATCGAATTGACAATATAAAACAGTCAAATTAATTTTTGGGAAGTGGATGTGTTGTCTCCAGTTTGTAATCCTCCCCAAAGACTAGAAATTTAACAGGTCCTGTTGTGAATTCCTCAGTATAATCCTCGTAGAGAGCATTCCCCTGTATATGAAATATGACGACAATGCAACTTTTGGGACCCCAGTGGACAAAGCCTGGAGAGATCTCCTGTCCATGGCAACCTACCAAGTCGATGTGGCTTCCTTCTACTGGACTCTTACCGGTGATGACATCAATATCAACTCTTCCACTGACTTGCCTGTGAGTTTTAAAAAAGACATTTGAAATACGTTTGACAACCGCTGTCAACTAGTCATCCCTGTGAATTTGCCTGCACTTCATCTACTGTTATCAACAGGGAAAGAACATACTGGAGCAGTTTGGAGCTTTACCTTCCAGAAATGTGTCAGTGAGAGTTGTGACAAGTATTCCCTCTGTGCTGACAAACTCCACAGATCTTCATTTTCTGAGACAGAAAGGTCTGAAATATTAGGAAGGTGTTCTTAATGTTTCGTACACAGTATATTATCCTACTGTATGTTTTATCCTCTAATCTCCTCTCCTTGGTTATCTATACCGTAGGAGTCCAAGTAAGAAAAGTTCCCTTTGGGCGTTTGACTGGGGGTGTACTCCACAGCAAGTTCTGGATTGTTGATAGGAAACACATTTTCCTGGGAAGTGCCAACATGGATTTTAGGTCTCTTACACAGGTAAAGGTCTAGTGATGATATAATAGAACTACCTTAAATAATCTCACTCGTTTTGCACCTCCATGACGGGTCACAATGCACTATCACCTTAGGTAAAGGAACTGGGAGTGGTGATCTATAACTGCTCCAGTCTGGCTGAGGACCTCCATAAGATCTTTGAGTCATACTGGGTGATGGGTCATCGCAACAGCTCCATCCCAAACCCATGGCCCTCCAAGTATGACACTGCCATCAACAAAGAGCACCCCATGCTGCTGAAGACTGATAATGTTTCAAGCGAAATCTACATCACAGTGAGTCCTTTCTGTTTCACTTCCCAATCATTGCTTTCAGAGTGCCCCGAACCATAAAACTATTAGCATCTGAATAAAACCTGAGAGAATTAAAGAGTGTGTCTATTGTCATAACACATTGACTGGATATTTCTTTCTCATCTAATGACCATCTCATCACAGTTCTACTCATTACAGCCCTCTCTTCCTTGCAATGTGATGTCTATAATCTGTCTCTCCCAGGCCTCTCCTCCCACTTTCTGCCCCACCACTCGGACGCAGGACCTTGATTCTATCCTCTCAGTGATCTCAGGGGCACAGCACTACATTGATGTGGCAGTCATGGAGTATTTCCCCACCACACGCTTCATACACCCTCAAAGGTGAACATACAGTCCTACCAGACTCATAGCCTTTTTCAATCCACCATTGAGTTTTACTTACTTTGACTTCTTGTAATATTGAAAGACTAATTGAGTATACACTACCGGTCAAATGTTTTAGAACACCTACTCATTCAAGGGTTTTTCTATATTTTTTATATTTTCTAAGACATCAAAACTATGAAATAACATATATTTGAGTTTTTTCAAATAGCCACCCTTTGCATTGATGATAGCTTTGCACACTCTTTGCATTATCTCTACACAACCAATCGGTTGTGTTGTGACAAGGTAGTGGGGTATACAGAAGATAGCCCTATTTGGTAAAAGACCAAGTCCATATTATGGCAAGAACAGCTCAAATAAGCAAAGAGAAACGACAGTCCTTCATTAGTCAGTCAATACGGATCATTTTAAGAACTTTGAAAGTTTCTTCAAGTGCAGTTGCAAAAACCATCAAGCGCTATGATGAAACTGGCTCTCATGAGGACCGCCACAAGAAAGGAAGACCCAGAGTTACAGGATAAGGTCATTAGAGTTACCAGCCTCAGAAATTGCAGCCGAAATAAATGCTTCACAGGGTTCAAGTAACAGACACATCTCAACATCAACTGTTCAGAGGATACTGTGTGAATCAGGCCTTCATAGTCAAATTGCTGCAAAGAAACCACTACTAATGGACACCAATAATAAGAAGAGACTTGCTTGGACCAAGAAACACAAGCAATGGACATTAGACCAGTGGAAATTTGTCTGGAGTCCAAATTGGAGATTTTTGGTTCCAACCGCCATGTCTTTGTGAGATGTGGTGTGGGTGAACGGATGCTCTCTGCATGTGTGGTTCCCACTGTAAAGCATCGAGGAGGAGGTGTTATGGTAAGAGGGTGCTTTGTTGGTGACACTGTCTGTGATTTATTTAGAATTCAAGGCACACTTAACCAGCATGGCTACCACAGCATTCTGCAGCGATACGCCATCCCATCTGGTTTGGGCTTAGTGGGACTATCATTTGTTTTTCAACAGGACAATGACACAACACACCTCCAGGCTGTGTAAGGGCTATTTGACCAAGAAAGAAAGTGATGTAGTGCTGGATCAGATGACCTGGCCTCCACAATCTCCTGACCTCAACCAAATTGAGATGGTTTGGGATGAGTCGGACCGCAGAGTGAAGTTAAAGCAGCCAACAATATGTGGGAACTCCTTCAATACTGTTGGAAAAGCATTCCAGGTGAAGCTGGTTGAGAGAATGCCAGAGTGTGCAAAGCTGTCAAGGCAAAGGGTGGCTATTTGAAGAATCTCAAATGCAAAATATTTTTTGATTTGTTTAAACCTTTTTTGCTTTCTACATGATTCCATATGTGCTATTTCATAGTTTTGATGTCTTCACTATTATTCTACAAAGTAGAAAATAGTAAAAATAAAGAAGAACCCTTGAATGTTCTAAAACATTTGACCGGTAGTGTACCTCTTTAAATCATCCTTTAGGTACTGGCCAGCCATTGATGATGCATTAAAGAGGGCTGCTTTTGAGCGGAATGTTAAGGTTCGTCTGCTGGTGAGCTGTGGGCGGGATTCTGATCCAGCCATGCTTCCTTTTCTTCAGTCTCTAGCCTCCCTGAATTACCCTGCCCAGCGTATCAGCATTCAAGTGGTAGGAAGACACACATAGCCCACTGGTATTATTATTCAACCAATGTGATGGTCTTCTTTTCTGTACTGTAATGCCAGATTGGCCTCTTTTTCAGAAACTGTCCATTGTGCCAGTAGGGAACCAGTCAGAGATACCCCACTCTAGAGTAAACCATAATAAATACATGGTGACTGATAAAATGGCATATATTGGTAAGGGATAGACAGCTGTATCAACAGAAAATAGTTGAATATTATAATACTTTGATGTGAACAGACACAGTTGTCTACATGAAAGCATTACAGGTAATGAATAACTTGAATTCCAAATCCTTCTGCCCCTCAGGGACATCTAACTGGTCAGCTGACTACTTCAACACCACAGCTGGAGTGGGGCTGGTGGTTTCCCAGCACGCACCACACTGGGCCTGGAGGACCCAGGCTCTGCAGGGGCAGCTCAGGGCAGTATTTGACAGGGACTGGCAGTCTCAGTTTACTGTATGTCTCGCTGACTTGGGTCATCACCCTGACTGTGCCCTCTCAAAAGGATAGGCGCTCTACTTACCATCCGTACACTCAGTTATAACAATGTTTACTTTAGAAAAGTCCCCAAAGTATTCAGTTATGGCAGTTATGGCTTAGGGAGATAACAGTAAGCCTGTTGGACTGCTTTTTTGTTGTTGTCTTTGATTGTTTCTATGAGGAACGTTGCAACTGAACACTCATCATTTGCTTCATTATTTGTTTGTACTAGTTACCTTTTTTCCCAAGTGAAAATGTAATGTTGAATGTTTAATATTTCACTGTCTATTCGGGTATGTTGGGGGAAAACATACCTTAATACCTTTTGCAAGCAAATAAATACTATTTCATGATATATACTTGATTGCTCATTATTTTTGCAACAAAATGCTTTATTATACAAGATAATTCATTTCAAATAAAAGCAGCAAAAGACAGGTCTCGGTGTCGTCAAGTGTTTGTTTGATTTTCTCTACATTAGATGGTAGTAATGTAAATATTCAGTGTGGATACTGTAACATTAGGACATCGTCGTAAGACATTGGATTAAGGACAAAACCGACGAGGAAGTTTCATTGATCAGAAATGGCTGCGAGTAGTGTGGACGAAATGGAGGAAATGCGAACAAAAAAAGCTGGAATGCGAACAATATGGGTGTCAGTTCTGATGGTGTGGAGAGGGAGGATGAGGGTCAAGGACCGGAATGGTCAGTAGTGGAAAGACAGGAAGAAGAGAGGTCATGAAACAGAAAGAATTGGGGCGTCTTGTAAAGAAAGCATTAAGAGGGCCAAGGTAGGAAGCAAGAGTAATGATGTGTGGAGGGGAAAGTGGTGATAGTGTTTAATTAGACCGCAGGGCATCACTTATCTGACTAACTAATGCTGTAGAGAAAAGTGAAATTAGCTTGATTTATTTGAAATGTTAGATTGTTAATATTATGTAGTAGCTAGGCTCAAGATTCTTCAAATGGAAACGCTTAATGGGAAGAAGATTAAAAGCCATGTCCCGGGTGCTTATGCTAGATTGAGGGGAGTCATCACTGGGGTCCCGATATCTATGTTCACAGATGATGTTAAAGATAATGTGAAGGGAGGCAGAGTGATGGAGGCCAAAAGGTTGATCAGTAGGAAAGAGGGTCAAAGTGAAAGGTTATCAGTGATGCTGAGATTTGAGAAAGTCTTGCTGGGAAAAGTACAGATAGGACTCCTCAGTTTCAATGTTAGAGGATATGTCACATATGCACTGCAGTGTTTTAAATGGCAAAGAATGTGACATGTAGCTGCTCAGTGTAAAGGAAAGAAAAGATGTGCCAAGTGTGGAGGGGCACATGATTACGGTGAATGTGGAAGCAATGTGAAGGTTAAGTGCAGTAATTGTGGGGGAGAATACAGTGCAGCATTTGGTGGATGCCGGGTACAGAGAGAGGCTCAAAGATATAAGATCAGTTATGATGTATCATTTGCAGAGGCTGTAAAACAGGTTGGTAGAACTATGGTGCGGCCTGATGGATCTGACATGGATGTACCTGTAGTAACTGGACCTACTTTCAGACTGATGGATCTGACATGGATGTACCTGTAGTAAGTGGACCTACTTTCAGACTGATGGATCTGACATGGATGCACCTGTAGTAAGTGGACCTACTTTCAGACTGATGGATCTGACATGGATGTACCTGTAGTAAGTGGACCTACTTTCAGACTGATGGATCTGGCATGGATGCACCTGTAGTAAGTGGACCTACTTTCAGACTGATGGATCTGACATGGATGTACCTGTAGTAAGTGGACCTACTTTCAGACTGATGGATCTGACATGGATGTACCTGTAGTAAGTGGACCTACTTTCAGACTGATGGATCTGACATGGATGTACCTGTAGTAAGTGGACCTACTTTCAGACTGATGGATCTGACATGGATGTACCTGTAGTAAGTGGACCTACTTTCAGACTGATGGATCTGACATGGATGTACCTGTAGTAAGTGGACCTACTTTCGGACTGGTACTTCTGATGGTCCTGGAAATATTGTGCTCATGAATGTCTGGTGTCAAAGGACACTTGATAATGAATAAAGTTGACTTTTTAGATTTTATTGGTAAGGTAATCAATACGACTCAGGTTGAGGAAAGCAGAAATGCCAGGTTGAAGGTTATTGTGGAGATGGCAAAAGAGATATTGGCGGTAACAGATGTTACTGTTGAAATGGAAGGCAGGGAGAAGTGCAAACTTTGCAGTGTTGCACTTCAATGCTGGCTGCAGCCAGGCCAGGAAGATTGAATTTTATTTTCATGGTAGTTCAGAAGATCATGATTGATCTTAGATCATGATCTAAGATAGATCATGGGTAGATCATGATTGATCTTACATTCCAGCCAAGTAGATGGTGGCATGCACTTTAAAAGTTAATTTACAGACTGCCATGATATCATAGAAGAAGAAGAATTAGAAGAAGAATATTCTGTGTTTACTTTGAGTGATGTTAGGATGTATAAGTTATCCTGTACAAGCTTTTATGCCAAATACATTGTTTTTACAGGTGTCAAGCTTATGGGCATGTGACAGCAGTGTGTAGGAGGGAGGTTCCTATGTGTGAGAAGTGTGCAGAAGGGCATGAGACAAAGAAATGTGTAGCATTGAGGAAAGTAGAGGTTAATTGTAGAGGTGCCCATGGGGCTAGGGTTCAGAAATGTCCGGTGGGAGAGTCAGGTTGAGTTTTTCAAGGTTAGTGTATGCAAAAGTTGTCATATGCTTAGACAGTGAAGAACGTAGAAGAAGATGTGTCAAGGGGAGGGATCCTTAGATGAGTGGTGTCCGTAGTAGATCTGTACTAGTACAGAGGGATAGCCCAACAAGGTATGCAGTATTTAGAGTATGTGTTTATTTATTTTTTCAAGCTAAGTATAAGGGAGTTATACTCCAGTCTGGTAGGTGGTGGTAATGCAACATTTATTGGATGCCAACCGCCGTTAAACCTCATCGAAGAAGAAGTGCTGTACTTTGCAAGTTGAAAGGTCACGGGGCGGCGTTTCATGTTGTACTAGCTACGTGTGCTTCTGACGGGCTAGCCAGCAAGCTGAATAATTGCAGTGAACATCATGGTACTACTTGAAAACGACTCGGTAAGTTAGAAAACCCCATCGACTAATGTAGTATATCTTAGAAATTGACATTATTAGAGGACTGGTTTAATTTGCTAGGTATTGTGCATTGGCATCAATCACTGCTGCCTTTTCGCTAACCATACCCAGTAACGTTAGCTAGATAGCTAGGCACATTCGGCTAGCATTTGTGAACTAACGTTATTCGTTTGAATTGCTTCGGTGATCCGCGTGATAGCATATTTATAGATGGGTATCCTTTTTCTATCACGTCTTGTTAGTTACTTCTAAATAAATAACGTTAGCTATACGACCTAGATTTTTTAAAATCTATGAACTACACAAACTGAGACATGTTGGCTAGCTAGCTCGCTCATTTGCCAGATGGCTACCACATTTTATCATTTTATCTACAAACCTCAGTCGGATTATTTTCCTTCTAGTTTTTGACGGAGCTGACACGGCTGTTCCAGAAATGCAGGACATCAGGCAGTGTTGCCATCACGTTAAAGAAATGTAAGTTCTCACATTTGTCAACTTATTTGATGGCTACTGGGTGTTCTCTCCTTAACTAAATTATTCTAGGATATGTTAATAATCGGTTTGTCCTGTTTTTAGATTTCTGATTACCTGTAATGCAGGGTTCTCCAACCCTGTTCCTGGAGAGTTAACCTCCTGTATGTGTTCACTCCAACCCCAGTTGTAACTAACCTGATTCCGGTTATCAACCAGCTAATTTTTAGAATCAGATGTGCTAGATTAGGGTTGGAGAAAAAAAATCTGCACGATTGTAGCTCTCCAGGAACAGTGTTGGAGAGCCTGGCTGTAATGTGTTGTCACTAACCTTACAGATGATGGAAGAACCAAACCAGTCCCCAGGAAAGGTCACCCAGTGAATTATGAACCAGCAGACAACAAGTGTCTACTCAGAGCGTCAGATGGCAAGAAGAAAATCAGCACAGTGGTCAGTCTACAGCATCATGTGGCAATGAAGTTGTTAATGATGTTTTCTGCATTACAATACAACTATTTCCTAGTCATGCAATTAGTCCATCTCTACTTAGAGCAATGGACATCCTTTGATTACTAACATTTTAGCCATTTAACAGATGCTCTTATCCTGAGCGACTTAGTTAGTGTGTTCATCTTCAGATAGCTAGGTGGGACATCCACATCACAGGTGTAGACAAAGTACATTTTTCCTCAGAGTAGCTATCTATGTTGAAATAAATCCATAAAGGAATTAACTAAAACATTATGTTGATATGCTATACTCTGCAGACAGTAGTGCTAATCAGGGTTTTCCTTGTATTTCCAGGTTAGTAGCAAAGAAGTAATCAAGTTCCAGATGGTAGGTACTCGGACATTGAGGTTTGGTTTTTCTAACAAATGGGTCACTGGAACACTGAATGCACATTATATTGTTTGTTTAGATGTATAATGTTTAAAGGGTATTATGCAAATCACTTAAATACTCTCTTGACTTGAGAAATGTCTCAAAGTCTGCTCTCCTTCTCAACTTGCCAGGCATACTCTAACCTCCTGAGAGCTCACATGGATGGGCTCAAGAAGAAAGACAAGAAAAGCAAAAGCAAGAAAACCAAAGCCACCCAATGAGCAACAGACTCTTTCATAGCGTACTGGGGGAATCCACACTGGCCTGTACCACCTCCAAGGTGCTCCAACTATCATCTCTACCTCCATCCTACCTTCTCCGATATGTTCCCTGAGGCCCACCATCCTCCACTTGGGGACAGCATTGACATCATGCCATTGTTGTCACAGCAATGTCTCATCCCTGGCCAGTGAATGGCATCGGTCTATATAGGGAGGAAGGGAGAGCTGAGGATGTTTAACACTCAGAGGAAACTACAAGTGGGCTGCCTTTTGATTGCCCCCCCCCCATCTGGTGTGGATCAAAGTTACACGGAGCTGCATTCATTTATGGAGTCACTGAAAGGATGGAGCACGTGATGAATTGCCTTTCAAATCGTTTTAATTTGAACTACTAGGCCCTGTCTATTTATGTTTGAATTATCCATCAGTTTGGTTTGCTTGTCAATTTGATTACATTCACTAAAGTTCTGATTTACTTTCCAATTGGACCTTGTCTTAACCATTTGTGGATAGATTATTACTGTGCACTATGAGTGAAGACGCCATATACAATTGTTATGGTTGGGGCCGAATGCTTTTTCTTGCTATTCAAATTAATATTATTTTAATGATGGAAAGTGAGATCCTGAGTTTGTTTTTTGTTGGTATTTCTTAAGACAAAATAATTAAGTGGTTGAGTTCCTTATTGGTCCAATTAATTTTTTCAACAGTCATGTATCTGTCCAGTAAATTAATTTGTAAGGCAAGCTGTAGAGGAAGGGTCCCAAAGTTAGCTGACACGAGGCCGCTTTGGTACTTAGAAATGTGCTGTTTCCTGTGTTTAATCATCTAATTTGTGGGATGGATGTGTCATGATGTAATATTGATTAAGGGGAAAGTATTTTGAAACTTAATGATTTAGTATATTTACTGGCAGCTGAAAGGCATATTTGATTTATGGATACAGAGAGAAACTTGTTTTTAACCACATCAAAAACTAACCATGGAAATGCTCTGTAAGGATTATAATTACTTTCCAGTGAATGTGACAGACAAACGCAGAGCTGCCGCTTTTGACATTCATCTGCCATTTATGTTACTGTATCAGAATGTCATTGATGAGGAATACAGCTGATGTTACTGTAAATTGATCTGTTTTTTTTCTTCTTCAAAATAAATGACAATATGGCAGTGGTTTGTTTGATCTAAAGACTGAAATAGATTTGAAATAAAGTAAGGAATGGACAGTTTGACTTTACATTGTAGGCTGATAACATGAGCAAAGTAGAAAATGGTCACTAAGTAATAAATACACTATATACACAGTTCAGCAACATGTCTGTGTGCATGTTCAACCATCTCTTGAGTTGGGGCCAGCCAGGTCTCTTATAAGGCAGTGTTCCTCTCATTGGGGGAGGCTCCCACCTGGTAATGTCTGTTCCTCTCCTGGTAGCCTTGGTTCATAAGCCTGGTTAGGTACAGGAAAAGGGTCTGGTTCAGAAACACAAAACAGGGACTTATGAGGACACTTGTAATAATGTTGAATTATAATCTAGTTTTGTGTGTCTAATGTCAACTCGGTAAAAGAAATGTCAATTTTTCAGGACCCTGTCTTTCAAAGATCATTTGTAAAAATCCAATTAAATTCACACATCATTGTAAAATTAAGTTACAGCAGGACCGCACAATCCCTCTATCAGTGCTCAGACTGTCTGCAATAGGCTGTGAGAAGCTGGACTGAGCGCTTGTAGGCCTGTTGTAGGCAGGTTCTCACCAGACATCACCGGCAACAACGTTGCCTATGGGCACAAATCCACCTTCGCTGGACCAGACAGGACTAGCAAAAAGTGCTCTTCACTGACAAGTAGCGGTTTTGTCTCACCAGGGGTGATGGTCGGATTCGGGTTAATCATCGAAGGAATGAGCGCTAACCCGAGGCGTGTACTCTGGAACGGGATCGATTTGGAGGTGGAGGGTTCGTCGTGGTCTGGGGCGGTGTGTCACAGCATCATCGGACTGAGCTTGTTATCATTGCAGGCAATCTCAACGCTGTGTGTTACAGGGAAGACATCCTCCTTCATGCAGGCTCATCCTGACATGACCCTCCAGCATGACAATGCCACCAGCCATACTGCTCGTTCTGTGCGGGATTTCCTGCAAGACAGGAATGTCAGTGTTCTGCCATGGCCAGCGAAGAGCCCGGATCTCAATCCCATTGAGCACGTCTGGGACCTGTTGGATTGGAGGGTGAGAGCTAGGGCCATTTCCCCCAGAAATGTCTGGGAACTTGCAGGTTTCTTGGTGGAAGAGTGGGGTAACATCTCACAGCAAGAACTGGCAAATCTGGTGCAGTCCATGAGGAGGAGATGCACTGCAGTACTTAATGCAGCTGGTGGCCACACCAGATACAGACTTACTTTTGATTTTGACCCCTCCTTTGTTCAGGGACACCTTATTCAATTTCGGTTAGTCACATGTCTGTGGAACTTGTTCAGTTTATGTGTCAGTTGTTGAATCTTATGTTCATACAAATATTTACACGTTACGTTTGCTGAAAACAAATGCAGTTGACAGTGAGAGTACGTTTCTTTTTTTGATGAGTTTAGTACCAGGTTAGGGTTAGCACTACTGGTCTAAGTAGGCTACATCACTATGGTTAGGGTAGGCGGTACAGCTGTAAATACAATGTATTAATAGTCTAGTGTTTGGTTGGCACTACAGCTGTAAGTACAATGTATTAACAGTCTAGGTTTAGGGGAGTGCAGGAATGCATTATACTAGGAAATAAGTAGAGCCTGGAATGTTCCTGGTCAGGAAATACTGCTCACTCCACATAAACTAGTAGGACCAGTAGTTTATCCTAGGCACAGGAGCTGATCCAAGGAATAAGGTTGGAGTTGTAAGGGTAGTTCTCCATGAATCCACTAGAGGCCAATACGGACAGTTTCATTGGAACGTTAATGGTAAACTATAGAGCTTCCACTCATTTCATCTAATTTACACTAAACAAAAATATAAAAGCAACATGTAAAGTGTTTGTCCCATGTTTCATGAGCTGAAATGTAAAAAATATTCTATACGCACAAAAAGCTTTTTTCTCTCAAATTTTGTGCGCAAATTTGTTTACATCCCTGTTAGTGAGCGTTTCTCCTTTGCCAAGATAATCCATCCACCTGACAGGTGTGGCATATCAAAAAGCTGATTAAACAGGATGATCATTACACAGGTGCACCTTGTGCTGGTGACAATGAAAGGCCTCTTTAAAATGTGCAGTTTTGTAACACAACACAATGACAAAGTTGTCTCAAGTTTTGAGGGAGCGTGCAATTGGTGAGGAATATTTATGTCTGTAATAAAGCCATTTTGTTTGGGGAAAACTCATTCTAATTGGCTGGACATGGCTGCCCAGTGGGTGGGCCTAACTGCCAAGTGGGTAGGCCTATGCCCTCCAAGGCCAACCCATGGCTACACTCCTGTAGAGTCATGTGAAATCCATAGATTAGGGCCTAATTTATTTATTTAAATTGACAAATTTCCTTAAAATCTTTGAAATTGTGGCATTTTGCGTTTAGATTTTTCTTCAGTATATTTAACTTGGATAGTGCACTCAGTAAAACTTGCCCTGATTTACCAGAGTCCGGTGGTGCATAAAACCAATTTAAAAAACACAGTGACTGTCTAAAACACACTATTTACATAATACACACTAACACACAGTTAAATCTATGTGAGCGCAGTTTTACATTTTACTGAAACTGTTATTTCAATTGATGAATGTAGTAATACTTTGCAAAGTATGTCAAGTAGGGTTACCACACATGATGCTAACATGTAAAATATAATGTAGTAGCCATCATGTGACAGAGCCATGCTATTCTCAATATGGTCATTTCTGGTTCATTTTAATTTTCATGTCAGTCACCTCTCTCCCACTGGTGACCATTTCCATCTTGACATGTGTCATTGGATGTGGAAAACTCTGGCACTGCAGAAAGCCAAGGGACCTCTTGGACAAGAATTGGTTTCAGACGTGATTCTCATGATTGACACCCACACATTAAATCAAAGTGGTCGCTGAAAAAGATTGAATTGTGTACCTTCCATGCCTCCTCAAGCTCAGGGGTCCATCTCTCTTTGAGAATGAGCTGGACAGCACAGATGAATTCTGCTCCTACATACTGGAAATAAATCACATCAAAACAGGAAATGATCTATATGAATATCTATAGAAATGCAAACTGTAACTTTGCTTAACATGCATTGTCAGTGTGTGTGTCTTACGCTGTAGTATTTGGGTGGGGCGTTGTAGCGGTAGTGGCTCCTCCCCAGCTCCACAGCCAGAACCTCCAGTCTCTCCAGCTGTTCCAGTCTGGCCACACTCTTCTCAATAAAGGACATCACTCTGAGAGAACAGGAAGACAGGCTTGGTTATGAAAGACAGCCTGACTGACAAGCATACAGGCATACCTTGGACCATCACTGATCATACAGCAGTCCAATTTATTTTGTCATCTTTTATCCTCTCAACAATTGTTCTACAACATTGAACGCCGAACATGGTTTAATTGTTGCCTACAGGCCTGTATTTTACATTAAAGAACATTTCACTGTAAGGTCTACACCTGTTGTATTCGGCGCATGTGACATATACAATTTGATTTGATTTGATTTAGGGAGTTTTATGCAGAACGATAAATACGTACAAAAGGTTAAATGGGTGCGCTCCCTCTTAGCCTGTCCGCCGGTGAGGACATTTGTACTAATGTCCGTGTGAGTGGTTTGAGGGCCACTTGGCCTTCTCCTGTAATGCCACTGCAGCCTCCATACCTTAGATTTAAAAAAAATCTCAATCACGTAGAAGCATTTTTTGGAACAATGTTGTTGAGTTCAGAAGACACAGAGTTCACAAGACACATAACTCTGTGGCCTTTTGCAAAACAGTAAATTTGTTTTTAAAATGTAGTTGTTTTCTCAGAACATAAATACATTCCTCAAAACTATATCCAATACAATATATATTAGCATTTTTGCGCTTCATATTCAAATCATCTATAAGTAACATCATTGAGTTACACAATGCATTTTTAGATACTTTAGGATGACTTGGACATTAAGTGTGAAAATGCTAATATAGGTACCATTGACTTGCATTGGATTTGTGGCACAAATGCTAAAAAGTTTGTATTTGAAACAGTGGCAAGATAAACAAAACCAAAGCATGGTTTGCTGTCATACCTTGTACATAAACTGCTTACAGGGTAAGGAAACCAATATGTAATTTTGCAATTTGGGTGAACTATCCTTTTAACATCAAAGGGGGTTCTTAAAAACAAATCCCCTAACAGCAGGAACAGCACCATCTAATGGTCAAATATCAGGATGTAGGATGGGACACACAAATTCAATAACTTATTTCTCTGAACAGTGGAAAAAAACCATCAACAACTTCGTTAAGAATAGATTGCATAGGATGAAGAAACAATACTTTGAGCTGCAGCTACATACTACTTGTCAGACATAGAGACCTGATACTGTATACTCAATGTTGGGGTGGGATTGGCCAATTTGGGTGCAATGAATTAGCATAATTTCTCAGAGATCAATCATGTTGCAGGAATGCTAATCTTATCTGTTTCTAACTACAGAAAGTATTTCAGAACGATCTGAGATGGTGGGTGTTACGGCTTGCTGAAATGACATGTAACGACCCTAGATCTTTCCTTATGGTATGACACTGATGGGGTGATATAGAATTCTATACAGTAGTGTTTATTGATTGCCAGAAACAGAGAACACAGTTGCACACATTTGCCTTCTGATGAAAACAATGTGTTATATTTTGTGAACAGAATTTTGTATTCACTGATGACAGTTGTATTTAAAGTTTTGCAAAGGTGGTCTGATGCAAGTCACATACTAAGGTAAGAAAAAGATCAGATGTTCTGTAAATGTATTTGAGCATTTGATCATTTCTGTTCTGCTGTTGGTACGTTTCAACACAGATCCCAAAATTGCTTGTACGCTGTTGAGAAAAACTGTAAGTGGAGACCTCAGGCTTAAATAGGTTTATTGGCCTTTCTTGGTGAGAAAAACAAAGAGGCTCAGCATACCCAGTGACACAACAGAATGGAGTAAACACACCATTGGAGAACTGCATATGGAGGATAAGAGTGTTCTTCACTGGCAGCAGTGTGTGATAATAGCCAGCCAGAGATGGGATATGACAGCTCTTCAGTCTCAGCTAGAAAAAAGCTCCCATTGACATTAATACTATTATTATTATGTGATGTTCATTGTAGTTTGTTCTCATGTTACTGTCGTTTTTACATCTCATATAGGGACACAAACAGTGTTGACCGATCTTTGCAATAGGAAACTTAAATTGTACAGTATGTCATAAATTCCTTTGTTTCAATAAAATCAGTGATGCTACATTGGTAGATTTTGACATTTGATAATGTAATAATACCACAACGGCTGTAGTGTATGGAACTTGAGAGTTGTGCAGTGTAGAGACTTCAACATAGTGCTGAATGGAGAGCTGGATGAAAGAGGAACCTCACATCGATATCAATGCAAAATTGACAGATAAATAATCAGTGTAGTGTGGCGACTGACCGTAGGCCGTGTGACCTCAGCTCCCGGCTGGTCCGTAACCTGTCAAGGTCCTCCACGTCTCGGAAGAATACATCTTTGCATTCTGGATGGGTCTCAAACAACCTGTTACCAAGACAACAGACATTCGTGAGCCTCCAAGAGCCAGCTTCATAAAGCCTGCCTTAAACCAAACTGACATATTCATTCCCTCACAAAAAAACATCCCTCCATCCTCCAAGTTCTCCCACTGACTACATAACAGAGTTCAAGCAAGGCTGTAAATAAGGTGTTGAAAGTAATTATTGATGTTTATTCATAATGCAAGTGTAGAATCATCATGTTGATATTGTGATTTGGTTAAGCCTTGCCTGTCTCTATCCTTGTAAATATCTGTCTTCAAGGTGGCATTACAAGTCATCCCATCTGAGCCACGCAGTGATTTTAAGAACTTCTCCATTAGATCTGATTGTACCACTGAGCCCCTTGTAGTTCTCAGTCCTGGCTGCGCTCTCATCATCAGTTCTTCCCTGCTGGACTCCAGGCCTACTACGGGCTGCAATCACACACAGCATCAAACCACTCAGTGTCAGGGGTGACCAGTATAGCCTTCTCTCCTTCTCCCCTTACAGAGCTGTAATGAGTTCCCCTGCCTTCTAAGACCCAGTCATATCAGAGTCAAATGGTACATACAGTGCCTTGCGAAAGTATTCGGCCCCCTTGAACTTTGCAACCTTTTGCCACATTTCAGGCTTCAAACATAAAGATATAAAACTGTATTTTTTTGTGAAGAATCAACAACAAGTGGGACACAATCATGAAGTGGAACGACATTTATTGGATATTTCAAACTTTTTTAACAAATCAAAAACTGAAAAATTGGGCGTGCAAAATTATTCAGCCCCCTTAAGTTAATACTTTGTAGCGCCACCTTTTGCTGCGATTACAGCTGTAAGTCGCTTGGGGTATGTCTCTATCAGTTTTGCACATCGAGAGACTGACATTTTTTCCCATTCCTCCTTGCAAAACAGCTCGAGCTCAGTGAGGTTGGATGGAGAGCATTTGTGAACAGCAGTTTTCAGTTCTTTCCACAGATTCTCGATTGGATTCAGGTCTGGACTTTGACTTGGCCATTCTAACACCTGGATATGTTTATTTTTGAACCATTCCATTGTAGATTTTGCTTTATGTTTTGGATCATTGTCTTGTTGGAAGACAAATCTCCGTCCCAGTCTCAGGTCTTTTGCAGACTCCATCAGGTTTTCTTCCAGAATGGTCCTGTATTTGGCTCCATCCATCTTCCCATCAATTTTAACCATCTTCCCTGTCCCTGCTGAAGAAAAGCAGGCCCAAACCATGATGCTGCCACCACCATGTTTGACAGTGCGGATGGTGTGTTCAGGGTGATGAGCTGTGTTGCTTTTACGCCAAACATAATGTTTTGCATTGTTGCCAAAAAGTTCAATTTTGGTTTCATCTGACCAGAGCACCTTCTTCCACATGTTTGGTGTGTCTCCCAGGTGGCTTGTGGCAAACTTTAAACAACACTTTTTATGGATATCTTTAAGAAATGGCTTTCTTCTTGCCACTCTTCCATAAAGGCCAGATTTGTGCAATATACGACTGATTGTTGTCCTATGGACAGAGTCTCCCACCTCAGCTGTAGATCTCTGCAGTTCATCCAGAGTGATCATGGGCCTCTTGGCTGCATTCCTTGCTATCTAACCTCCAAACAAGCTTCAATGCCATACAACACTCCTTCCGTGGCCTCCAACTGCTCTTAAACGCTAGTAAAACCAAATGCATGCTTTTCAACCGGTCGCTGCCTGCACCTGCATGCCCGACTAGCATCACCACCCTGGATGGTTCCGACCTAGAATATGTGGACGTCTATAAGTACCTAGGTGTCTGGCTAGACTGCAAACTCTCCTTCCAGACTCATATCAAACATCTCCAATCGAAAATCAAATCAAGAGTCGGCTTTCTATTCCGCAACAAAGCCTCCTTCACTCAAGCCGCCAAGCTTACCCTAGTAAAACTGACTATCCTACCGATCCTCGACTTCGGCGATGTCATCTACAAAATGGCTTCCAACACTCTACTCAGCAAACTGGATGCAGTCTATCACAGTGCCATCCGTTTTGTCACTAAAGCACCTTATACTACCCACCACTGCGACTTGTATGCTCTAGTCGGCTGGCCCTCGCTACATATTCGTCGCCAGACCCACTGGCTCCAGGTCATCTACAAGTCTATGCTAGGTAAAGCTCCGCCTTATCTCAGCTCACTGGTCACGATGGCAACACCCATCCGTAGCACCCGCTCCAGCAGGTGTATCTCACTGATCATCCCTAAAGCCAACACCTCATTTGGCCGCCTTTCGTTCCAGTACTCTGCTGCCTGTGACTGGAACGAATTGCAAAAATCGCTGAAGTTGGAGACTTTTATCTCCCTCACCAACTTCAAACATCAGCTATCTGAGCAGCTAACCGATCGCTGCAGCTGTACATAGTCTATTGGTAAATAGCCCACCCTTTTCACCTACCTCATCCCCATACTGTTTTTATTTATTTACTTTTCTGCTCTTCTGCACACCAATATCTCTACCTGTACATGACCATCTGATCTTTTATCACTCCAGTGTTAATCTGCAAAATTGTAATTATTTGCCTACCTCCTCATGCCTTTTGCACACATTGTATATAGACCCCCCCTTCGTTTTCTACTGTGTTATTGACTTGTTAATTGTTTACTCCATGTGTAACTCTTTGTTGTATGCTCACACTGCTATGCTTTATCTTGGCCAGGTCGCAGTTGCAAATGAGAACTTGTTCTCAACTAGCCTACCTGGTTAAATAAAGGTGAAATAAAAATAAATAAAATAAAAATCTCTGATCAGTCTTCTCCTTGTATGAGCTGAAAGTTTAGAGGGACGGCCAGGTCTTGGTAGATTTGCAGTGGTCTGATACTCCTTCTATTTCAATATTATCGCTTGCACAGTGCTCCTTGGGATGTTTAAAGCTTGGGAAATCTTTTTGTATCCAAATCCGGCTTTAAACTTCTTCACAACAGTATCTCGGACCTGTCTGGTGTGTTCCTTGTTCTTCATGATGCTCTCTGTGCTTTTAACGGACCTCTGAGACTATCACAGTGCAGGTGCATTTATACGGAGACTTGATTACACACAGGTGGATTGTATTTATCATCATTAGTCATTTAGGTCAACATTGGATCATTCAGAGATCCTCACTGAACTTCTAGAGAGAGTTTGCTGCACTGAAAGTAAAGGGGCTGAATAATTTTGCACGCCCAATTTTTCAGTTTTTGATTTGTTAAAAAAGTTTGAAATATCCAAAAAATGTCGTTCCACTTCATGATTGTGTCCCACTTGTTGTTGATTCTTCACAAAAAAATACAGTTTTATATCTTTATGTTTGAAGCCTGAAAAGTTCAAGGGGGCCGAATACTTTCGCAAGGCACTGTAAGTTCCAAAAGCCCACAATAAGCTCAGATATAGTGCAGGCACAGAATCTGTCTGATTAGGATGAATAATATCTGACAATACTTTTTTAATTCTGTGCCAAGCATTTTGCTAGGATTTTTGCATCACAAAACTGAAGTGTAAGAGGTCTCCAATTTTTTTCATGGACTGGATCTTTATATATACCACTTGGGTCCTGTTTCAGTAATAATGATATCAGACCTTCTTGTTGAGTGTCTGATAATCTACCATTTATATAGGAGTGGTTAAAACATGCTAATAATGGTCCTCTGAGTATATCAAAAAAGGTTTTGTATACTTCCACTGGTATGCCATCCAACCCTGGAGATTTCCCATCCTTAATACTTCCACTGGTATGCCATCCAGCCCTGGAGTTTTCCCATCCTTAAAGACCCCAATTGCCTCAAGCAGTTCCTCCTCTGTAATTTGGCCTTCACATGAGTCTTTCTGTACAGATATTTTTTTAACATTATTATTAGGAAACAAATCCATACAATTAGTTTCAGTTAGTGGAGATGGAGGAGCCTGAAATGAAAACATATTCTTAAAGTACTTTACTTCCTCTTTCAAAATATCATTTGGTGAATCATGTGTGACTCCATCATTCATTTGGTGAATCATGCGTGACTCCATCATTCATTTGGTGAATCATGCGTGACTCCATCATTCATTTGGTGAATCATGCGTGACTCCATCATTCATTTGGTGAATCATGCGTGACTCCATCATTCATTTGGTGAATCATGCGTGACTCCATCATTCATTTGGTGAATCATGTGTGACTCCATCATTTGTAACAAGTTTTAATACTTTTTTTTGGTAGCATTTCTATATTGAAGATTGAAAAAGAATTTGGTGCATTTTTCCCCATATTCCATCCAGTTCGCTTTATTATTCTAATATATTACACTGGATCTTTCTTGAATAAGTTCCTCCATTTCTTTTTGTTTTTCCTCTAACTTATTCTGTGCCTCTATGGTACCGTTTTTATTGCTATCTAACTGTACTGTTAGTCCTTCAATTTCCTTAGTTAATATGGACTCTTTTGATTACATTATACCAATTATGCCAATTATGTGATGATCCGACCGCATTCTGTCCCCTATCAACACTTTTTAAACTTTTGGTGCCAGAGAGAATGGTATAAGAAAGTAGTCAAGGCGACTAGCTTGATTAAGCCTCCACCATGTATATGTCACTAGGTCAGGGTATTTAAGTCTCCATATATCCACTAATTCCAATATATCCCATGACATTCATGATTTCCATAAGTGCCTGAGGGTGATGGTGATAGTATGTAGTTTGATTTTCCGGTCCATAGAGGTATTTAAGACCGTATTAAAATCTCCCACCATAATAATAATAATAGTGTTGAATGTAGAGTTGATACATTCTTATATATATTTTCAAAGAAGCTTGGATCATCATTATTCGGACCGTATAGGTTCATAAGCCATATCTGTTTATTGTCCAATATCATATTTAAAATAATCCATCTACCTTGAGGATCTGTTTGGACAATTTGCACATTTGGATCAAAATTATTGTTAATTAAAACCATCACCCCTTTTGAATTTCTTTGCCCATGGGAGAAGTATATTTCGCCCCCCCCAGTTCTTTTTCCACAAAACTTCATCTAAAACTGTTGAATGGGTTTCCTGTAAACAATATATATTATATTCCTTCTCTTTTAGCCAGGTAAATACTGATGGTCTTTTCTTATTATCTGCTAGGCCATTACAATGTAACTGGCTATACTTATTTCACCATCTATCATAATGAGACACACCTTTCAATTATTTTGATCAAAATATATGTTTGTAAACGTACCATTAAAAAGTAACATGATGATTGAGTGTCTATATAGCTGTACCATGATCTTTGCATTTCTACAAAGTAAACCTCCAATTGGTCCCTCTTAAAATAGTAATGTAATCACTAAACCCAATGCCCTGCTGTGGGTTCCATAATGCATACATCACTAAATACAGTACATACCATTAAAGCTCTGTAGAATCTATAGGATCCATGCATGAATATCTTCCCTTTATATTGCTAATTATCTCCTCCCCTTCCCATGTTTGTGTTCTCCCCCACCCCCCTGGTCCATCATGTTATGATGTGGGGTGTAAGAGCTTTGCACATACACTTCAATTTCCACCTCTTACTGCCTCTGTGTAAGAGAGAAAATAACCTTCACACTCACAGTTGTATCACAGCCAATTTCCACTGTCATAAACACAAGGCCCATGAAAGACAGATGAATAGGAGAAGAGAAGAGGTGTGTGAGAGGTGATTTCAAAATGGGCCTCCGAATGGTTGCTATGTTTTCCTAGCATTAAGAATAAATTATTTTCTGAATTTTGGCTGATGATACAAGAGACATGCTTCAGGGGACTTAAAATGACACATTCATTATATGGAATTATGTCAAAATTACTATAACCTTAAAATAATATAATTAATGACAGAGAAGAAAAGTAATAATGCAAAAGAAAATAAACAAAAACAACTTCACACTGAATACATTATATTATAATTCTGTTACTAGGTGAGATGGATATCAAGATAAGTAGATTTCTAGATGAGCCCTATTGTTGTAGGACCTAGACTAACAGTGAAATAAATGCTGACTTACGGGCCCTTCCCAACCATGCAAAGAGAAAGAAAATAGAGAAATAATAGAAAACTAATAACACGTAATAATAAATACACAATGAGTAACGATAACTTGGATACTTACAAGGGGTACCAGTACTGAGTCCATTAGCAGGGTTATGAGGTAATTGAGGTAGATATGTACGTATAACTAGGAATAAAGTGACTAGGCAGTGAATAGGCAACAGGATAGATAATAAACAGTAGCAGCAACATATGGTATAGAGGCCCCGGTTGGCAGGGAGCTCAGCCCCAGTGATGTACTGGGCCGTATCCACTACCCTCTGTAGTGCCTTGAGGTCAGATTCCAAGGAATTGCCATTCCAAGTAACAATGCAGACAATCAAGATGCTCTCAATGGTGCATCTGTAGAACCTTTTGAGGATCTGAGGGCCCATGCTAAATCTTTTCAGCCTCCTGAGAAGGAAGAGGTGTTGTCGTGCCCACTTCACCACTGTGTTGGTGTGTGTGGACCATGATAGATCCTTAGTGATGTGGACACCGAGGAACGTGAAGCTCTCGACCCGCTCTACTACAGCCCCGTCGATGTGAATGAGGGAGTGCTGGGCCCTCCGTTTCCTGTAGTCCACAATCAGCTCCTTTGTCTTGCTGATGTTGAGAGGTTGTTGTCCTGGCACCACACTGCCAGGTCTCTGACCTCCTCACTGTGGGTGGTCTCATCATCATCTGTGACCAGGCCTACCACAGTCGTGTCGTCAGCAAACTTAATGATGGCTTTGGAGTCGTCCGCGGCCACGCAGTCGTAGGTGAACAGGGAGTACAGGAGTGGACTTGGCACGCACCCCTGATTGAGGGTCAGCGTGGCGGATGTGTTGTTGCCTACCCTCACCATCTGGGGGCGGCCCGTCAGGAAGTCCAGGATACAGTTGCAGAGGGAGGTGTTCAATCCCAGGGTCCTTAGCTTAGTGATAAGCTTGGAGGGCAGTCAGGGCACTAAGGTGTTGAGCACTGAGCTGTAGTCAATGAACAGTATTCTCACATACATTGCCTTCAGAAAGTATGCATACCCCTTGTTCCACATTTTATTGTGTTTCAGCCTGAATCCAAAATGGATTAAATATATTGTTTTCCTCTTACCCATTTGCACACAATAACCCATAATGAAGTGAAAACATGTTTTTAGAATTTTTTTCACATTTATTGAAAAATAAATACAGAAATCTCTCATTTATACAAGTATTCACACCCCTGAATCAATACTTTGTAGAAGCACCTTTGGCAACAATTACAGCTTTGAGTCTTTCTGGGTAAGTCTCTAAGGATTGTGCAACATTTGTACATGATTCTTATCAAAATTCTTCAAGCTGTCAAATTGGTTGTTGATCATTGCTAGACAACCCTTTTCAGGTCTTGCCATAGATTTTAAAATAGATTTAAGTCAAAACTGCCACTCAGGTAAATTCACTGTCTTCCTGGTAAGCAACTCCAGCGAACATTTAGCCTTGTGTTTTAGGTTATTGTCCCACTGAAAGGTGAATTGCTCTCCCAGTGTCTGGTGGAAAGCTGACTGAACCAGATTTTCCTATAGGACTTTGCCTGTGCTTAGCTCTATTCTGTTTATCCCCAAAAATTACAAGCATACACATAACATGATGCAGCCACCACCATGCTTAAAAATAGAAAGAGTGGTACTTCGTGATGTGTTGGATTTGCCCCAAACAAAACGCTTTGTATTAAGGACATGAAGTAAAAAAAATTGCAGTAGAATGAGGTAGTCATTCAAAAATCAAGTTAAACACTATTATTGCACACAGAGTGAGTCCATGAAACCTACGTGACTTGTTAGGCACATATTTACTGCTGAACTTATTTAAGTTTGCCTTAACATAACAAAGGAGTTGAATACTTATTGACTTCAGACATTTCAGCTTTTCATTTTTTATTAATTTGTAAACACAAAATTCCACTTCCATGTTACCTAGGTGTTGGTGCTCTACTGGAACACAAGGCTACACAAAACTAAATTGAATCCATCTTAAATTGACTATAACAACAAAATGTGGAAAAAGTAAAAGGTTGTGAGTCCTTTTTGAAGGCACTATATTGCCCTGATTGGGCTTAGAGCCATCTTCTGTGCTGTGCCTGGTGGTCTCTCTCTCTCCATCAACAGCCATAATGTCAGACTACATTAGCACCAAACTAGGACTGCATAAACTGTTCAATCTGTTTTTTTCACTCTGCAAACTATTACATTTCAAAGGGTGGCTATTGGGTTTGTTGATATGTATTTTCTTTGCGGCGAGTGTCTTCGTTTGTCAATAGGCCTGGTGCTGTATATTTATCATGTAATATTGAGACATGATGTAAGCACCATGTCACAGTCACATTCAATCATTGAGCCCCAAAAGCACTCTCGGTTGTGGACTAAATGTCTCTCCCTAAAAATGTCTTGAGAGCTTTTTGTATAAGGCAGCACAAGGAGGGCAACATTTTATTAGGATGATGGGGCCAGTTCTCATTTAATTGTTATATTGTGTATAATAATGTGTTGAGCCTACAATTTGATCCCGTTTCCACAGTCATATGTATTGCAGATATAATTACCAAAAAGACAAACTACTGTGTAATAACAGTTTGAATAATGTGAAGTTGTTGGTACATTTTTTGGTTTGTAGTCATGTCATTCATTATTATAAGTCAGTCATCATGCAGTCCCTGTGGTCATCAATTGTCTTTGATCTACGCAACTCATTCAATCATATCTGAAATTTAATAGCTCTGTTATTTTAAGTCGAGAGCAATAGTGTTGAAGATAATGTTTTGCCTTTCTATGAGAGGTACCATAAATATTTATGAAAATATTCAGTCTAATAAAGCAAAAATGTATCTTGCTTACAAATAACTAAAACAAAATGAATCAGAACATCTCACCTGACAAACATAATAATTCCAACTTTTGCAATGTCCTCCTGGATAACTTTCCACGACTCTTTGATCATCTCAATCTGCTCCTTGCTGAGATGCGCAACAGAATCCTCCGTCTTAGACTCTCCAGCTGTTTTCGGTGCTAGCCCTGATATTGCGCAGCCCATTGTTCTTGCTACTGCAAAATTGACTAAAAAGTAGTTCAAACACACGGAAACGTCTGCGCACCTGGGATATGGTTCAGCCTCTTGCGCGGCTGTACATGTACATTCAGGCATGAATGGGATTCAGTGACATCCAGAACGCCTGAGCGCGTCATAAGAGTTAATCCTCTGTAACCTTGAGGGGCGGGGAACCATTTCTTTCCTAGATCAATTGCTAAAAGTGCAATGCTGCCCAGGCCTACTGTAGTAGGCTATGCATATAGATCTAACCTATTTTCCATGTAGGTGAATGACCATTAAAACAATGAGGAGAGATATGATTAAACAATGGCATCAAAATGAAGTTTTATAATTAATATATCATATTTCAGTCCCAATGTCCAATAAATAGACTACAACCTTGTGTTTGCACCAACTGGGAGTCTTTAATTCCTCAGGGCAGCCAGGTACTTGCTATTATAACATTCAATTCAACCAACCAAGGGATTGACTCGATCAGGTAGTTGAATCGATCATCACCTAGGTGTGGGGGCTGTGCTGGAACACAACGCTACACACCCTGTGGGTCTCCTGGACCAGGATTAAAGAACACTGCATTAAGTCAGTAGTCCTGTAATAAACTATTGGGTTTGATATATCCTGTTTATAAATCTCTTCTGAGAGCAGCATTAGTTGTTCCGTTGTCATGTGTTACTGCTCAAACATCAGGAACAGCATAAGCTACCAAGTCTGTTAAACTTTTACTGTTGGTCACTATCAGATAATGGATCCTCTGTAAACATCTCTGCCTGAATTTCCCCCCTAATATGGTTATACATTATTTCAGTCACTCAGTTATGACCTAAAAAGGATTTTGCAAAGGGATGTTAGGATATTGCAATAGTAAGACCCAGTCATTCAGAATAACTTAACTCAGCAAGACATGGAAATCAATTTTTCATATTTGATTATTTTTCCTACTGACATTAACCACAAAAAAAATTATGTATTGTAATTTCAATAGCTCAGATTTTATTGAGCATATATGCCATTTCAGGTATGAAATTATTCTGTGCCGTTTCTGGAATGAAAAGGTCTAGGAAGACGAGGATCATTTTTATAAATAACAAGGAAATAGATCAGAAAACAACTCCAGTGATGTATGAAAACAATCATAGTATTGAGTAGTAGCTAAATGTGGCGCATTTGGCTGAATAGTAGACAGCACAGACCATACATCTCCCATTTTTAAACAACTGAAGGAAAAACACTTTGACCAAAGGTCAAATAGGATTGAGTGAATCCTAATGGCTGTAAATCCACAATAAATAACTTAAAAATGGTGGCCCAGCCTTCCAGATTTACTCCCATTTATATATTAAGTCACATATCTCTTTACACCATTTCCTTGCTTATGACCCTCACAATTGATTCACAAATAGAGGATGACCATTGCAGCGTTACACAGAATAAAATAAAAAAAAAAGGGTAATCTGGACAGATCTACTTCAATATGCTGACGTTTTTCTCAAAACCATTTTCCTTATATACATAGTCATTCTCTTTATGTAAACACATTTCATGATGGTGTAAGAACAAGACACATTTACAACTATTTACACATTTTACAAAGTCACAACATATTTTCCCATGGGGTGCCCTTGATTGTTCAATATCCCTAGTAGGTAACACCAGAAGTGAGAAAAGAGTGATGTGAGAAGGTGATAATACAGACAAAAAGTAGAAAAAGAAAATGGTACTCCTAACACAGTAGCAGTAGTTACTGCCTAATAGACAGTATTTATAGTCATATTCCTCGACGTCAATTGCATATATAGGTAAGAAAAGGCTTATTTCATTATTTACAGAAAGCGATCAAATAGGCAGGGCATTTACAGTGTTTGTGTTTGATCCCAAGTTCTGGAATTTTGCTCGTAGGTTTTTTACCAGACTACTCTCGATCTTTTTGCCTGAAGTCAGTGCAGACCTCTTGGCACAGTACTGGTAATCGAGGCTTTTCGAGATTTTAAGTTTGGTCTTTCCTTTAGCTCCTTGTTCCTCCACTCTCGTCTTCCCTCCAGTCTCCTCTGGCCCATCGCTAGCAACCCTCTCCACTATAATAACCTTGTGCTGGTTGGGCAGGGTAGCCTGACCAGCCATGTAACAGCTCCTCATTGTCTCCGGAAGGTTCTGCAGCTCCTGTAGAGGCAGTGTTCCTAGCAAGTGATCAAAAGAGTGCCACCTGCAAAGTGGAGGCTGGGGCTGAGCCTCTCCAACAGAGCCCCCACCCTGGTGGTCCATGGATGACATAGTCTCAAGTGAGTCTGTTAGTCCACTGTTAGTGTCTGTGGGGCAGTTGCAGCTGGATGAGTAGCCATCGGGGCTCCATGAGGTACTGAAGCCCTCAGTGAAACTCTGCATCCTCTCTGGGCTATGGCTGACAGGTGATGGGTGGGAGGAACCAAGGTCCAGCCTGTGGTTAGTGTATTTGGAGCGCAGCTCCTGGACATCTGGCCAGTGGAAACTCTGTGTCTGCACTGGGCTGTGAGGACTGTTGGGACAGGGGGACGTGACCTGTGAGCTAGCCCCAGAGTTGAGAATTGGGACTGGGCTTGGGGTCCTCCGCTCATGCACGACCACCTGCTCATAGGATTTGAGTGACAGTGTCAGGTTAGGCCTACCTGCATACACAGAAAGACAGGGCAGAGATAAGGGACATCAGTTTGATCATTTTAGCTTTGCAGATTAGAGTATCATATCAAATCATAATCGATCAGCAAAACATTAAAACAGATCCCTGACAGCTTACCCCAGTCTCTTCTTTGGACCTTCTCCTCATAGACAGCTGGTAGGTTCTTAAAGGCAAGGTGGTTCTCAGCCTCCATGTTTCTCTGCCTCACCACGGGCCTGCTGTTCTTGATGCGCTGGCTGTACTGGCGGGCCAGTTGGAAAACCTTGTTCTTCATCTTCTCCATATCCTGCAGAATCAGGTCCTCTTCCACCCCTAAACGCAGGCTGATATTCCTGGGGAGGGGAGATCTACTGACTGTGTCTTTCTCCCAGGACTTGGGAGTCTTATACTGGCAGGACTCCTGCCCTGAGAAGGGGTCTGGGGAAGTTGTGATGGGTGATGGGGATTCCTCTGAGACAGCACCCATGTCTGACTCCTCCAGGATCCTCAGGGGCTTGATATACTCAGCTTCAAGGATCTCTCTGCTGGTTCCCCCCTTCCGGGATAGAAGTGATCTGGGATGGACAATGTCCTCTGTACCCTGGATACCCTTGGGTTTCCCAAGGCTCCCATAAACCTCCTCCATCTCTATGTCTTGCCACACTTGGACCATGTCCAAGGATGGTCTGAAGAACTCATCCTCGTCTCCAACAGGAGCATCATTGACACTCTGGGACCTGGGCTTGATGTCTGCAGCTTTTTGTGGCTCCAGCACAGGGGTATTATTAGTCCTCTGCTCTTTTTCTAAGCCAGGAAGGTCGAACACTGACCAGGATGTGGGCCGGTTGTTCGGGGAGACCTTCCCGTGCCCTGGAACCGCTTGGTCCTGGGGTTTGCTGTTGAGCTGCCGGCTCAGGTGTCTGACCAGGCCTGCAGGAATATAGGACAGGCTCTCCCTGCGCTTGATGCTGAAGCTGGCATCCTGGTGCTCTGCATGCTCATAGTACCTCCTGATCTTGTGGATGAGTATCCGGTCCTGCTTGGAGAGAGTGGATCTGCGCTCCACCTCCATGAGGTGGTCTGGTCTAGGGGCAGGCGTAGAGGTGTTGCCTTTCAGGAGCAGTGGGTGCTCTGGGGTGGAGTTAACCAGGGTCTGGACCTTCTCCTCGAGCTCAGTGTTCAGACAGGGTGTACTGCTGCTCTTGCTGCCCAACTGAGGTGAGGGGCAGCCCAGGGAACACAGGTCCTCTGAGACCACCAGGCTGCCCACAAAATGCTCAGTGATTACACTGCCCTGGTCCAACACAGAGGCAGGCAGGATGCGGCTGGTCTCAGTTCCCACCACCGCACCAAATTCTGAACACTCTCCATTTGTCACTGATGAGTTCATCTCGTCCTGTTGGACAGAGCAGTCACTCTTCTCTTCCTCCCCTCCCGCTCTGTACCTTCCCTCTTCCACCACTCCTCCCCCGATACCCCTCTCAGGCTCCAGTGTCAGAGACGTCTCAGGCTGTCTGGGAGGCAGGGTTGGCAAAGCATCAGGCTCTGTGTATAGGGGTGGGTTCGCCTCACTCTGTTCCATCACTACTACCTTAGGAGCACTGCCATGAGGAGGAACCTCCTCCACATACACCTGGATAAGGAGGAAGGAAGAGTGAATATTAACATCAGGATGGAATAAAGCAATATGGATATGATAAGCCAACAGGTAGTTACAAATCACCAGTCATTATCTGACATTGGATCAATGAGCCAAGTCAAGTGATCAGGTTAAATCTGCTACAGCAGCCATAATCTCTGATCCACGTCTGGTAGTGCATGGCGTCGAATATTCTGACAACATGACAGAATCACAGTAGAATGTGTAATAAAACGATCAGAGCATTTTGATTTCATTTTTATAGCTAATTCATCACAATTGCCACCGGCCATTTCATATGCACCTGCTGAACTCTGCTGTAAAATGTAGCACTTTAGTTTAACAGTTTTAATTTCAGATTTGACCCCAGTGTGCAGTTATAACAGACTAATTTCCAGCTGCAGTGTAGTTGTGGCAGAGTATGTGTGTGTGTGTGTGTGTGTGTGTGTGTGTGTGTGTGTGTGTGTGTGTGTGTGTGTTGGGGAATGCAGTAGGAGCTGCGGGT
Source organism: Oncorhynchus kisutch (assembly GCF_002021735.2). Classification (NCBI taxonomy): domain Eukaryota; kingdom Metazoa; phylum Chordata; class Actinopteri; order Salmoniformes; family Salmonidae; genus Oncorhynchus; species Oncorhynchus kisutch. The sequence goes on from NC_034180.2 coordinate 35,651,895, forward strand.
AGGAAATAAGGGAGGGACCAAAACAACTTGTTACACTCGGCTTGGAAGCAGACAAGAGGACCCAGGATCTATTAAAAATGTTCTCTGTCCATGAGAGATGACAGGGTGCAACAGCATGTAGGAGGGGACATTCTAATTTACAGGGTATAAATACACAACCCCCTAGTTGTATTAGATCAGAACCATTTTGGGCCACCTACCAGTCTTCCCAAATTCCCATCCCCTCAAAAGATGAAGACTTTTCTGTTAGTATCCCCTATATTTTAGATATACAATACAACAAAACATTAATCTGTTCAGAATCTCTTCAAGCTTAGTCTCATGTGACAAATTTGGTTTTGGGTGCCAAGCGCACCTTAACTTTGACCCAGCCAGTCCAAACTCTTCATACCTGGTCAGTGAAGGTCTCCTCTGTAGCCAACTCGCTGATCTCCTGGGCTGATGTCTCCATCCTCTCCCCCATTGGTCCCTTCTTAACTACATCCTCATAGTGTTCTTCATCCTGGGGTAGCAGAACACAACATGAAAGGGACTGCAGCATGCTTAGGGTGAACACTGGGTCTTAGATGGCCAAATCCATACAGTGGAGTATCACAAGACTTCTCTATCATCTGGTTCCAGACATTCACAAGCTGGGCAGCACTGATTTACATTTGGTTTTAAAGCACCTGTGTGACAATACATACATTATATAGACAGCTGACATTCATATTACAGGATGTTCAACATTCAAGCCATTTTAATGCTATTATAGCAATTAACCTTAATAAAGCTCCTCTGTAGTTTTGGAAAAAGCAAAAGGGAAACCTTTTAACTAATGTGAAGACCAAAGCACATATTATACTGACACCCTGATTTGACAGCCAAATTCACCTTTGAAGTCATACATCAGCTCTGTGGATCAATTGAATCAATGCAAATGCACCCATCAAATAAGCACAAGGCTAATTGCTAACTTGTTTTCTCTACAATGTTGATTTTCAAAGCAAATTGTGTCACATGCGCTGAATACAACAGATGTAGACCTTACCTTTTAATGCTTCCTTGCAAGCCCTTAACCAACAATGTATATCAATGATGTATGTATAGATCAATGATGCCGCTCTTGCTGCGGGTGATTTTCTGATCCACCTCTCCGCAGACACCACCATTCTGTATACATCTGGCCTTTCTTTGGACACTGTTAACAAACCTCCAAATGAGCTTCAATGCCATACAACACTCCTTCCTTGGCCTCCAACTGCTCTTAAATGCTAGTAAAACTAAATGTACGCTCTTCAACCGATCGCTGCCCGCAACCGCCTGCCCGACTAGCATCACTACTCTGGACGGTTCTGACTAAGAATATGTGGACAACTACAAATACCTAGGTGTCTGGCTAGACTGTAAACTCTCCTTCCAACCTCATATTAAGCATCTCCAATCCAAAATTAAATCTAGATTTGGCTTCCTATTTTGCAGCAAAGCCCCCTTCACTCATGCTGCCAAACATACCCTCGTAAAAATGACTATCCTGCCAAACCTTGACTTCAGCGTTGTCATTTTCAAAATAGCCTCCAACACTCTACTCAGCAAATTGGATGCCATCTACCACAGTGCCACCCGTTTTGACATCAAAGCCCCATATACTACCCACCACTGCAACCTGTATGTTCTTGGTGGCTGGTCCTCACTACATATTCGTCACCAAACCCACTGGCTCCAGGTCATCTACAAGTCTTTGCTAGGTAAAGCCCTGCCTCATCTCAGCTCACTGGTCACCATAGCAGCACCCACCTGTAGCACGCTCTCCAGCAGGTATCGCTCACTGGTCATCCCAAAAGCCAACACCTCCTTTGGCCACCTTTCCTTCCACTTCTCTGCTGCCATTGACTGGAACAAATTGCAAAAATCACTGAAGTTGGAAACTAACTCCCTCACTAACGTCAAGCATCAGCTGTCAGAGCAGCTTACCGATCACTGCAGCTGTACACAGCCCATCTGTAAATAGCCCATCCAACCACCTACCTACCTACCTCATATTTGCTTTTCTGGTCTTTTGCACACCAGTATCTACTTGCACATCCTCATCTGCACATATATCACTCCAGTGTAAATTGCTAAATTGTAATTACTTTGCCACTATGATCTATTTATTGCCTTACCTCCTTGCCTCATTTGCACACACTGTATATTTTATATTGTGTTATTGACTGTACATTTGTTTATCCCATGCTTTATCTTGGCCAGGTTGCAGTTGTAAATGAAAACTTGTTCTCAACTGGAGTACCTGGTCAAATTAAGGTGAAATAAAATGAAAATATATTTTAAAATGCAGTTAAGATAATATACATAGCCTCATTTTGTTATTTTATTGTGTTACTTTTTATTTCATTTAGTAAATAGTTTAACCAACAATGCAGTTCAAGAAATAGCTAAGGGCTTGTAAAGTAAGCATTTCATGGTAACCTGTTGTATTTGGCACATGTGACAAATTAAGGAGCCTATTGGACCTAGACTTGGCGCTCCAGTACCGCTTGCCGCGCGGTAGCAGAGAGAACAGTCTATGACTTGACAATTTTTGGGGTCTGTAATGCTCCAGTTTCCATTAGGGCTGGGAACTGCCAGAGACGTCACGATACGACATTATTACGATACTTAGGTGCCGATACAATACGTATTGCAATTCTCACGATTCTATATGTATTGCGATTCAATATTGTGATATGATGTTTCAAACATATTGCTCACTATATGTCTGCTGCAGAGAGACAAGAGAGCATGAGAACATTTGTTTTGATCAGTCATGGAAATTAACGTGCTGATAACATGTTGGCTCACTATTAAAAAAAGAGATGGAGAACAAGCTATAGGATGAAAAATACCAGAGTTTTGGCGCAGGTACAGCCGACTAGCGCTAGCTAAGGCTACCTAGCAACAAAACTATTTAATTAAATCGATACTGAGTCAAGTATCAATATAATATCATCCAAAATTCTATTATGATGTAACTGTTGATTTTTTCCCACCATCACTATTAACCATTCCATTCTAAAAACCTCAAATTCAAACAATAACAGGCCTTTCAATAGTCACATTTTCCCCAACATTCAATGAAGTCAAAAACATGATAAATTATAAATCTGATCTGCAGTGACCAGATTTCCATGATACTGATTGTTTTTACCATTCCTGGAAGGTTTAGTCCATGCAGTTATGTGAGTGTGAAAACCAGAAGCATTCCATGAGTATGGCAAATGGTAGCTGGCTTTTAGTGAATTGCATCAAGGCTGAGGTAAACAGAGAGGGAGATGGTTGATTGGAAAGCCAGTGAAATTACAGAGGAAATAGGAAACCCATTGGTGGCAGTGAGTCTCACCGTTGTGAACCAAGCAGAAAGTAAAGCCCTGGCCCTATAGTGCCAGCAAGAGATGACTGCCAGCTTGGCGCTGGCAAAGTCGGCTACCTGGTCTTCCTCTATCAGAATATCATCTGTGTTTATCTCCCCCTTCTCCTCCTCAGTCTCCTCCTCCTGCTGCTCAGTGCCCCCCTGGCAGGGTAAGGACCCTGGCTTAGGGTCCTCACTGGGGCTCAGCTGCTCCAGAGATGCCCTCCCGCAGCCTATCTTCTCCTGGGCTCCCAGCACACCAGGCCTCTCAGCCTCACCTAGACTGGAGCCCAGCATACTGACACTAGCAGTTGGCTGCAGGGAACGCCTGTCCCCCAGAAGAGCACCTTCACTGTCTGTGTGCTGTAGCTTGAAGTCACAGAGAGTTGAGGTGTTATTCAAAGGCCAGCATAGAGATGTTCCTTTTTAATGTAATTGCAAGGTGTTGAAAATAATGGTATAAATGTGACTGCTTTAGCACGGCGTGAGATATGAAGGTACATCATGTGATCATGCCAAGCTAGCATGCTGTGCGCCCCACATTGTGGACACATCACTAATCAACAAAACCCTGAGCCTGAAACCTCTGCCTTTATTAACACAATATGGTTCAGCCCAATAAGCTTAGAGTAGGAATTCCTCTATTGGGGTTAATTTCTCTCAGCAAGGTTTATTCTGCATTTCCTTTCAGAGTCAGTGTCAAACCTGTGAGAACATCTCACTGAACCACATTGAACGGAGTCAACCGATTTCTCTTTTCTGCACAGAGGAGAAAAAAACATGGCAGGGAAAAATGTACTTTCAAAGCTTACCTTCAGAATGGCTGCAAGTCAGGAGAAGATAATGAAGAGGAGAAAATAAGAGAATGTCAACAATGCTGCCACAACAAAAAAGTAGTTATATCATACTGTAAACACACTAATAATATCTGAAAACTGGCAAGTTAATTGGATAAACTGTGAATGAGAAATGCCTCCTTTCAGACTCAGAAATAAGGCAATTCACAAGGACAGTCCTCTCTGACTGAGGAATATGAAGAACAAGAAAATTACAACGTCGTTAGGTTTGTAGCTAAATTGATTTGAGAGGGCATAAAGATGCCAGAGAGACAAGACAGAGGAACTTAGTTTATCCCTTTGTTGCTCTATATTTAAAAATCAGCAGAGATAACGAGGCTGACTGCACAGCCATGGCAGACTGACTGGGGAAGACACACGGAGACAATTTCCTCCAAAACCCATTTGTCTTTAATATAACCACTTATTTATTTCCCAACTTATTACTGCTGTTCATATAACCATAATTACCTCTATCTCCCCTTCCATTCTCTTCCATCACTGCCCTTTCATTGCGGGTCAATTAGAATGCAATGAGAGCAGCGCAAGCCACAGATCTAAAGCCAGGACTGAATTTGACTATTGAAAAGAGCTCCTGCATGACAAAGCCTTTCAGTAATATGGCCCATAATTAACATCATTATGGGTGATCTAGGGCAGAGGGGGTTGTGGGGTTGAGAGAGGAGTAGGGGTCTGGCCTTTTGATCGGGCTGTCCAGGGGTCCATCTACGGCAGAATGACAGCATGGGGTGAATACTGAGACTCAGTATGGGCGACAGGGAACCTGAATCATGGCAGCAGTGGCTCCAGGGTTATGAGCCAGGCCAGCCTGTTAATCTGGTCTCAATCTTCATTTAACATACAAATCTCATCATGATAATGAATAGTCTCTAACAGGGACCTCTTTAACAAGATCGCAGTGATAAGTAAATTAGTGGCATCCCTGTTGCCTTACCTTTGGTTGTCCTTACGATCTGTTTCCCTGGTTCTAAAATGTAATAAAGACAGTTGAAGCATAGTGAATATATTTGTAGCAAACATACAGAATTCTCATGGACTGATATCACAAGCAATGAGCTTGAGACGCAACCAAAAACAAAGGAGTCTCGTTAAGAATAGTTTCAGACTGTAGAACTGTGGGGTAAGTGGAACCAATCAAGCCTGAAGAGATGGCTTGGCTTTGGTGTTGTTTTCCATGAAACAAAACATTGTTTTACTATGTGCAGGGGGGAGGCAACTAACTCACCTGATGTCCTGCGCCCGGGTCTCCCCTCTGCGGAAAGGTCTTCAGCCCGGCAGTATCCAGCCTTCTTCAGCCTCTCTGGGCTGTAGCGGTACTTCCCCGACCCTGGGTCTGCACACAGCACAGCAAGCAACACCATCACTCAGGCACTACCGCTCACTCACTCAAAACCAGGTCAGTGAATTAAAGAAATCGTTCTCTACTCTTCAAATGGGGACACAACAGTTAATAATTGTTCCACATTTCCAGTGAAGTGATCCTCTTTCACTCAATGACAGCCTTTCCTGTTGCTTTGTTAACAGCCACAGCTATGTTTAGTGCCTTTATCTTTTCTTCATATTAACCATATTTATCTGGAATACTCACAGAGAGAATCCATTTCGAGGATGGCCTCTTTTACCTGGAAGACAGAAATCAAAAGAAAACGGTAGGTGTCACTTTTATTAGACTTCAAATTTACAACTGCCGCATTGATACGTTTATTACATTTAAAAAAACAAAGAACAGCTCCACCCCCCCACCCTTCCTATAAGGTGCATAGGTCTGCATGTAAACAACGAACGTCAGCATGTCAAAGGAGATTAAATGGAGATACACACAAAAAACATTTATTTTATGCAGAAGTGTGTTAAGACTAGTAGTATTTCTTTGTCATAATATAAATGTATAATAAAAAATGTAGGAATGAAAAATAAGAAGGGAACTGTAGTAGATGATTGAATGAGAATAAGAAGATTCAAGCTAAATGTAATTGTTTATATTTAAGCTGGGTAATTGTTCATTCAGTAGGAAGGGTAGAGAAATCATCAAATAATGAAATGAAGGGTTGTCAAAGGGAGTACAATTTATCTGTTAATCCTCTTAAAGGTGAATTTGATATTTTCTAATTTAAGAAAAAATATATATTGGAGCCATACAGCTAGAGAGGAAGGGGCTGCGGATTTCCAATTCAGCAGAATCCTGCCACGAGCCAGAAGAGTTGTGAATGCAATACTATGAGTGTTTAGACAATATACGAGGGGGGTCTTCTACAGCTCCAAAAATAGCAACATAGGGAGATGGTTGACGTTGACTAGCTAAGATACAGTGACAAGATTTCAAAAGACGGAAGTCCAGAAAGCTTATCCATTTGGAGAAAGACCAGGATGCATGTTAGGTTTGCAGGAGACTGCGCACAGCATTCACATTTGTCCTCTATATATCAGGGTATATGTCTGCCTGTCTGGACTTGCTCACAATGAACTCGAAGGAGCACCTTGAACTGGATGAGTCAGAGTCAAGCGCAGGAAGAAGACGAGTTTACCCTTTTTAATAGCGCTTTCCCACCAGTTTAAGTTCTATATTCATCTCATGTTCCCACTTCTCCATAGTTCTGTTAAGGGTGGTGTTGCCGAAGCACATAACATACAAGTAAAATGTATGAGATTAACCTCTTCTGGCTAGATTTAACATTTTAAAGCAGTTTGTCTCATGGCAATGCCTCCGGCAGGTTGGGGAAGATATTATTTTAACGAATACGCCAGATAAAGATGTTTCTACTGGCGTCTTCGTCCAAGAGATTAGTGATCATTGCCCAGTTGTGTTAGAGATGGGAGAATACAAAAATCTAAGCCTCGCGCCATTACAAAGAGGAACGTCAGTCAACACAATCTTTATTCTAGTGACCTTGATTGTATTTCAGCTATCCCTGAACCTGATTTAGCTTTGCGCTTCTTTGCAGATGTCTTCTATACCATTGTGAATAATCATGCTCCCTTCAAAAAAATTAAGTGTTAAAAAAGTTGATTCAATGCCTAGTGCACACCGGAATTATCAAAAGGGATAAAAGGGATGATGCTTGGGTCAAGGCCAGAAACACCGGCTTAGGCCTGTCAGACAAGTTTTTAAGCAACTGAGGAATCATTGTGTAAAATCGAAATCTAAAAGGCTAAATCTGATTATTACAAAACTGCTCTTTCAGATTGAAATGGGAGCCCGGCTAAATTCTGGAAAACTGCCTCCCCTCTGCCACAACAAATTCATTCATACACTGGCCTCATTACAGGGGAAGAAAATGCCGTAATTGATGCATTTCAAATCAGCGGGCTCTCTTTGATAGAACTTCTAAGCCTATTTACAATGATATTGGGCTGGATGCTGATAGGGAAAACCTGCTGAATGAGTGATGCTAGCAATAGACAAGTGATGCTAGCAATAGACAAGTGATGCTAGCAATAGACAAGTGATGCTAGCAATAGACAAGTGATGCTAGCAATAGACAAGAAATCCACTGAAGGCGGTAATTGGATTCTGGTCTGCTTAAGTGTGCAGCGCCCATCATTGTTGCCTTAAAAATAAATAAAAAATCATTCGTTATTTAACATTGTTTTCAGGAAATATTCCCAAAGTATGGAAATCACCTCGTGCCACCATGACATAGGGCGGGGATCATAGTGATTTTAATAATTAATTATCTCCTAATTTCAAGGCTTCCTTGTCTAGCTAACATTCTTAAATCTTTGGTAAATGCACAACTTTGCAAACATCTTTATCAGAGAAATGTACATTACTCCTTTGTTTACAAGGGCCTACTTCATAAACATCTGTTGAAGTATGGACACCGGAGTTGCCTAACCAGGATTGGTTAAGGTTTCTAGGGTCTCCACAGAGCTAGATAAATTTGCTTTTAAATTTAATGCACTGTATTGCCAGAACAAAATTCAAAATAAATTATCTTGATCTTTATCTGGTGCAGTTTAAAGTATTGATTGGAGACTTATTTACGGAGGAATTCAACTGTTTTTCTGGTTGATTTGTGATGTTTGTTGTGCTTACCATGATTATAAATGTACACAAATTATGTAAAAATAGTATTATACAGGGCACATTTGGAAAGGAGACCTAAGCCTCAATGTCTTCGCTTTCAAAATAAAGGTTAAGTAAATACAAAATAAATTAAAGTATAAGCAATATAGAAGCTTGTATAAGTGGCAGGGAACCATTTTCTATGGAATCGCTAAACACCTACAAAACAGTTAATCAGATAATATTTTGTAAAATTCTGGGGTAGCAGTCAGGTCCCTGAGCTTTGCTACTCTGCATTTACCAAAATTATTCTTGTAATTCTTGCAATGTTTAGCGTCAGATGAGCTGATTGTAGGGGCATTTCAGTTTGCCAAGAAGGAGTCCATTTTAGAGGCAGTGAGTTGGGGATTCAGATGTGTAAAGAAATGAATAGAATGATAAAAGGTTTTGTTGATATCGGAAGGGGTTGACAAAGTACCATGGGCATCTTTAATATGTGGAATGAAACGAGAAGCTGCATTGCATTTGATCTTTGTCGCCATACTCATAGAAAGAACCTTTGGACTGTAACAGCTTTTCAGCTTTGGATGTAGCTAAATGATCAAATTGTGCCTGAAGATCATTGCTTTTTGTATAGCTGAGGATCTGGGTTCATAGCATATTGGCGATCTAGGTCTGAAATATATGTGATTGTATATACATACGGTAATCTCCATTAGAGATCTTCATGCTTTATTAAGAGTGGCAGAGTAATATTTGATATTTGGAGACTAAAAAACCCTCGACCTAGTGAGATATACACTACCGTTCAATAGTTTGGGGTCACTTAGAAACGTCCTTGTTTTTGAAAGAAAAGCTATTTTTCTGTCCATTAAAATAACATCAAATTTATCAGAAATACAGTGTAGACATCATTAATGTTGTAAATGACTATTGTAGGTGGAAACGGCAGATTTTTAATGGAATATTTATATAGGCGTACCGAGGCCCATTATCAGTCACCATCACTCCTGTGTTACAATGGCACGTTGTGTTACCTAATCCAAGTTTATCATTTTAAAAGGTTAACTGTGCATTAGAAAATGCTTTTGCAATTATGTTAGCACAGCTGAAAACTGTTGTAATGATTAAAGAAGCAATAAAAAAAAAGGTCTTTTTTAGACTAATTGAGTATCTGGAGCATCAGCATTTGTGTGCTCGATTTCACATTCAAAATGGCCCTCTTCTGAAACTCGTCAGTCTATTCTTGTTCTGAGAAATTAAGGCTACTCCATGCGAGAAATTTCCAAGAAACTGAAGACCTCGTACAACGCTGTGTACTACTCCCTTCACAGAACAGCACAATCTGGCCCTAACCAGAATGGAAAGAGGAGTCAGAGGCCCCGGTGCACAACTGAGCAAGAGGACAAGTACATTAGTGTCTAGTTTGATGAACAGACACTTCAAGCCCTCAACTGGCAGCTTCATTAAATAGTACAATTATTTCAAATAAATCATTATTTATAACTGTGGCAACATCTTGACGATATTTCATATTCATTTTGCAACTAATTTCATGCATGTTTTCATGGAAAACAAGGACATTTCTAAGTGACCCCAAACATTTGAATGGTAGTGTACATGGAGGAGACTTAATCAAACTAGTCATCTTGACTACTTTGTCTCTTTCTCACTTGAATCTAAGTTTTTTTTTATAATAGGAGAGAATGCAATCGGATCATCATTGGCCTTCACAAAACTCTTACAGGGGAGGGGGGGGGGGGGGCTTGGAGGGCTGGCGGTTGGGAGCTTGGGCCGGTGGATCGCTGGTTCAGGCCTCTTTAAAAAATAAAATAAAAAATAACCTTGTGGGTGATCTGTCGACATGCCCTTGAGTAGGGCGTTGACCCTGGTTGCTTCTGTGTGTCGCTCTGGATGGGAGTGTTAGATGACTAATGTGATGTAGTTGAGTGGTTTCACTGCAAGTATATTGTATGTTTTAAGCATTCAATAAAAAAATAAAGAGTGGCAGAGTAAGAAATAATTTGAACTCTGAGAAAAGCCATTAAGGTTGCCCAAAGGAGAGAGTAAGAAACGGTCCGACTTATTTGTTTCTAGAAAATGAGTAAATCGATTACAATTAGGGTACAGAATGTTTCATCAGAAAGTAGGAAGTCTCCAAAATGGTCGATCCTTTTGACATAGCAAAAGTTTATATCCAAAAGTAGAGGGTGCATGGTCCGAAATGGCAATAGCTAAGTATTCGCACGAGTCAACTGCTGGCATGAGTGTGTTATCAATGAAAAAGTAATTATATGGACGGTGTGGTAGACATAACAAAAAAATGGAAAACTCCTTCACAAGAGTGTTTTGTAATATCCAGGGGTCAGTGCAACCATTCCATTGAATACATGTGGAGAAAGCTTTGGACATCATTGACTGATGGGTTCTAGGATGTGAGCGATCTAATTTTCGATCTATGACAGTTATTATCTCCTCCGAAGCTTAAATAGTGACTGTCCAAATGGATAAGAGATTGTTAGTGAAGATTACATAGTCCCATTTGAGAGCATAAACATTCAGCAACACCATGGGTGTTTCAAAGTGTACAGGTTACAATAATGCATCTTCCTTTTGAATCTGAATTCCATCTGACGGAATGAAGGGTATCTTCTTATGAATAAGAAAGGCAGGCCCTAGTGTTGATATTTGAATGATAAAAACTGAACCACCCATGTGCTACGGAGTCTATATATTGGTCTGTAGATGTTTAAGATGGAAGAATAATTTGGATCTCTTGATTGGTCCATTTAGCCCCCTCGACGTTCCATGAGGTGAGCCTCACTGAGGCACCACTTTTTAAATGTTTTTTATTGAACCAAGTCAGTTAGGAACAAATTCTTATTTACAATGGCAGCCTACCCCGGACGACACTGGGCCAATTGCGCTCCGCCCTATGGGACTCCCATTCACGGCTGGTTGTGATACACCTGGAATCTAACCAAAGTCTGTAGTTACGCCTCTAGCACTGAGATGCAGTGCCTTAGACCACTGCGCCACTCAGGAGCCCTTTTGTGTTGGTAGATTGATAAGTCTTTCATTGATGATAGTGAATTTGAATTATCAGATGTCTCACAATCAGTTGTGATGTATTTCACAGAAAATAACTAGGCCAAACCTCAAAAAGTATGTCTATCAGAACGTGACATCTGCCTTCTCTTAGCGTTTGGCCTAGTACGTACCTTGCCAATTCAATGTGCCCAGGCTAAAACCGGTCGTGAGGGGAAAAATGCAGACATTAATTTAATGACAGAACCCTCTGAATTGTCTTCAATATTTGTGATTCGTATATTTGAACGCCGTGAAAAATTCTATACCATCTATGGTTTCGGAGAGGAGCTAGTTTTTCTCCAGCGATGTGCACCTTTCTTCCAGTGATTCAATTCTGTCACTGTAGCCAGATGGACAATGGATGTTGAGCAAAATCTGTTGGCCATGGCCATCTATGGTTTTGCAACACTATCGAGAGTTCTGAGAATCATGAAGCAAAGTTTGTCAGAGACGGTAGGTAGGCCTGGTGCAGAGTTTTCAGTCATCTTAGAGTTTCGTTCCGATTTCTCTTGTCTTTGGGACGCAGTTTATGAGCTATTTTCAAGTAAGTAGTTGCGTTAGACTTTAGAAAAAAGTTAGTGAACTAGAAAATGTATATTTTAACTTTGTTGAAAAGAAGAAGCCACCCACACATACAACCTTCATTCACATGTTAACCCGGAAGCCAGAGCATTAGTTTAGAGGGAGGGATTAGAGTTGGTTGGTGCAAGACTGTGGGCTACTTGACAGGAGTGGAGAGGAAACCCTTGTCGCTATAGATTTACCTTCTGTGGGACAATGGTGTGGTGGTTCTCTAGAATCAGTTTCTTGATATGATGAGCCCAGAGGCGCTTCTCCTCTACAGTCTTGGCCTGAAAAAGACACTTGTCAATTATACTGAGCTCATACAGAACTACTCTTATTACAAGAGAGGACGGGCTTATGGTCCACACTCACCTGCACAGTGTGAGGCTGCTTGGGATGCTTGAAGTGGATCACACTGAAGTGCAGGGGGTCCTTGGCGCTGTCAAGCAGCATCAGGGTCGAGCACTGAAACCACAGGGAGCAACGTTACGCCAACCCAACAGAGCTAGCTCATGGCATTTGGGTTAGGTTCCTCTACTTTTTGTTCATTACCAATATGTGTGTCTTGTAGACATAGTGCTCTCCTCTCTTTTTGGTGATGAGGAGCATCTTGTCAAAGAGGAACAGCATCCTGGTGTTCTTGGCACGTTGGACCTGGAAGGTTCCCTCCAGCACCAGCTCTCCATACGTAGTGAGGTCAGGACCCTTCCAGTTGATCAGGAGAGACTGGATCTCCTGCACACACACACACACACACACACACACCTGATTGCATCTAGGTCTCCTAAACCTAGTCTGTGTACACAACACTGACAAAACTATACATAAAAGCATGCACAAGGGGTGAAAAGTCTGAAGAGAACAGTATTTGTTTAATGCGACAACAACAGGTAGGCCAGGAACCAATGGGCAGTGAACTCACCATCTAATCAAAGGCATTAATTGAAACAAATAGAAAACCCAGCAGACACTGTGGCCCTGTGGTAGATTTATTGAGTCCCTACGAGGCCCCAAATCCCTGACCAAACTAAACAGAGGTCGGGGAGACATGGAGCTTTGAGCCACCTAGGAGACTTACTGATCAATACCACTCGGAGCAGGTTTACACATTTGCTTTGGCCATTTTTTTTCTAAAGATTTAGGCTTCAGCAAACGTCTTAAGGTTGATTATGGAAGTTAATGGGCTGCTTTATTGGAACAACAAAGACTGTGCAACTAAACAAAAAAAATGGAATAGCCTGCCCCCACACAGTACAGTAAACTCAGTCAGGGAGTTACTGTGGGAGCAGCAGGAGAGCAACCTGAAATAGTTGCTGGGTGACTAAAAGGATTCCCCATCAACACAACCTCCAGCAAGACATTGAAACAGCATAATAAAGTTATGGCCATGACAGACAGGATAAACTATGAGCAGAGCAAGAGTAGCTACACTTCATTAACTGATATAAAACCTATTGAGAAACAATCACATACAAAATTTGCCCAATTAGATACACTATATAATGATGCAGGTGTAACACAATAGTGGTAGGTGGAAAGGGGCGGGTCAAATTCCATTCACCTCTCCCTGAGAGTAGCCATACTGACCTGCAGCCTGACAGCGTGCTCGTGTTTCCGCTTCATGTCATTGATGTACCAGGCCACCCCGGTCATGGTGTCAATGGCCTCCTGCACCACCTCATAGCCCTCCTTCTCAGGGTCAAAGTGCTTGGCGATCTCCTGTTAGAGGGAAAACAGCCAGAGCACGAGAAATCAAGACCTCTGGAATGAAGTTGAATGTGTTGTTGTATGCTATACAATGCTCTACCATTGCCATCTTACCAGGTTAAACATTTATTGGCCTCCTGTCAAGGGACCCCACAATCAACCTGCAATTGCAGAAGTACAATTCTACACAGCTTACTTGGACCATCTCTACCCATAGAAAAGGTAGTATGCAGTGAGGACCAGTGTACCTGCAGAAGCAGGTGGTATTTGAGGATCCTCTGGACAGGTTTGAGCAGGTAGGAGCCCAGGGGGAGAGAACGCTTGAGGAAGGCCTGGCGATCCCTGAAGAACTTGGCCAGAGTCGTACTCCTCATGCAGTCGGTCAGTGTACCCACAGAGCTAGAGGGAACACAAGTCAATGCATCGTATCATATGACTTCCATTGTAATTTAAGGTTACAGATTCTTAACATGTCCCCCAAAAGGTTCCAGAAAAACTTTACATTCTTCTACTTACTTGGGGTAGTTTGTGCAGTACTGTGTATAGATTTCAAAAGCGTCGCTCTATAAAATAGCACAGGGAGGAAAAACACAAAACCAGATCAATAACACTCCAGCCTGTCCAGCTTCCCGATGATAGGTATCAATTCAGTCTGTGCGAGTGGCCTCCTCTCACTTTGTCTACGAAGCAACTGGCCACAGCAACCGGGTCATTCTCACACATGTCCAGAGACTGCAGCAGCTCACTGTGGAGGAAGACAGACCGACGCAAGACTAGAATAAGGTTTAGGTCGGAGACCACAAAAGAAATTCAGTGTAAACTACATCCAGGTACTATGTTAAGTATGAAAACATGTTTATGTTTTGCATGGCTGAATGCATTTGTTCTGGTTAACCTCATTCTGCCCAAAGACTCAACAGGGTCAGGTTTTCCACAGCAGAGTGGACACAAGGAGAGGGGTCACCATGCAAAAACATAAAAGGAGTACAAAACCAAAAAAAGTTGTTTTTACATGGTCACACACAAAATCAAACACTTTCATAACTTACAACACCCTTCAGCTGCATGGGCTGACAAATAAAAGGAACAACATAGCAATATGTCAATATGCTGAGTACAATGGTATGTCTTTATACTTTTTTGTTTTGCCTTAAGACAAATATTTTCTTGACAAATCATGAACATGTTCCAAGACATTCTTTCATCAAGCCAATGTGGCCTATAGTGGCAGGGAAACATTGTTTCTGTTTCAGGGGTACAAGAAGATTTCAGTGTGATGACCTTTAGTGACCTGACCCTGAAATGGGAGCAGTACTGTAGCTTTAATAATAGCATGACTCAGATGCAGTCACTGGTCAGTCATGCACATCTATAAACTGAATGACAAGTCTAGGACAGTCTGAAAACCCTGCGTATGAAAATGAACTGTATTACAGTCTGCTGCGTGAGACATTCATTCTCCAATACAATGACAAATGAGAATGCCATTTCACATCTCCTCATCTCCTCAGAGGTTCATACAGTTTCTGCTTGAATTAATGTCCTCCATCACCTGGGAAATGTGCAAGAGTTGCACATGTTTTCAAACCAGTGCTTTAAAAGTACGCTTGGCTCTTGCGGATCAGCTCACCCTGGGCCCTTGCTGCGACTGAGTCGTGCCAAGGGCCCAGGGTTTAGCCGAGATGATGGAAAGTGTAACGCGGGCATTGGCACGCATCCCCAGGCCGTAGCAGCCATGTCTAGGTCAGACTACATCGTAGTAATCCAGTCTAACTTCATTTACTTTATAAAACAAAAGCAAACTCCCCACTCCAGTGTAACACATTGTATATTGATGCTGTAGTTGAGCCAGAGGGATGCACATGAAAACTCCCCCTGCTTTAGATGTAACAATCACTAATCAAAAGCTCTATTTTACACTGGTGGAAATCTCATACAGTTGAAGTCAGAAGTTTACATACACCTTAACCAAGTACATTTAAACTCAGTTTTTCACAATTCCTGACATTTAATCTCAGTAAAAATTCCCTGCCTTCGGTCAGTTAAAATAAAGTGGTGATCCTAAGAATGTGAAATGTCAGAATAAGATTAGAGATAATGATTTATTTCAGCCATCACATTCCCAGTGGGTCAGAAGTTTACATACTCTCAATTAGTATTTGGTAGCATTGCCTTCAAATTGTTTAACTTGGGTCAACCGTTTCGGGTAGCCTTCCACAAACTTCCCACAATGAGTTGTGAATTTTGGCCC
Source organism: Oncorhynchus kisutch (assembly GCF_002021735.2). NCBI lineage: Eukaryota > Metazoa > Chordata > Actinopteri > Salmoniformes > Salmonidae > Oncorhynchus > Oncorhynchus kisutch. The sequence goes on from NC_034180.2 coordinate 35,667,737, forward strand.
ATTCCTCCTGACAGCTAGTGTAACTGAGTCAGATTTGTAGGCCTCCTTGCTCGCACACGCCTTTTTAGTTCTGCCCACAAACAGTCTTTAGGATTGAGGTCAGGGCTTTGTGACGGCCACTTCAATACCTTGACTTTGTTGTCCTTAAGCCATTTTGCCACAACTTTGGAAGTATGCTTGGGGTCAATGTCCATTTGGAAGACCCATTTGCGACCAAGCTTTAACTTCCTGACTGAGGTCTCGAGATGTTGCTTCAATATATCCACAGAATATTCCCTACCTCATGATGCCATCTATTTTGTGAAGTGCACCAGTCCCTCCTGCAGCAAAGCACCCGCACAACCTGATGCTGCCACCCCCGTGCATCACAGTTGGGATGGTGTTCTTCGGCTTGCAAGCCTCCCCCTTTTCCCTCCAAACATAACAATGGTCATTATGGCCAAACAGTTCTATTTTTGTTTCATCAGACCAGAGGACATTTCTCCAAAAAGTACGATCTTTGTCCCCATGTGCAGTTGCAAACCGTAGTCTGGCTTTTTTATGGAGGTTTTGGAGCAGTGGCTTCTTCCTTGCTGAGTGGCCTTTCAGGTTATGTCGATGCAGGACATGTTTTACTGTGGATATAGATACCTTTGTACCCGTTTCCTCCAACATCTTCACAAGGTCCTTTGCTGTTGTTCTGGGATTGATTTGCACTTTTCGCACCAAAGTACGTTCATCTCTAGGAGACAGAACGTGTCTCCTTCCTGAGCGGTATGACGGCTGCGTGGTCCCGTGGTGTTTATACTTGCATACGATTGTTTGTACAGATGATCGTGGTACATTCAGGCATTTAGAATTTGCTCCCAAGGATGAACCAGACTTGTGGAGGTCTACAATTTTTTCTGAGGTCTTGGCTGATTTCTTTTGATTTTCCCATGATGTTAAGCAAAGAGGCACTGAGTTTGAAGGTAGGCCTTGAAATACATCCACAGGTACACCTCCAATTGACTCAAATTATGTCAATTAGCCTATCAGAAGCTTCTAAAGCCATGACATCATTTTCTGGAATTTTCCAAGCTGTTTAAAGGCACAGTCAACTTAGTGTATGTAAACTTCTGACCCACTGGAATTGAGATACAATGAATTATAAGTGAAATTATCTGTCTGTAAACAATTGTTGGGAAAATGAGTTGTGTCATGCAAAGTAGACGTCCTAACCGACTTGCCAAAACTATAGTTGGTTAACAAGAAATTTGTGGAGTGGTTGAAAAACGAGTTAATGACTTCAACCTAAGCGTATGTAAACTTCCGACATCAACTGTAAATGCACCAGAACCATTATTTTCAACCATTGGGTTTTTATGGCATTACGCCATCATTGGGAATCATGTGGGAGGAGCCTTACTCTGAGAGGATAAGGCTGTTTTATTTTTTCTCTTTTGGCATGAGGCTTGGTGAGCATATGCTGCACAACAGCTTCATATCTCCCATCTAAACATACAAATGGGTGCACAGAGCAGGTGATCGTCCTGATAACGTCTGGAGCAGAGTTGACATATACAGCCATAGTGTGATTTGTCTCATTCTTTACTCATCCCAATCTGCTGTGTTGTTCTAGGCCAATCTGCGTTTGGTGTTGGTTAGTCAGTCATTTTGTCTTTGTCCTGAAAACAGATTTAGACGGATAAACTCTCCAACACAGCCATACAACAGATGTCCTGCCGGGAAGCCTTTGAATCTTTGTCAAAAGAACATTCCAATAAAAAGGTCAATATGTCTTCTCAACGTCTGCTCAAAGGTTTGAGTGTTAGGTTGAGTTGTTTTTGTGAAGACTGTCTGTAAAAATAAAACAATTACATTTGCAGCTTACCTGTTGAACTCATATATGTCCTCTATATTCCCAAACAGGGAAGAAACCTGGTCTGGACGAATGGGAAGGTTGTCCATGTCTATGATGTGAGCCAGGTAATCCTAGAGAAACAATAACACTGGTTATACTGCCCCGACAATCTGCCTAATGAAGAACCATCCTGGAGTGAGTGCTCTGTCTAAAATACAATTTCTGATTATTTGCAGTAGAGGGAGCTTGTGCATAGATAAAGTTGAACATGCTCAAGCGGTTGCCTCCTTGGTGGAGTCCGCTTCAATGTTGTTTCAAGTTATTACACATCCTGTTCACAGGCTAAAAAGACCACAGACTTAATCCTATCTGCTGTCTATTACAACAAAACTGTATGACTCATGATTTGTGTGTTCAAATCTAAGCGGTTCAAATTGTTATTTTAAGGATTTATTACTTGTTACTGTGAGGTCAGTAGCTCTGTAAAAAACAGTCTCAGACCAGCACAGTGTTCTCACCCCATGACCCCTCTCTCATCAGGCTGCAGGACTACTCTGGGGTAGACAATATCAACTAAAAACATAGGCACAGTTTCTCCTCTCACCTAATTACACTCATGTTTGTATACAAACACATGCACATATCCAACCAGTGCAGAGTAAAGTAGAGTCCTCACACACGAGAACGTTTTGCATTCCTCTATAGAGTTCCAGAGACTTGTAGAATCTATGCCAAGGTGCATTGAGGCTGTTCTGGTGGCACAACGCCCTATTAAGACACTATGTTGGCATTTCCTTTATTTTGGCAGTTAGCTGTATGTACAGCCTACTATTAGACTGTCAGCTCAAGGTTAGGTCTAGGCTTGTGGTTATGGATGGGTAACCCATGAAGGGTAATGCCCTCTAGGGGATGGGAGGGGAAGAGGCATTTAAAGGGTTGCAATACTTCTCGGCAGTCAAGTGACAGATGGCCTAGTGAAAAATTGTTGGGCAGAAGGCTATGGAACCCAGTAAACAGATATTGACCCTCAGAATTTCAGGACATCTGTCGAGGCGGAATTGGAGTCCACCTGTCACAGAGCTGTCTTAGAGCGGAGATTAAGAGGCTTCTGCTTTATGATATGGTGTGGAGGAGCATGTTCCTGGATAGTTTATGTGTAGAGCAGACACTAACAGTAGCAGGACAAAACCAAACAGATGAATCATCAAATACATCACTGAAGTGACAAGTTTAACATCCCTGCTACTGTAACTTTGCACAATAAGATGCTACTGCAGAGCAAGTCATTGAAATGCTGCATTTAGATTGGAGAGGTTGAACTTTTTGGGGGTTGAGAGAATTGTAGATTTTGTTATTGGAAAATGGGCCAGCTTTTTCCCACCTCAACAGCATGTGGGGGAAAAAAAAGTTGCTACTCTCCTATTTTTCTTCAGTTGGCATTGTGATGGCTGTGTTTTTGTTGGCCATTGCCTGCTAGGGCCCGGAGGGCTCCGTATCCTAGTTTGGGTCGCAGTGCAGCAGGCAGCTAGGCAGTGCTCATGGAAAAGTTGGAAGTCCTGTGGAAGTGTGAGAGTGTCTGGGGAGCAGGACTGTGTCATTACTCTGGCGGATGCTGTAGCGAGGGCTCGGTAAGGGCAGATCTCCCTTCAACACCTAGGGAAGGCGCCAGCAGCCCAGTCAGACACAGAGACTCAGTGAGGAGTGCCCGTAACACACTACCTCTGACCTGTCTGCATCATGTGTTAAAGACATTATAACCTGCACTTAACAGGACTTACGCCACCATACTCCTGTCAGTACTCATCCAAAGAGGATAATTATTCCAACCTGAAGGGTGCAATAGGAGAGGCTGATCAATCTGCACAGTTGGTAGTTGTTTGACTACAAAGGCAGCAGCCATAAGAGACCAGTTGACTTGATTGCAGTGCGGATGAATCAACTCTGTCCCATTTGCCACAACTAGAAGATGAAATCAGTAGCAGCTGTTCAAATCTCTGACCAAGATCATCAGGGGAGAAGTTTCTGCCTTGAGATGCTGTGTCCTGGCCCTGATTCTGCTTTAGAACTAAATACGTGAAAATATCCCAGTCTCAGCTCTGTATGCTTTCACAGTAATATAAACATATAGAAAGCATTAACCTACATACAGAAGCTTAACCACACAACAGCTACTCTATAATTCTAATCTGCTGGTCTTACAGGCTATAATGGTTACATACTAGGGAATTCTCCATCTGATATGAGAATACCATTTGGAAAAGAAATGCAACTGCTATTGTGAGTTACGAAATACACAGGGAACATTTGTCTGAACCACATCTTAAAAATAAAAAAAACAGGAAATCAAACTAGATCCTGGTAAAACAATCAACCCTAGAATATTTTATTGGTACCAGAGACACGTGGCTTCAAAGGCCAGCAGTCACTAGGAAAATTGAGAACCTAAACCCATGAAGCCCATTCCTTTGTCTCATTACTGGCCAACTCCAATAAATCACCTCTATATAAAAGGAGGTACAGATATTAAGTCATAACTACATACCATTCCAAAAGAAACACTGAAATGACCTATTCAATTACACTAATCATATGGCCTATAGTGAAAAGATTGCATTGATTAAGATCACGTCCTAATAACCAGAACTGATTGGATGTAACCCTCAAGGCGACTCACCTCCACGATGCTGCGAAGGTCCCTGACATACATGCGCTCCGTCTCAATTATCTCCATGACTACATGGTCCACGTAGCTGAGCTTAGGGTTGGGCGCCATGGCTTCAGTGGCAAAGGGTGAGGTATGGGTCTGAGGTGCATTAGTCCTCCTGTTGGTGGTGGCGTTGTTGTTGCACTGGGACCTGGTCTGACTGTGGTTCAGCCACTGGTCTCTGGTCCCCCCCTGGCTGAGGCCCTGCGTCTTGATCTGTGGCTGCTCCCTGGCTCCCTCTGCAGGGCTGAGCTCCAGGTCAATGTCCGCTCCACTGGGGGGAGGTGGTGTGGAGGGGAGGGCTGAGGTACTGCCGTAGAGGCTGTGGCTGTCCTGGGAGGATACTGAGGACAGAGTGGACACCAGACTCACTGGACGCTCAGCCTCTCCCGCTGAGGGGTCAGCACAGAGCCGGCAGTAGCCGTCTTGTCTCTCATGGCCACCACTGATGGAGAGGGCAGAGTACAACCGAGGAGATTCTGATAGAGAGGAGAGAGTGAGAATGAGATTGAGAATAGAGTCTCAGGGCACATGGGCAGAAACAGATTGTTAAAATTGGCACATTCCACTACATTTTAGATCCATTTAATCAAATACTGTAGTCAGATGATATGACAGTATGAACCCAGTGTTCAGCGTCCCAGCCTGAAGAAGAGTGCTCTACTGCAAAAGGGGCTTTCTCAAATCCTATGGACATGCCCCAATTACAGCGTTCCACATTCTCTGGAAAACCCAGCCATTTCCTCCAACCTCCCTTACTGGTACTGGCAAAGTCTTGGAAAAACAGAAGGAAAACTGAGGGGGAGACAGGTTGGGAGAAGAGAGGGGAGTCAGAACCAGAGTCCTGTTTATACATCTAATTTATTGAGCTACTTTTCAAATCAAGAGAAATTGATTCCATATTCAGTTTCACATCCTTCCTGCCCAGACAGGGAATGTTCCAAATATATGAAGTCACAGAAAGTATTCTGAAGGTCAAAGGTCAAACCCATTTTGCATTATTAAAAAAATACATATTCTTGCCAATAAACTGCACCTTCGAGAACAAATCCCTTAATTGGCCACAGCAGTGACTAAGCCAGGTCAGGGATATTGCCAAGTGAGAACAGAGAGTTTGAGAGATGGCGGTGGTAGACATTTCATGGAGCACTCTTTGAAATTGTTTCCAACTACAGCAGTGTTGACACATTCTTAATGAAATCAATAACGCAGTCATAAAATGTGCATCGTTGGCAGACATCCACCAACTAATAACATGGACCTGTCACTAGGCAGCTTGGCCATTTGACTGGACTTGGAAAGCGGGACAGAAATGTGATCTGTCAGCAATGACTTCAGAAGAACTAAGGCCCTTTCTATATAGTAAAGAATCACAATAGTGATTAGGTATAATGAATGTAAAACAAAAATGATTAGAAATTGTAGATGAAAGATCTGAGGTCACTGGTCAGTAATTTGTAGAGTCAACAGATACAGGAAACAAAACAAGTGTCTCTCCCTCTTCAGACTTATAGACAGGATGATGTCAGTGATCTCAGTCTGGGCTACAATCCACTGTAGAGCTCGTCTGCAACAACACCAGACTCACGCATGTCAAGTCAGAGGAAGCATGGGATGAGCCTGCAAGCAAAGGTTGACCTTGACCACTTCTTAAAAGCTGTTTAAAGTAGTTCCAAAACCATGTAATAGTACTACTTACAGGGAGTAATAGCACAGTAGGCCGTTGGTCTCTGCTGTGCTGTAGTATCTGCTTAGACAGAAGCTCCTCCTTTCCCCATTTACTTTTGGCTGTGAAAATTACTACCTCGCCTGTTCTGAGCGCCAACCGCCAAGGCCTCCCCCTCCCTTCCTAGAACCGCTGTGCTGACGTCAATGCCCAGCCATTGGGAGGTGATACTGGGGGAGTAAGGACAGTCCAAACATACACCCTAATCTTCCGGTCTCCTAACAAACCCTAATGAAGTCTCAAAGGCGCTCAGTTCTACAAGTGGAGAGCAAATGATATAACCTGATCTAGGCTAATAAAATTGTAATATGGTTTTTACAGAATTCTGAAATAAATGGTGTGACTCACTCAACATTAGGATCACCACCATCAGGACAAGTCATGGCAGTGAGATTGGTCCTAATCCAAATGCTGTACTGGATGGGTAAGGCAGGAAACATAACTCATGAAGGACTAAGGCACTAGCACCCAGACCAGACATGATATGAGAAAACAGCAATCGTAAACCAACTCTACTGCAACTTCCCCACCCCCTTTCCTTACTCCGATTACCCACTGAAGAGAAAGTACTCTTTGCCTGATACCACACTCCATTGGTTTGAGATCCTCTGTACGATTTTGTCCACACACATGGAGTGGCTTTGCTAGATTACTTGCAAATTGTTAGGTTACTTGTTAGATATTACTGCATGGTCGAAACTAGAAGCACAAGCATTTTGCTACACTCGCATTAACAACTGCTAACCATGTGTATGTGACCAGTAAAATTTGATTTGATGTAGCAGGCAATGTTAAGGAATGCAAATTAAATGCCCTGGGCCAGGTTTCCCGAAAGCCTTAAGAAGCTAAGTTCATTGTTAGAACCTTCGTGGGAGTGTTTCTTTGGGGAAAACCATCCTTATTAACGTTGCACTTGAAAATGGTCATAATCTAACACTTGCCTCGGACCAAGTGCATCGTTAGATGCTTTTCTGCCCTCCCGTGTCACTTTATACACAGAAGCTTTCAGCTAAACATTGATAAACCATGTAATTCTGTCTCTGCGACCACCGATAACGTCAGAACAAAGCGGACTACAAAGTCGTCAATGTCTTAGCAATTGAAACAAAACAAGCAACATAAAAAATATGCTTAAAATGAAAACTGAGATGATTCCATTAAAATAAACAGTACGCTATAGGCCTATTTCAAGCTGTAAAATCAATTTCCTGTTTAATCAATTGAGTTCTATTTGGCTATTTGTAGGCTATTGTCTAATTTGTCTGAACATGTGTGTAGCCTAACGTGCCAAATTGGTGATTTTGTGAATTTTTATTGGTTTAAGCAGCCGTAGGTGGTAATATCTCTATAGGAGCTGATCTGTTGTCAGTATTGTGAAATAATTAACTGTTAAGGAAAGATTTGAATGGAGAAAGCTGATCCGAGAGCAGCGCTCCCGTTTTTGATCCTTTTAGTATCAACATCCTCCAACAAGGCACTTAGCGACAATTCGCTTTTCGTGGTGTTTTGGGAAATGCATGTTACATCTTCGCCGTTGCAGGAAAGATGCATCGTTAAAACACCAGTAAGCCTAAATTCCATCACTATCGGGAAACTACTGTAGGCCTAGGTAAACATGTGGCACTGGCAATAAGGTTAGCACTAAGTTAGCTAGCCTACTGTGATGCAGGGCAGAGTTTCCATTGGGCCTCTGTGGACAAGGAAGTCAGACGCAGGATAAGCAGAGAGGAAAGTACACATCTCTGGTACGCCAGTCATTTACCATGACGGACAAAATAGCAAAACAGAAAAGATCTAGACCTACTTTATATCCACAATATTATTCAATCCGAGTGACAGCAACACAATCAAAACACAAACCCTCCAGTTTTAGCTCAGTCACATACTAAAAGGTTTGGTAAAATTGTTTTAGTCCTATGTCAAGCTCTTTTTGCAGCTGCCATGTCAATACAATCATTAACCCAGCCAAACAGAAGTATTATCCAAGTCAAGGTTACAAAGACCATAGTATTTGGAGTACATTTTAGCCTACACTGCAACTTCAATAACTTAGTGTTACAAATGGTGTTTTCTGTTCCAAATAGTTACAGTATGACAATGGAATAGGTTAAAAAATAAGTCACATTGTAAAGTAAGGTACATGCTCAGGGATTACATCAGATCAACTGCTAATGTCTGAACACAGTACTATGGGCTGTTTCATTAATCACGTTGTTTAGGAAGAATAGCTGGGATTCCTGCTGTATTCATTCTGAACCCTTAATTGTAATTCTTTGAATTCCTGGTCGCTGCTGCCTGTTAAACTTCACAGACAATGTAAATTCCACAAGCATGACTACTTCTGTTAGTTCACAGCCCTCCGGCCCCCTGGGCAGCTATAGATCACCTTAGATTATACTGTTGAACAATGTTCTTCAATGTGAATGGGACCTGCATTTTTTGGGCCACTTTGAACAGACAGTGTCAGAAAATTAAAAGAATGAGAACTCCAGGTCCATGGGACTTCCCTTGAGCCAAGCCAGGTCTAGTTGGAATAACAGCGCAGGTAATTAACAGAGAGTACATCATCCCCTGGCTTTGAGCAATAGTATAGTATTTCCACAGCCTGAGATAAAGGAAGCCAAGACATTCTAAAGGGTCGCTGAGTAATCAGACAGTTTAGAACAGATGTAATCTACAGACGTTTACAATTCAGCCATAATTCTTTTGAAGTTGACAACATAAAACTGATATTACCCTGTCTGCCGATGATGACATGATTGATGTGAACTACATACGGTACAGAACCAAATAAGGTACTGTTGATGTAAAGGATGTTTCATGATCAGAAAACACCTAGTCTTCTCCACAACGACCATGGTGTCCATCTCAGACAGCCTACTGGAATTAGTGACATGTCAAATCAAAGTTTATTGGTCGCGTATACAGACGTTATCGCAAGTGCAGCAAAATGCGTTTCTAGCTCCAACAGAGCAGTAATACCTAGCAATACACAAAATCCCAAACAATCAGAACGAGCAATGTCAGAGTCCGGCACACACACACACACACACACACTTTCTAATTTAGCACACACTTATCCAGAGCGACTTACATTAGTGAGTTTTTGTACTGGTCCCCCATGGGAATTGAACCCACAACCCTGGCATTGCAAGTGACATGCTCTACCAACTGAGTGACACAGGACCAGGTGAAAGCTATGATCCCTTATTGAGGTCACTTGTAAATCCACTTAAAATCAGTGTAGATGGAGACTGGTTAAAAATGATTTTTAAGCCTTGGAGACAGATTGTGTATGCGTGCCATTCAGAAGGTGAATGGGCAAGACTAAATATTTAAGCTTCTTTGAACGGGACATGGTAGTAGATATGGACTGTGACAGTCAAAATTGTGTCGGTCGGTGATTGTCAAGCAAGTAACTGCCAGTCTCACAGTAATTTACCATTAGAAAATGTAGTCCATTTCAGAAGAACAGAATAGCATACAAAGAGTAGTCCTTATGTATGAGTAGTCCCAGTCCTTATGTTAGGCGCTGATCTGTCCTACACTAATTAATTTGCTTAGAATTCCATGGCAATATTTTATAGTATGAAGAATACAATTGAACATACAGTTGAAGTCAGAAGTTTACATACACCTTAGCCAAATATATTTAAACTCAGTTTCACAATTGCTGACATTTTAATACCAGTAAAAATTCCCCGTCTACGGTCAGTTAGGATCCCCACTTTATTTTAAGAATGTGAAATGTCAGAATAAGAGTAGAGAGAATGATTTAATTCAGCCATCACATTCCCTGTGGGTCAGAAGTTAACATACTCTCAATTAGTATTTGGTAGCATTGCCTTTAAATTGTTTAACTTGGGTCAAACATTTTGGGTAGCTTTCCACAAACTTCCCACAATGAGTTTGGCGAATTTTGGCCCATTCCTCTTGACAGAGCTGGTGTAACAGAGTCAGGTTTGTAGGCCTCTTTGCTCACACGCACTTTTTCAGTTCTGCCCACACATTGTCTATGGGATTGAGGTCAGGGCTTTGTGATGGCCACTCCAATACCTTGATTTTGTATTCCTTAAGCCATTTTTCCACAACTTTGGAAGTATGCTTGGGGTCAATGTCCATTTGGAAGACCCATTTGCGACCAAGCTTCAACTTCCTGACTGATGTCTTGAGATGTTGCTTCAATAATTTATATATACACACACAATCATTTCTCCCTCATGATGCAATCTATTTTGTGAAGTGCACCAGTCCCGCACAACATGATGCTGCCACACCCGTGCTTCATGGTTGGGATGGCGTTCTTTGGCTTGCAAGCCTCACCCTTTTTCCTCCAAACATAATGTTGGTCATTATGGTTCTATTTTTGTGTCATCAGACCCGAGGACATTTCTCCAAAAAGTACAATCTTTGTGTATGTAAACTTCCAACCCACTGGAATTGTGATACAGTGAATAAAAAGTGAAATAATCTGTCTGTAAATAATGGTTGGAAAAATTACATGTCAATCACAAAGTAGATGTCCTAACCGACTTGACAAAACTACAGTGGGGCAAAAAAGTATTATTTAGTCAGCCACCAATTGTGCAAGTTCTCCCACTTAAAAAGATGAGGCCTGTAATTTTCATCATAGGTACACTTCAACTATGACAGACAAAATGAGAAGAAAAAAAAAAGTCCAGAAATCACATTGTAGGATTTTTTATGAATTTATTTGCAAATTATGGTGGAAAATAAACTTTTGTTATTGACCAAATAAAAAGGGGGCATATAAGCAGACAATGAAAGCTCATACAATATTTGATGATTACATTTCCCATAAACAGGTTATTGGCTACATGTGAACCACCAAGTCTGAACATTAGGTGAAATTAAGAGGTGAAAAAATACCAAATTATTTGGGTGAGGCACATGGGCTACTGACAGCTTACTACACAACAAACTTAGTATTACTTTCTTAGATACAGTATACATATCTCCCTAGCATATTACATCATTTATGCAGCAGCATACACAATTTTGGACTCGCCTTGTGCTGTGCTCACATGAATAGGAAGGTGGCGCGGAGGTCCTTGTGGGCAAATTGTCAAACTTTCATCAGTCTGGCATTCTCTGGATTTATGGTGCTTTCAAGACAACTGGGAACTATGGAAAAAAAAAAACTGGTTGAATCATGCCAGTGATCTTCAGGTCGGTGCTCTAGAAAGAGGCCGAGTTCCGAATGTACAATTCCGAGTTGGAAGAAAGTTCAAAACGTATTTTCCCCAGTTGTAGCTCATTTTTTTTTTTTGTTCCCGGTTGTCTTGAACTCACTAAAGTCAGATTTTGCAGTTCCGCGTTACCAGTTGTTTTGAGTGCGGCACAAATCATGCTTCATTGACAGCATGGCAAATGAGCCTTAATCTTAGACTTGGGACCACACAGCCACTCTACTGAATAGCAGGCTAATGATTGTTTGCAATAACCACATTGTTGAATTTGCGATTTAAATTTGCGATTTATGTCCAATGGCCGATGAGCACCGATACGTTTGATCTACAATTTATCTTCATATGACAAGGATTCAAAATAATTTGCCAGTAGATTGTCGACATGATTCATGATGATTGCTAGCTAAGATTTTCAAAGTATGATGTTGACATGATCAGTTCCATAAAAGCTACTTTACAAATGTGACTTAGCGTAATTTTATCTGTAGCCAATGACCTTGAGCCTTCTTGGATGGGCACTTCTAAATGTAATATGGAGCACCCAAGAGGCTAGAATTTGAGCTCTACCCTTAGACTTGGCGGTGAAGTAGTGTCCCCATGAGTGAGAACACTGAGCGAATCACAGCGCAACGCTCTGTATTTTCTGCTGGATTGCCCCACCACCATAGAAAGCACTGAGCTAGGCTGAAACACCTGCATTTTGGAGCTGCCTTAAGAAAACAAAAAGACACTGGTTTGTATGCGGCTTTAACTCAATGATATATATTTTATTAAAACATTGTTTAATACGTGTCGCATCAGTTTGCAATGCAAAAATAACATGCAAAAACAGGAAAGCCCCGCCCTCCCAAAAATATACACAATAGTGAAGACATCAAAACTATGAAATAACCAATATGGAATCATGTAATAAGTCTTAAAATATATTTTTATGTCTTTAAGACAATTCAAAGTAGCCACCTTTTGTCTTGATGAAAGCATTGCACACCGTTGGCATTCTCTCAACCAGCGTCACCTGGAATGCTTCACAGACTCTGCGTCACTCAGACCAAAAGGACAGATTTCCACCAGTCTAATGTCCATTGTTAGTGTTTCTTGGCCCAAGCAAGTCTCTTCTTATTATTGGTGGCCTTTAGTAGTGGTTTCTTTGCAGCAATTCGACCACGAAAGCCCGATTCATGCGGTCTACTCTGAACAGTTGATGTTGAGATGTGTCTGTTACTTGAACTCCAAAGCATGTATTTGGGCTGCAATTTCTGAGGCTGGAACTTATACTCTGCAGCAGAGGTAACTCTGGGTCTTCCTTTCCTGTGGCAGTCCTCATGAGAGCCAGTTTCATCATAGCGTTTGATGGTTTTTGCAAGTGCACTTCAAGAAAACTTAAATTCTTGAAATGTTCCAGATTGACTGACATTCATGTCTTAAGCAAAGAGAAACGACAGTCCTTTACTTTATTTGAGTTGTTCTCAACATAATATGGATTTGGTCTTTTACCAAATGGGGACATCTTCTGTATACCAATCATACCTTGTCACAACACAACTGATTGGCTCAAAATGCATAGTGTGTGCGGAATTCTTGATCGAAATTCCGCACACCTGTAAACTGAAACACTTTCCAGGTGACTACCTCATGAAGCTGGTTGAGAGAATGCCAAGAGTGTGCAAAGCTGTCATCAAGGCTAAGGGTGGCTACTTTGAAGAATCTCAAATATAAAATGTATTTTTGATTGGTTTAACTCTTTGTTACTACATGATTCCATATGTTCCATTTCATAGTTGATGTTTTTACTATTATTCTACAATGTAGAAAATAGTACAAATAAAGAAAAACCCTTGAATGAGTAGGTGTCCAAATTGATTGGTACCACCCACACACAAACAATGTGTATAGACAGTAGATGACTAGAAAAAAGGCATGTACATCAGTAGTTATATAGGATGAGCCATGACTAGAAAACAGTATACACACACACAGGGGGTAAAACAGTATGTAAACATTACAATTACCAGTATTCAATGGCTCTGTACATGGGGCAGCAGTCTAAGGTGTAGAGTAGAGTACCGGGTGGCAACCGGCTAGTAACAGTGATTAAAGTTCAGGCAGGGTACTGGGCGGAGGCCAGCTAGTCGTGACTGTTAAATAGCTTCCATCTCCAGGCCATCAGACTCTTAAGACTCTCGGTCCCAGCTTTGATGAACAGGTCATGGCTCGGGTGGCTGAGGTCCTTGATAATCTTGGCCTTCCTGTAACACTGGGTGCCGTAGATGTCCTTAGAAGGCAGGCAGTGTGTACCCGGTGATGCGTTAGGCTGACTGCACCACCATCGAGAGCCCAGTGGTTGCAGATGTCGCAAATGACGTACCAGGCAGTAATACAGCCCAAACAGGATGCTCTCAGTAGACGCATCTGTAGAAGTTTTTGAGGGTCTTAGGGGCCAAGCCAATCCGTTTCAGCCTCCTGAGGTTGAAGAGGTGGTGCTCTTGAGCCTTCACCACAATCTGTGTGACGGGACCATTTCAGGTAGTCAGTGATTTACATGCAGAGGAACTTGAAGCTTTTGACACACCCACTGCAGCCCCGACGATGTGGACGTGTGCACTCTGCTGTAGTCTACGATCAGCTCCTGTGTTTTGTTGACGTTGAGGGAGAGGTTTTTCTGGCACCACTCCACCAGGGCTCTCACCTCCTCCCTGTAGGCCGTCTTGTCATTGTTGGTAATCAGGCCTACCCCTTGTATATTCAGCAACTAGATGATTGAGTTGGAGACGTGCGTGGCCACACATTCATGGGTGAACAGGGAGTACAGGAGGGGGCTGAGTATTCATCTGTGGAGCCACCATGTTGGGGATCAGCATGGTGGAGGAATTGCTGCATACATTCACCACTTGGGGTAGGCCCGTCAGGAAGTCCAGGACCCAGTTGCACAGGGAGGGGTTCAGACCCAGGTCCCTGAGCTTAGTGGTGAGCTCAGAGGGCACTATGGTGTTGAAGGCTGAGTTGTAATCAATGAACAGCATTCTTACATAGGTATTTCTCTTGTCCAGGTGGGATAGAGCGGTGTGCAGTTTAATGGCGATTGAGTCATCTGTGAATCGGTTGAGGCAGTATGTGAATTGTAGTAGTCTATGGTGTCAGGTAAGGTGAAGGTGATATGGTCCTTAACTATCTTCTCAAAGCACATCATGATGACAGAAGTGAGTGCTATGGGGAAATAGCCAAGATACCTGAACTAAATTACTTTCTTGGGTACAGAAACAATGGTGGACATCTTGAAGTGAGGCCAGACATATGGAGACATTGAATATATCCGTAAAACACTCCACCCCGCTGGTCTGCACATGCTCCTAGGACGCGGCTTGGTATGCCGTCCGGGCCGGCAGCCTTGCGAGGGTTAACTCGCTTAAATGACTTACTCATGTTGGCCACGGAGAACCAGGGAGCACACAGTCCTCGTGAGTGGCAGGGGCCTGCGTTAGCAGCTCAATGTAATTTTCTTTTAAGTGGTCGAAGGTGTTTAGCTCGTCCGGGAGCGAGGAGTCGGTGTTCACGACATGACTGGCTTTCCCTTAGTAATCAGTGATTGTCTGGGAGTCCTTGACACATACCTCTCAAATCCTTGTCCCTGTACTGTCATTTTTCCACCATTGCCTTAGAGGTCATAGCTGGTCTGTTTGTACACATCCATGTTCCCAGTCACCTTGCCATGGTTAAATGTGGTGGTTCCCACTTTGTTTTGCACAAAAGCTACCATCTATCGACCGCTTTTGGTTTGGATAAGTTCTAAAATCTTAACAGTGGGAACATCCTGATGAACCCAGTCACCAAGTCAGTGTAAACATCAATACTATTCTCAGGCGACCTGGAACATTTTCCAGTCCATGTGATCAAAACAATATTGTGAAGACATCCCCAACTGGACCTTTTCCTGACAACATGACATTTGTGTGGTCAATGAGTACAATGAGTGGCAAAGACAAATAATCTTTTGCATTTCCCCACCATTGTCTCATGTATCATAGAGAACACCTCTTCATCAGGAAGCTATATCCTTTTTCCAACATCAACTTTCCTTCATAAGACAGAATATGACAAGCAAGCCACAGAATTGTGTAACTTGTCAGTTGCAAAGCATTGAGAGATGTTGTGAGATTGACATGTTCAGGTGGGGGGTATGCAAACCAACCTGCCCTGGCTTCCATGTTCATATGTAAATTTGACACTGGATAAAGGGTTGTTGTTTTTGTCCTAGGAAATATTTATGGCCCAGTCAAATCAGTTGCTATGGAGAGACTCAGTGCTTAACAGGTTCTGTCTAACGCAACACATCCTGATTTCAATAGGAGGAACTGACTACATGAGCTAAGGAATCCAAACCAAGTTGAAAATAATAGTAATACATAACAGCAAAGGATCTAAATCCATCCATAGAGATGTTGAAACATGAAAATCCAGCAACAAATCAAATGTGTTGAAAGGTTGGTAATACTACCATACATGAAAACTACACCTTGGAATAAATACTCCAATAAGAAAACATTTTCTTAAATCTCACCCATACCTTTAACAAGAGTGCAGTGATGAACATGGTCTTCCACCCGGGTGCTCACTATGACGAAGGTGAGAAATTACAGATATTCTCTTGGGTCTGAGAAATCCTTACCTTGGGATGTACTGTACGTATAAACCTTCTCAACTACAATCTTCAAACCCACAGTAGAGTTTAAGAAACTCTGATTTTTTTAGATGCATGCCAGCAGTCACTACACAACACATGAATTGCACTATAACAATGACAAATGGTTCCCACAAACTGTTAGGGCCTAAATAAAGCTGTCCCAACAGCAGAGCTTCCTTTCCAGCACCATTGAGTGAGTCCTTACCACTGCTAGGCTTGACTATCAGCAGAGCCTTGCTGGCAGCAAAACAGTTAATTCAACCTCATTTACTGGCTTAAAAAATAAAATATACATTGCTGATATGACTGACTTGCTTAAATAAAACGTGGATTCTACTGACAATTGAGAGGTACAAACTATGGCATAAGGGGACGACGAGTGGATAAAATATCCGTAATTTCAAATTAAGAACGACCTAGGATGAACATAGTTATATTGTCTATGTTAAGCACTTTTGAAATGTACCACAACAGAATTCAGAACATGGGCCGTTCTTACAGTGTTCTCTCAGTACACCAAGTCAGAACCGTAGGATAAATAAAGTGGGCATATAAGCAGACAATGAAAGCTCTTACAATAGTCAATGATTACATTTCCCTAAAACAGGCTAGGCTGTGCCCTACCAAGTCAGAACAGTAGGCTAAGTTAAGAGGGGGAACGGGACCAAATTATTAGGATGAGGCACATGGGCTACTAACAGCTTACTACACAACATACACTTCCTATTACTTTCTTAACTACAGTAAACAATATCTCCCTGGCATATTACATTTATGCAGTAGCATACAATACATTTTTTGATTCACTTATGTGCTGTGCTCACTTGAATAGGAAGGTGGCGCAGCAGTCCTTCTTGTGAGAAAATTGTGTCATCAGTCTGGCATTCTCTGGATTTATGGTGACTCACAACTGGGAACTTACAACTGGGAACTATGGAAAAAACAAGGTTGAATCATGTCGTCAGTGATCTTCAGGTCAGAACTCTAAAAAAAGAGGCAAGAGTTCCAGACTTAGAATTCAGAGTCGGATAACCGTTCAAAACATATTTTTCCAGTCGGAGCTAAAAATCACACAAAAATCAAATTTATCAACCCATGGAGGTCTGGATTTGGAGACACACTCAAAATTAAAGTGGAAAACCACACTACAGGCTGATCCAACTTTGATGTAATGTCCTTAAAACAAGTCAAAATGAGGCTCAGTAGTGTGTGTGTGTGGCCTCCACGTGCCTGTATGACCTCCCTACAATGCCTGTGCATGCTCCTGAAGAGGTGGCGGATGGTCTCCTGAGGGATCTCCTCCCAGACCTGGACTAAAGCATCCGCCAACTCCTGGACAGTCTGTGGTGCAACGTGGCATTGGTGGATGGAGCGAGACATGATGTCCCAGATGTGCTCAATTGGATTCAGGTCTGGGGAACGGGCGGGCCAGTCCATAGCATCAATGCCTTCCTCTTGCAGGAACTGCTGACACACTCCAGCCACATGAGGTCTAGCATTGTCTTGCATTAGGAGGAACCCAGGGCCAACGCACCAGCATATGGTCACAAGGGGTCTGAGGATCTCATCTCGGTACCTAATGGCAGTCAGGCTACATCTGGCGAGCACATGGAGGGCTGTGCGGCCACCCAAAGAAATGCCACCCCACACCATGACTGACCCACCGCCAAACCGGTCATGCTGGAGGATGTTGCAGGCAGCAGAACGTTCTCCACGGAGTCTCCAGACTCTGTCGTCTGTCACATGTGCTCAGTGTAAACCTGCTTTCATCTGTGAAGAGCACAGGGCGCCAGTGGCGAATTTGCCAATCTTGGTGTTCTCTGGCAAATGCCAAACGTCCTGCACGGTGTTGGGCTGCAAGCACAACCCCCACCTGTGGACGTCGGCCCTCATACCACCCTCATGGAGTCTGTTTCTGACTGTTTGCGCAGACACATGTACATTTGTGGCCTGCTGGAGGTCATTTTGCAGGGCTCTGGCTGTGCTCCTCCTGCTCCTCCTTGCACAAATGCGGAGGTAGCGGTCCTGCTGCTGGGTTTTTTCCCTCCAACGGCCTCCTCCACGTCTCCTGATGTACTGGCCTGTCACCTGGTAGCGCCTCCATGCTCTGGCTACTACGCTCACAGACACAGCAAACCTTCTTGCCACAGCTCGCTTTGATGTTCCATCCTGGATGAGCTGCACTACCTGAGCCACTTGTGTGGGTTGTAGACTCAGTCTCATGCTACCACGAGTGAAAGCACCGCCAGCATTCAAAAGGGACCAAAACATCAGCCAGGAAGCATAGGAACTGAGAAGTGGTCTGTGGTCACCACCTGCAGAACCACCCCTTTATTGGGGGTGTCTTGCTAATTGCCTATAAGTTTCACCTGTTGTCTATTCCATTTGCACAACAGCATGTGAAATGTATTGTCAATCAGTGTTGCTTCCTAAGTGGACAGTTTGATTTCACAGAAGTGTGATTGACTTGGAGTTACATTGTGTTGTTTAAGTGTTCCCTTTATTTTTTTGAACAGTGTATATATTTTTTTGTTTGTCTGATAGGACACATTAAAATGTCAAAACAACATGCAAAACAGGCACCTGTGACTCCTCCTGCTGCAGCTTATACCCTCAGACATTTCCTTATGAACAAAAGGTGGACTGTATCAAGGGTACTTGGTAGTCTCATAATCCTCATCTGTTTGATATGAAACACTCTCCATTAAAAAGTGACTGGTCTTCATCCTTTAAATGATCCTTGAATGTTTCTAACCAAATCAGGAACTAGCACAGAGAAACAAGACTACCTGTCTAACATCCAGCATGCAAATTCCTCTCCCTCCTATAGTTGCATGGACACTTATGAAAACAAAGGATCATGAATACATCCTCTTTTAGAGGCTGAAAGCCAATGAAAGAAGACCACACAGTTCTCCTGAACCCTGGACTTGTTTCCTGTTGCAGGTCTGATATTGGCATTCAAGTGGCATGTGTTCACCAGGATGAAAATGAAACATGTATCAAGTCCTTCACTGTGTGAGCAGTGTTCTTCCTCCTAAGCAGGCACCAGCATAGTATAGCCCCACCCATTCTGTTAGTACTGCTGGACATAGCTGTTCTATTCACACAGACTCACGCAACAAATGAAGCTGAGTGATTACTTAAAATATAAATGATTCTCAGACATATGATCAACTACAGAACACTCTGCTGGACACAGTATGAATCTTGGATCTCAATCACACTGTTGTGTCAAACAAAAAAAGGAATTTAGCCTTTCATCGTAAAAATCACAAGAATTAGACAATTGTATTCCCTTTGTCTTGATTCATAAGAATAGGTATAATCAAAAGATGATTTTGAAAGCAACCCGTAGGAATACTTGAGAAATTTCATCACCTTTTTGAGCACGCTATTAACTTTCCTGATTAACTGCTACCATGGCATTCCTGGTATCTGTATGTCTCGACTGTGCATCCGCAAACCTAAATATTCCTTCTAGCCATAAAGCTGACTTAAAATTTAAAATATATATATATATATATATATATATATATATTTTTTTTTTTAAAGGCACACAAGCTGGAAAATACACCGCTCTAATTGGATGATTAGTACTTTTTGGATATATCCTTAACTTGCATCAAACTTCTGTGGATGCGAAGGCGCCCCTTAATAAGTTAAGTTATGCTTTGAGCCAAAGGCTTGGCGTCATGCCGTTGGGGAAACCCAGGACTTGCACTTTGCTCTACATCTCAAATGAGAGCTTCCTCTTCCCAACATCCCCTCCATTCTTTCCCCTTAAGATAAAATATAAAAGGAACAGAGGGTGTAGTCTGGAGTTTATCCCCTTGGGAAAGACTGCTGCTCAGGAGGCAGAGGCTGACGCTAACAATTAGTCAGAGACTACATTATCATGCACCTTACAACCAACCATTGCCCCTAGTCACAAGGTCAGGAAAACCAGCTTCACAGCCATGAATCGTCGCTAGCGACTAAACACTGATGATGGTATTACAAGAATCTCACTTCTAGCCTGTTTTATTTACACTTTGCCTTCAATGTTCAAAACTGTCAAAGAAATGTTAATGATTAGCTTAGAGGCCAGTAAATAAACCTGAATGGCAGCAGTGAATGAGGCTGAGCACACAACCTGAACCTGCATTCCACAAGATACATCAAGATCTAGCGAGGTATCCTGTGCTTACAACGGAAACTGTTTGTGGTTGACTTTTTTCTAAATAGACACAGCTTAGTTGCCATAATGACAATGTGATTGTTGAATATACTGTATAGACGTGTTCTTAATCATATGCAAGTTCAGCTGTGCACTTGCTTAATTTCCATTACCTTGTTTCTGAAAAGGAATTCCTAATTCCCCCCATTTAGTTTTAGAGACCTGATCAGGTCTCTTAAAAAACAATTGTTGATCAGGTCTCTTATAAAACAATTGTTGATCAACAATTGTTTTAAGTGGAAAAAAAACATTGTGATTAAAAACTAAAATTGGCAGCAAGGGAAACATTTATCTGCACATACAACCTATTGTACCATCATTCCAATACTAATGAGGGGAAGAAAGTGGTTGAACAAGAGAGAAAAAGAGTTAGTCTTTAAGATGCTTATCTTTTCCAAAGACCCTGATTTAATCCTGTAAGTTTCTACAAAGCAATGTTTGAGTGCTGAAGGATCCAGCAGTGCCAATTGACCTCAGTGCACAGGCATGTGATGATCCACTTAAGTCTCCATGCAACACACCGCCCAAAGAGCCTCTTCAAAAGGTCCATTTCCTCTGGACAACACGCCCTCTGACAGCAGTCCAAGCACATTGTAAACTTTACCACCAGGCTGTGTCCACAGATAGGCCAAGGGCCCCGTTAGCACTTCCCTGCAGAGTGAGTCCCACTGAGGAGGGAGGGCAAAACTGGGGGACAGCTGGGTAGTGAGGTGGTGGTGAGTCTGGGGACTTCGAGTCCATCCAGGATGGAGTATGTTAACTGAGGGTCACTGACACAGGAAACTTTTTTTTTTTTAAACAAGCAGCATTGTTTCCGAGGAAACTAATGCGGGGGTTTCTAAATGGAAGGAGATTATCATGAGCTACTTTTAGACAGGTAGCACAATAAGTGGATCCTCCCCAGATCTGAGAATCAGACTCAGCAGAAAGTCTGACTAATGTGTGTAATCCACTGGAAAAGTTCTGGGAGGAATGTCATTGTAAGAGACAGTAAAATCATTCACACTAACCAGGTTTCCATTCAACCATTTCATGCTGATGAAATGACGCATAAAAAAAAATAAAAAAAATGGCAACTGGAAATTCCAGTACAATTTATTAAAATGTTGACACAATTTGTTCGTTCGACATGGTGGGATCTGTGGGTTGGTAAAATTAATTATGCGAGAAATGGCGGTGGAAATGCATAATATATCGAAATTATATCGAAGTAAACTTTGAGTCACGCAACGATATGTTGTCTGGTCCTCCCATTACGACTGGTAAACGCATGCAGTTTATTAAGCCACAGATTCATTAATTTAATGTGAACTTGACAGGGTGCCGAGGGTCATTCTTTCCAAAAAATATTGAGGGTTTATTCTAGTGACATGATTGATGCTTGGCTGCAGTTTGACAAAAGAAAAATTCTCGCACTTATCCATAATAATCTCATCATCATTAGCCTACCCACACTATCTGCGAGCTGTTGGCTAGAGCGCACGTGCCAAGACTAGAGTGGGCACATTTGCCATATAGACGCAACAGTTGTCACAAACTGGTGCGTTTGGGTCTCAATCACATTTTCAACTCTTAACTTATTTGGCACATGGAAATAAAACATCAGTTATTTTTATGTGCACTACGTCATCACGCACCAACTTTTATCCGCAATAAGTCAGTTTGACGGAAACATCTCTGGTGGGAAAATGAGCATATTGTTTTATGCGGATTCTTTAACCTAGCTATTGATACATTTCCATGTGACTGTGGGAGGCAGGGTACTGAGCAATGCAGTATAAGGCTGAATGTATAAAGGCATTGGCAACAAAAGAGCTAAACCCTTTCACCAGTTGAAAAAAACCATAAGAATAGTAGGTTTTCTGAAAATGTTGAAGACAAGTCAAGTGACTATCCTACATTTTGCTCTACCTGGTCCCAAAACACTAAGTTCTTCAGCCAACGATAGAAGTTAACACATACCGAAAAACTTCAATTATAATGCCTAAACGCAGAGGCTCAAATAGCAGCTGTTCCCTTTTAATAGCCAGGCAATGACATTTTAGCAAATAAAACACCAGTTTCAAATAAACATTGGTTCAAAATTGTTTGAGGTTTAATGTGTTACATGAAATAATCCAGTATAGACCTGGAAAAAAAGAATATCATATCTTTTTTATTTATTCATTGGTAGTAAGAAACTGCTAGTGATTGGCTGCCAACACCTAAGAACTGCTAGCTAACTGGCAAACATAAACAGGCAACAACTTCAGGAGTACAGACCTTTAGTTGTGAAAATAGGAACTGCCAAAAATCAGTAAGGAAAATAATTCTGTCAAGGATAAAAAAGTGTTTAAATAGGAGGCATACTAAAGACAAAATAAATGTGACAGTGGAGGAAATTAAAAGTATTAAAATGCTAGAAGTGAATGCTTGAATTAAACAACTAGCTATGCAAATTAGCAAAAGCTGTGTGCATTAAGAAAGACACCTGGCGCAAATAGAAGGCAGTCTATAAAAAGTGCCTGTTGTGTTCAGTGATAAGCAAAGAAACGCCCGGGCTATTAAAGTTTTACGGTACATACTGATCAGCGTTGCACTCAATGGATCTAAAATGACAAGAGCATTAAAACCCTTACTAAGCAGTCTCCACATGCACCTAGAGTGCATGTGACTGGAGCTGGTGCAGCCAACCAGCCTATGACTGATAGAGGAGCAGAATGAGGGGCAAAAGTAAAGGTCTGGAGGTTCAGTTAAACAAGCAGCACTTAGAGGACCAGTCATTCCTGGTCCTCATTCTTGGCAAACTCAGACCAAAAATCACCCCTGGCATTTCTAACACACCATCACATTTTTAACCCAGAAATGCCAGATCGCCCCTACTGCCTGGCTAGATCACCATAGTCTGGAACACCATGCCAATACTTGGCACAGCTGCTGCTGGGACTGGGTGGATCCCTCAAATTAGTACAACCCCTTCACAGAGCCATACATTCCGCAAGCACAGCTACTTTCCAATTTCAGCACACTCTACTAAGTAGGTCAGGGGTAGCTCTGATCTTTGGCACCCTGGTCCTGAGGTTTGTTGGTACTGGGTTCAGCCACGTTTCATTAACAGCTTCACACAGCTGTACATTAGCTTTCCTACAGCATGGACATTGACTAAGTTTAATATATATATATATATATATATATATATATATATATATATATATATATGGAGCAGTGCCAGACTATGACTTCATGACAGCCATAGGTAGACAAGACTTGTCCCATGTTAGCCGTGTCTGATGTTATTGTAACGCTGTTGGCAGTAAAACAAATCCCCTGGCTTTTCTTTCAACTGAATGGTCACTTCATAAACTTTTGAGTCTTTTAACCCCAGATATGCATTGGAGCTGGAAAGTCACGACAACGTCATAGTTTTGTTTACTTTCACACAGAGCGGGGTCTTCCTTTCACACATTCCTCTTAGTTCTTCACGTCGACCAATCATTACCTCAAAAAGACAACATTCCCAGCCTCCCGTTAACATTCATCCAGCCACAGGAGACAAATTGACAACGTGCTTCTTTAACTCCTGGGTTCACGCGTTAGTTCAAATAAGCCACAAAAATGTGTTTAACTACAATTTGAGGGTGAAAACAGTTGGGAGATTTGTTTGAGGCTTTAATTGCTAAAGGCACCTGAATACAGACTGAACTATACAGTCTGAGAAAACGAGACAACTCATGAGGGCGGCACACGTCCCCCCCTCCAAGCCACTGGCCTCTTTTGGCCATGGTGGTGGCTAAAGGACGGATGGAGAGGAAAAATGGAGCCATTGACACACTGGCATTCTTCAGCCAGAGTAGAAGCTCAGCGCCAAATGTGTTCAGTGGAGAAGAGAGGTTTGGGGGGGGGGGGGACGACGACAATGTGGACACAGGCACAAAGGAGCACTGTGTAGAGTTCTTATTAAATATTATTTGCAAAGAAATGCATACTTAACAAAAACATAAAACGCAACATGTTCAAAGATTTTACCGAGTTAGAGGAAGTTAGTAAATTGAAATAAATTCATTAGGCTTCAAATCTATAGATTTTACATGACTGGGCAGGGGCGCAGCCATGGGTGGGCATAGGCCCATCCACTGGGGAGCCAGGTCCAACCAATCAGAGAGTTCCTCCCCACAAAAGCACTTTATTACTAACAGAAAAACTCAGCAAACCCCCTCCCCTCTTCAGATGATCCCGCAGGTGAAAAGGCCGGATGTCGAGGTCCTGGGCTGGCGTGGTTACATGTGGTCTGAGGCCGGTTGGACATGCTGCTAAATTCTCTGAAACGATGTTGGAGGCAGCTTATGGTAGAGAAATTAACATAATTATCTGGAAACAGTTCTGTTGAACATTCCTGCAGTCAGCATGCCAATTACACACTCCCTCAAAACCTCAGACATCTGTGGCAGTGTTGTGTGACAAAACTGCACATTTTAGTGGCCTTTTAATTGCCCACAGCACAAGGTGCACCTGTGTAATGATAGTGCTTTTTAATATGCCACACCTGTCAGGTGGATGGATTACCTTGGGCAAAGGAGAAATGCTTCCTAACAGGGATATAAACAAATTTGTGCACAACATTTGAGAGAAACAAGCTTTTTGTGCATATAGAACATTTCTGGGATCTTTTATTTCAGCTCATGAAACCAACACTTTAGTTTTTTATTTCCTATTTTGTTCAGTATAATTTAAGGAAGCACCCCCCCCCCCACCCACCCACCCACGCAGGTCAGTTACACTGGCCAGGTAAAGCATAGGAACGGTTTTAGATTGAGACACATCCTGATCCTTGTTTGTTGTTTGCACATTAAAGGGTCTGAGCAATGCAGAAGGGGCAGTCTAGCTCCAGAATCAAAGTTTTTCTGCCAGGCCAGCTCTGACCGACTGTGGGCAGGGAATTCATGAGTTTCTGAGCTCTGCTTTTCCAGATGTTCTTTATTCTGCAGTTGCCAGACCTTTTCCACTCACCAATGCAGGACTCTGTCTGAAGGCAAATAACCTGTATATTTGGATTAGAATAACCCATCACTGTCACATTAGTTTGCTGATGTGACTGTAGAATGCCAAACAAACATTACTGCAAAAATCAAGTCAGAGGTTAGTAATGGACTTTCAGCTGTAGACTACCAAGTGATCATTGTTTACCAGTGCATCGGAGAATTCAGATCACACAGCATATAGCCTACTGTACGACTAACTACATAAAGTCAATAAGATGTTAAAAGGGCTGGTCTTACCTTCCCCCATTGGGCCCTTATGGAGAGCACTGTGGGACTCCTCTGGCATGGCACTCAGGCCTCAGGACCTGCCAAGACAACATATAAAGTAGGTTCAGTCTCAAGTCAACTCATTGCAGTACGATCAACAATACATAAGCTTTCACATAATAATGCAACTCTGCTGAAGACCGGAAGAGGACAAAACACATGTTCCGCTGCGGTATGGACAATGTTGTGATGTCCTGTTGTATGTCAACTCAATCTAGATTCTGTACAGTATTGAGCTGCATTACCTGCTTATGAACATCTAGCTTCATCACAGCTTTAAACCTCTCCTTCTCCCATTGCTCAGCTTCCCCGGTGAACACATGTACCTTGTATTATTAAAATGTACATGTTACACCATCTTCTGTGCCTACATTCTAGACCATGCTAAAGGAACTCATACATTCCTCACTCCTCTAAGCTTATGCATGAGTGAGGGAAACTTGCTGGATTCTTATCAGCATGAGAAATTCCTCCCATTCCACTGATGACTGCATGGTTAGTCTGCGTTAGCTCGCGCCAGCCACTCTCCGACATATGGGGCTCCATAGGCCTGTGTAGATAGCTCATGTTGTAATCTCAGGACTTATATCAGACCAGTGACATGACAGAGCTACAAGGTCCTAGCTGGGATGAGACATCTGAATTCTGCTGTCGTCTGAAGAGTGTGTGAAGGTAATGGTGAAATCCTGTCAAACAGGCCTTACTGTAACCAAACTACCACAATCCACACAAATTCCATAGCTAGCTACCCTCTTCTATAATAGTTTCCAACTCAAATCCACAAGGGCTTAATTGAATAAAAAGCTGAGGCATCATTTTTCATAGGCTTCACATGTTGACAGGTCGGGGAGTTCAAACAGTGGCCTGCAGTTAGGTTGGCCCTCATCATGCCAGAGTACTTTGGTCTTAATGATGTGTGTCACCTCCAGGCCCACCCTTTCTGCCAGTTTCCCCACATCACTGCTTCTCTCCCTCAAAATTAAATTAACAGTGATGACTGGGCCTGAGAACTCATCTCCTGTGATTCTTAGCGAGCCTCCATCTTTCAAGTTGCATTCTTCACACAGCTAGATCAGAGAGGAAGGAATTCTTCAGGGATTAGTGTCGGGCATTGTTCCCGAGTGCAATCTGTGGCCATTGCTACGAGCTGACAGGCTGGCTTGCTGAGGCCAAGCCCACTGCCACACGAGGTTTGTCAATTAAGTTGCACAGGAACGCTGGGTGAAAACAAGAGCCCTGCTCAACACATTATGATCATTGGTTTAACAGCGAGCATGGCTCCTGCAGCTGTGGAGTTGGTTGTGTATTAACACCATGCCGCCTGGGAACCATGCATCAGAGGCATTTTATTGGTTCTAAAGCATGAAACACAGAATCTCACTGATGATAGATACGCACAGTGGGAGGCTGTTCCTTCTCGGCTAGAACAAAAAAAGCGGTAGCTGCTGAGTGCCGACCAGGTAGCAACGAACCTGACATTTCTACTTGTAGAATCAAAATACTCATTGGCCAATAACTCAACTTTGAGCCAATCAGAGAACAAACCCCCACATAGGGGAGCAATCAGGAGTGACTGAATTTTAATATATTCTGCTATTTTCTATATCCACGGTTAAATGTCATGAGCCAGTTTCATTTTATATGCAATGAAGACTGAGATGGTAGCTAGCTAAGTGCACTGACAATGCGCACAAAACGAAATACTTCAAGTTAGCTAACCACTGTAGTCAGTATTGACAGTCAATTAGATCACAATAGATTAGTTTCCATGAAACAGCTGCCTGTGTTAGCTCTGGAATTAACTAGTTAAGGACGCTAGGCTGTTGTGCTAGCTAGCGAATATGCTAACTTTAGCTAGCTAAACAATTGGTTATAAACTGGCACTGGTAGTGGGGGATTATAGAGAGTGAATTAAATGGTTTGTCATCTTACTAGGTAGTTATCTAGGCATGGCCATCTGGCTAGTATCAACAAGGACTTTCTACAAAATAGCAACATTGGCGCAGCTAGCTAACATTGGAATCGAGACCATAAATTAAGCAACACACAGACCATGCATTGCCAAACAATGCTACTGCCACCTTATGGTTTGGAATATTTTAACAAGGCTGACGAGATTAAGTTCTTTGCTGTGTGAACAGAAAAGTGTGACTGCCAGCAATGTTCAGAGGTGCTAAGTACTATCGACAGGCAAACATGTCAACCCTACTGGGGTGTCTGAACTATAAAAACATGAGTCGAAGAAATATAAATCAATTTACATGCTGTGTTACAGCCAGCTATCAAATTAGGTAACAGGTGCTACATCTAGAAATAATTTCAGTGAATGAAAGGCTGTCATTTTTTTGTTTAAGGTTCCTAAAGCTTCAAGCCTCTTCAAAAAAGACCCTTTGACCAAGTACAGCCAATTGATTTTGAAGTGGAGGACTTCACCAATATTGTTCATGTCTAAGGCAAGACTTTGAACTCCTCCCCCAGTGCACTGAGCAAGTCCACTTCAGACAGATCTGGAACCATGACCTCAGAGCTATACCAGCTGAATGAGCACACTAAATCTCCAGTGGTGGAAAAAGTACCCAAATTGTCATACTTGAGTTAAGGTATCTACACTTTAATAGATATTTATTCAAGTAAAAGTCAGCCAGTAAAATACTACTTGAGTAAAAGTATGTGGCTTTAAGTATACTTAAGTATCAAAAGTAAAATGTTTAAATAACTTAATTCCTTATATTAAGCAAAGCAGATGGCACCATTTTCTTATTTTTAAAATTTACAGATACTCCAACACTTAAAGGTAATTTCCCAAAGATGATGACCACGTGTTCTCTTGATAAGCGCTTGAATTTTACACTTTTCCTGTCCTGCTAAGCATTCAAAATGTAATGAGTACTTTTGGTTGTCAGGGAAAATGTATGGGGGAAAAAAGTACCTCATTTTCTTCAGGAATGTAGTGAAGTAAAAGTTGTCAAATATAAATAGTAAAGTACAGATACCCCAAAAAACTACTTAAGTAGTAATTTACACCACTGCTAATCTCTCAGAACCCTTACTGGTCAATGAGTGACTAGACAAGAAATAAGGGCTCAAAAGGTAGTCCATTAAAATGCCAGATCCACAAAATATTTTAAATAAAAAAAACTAAAATCAGAGAACACACTTGAATGGAAAAATAACGTTTATAAAAGGATATTCTGGAAAGAACAAGGTCAACACAGTAATTTATCACCCCCAACCTACAGATTTACTGCATTTTAAACTTCTATACCTCATTATCCATCATCACATTTGCTGAGTTATGAAAACTGTAAAGTCAGAATCAAAACTTCCTTGAAATCCTTAGGTAACCACTAGCCAGGTTGACAGTTATGTGGAGTTGGCCATTTGTGCTGAAGCCAGCCTTCTTTACACACAAATGGAGAGCATTTGTTCCCACAGCTGATAAGTGTGTTAGCCGCAACCTGAACCTCCCTTCTGGAGATCTGGAGCTTGTTATCTAAGTGGACACAGATGCCACCATGGATAATCTGATGGTGTTTAAGTTAAAGCTGCAATAGATCACTTGGTCTGTAATACCCCTTTCAGCGAAGCAGATGATACCCCTTGTTCCTGTGATCTTATGGGTTTTTCCTGATCCAGACTGCCAGAGTTTAAATTCCAACAGGAACCTTTTTCTAACAAATGACAAAGTTGTTATAGGCAGATGTTGCCATGAGATTATAGACTGTGCTCAGTTGAAGAGAGATTGGGAGATAAGGGGAATTTAAGTTGGGTCATTGTGTCCAATGCCCCACCCTAAACGTACACAAACCATAACAAAAGGCTGACCCCGTCCTCCCTGTACTTCAGACCCAAAGCCTGGAATTCTTGACTGAACGGCTCCTTGGGGAGAGATTTGATTACTATCTGGGGAATATAATTCACCACTGACAGCTCCCAGTGTTACTAGGAAAGTGAAACTTTGAACTAACAGAGGGCAGACTATGGAGGGTAGTAAGACAAGCCCAGACCTCTCCTCTGGGGAGACAAGCCACACTCTGGGAAGATCTCAATTGCATATTCTTCACATCCCCTCACAGTCTTATCAAAACCCATTGGATGAGAAAGCCAGAGGTCCCTCCCCTCTGACCTTCTCCGCCAAAGGGTTTTGAGAAAGAGACTCAGAGAGAGGACGCGAGGAGTAAGCAATTGAGATCTTCCCTCTCTGGAGAGGGTTACACAGAGGAAGTGACATTTAACCAACCAGTGAATTTCCTATTGAGTGCCACAGATAACAATTATATTGCATTTGAACCCTAAGGAATCATTTGGTATGTCTTACTGACTCAGTAGTGCCTGGGGGAGGTTTCCATCAGAGATAACGAAAATGTGAATAACGGCTAAATCGGATGGTGAAATGATTGTACTTTTTGCTACCTCTACATCAAGAGCAATTTCCATGCTGCATATGCATAAGATGTGTGCCTTGTCATTCCCGTCTAGACTCAGCTGCCCAATCATGCAGAGAAGCCTGCTCCCCATTACATGCAACAGCTAACTTGGCAAATGAACTGCTTCCGGGTGCGACATGAATCAAAGAAGCATTAGATAGCGAGCAGGCTAAGAATAGTGTAGTAGAATGTAAGCTGCTCCACCCCACAGTCAGCGAGAGACCACATAACATTCTCTTGTCCCCAAACAGTCTACCCAACAAGACTCAAGGGATTCTGGGAATACTAAACAAGCCTCCGGGATGTCCTCATTCAGACAGGACACGGTCAGGTGTTTATATTCAGAAAGTGAATAATAGAAATCTAATTGAGCTGACTGACGTCCAGGAGGTCTATAGACTGTCAGACAAATATTTTCCAGTGGTAGAGCTGTCCATCTTGTCGACCTCTCTTAGCCATAGACATTAAACCAGTAAATAGTGATAGGAATATGTGGATGATGTCAGCACTATGGAAAAATCCCAATGGTGCATAAAGTCTGAAATATTTCAATTTGAAGCGTGCTATAATTGTAGAATGGCACCATAAAATACTTAGGATCAAGTGTCCCCTTTCTCCACATTACTCCTGCACTATGACCCTGACATAGCCCACAAGAAACAAACAGCCTTTCATTCATTGGAGAACACAATTAACCAGACACTCCACTTCAATTAAACCAGCTCCTTCTAGAATAGCATCTCCGCAACCTCTGACTCACAAGACATTTAACATATGAACTCTTCACTTTGGGCAGCTTTGTAATTAAAATTCAGAGCATGCTGCCGAAATGGGCCGATAAAAGATGTGTCCCTCAACGCCCGTGAAGATCGTGCAATGTGTGGGCACAGCACTTACACATTTTAGTCATTTAGCAGATGCTCTGATCCAGAGCGACTTACATTAGTGCATTCATCTTAAGTTAGCTAGGTGAAACATATCACAATCGTAGAAAGTAGCGACGTGACAAATGGAAGATTCAGATAAAACTATAAGAAAAAAGGATTTGGGTCTCAGTGTGTATTTTTCAGATGCTTAAGCATTGCACCCTTACTGTACCTCAATTCCACCTAACAAATTTGCATTTCACCACTTTCTCAAAGTATTTCCATACAAGACTTCACTGCTATCACTTGCCTTTCTCTGCCATTTTTCCAACTGTTAATGACGATTAAGTAGTGGTGGAGTAGACTTATCCCGTGCCTTTATAGTCTATCTTCTAGTTAGGCTAACATGGCAAAGAATCTGATTTATGATAACTGCAGTGGGATTTAAATTGTGGGAGAATTTTTTTGTTATCCTAGCCGAATTAGCGATCCCAATTTTGTTTAAACGTTTACACCCCCTAGAAGCAAGCACATTTTCCCACATAGTTAAAAAAGGTGATTTAGAATGGTCAATTAAAATACATAGGTGAAAAGTGGCATCTCCTTCATTGGCTATTGACAAGTTATAACCTTACTTCCAGTGCATTCGGAAAGTATTCAGACCTAGACTTTTCCCACATTGTTACGTTATATCCTTATTCTAAAATGCATTCATTTCCCCCCCCACCCCCCCTCAATAATGACAAAGCAAAATAAATGTTTGCTAATAACACAAAAAATAAAATCTAATTTACATAAGTAGTCAAACCCTTTACTCGGTACTCTGTTGAAGCACCTTTGGCAGGAATTACAGCCTTGAGTCTTGGGTATGACGCTAGAAGCTTGGCATACCTGTATTTGAGGAGTTTCTCCCATCCTTCTCAGCGGATCAACTCGAGCTCTGGCAGGGTGGATGGGGAGCGTCACTGCACAGTGGGTTCCCGAGTGTCGCAGCGGTCTACGGCACTGCATCTCATTTCAAGAGGCGTCACTACAGTCTCTGGTTCCAATCCAGGCTGTATCATATCCGGACGTGATTGGGAGTCCCATAGGGCGGCGCACAAGTGGCCCAGTGTTGTCCGGGTTTGGCAGTCATTGTAAATAAGAATTTGTTCTTAACGGACTTGCCGATTTAAATAAAAAATATAAATGTAGGTCTCTCCAGAGATGTTTGATGGGGTTCAAGTCCGGGCTCTGGCTGGGCCACTCAAGGACATTCAGAGACTTGTCCCGAAGTCACTCCTGCATTGTCTGGGCTGTGTGCTGTGTGCTTAGGGTCATTGTCATGTTGGAAGGTGAACTGTTAACCTGCTCAGGACCTCAGACTGGGTCTTCATCAAGGATCTCTGTACTTTTCTCTGTTCACCCTTCCCTCAATCCCGACTAGTCTCCCAGTCCTTGCCACTGAAAAACATCCCTACAGCATGATGCTGCCACCCCCATTCTTACCGTAGGGATGGTTCCAGGTTTCCTCCAGACATGACACTTGGCATTCAGGCCAGAGTTCAATCTTGGTTTCATCAGACCAGAGAATCTTGTTTTTCATGGTCAGAATCGTTTAGGTGCTTATTGGCAAACTCCAAGTGGGCTGTCATGTGCTTTTTACTGAGGTGTGGCTTCCATCTGGCCACTCTACCATAAAGGCCTGATTGGTGGAGTGCTGCAGAGATGGTTGCCCTTCTGGAAGGTTCTTCAATCTCCAGAGGAAATCCAGAGCCCTGTCAGAGTGACCATGGGGTTCTTGTTTGGCCCTTCTCCCCCCGATTGCTCAGTTTGGCCAGACAGACAGCTCTAGGTATAGTCCAAACTTCTCCATTTGAGAATGTTGGAGGCCACTATTCTTGGAGACCTTCAATGCTGAAGAAATGTTGTGGTACCCTATCCCAGATGTGCCTCGACACAATCCTGTTGTCTCAGAGCTCTACGGAGAAATCCATCGACCTCATGGCTTGGTTTTTGTGCCGACATGCACTGTCAACTGTGGGACCTTCTATATAGACTGGTGTGTGCCTTCTCAAATCAAGTCCAATTAATTGAATTAACCACTGGTGTACTCCAATCAAGTTGTAGAAACATCTCAAGGATGATCAATGGACACAGGATGCACCAGAGCTCAATTGAGTCTCATAGCAAAGGGTCTGAATACTTACATAAGGTGTCAGGTTTCTTTTTTTATACATTTGCACACACCCCCAAAAAAAAGAAAGTTTTTGCTTGATCATTTTGGTGTATTGTGTGTAGATTGATTAAATTATAAAAATCTTCAATTTTAGAATAAGGCTGTAACAAAATGTGGGGAAAATGGAATCGGGTCTAAATACTTCCCGAAAGTACTCAATATAGTTTATATGTCAATTTAAGCCAATCCAGTTTGTTTGGCCCCATAGTTACACAACCAACCAACCCAGAATTAGTAGGAATATTTCAGACTCATCTCAAAGTTGCACTACACAAAAATCACACCGCCATTTCCTGGTTGCTAAAACAAATAGGTTAGTCTAATTTCAGTTTGTGACTAGATAAGCTAGTATAGTGTAGATAATCATTGTACCATCTAAACTGCTGTGAAATACACTGAACACAAATATTTTAAAAAAATTGTTTTTTTTGAGTTACAGTTCATAAGGAAAATCAGTCAACTGAAATACATTAGGCCCTAATCTACAGACTTCACATGACTGGGAATACAGATATGCATCACAGATACAAAAACAAAACAAAAAAAATACTAGAAAATTATGACCACCATTTGCCTCATGCAGTGCAACACATCTCCTTCAGCTAGAGTTCATCAGGCTATTGTTTGTGGCCTGTGGAATGTTGTCACACTCTTCAATGGCTGTGCGAAGTTGCCGTCACTTGTCAATCCAGAGCATTCCAAACATGCTCAACGGGTGACATGTATGGTGAGAGTGCAGTTCATGTATGAACTGGGACATTTTCATCTTCCAGGAAGTGTACAGTGTGACATTAAGTTGTGACAAAACTATACATTCTAGATTGGCCTTTTGTCCCCAGCACAAGGTGAACTTGTGTAATCAAATCAAATGTATTTATATAGCCCTTTGTACATCAGCTGATATCTCAAAGTGCTGTACAGAAACCTAGCCTAAAACCCCAAACAGCAAGCAATGCAGGTGTAGAAGCACATGATCATGCGGTTTAATCATCTTCTTGATATGCCACACCTGTCAGGTGGATGGATTATCTTGGCAAAGGAGAAATGTTCACTAACAGGGATGTAAGGTTTATGTGCGTATGGAAATAGTGGCATAATTTATTTCAGCTCATGAAACATGGGACCAATACTTTACAGGTGGCATTTATATTTTTGTTCAGTGTATATTTTCCATAACTTAAAATATTGTTGTTTCAACTGTTTGAAGCTGGTGTACAAACCCGAAAGTAAGACACAAAAGCAGAAACCTGAACGGGAAACATAGAAATAGGGCACATAGAACTTATCTACAGCTTCTTAGACTTGCTTTCAAGTAGAATGATAGGAATGTGAGTTATACTGTAGATCTGTGTAAATTTGGTCAGGTTGCATACTGCCACTAAGCAATCTATTTTTTGTTGTTGACATATTTAGTCTCCCAGGCAACTATCCAGGAAAGGTGATCTCTGCAGCTGTTCAAAGTTCAGTCATAGAATGTTCTTTTTTTAGAACATACATAAATTAGCAGTACCAAAATGTACTCTTAGCAGGGATCTAAGCTTTTAGCCTGACTCAGTGGCGTTAAAGAACTATGACGGTTTTAGATTATAGGTCATTTAATAGTCAGTGCAATCCAGAATCCTTAGGACATCCCTACACTAAACCCCAACATGCTGACCAGACCAGACACGTCTCATGCGCGAGTGTCGCGAAATATATTTAGAAATCCATGTTAATCAACTATTGCACCCACACTGCTCGTGTGCGCCAACGAACATCTGCGATGCCAAGGGCTAAAATAGAACTCCTTTCTATTTGACACAGATCGTGTCTTGTCATACATGTTTTAATGCTTTTCGACCTGTCCCCAAATTATTGTCATTGGTGGTTCAGAGTTTGTTTTGACATTTTAACGTGCTTGTCGTGATCGCGTTTGGTGTAGGGGGACAGAAAAAACGTATGCACGATAGCGCACGCGCGCAGCCGGTTTGGGTTCCGTGTTACACATTTCAACTTCAAAAGGGTAGGGAAGTTCCAAGAATCTCAGATAGCACACCGTTATTTAAGCCCCATGGAATTTGACTAAATCTCCACATGCAACAGCAGGTCCACCTGCCTAGCAATGCAGTAGGCTACCCTGTTGAAGTAGGGGAGCTTAATGGATATTTGACACTGCCATATCATGGACAGGAGCCCTAACTTGAACATGTTAAAGAAATTAAAATCCTAATATACCTATAGGCGACTTTTGTCATTTCAATAGTAAAGGAGCGGTGTGTTTTTTTTATAGCCTAGATAATACAACACACTCTTTTACCTCATCCTGTCAAAACAGGTTGGCATATTTCACGTGTTGTGGTAGATTCTGGGTGAAAAGAGTTTCAGAGCAGTGAGGAACGTCTCGAGACGCAGATTTACCAAATCAATTACGGTTTTGACTGAATCAATTGATAGGCTCTACACCACAACGCGGCATGAACTCTTGAAGAAAAGCAGTGTTGTATCGACCATGCATGCACTTCATGTTGTGTAGGCTTTTCATAAGGAAATTTGAGAGTCGAACCGTCTGATTCACGAATGTTTCCCCGGTTATTAGAGTTCATTACAAACACTTACCAAATGTTTGAGTATGTAGTCGTCTGTCTGTGAACCTCCGAAAGTGTAGGTCTAGTTTTTCTGTAGACTATAATTTCGGTTTTAGTTTTCCATAGATTAACTCACATTGTCAAACACATAAATCCTCCGCACAGCCCAGTTGTCCTCTACTGACTCTACAGCTGAGCCGAACACATATCAAAGTACAGCGAGCAATGGGTCAAAGACCGCCTACTTCCAAAGCACGCAATCTAATCGAGAGTGGTAGAATTTGCTAGCTCAAATTGTCTAATTAAAGTTTGCTTTAAAACAGCAGGCCAATTCTGATTTTTAGTTCACTAATCAGTATTTTGACCAATCAGATTAGCTCTAAAACAAAGATCTAATTGGTCAAAAGACCAATAAGTGTGGGGGGGAAATCAGAAATGTGCTGTTTGTCTGGTTTATACTGCCTCAAATACTGTCTTTATTTACCTCAAAGGGTGAGTGAATAATATCTCTGAATTTTTTCTTTACTGAAATAAATCATTTTTCAGGTCATCACTGGGCATCTGGAAAAATGTCCCAAATTCAAGTTTCTGCCAACCCCCTTTATTCAAATAAACACGAGCAAATATTTAAACTCAGCCCTTATCAGCCCATTGTAAAATGACAAACTTTAGAGCAAATTCAAAAATCTTTCTTCCTCTCAATTGTGTGGATTACACCTGAGGGCCTAGTCAGCCAACATGACAAGTTTATAAACCGTTATCACACACCGTCACAGTCTTACAATCTATTGATGAGGGTCTCCGGCCACTACACTGTCAAAGGTCCCTACAAAGAATGGCAGACAGATA
Source organism: Oncorhynchus kisutch (assembly GCF_002021735.2). Classification (NCBI taxonomy): domain Eukaryota; kingdom Metazoa; phylum Chordata; class Actinopteri; order Salmoniformes; family Salmonidae; genus Oncorhynchus; species Oncorhynchus kisutch. The sequence goes on from NC_034180.2 coordinate 35,704,305, forward strand.
ACTGGAGTGAATTAATTGAAGGAACTGTTCACTTGTGGCAAGTAATAAAGGTAGACTACTATGCTCTGTATTCCCCTCAGAAGTCCCATTTTACTGTCAATGGCAGTCACCTCACGTGTCAGAGTTTCTTCTATTGATAAACATCACAGAGGCTGCTGCTGAGCTAACCTTCATGATGATGACTGAGGATGGCCGGTCCTAAAATGGATATCTTGCCAGCAGGGACTGTATTACATGGATAATTATGGGGGAAATGGTTTGGGATGCTCTGGATTGACATGTATGACGGCAACTTCGCACAGCCATTGAATAGGAGTAGGACAACATTCCACAGGCCACAATCAACAGCCTGATCAACTCTATCCGAAAGAGATGTGTCGTGCTGCATGAGGCAATATCAGAAGTCTATGTTTTGCAGTGAAGTGTCAAAGAGTAATTTTATTCCATTGTGGCTGAGCAGTAGTCAATGTAAAGTCAATATTTCCATCTGCTGGTAATGGTTGGGTAATGCATGGGAATAACAATATGCTGTAATGCAGGGCTCTCCAACCCTGTACTTGGAGAGCTACCCTCCTGTAGGCTTTTGGTCCAAACCCAGTTGTAATTTACCCGATTCAGCTTATCAACCAGCTAATTATTAGTGTGCTAGATTAGAGTTGAAATGAAAACCTACAGGACGATAGCTCTCCAGGAACAGGGTTAGAGAGCACTGCAAGCAGGGTTGCAGAGGGAGGGTATACAGTGGGCATCACATCATATATATTTACCCCCCCCCCCTTGGATTTCTTCACATTTTATTGTTACAAAGTGGGATTAAAATGGATTTCCCATTTTTTCATCTACACAAAATACTATGTCAAAGTGGAATTTTTTGAGGAACATTTCTTACAAAATAATAAAACATGAAACATTAATACCTAGATTTTAAAAGTATTTCTCCCCCTGAGTTAAAACATGTTAGAACTACCTTTGGAAGAAATTACAGCTGTGAGGCTTCCTGGATTAGTCTATAAGAGCTTTGTACACCTGGATTGTGCAATATTTCTTCAAGCTCTGTCAAGGTGTTGGGTGTCCTAGCTAGATAGCAAATGTCAAGTTTTGACATAAAAAAAAATCTAACTGTAATTCAGCAACTCTAGAACATTCACTGCCTTCTTGGTGAGCAACTTCAGTGTAGATTTGGCCTTGTGTTGTAGGTTATTGTTCTGCTGAATGGTTAATTCCTTTCCCAGTGTCTGGTGTAAAGCAGACTGAAGCAGGTTTTCCTCTAGGATTTTGCCTGTGCTTAGCTCCATCCTGTTTATTTTTATCCTGAAAAACTCCCGTCTTTGCAGATGTCCAGCATACCCATAATATAATGCAGCCACCACCATGCTTGAAAAGGCAGTTACTCACTGAGGTGTTGTGTTGGATTTGTCCCAAACAGAAGGCTTTGCATTTAGGCCAAAAAGTGTATTCCTTTGCGGTATAACTTTAGTGCCTTGTTGCATACAGGATTCATGTTGTGGAATATTTTTACTCTGTCATTTAGGTCATTACTGTGGAGTAACTGCAATGATGTTGATCCAACCTCAGTTTTCTCCCTTCACAGCCATTGAGCTCTGTAGCTGTTTTAAAATCGAGTGGCTAATTTGCCCTTTCCTTCCGTTCTGCTAGCTAACGTTCAATCGCTGGAAAATAAATGGGACGAACTGAAAGCACGTATATCCAAACCAAAGGGACATTAAAAACTGTAATATCTTATGTTTCACCGAGTCATGGCTGAACGACGACATTAAGAATATACAGATGTCGGGTTATACACTATATCGGCAGGACAGAACAGCAGCCTCTGGTAAGACACGGGCGGGGGGGGGCGATTCATAGTTGTAAACAATAGCTGGTGCACGATATCGAAGGAAGTCTCAAGGTTTTGCTCACCTGAGGTAGAGCATCTCATGATAAGCTGTAGACCACACTATATACCACACTAGTTTTCATCTGTATTTTTCATAGCTGTCTACATAGCACCACAGACCGAGGCTTGCACTAAAACCACACTCAATGAGCTGTATTCCTCCATAAGCAAACAGGAAAACGCTCATCCAGAGGCAGCGCTCCTTGTGGCTGGGGACTTTAATGCAGGGAAACTTAAATCAGTTTTACCTCATTTCTATCAGCATGTTAAATGTGCAACCAGGGGGAAAAAAACTCTAGACCAACTTTACTCCACACACAGCTCTCCCTCGCCCTCCATTTGGCAAATCTGACCATAATTCTATCCTCCTGATTCCTGCGTACAAGCTAAAATTAAAGCAGAAAGCACCAGTGACTCGGTCTATGAAAAAAGTGGTCAGATGAAGCAGATGCTGAACCACAGGACTTTTTTGCTAGCACAGGAATTCATCCGATGACATTGAGGAGCACACCACATTAGTCACTGGCTTTATCAATAAGTGCATCGAGGACGTCGTCCCTACAGTGACTGTACGTACATTCCCCAACCAGAAGCCATGGATTACAGGCAACATTCGCACTGAGCTAAAGGGTAGAGCAGCCACGTTCAAAAAGCGTGACTCAAACCCGGAAGACTATAAGAAATCCTGCTATGCCCTACGACGAACCGTCAAACAGGAAAAGCGTTAATACAGGACTAAGATCGAATCGTACTACACCGGCTCCAATGCTAGTCAGTTTTGGCAGGGTTTGCAAACTATTACAGACTACAAAAGTGAAGTACAGCTGAGAGCTCCCCAGTGACATCAGCCTACCAGACGAGGTAAATAACCTCTATGCTCGCTTTGAGGCAAGTAACACTGAAACATGCATGAGAGCATCAGCTGTTCCGGATGACTGTGTGATCATGCTCTCCGCAGCCTGTGAGTAAGACCTTTAAATAGGTCAACATTCACAAGGCCACAGGGCCAGATGGATTACCAGGATGTGTACTCCGAGCATGCGCTAACCAACTGGCAAGTGTCTTCACTGACATTTTCAAACTCCCCCTGTCTGAGTCTGTAATACCAACATATTTCAAGCAGACCACCATAGTCCCTGTACCCAAGAACGCAAAGGCAACCTGCCTAAATTACTACAGACCCGTAGCACTCACGTCCGTAGCCATGAAGTGCTTTGAAAGGCTGGTAATGGCTCACATCAACACCATTATCCCAGAAACCCTAGACCCACTCCAATTTGCATACCGCCCAAACAGATTCACAGATGATGCAATCTCTATTGCACTCCACACTGCCCCTTCCCACCTGGACAAAAAGAACACCTATGTGAGAATGCTGTTCATTGACTACAGCTCAGCGTTCAAAACCATAGTACCCTCAAAGCTCATCACTGAGCTAAGGACCCTGGGACTAAACACCTCCCTCTGCAACTGGATCCTGGACTTCCTGACGGTCCGCCCCCAGGTGGTAAGGGTAGGTAACACCACCTCCGCCATGCTGATCCTCAACACGGGGGCCCCTCAGGGGTGCGTGCTCAGTCCCCTCCTGTACTCCCTGTTCACCCACGACTGCATGGCCAGGCACGACTCCAACACTATCATTAAGTTTGCTGACGATACAACAGTGGTAGGCCTGATCACCGACAACGACGAGACAGCCTATAGGGAGGAGGTCAGAGACCTGGCCGGGTGGTGCCAGAATAACAACCTATCCCTCAATGTAACCAAGACTAAGGAGATAATTATGGACTACAGGAAAGGAGCACCGAGCACGTCCCCGTTCTCATTGACGGGGCTGTAGTGGAGCAGGTTGAGAGCTTCAAATTCCTTGGTGTCCACATCAACAACAAACTAGATTGGTCCAAACACACCAAAACAGTCGTGAAGAGGGCACGACAAAGCCTATTCCCCCTCAGGAAACTAAAAAGATTTGGCATGGGTCCTGAGATCCTCAAAAGGTTTTACAGCTGCAACATCGAGAGCATCCTGACTGGTTGCATCACTGCCTGGTGTGTCAATTGCTCGGCCTCTGACTGCAAGGCACTTCAGAGGGTAGTGTGTACGGCCCAGTACATCACTGGTGCAAAGCTTCCTGCAATCCAGGACCTCTACACCAGGCGGTATCAGAGGAAGGCCCTAAAAATTGTCAAAGACCCCAGTTATAGACTGTTCTCTCAAATACCACATGGCAAGCGGTACCGGAGTGCCAAGTCTTGGGCAAAAAGGCTTCTCAACAGTTTCTACCCCCAAGCCATAAGACCCCCCCAACCCCTCTTTTACGCTGCTGCTACTCTGTCTTATATGCATAGTCACTTTAACTATACATTCATGTACATACTACCTCAATTGGCCCGACCAACCAGTGCTCCCGCACATTGGCTAACCGGGCTATCTGCATTGTGTCCCACCACCCCCTTTTTACACTTCTGCTACTCTCTGTTCATCATATACTGTATGCAGTCACTTTAACGATACCTACATGTACATACTACCTCAATAAGCCTGACAAACAGGTGTCTGTATATAGCCTTGCTACTCTTTTTTCAAATGTCTTTCTACTGTTTTATTTATTTACTTACCTACACACACACCTTTTTTTGGCACCATTGGTTAGAGCCTGTAAGTAAGCATTTCACTGAAAGGTTTACACCTGTTGTATTCGGCGCACGTGACAAATAAACTTTGATTTGGGTTGCATCACTGCCTGTATGGCAACTGCCTGGCCTCCAACTGCAAGGAAAATCAAATTGTATTAGTCACATGCGCCGAATACAACTGGTGTAGACCTTACAGTGAAATGCTTACTTATGAGCCCCTAACCGACAGAGGGTAGTGCGTAAGGCCCAGTACATCACCGGGGCCAACCTTCCTGCCATCCAGGACCTCTATACCAGGTGGTGTCAGAGGAAGGCCCTAAAAATTGTCAAGGACTCCAGCCATCGTAGTCAGACTTTTCTCTCTGCTACCGCATGGCAAGCGGTACCGGAGCACCAAGTCTAGGTCCAAGAGGCATGTCTAAACAGTTCTACCCCCAAGCCATAAGACTCCTGAACAGCTAATCAAATGGCTACCCCCCCCCCCCCCCCCCCCACTTACACTGCTGCTACTCTCTGTCATCTATACATAGCCACTTTAATAACTCCACCTACATGTACATCATTACCTCAATTACCTTGACACCAGTGCCCCTGCACATTAACTCTGTACCAGTACCCCTGTATATAGCCCCGCTATTGTTATTTACTGCTGCTCTTTAATTATTTGTTATTACTGGTATTTTCTTAAAACTGCATTGTTGGTTAAGGGCTTGTAAGTAAGCATTTCACTGTTAGGTCTACACCTGTTGTATTCGTGATTTGATTCTGGTAACAGCATTTTATTTAGGATTTGAGCACTACTGGTAAAAGAGAGAACTGCATACAAAAGTGTTAATGAAAAAGTTGAGTATATAAAGAGTATATTTTCCTATAACATGTGACCACCATGATTAGGCACAAACTCACTGTTTTCCCCTCTTCCGGTTCCTTCTGAAATATCAGTTTTAATAATCACAAAATAAACTATAAAAGTAAAATAACTTGCTCTAACTTCTACCAGTTAAGACAAAGGGTGTCAATAATGTACAATATATTTCCAGCAACACATATCTTTTTTAAATGCCTGAAATATGATAAAACACAATAAGATGAATAACAAATCAATAGTTAGTTAGCAATATTGGAATGTTTTCATCTCCCACACTATTCCAACAGTTTACATGAAGTCAGATTTGTGGATTTAATTGTAGGACCGTTATACCCTGAGTGCAGGATTGCTGACCAACAATCTAAATTCTGACAGGTTACTGCAAGGAAGACAAAAAGGCAAGTGTAGTTTTGAATAATTGCTGCCACTTTTGCTTTCCTGAGTGAAGTCAAACTCTAATAAAAATTCTTAGGCCTATATTACAACAACAAGGTAAAGGTCTTCTCAAACAAACAGGACTATATTTGGGGAAAATAAAACATACCGGTACACAAAAAGGGTTTCACATAAAATCAAATATTGATCTGAATTCATGCAATGCTGATAGCTTGCACCTAGGCCGCTTCCGGGGGCAGAGGTTAGGGGTCAGATGGGCTTGGTGGTGGTGTTGTAGACCAGGCGCTCCGTGTCCTCCCTGGTGTAGACCTGGGAGCCGTTGACGGGTACCCGCTGGCGCTGAGTCTGCTCCTTCTTGCCCTTCATGAAGCAGTAACACAGAACTACCAGCAGTATTATGATGGCCAGGCCAAGCAGTGCAGCTATCACTATGATTCCTGAGAGAGGATGGGCATGAAGAGAGAGACACACACACACACCAGTAAGTCAATAACTATATGAAAGGATCCTGCATGTGTGGGGAAGCAAAAACTGGACAGACCGACAATCAATCATGTGCAACATTCACAGTGTTTGAGTAAAGTGAGGAGAAAGTGCAGGGAAAAACACATCACAAGATCTTTGTGACCAGCTTTGATCCCCAAGGCCCTTAAACTTGACGGGGTGCAATAATTGGTTTTAAAAATGATTATTGTCAGGGTGTCTTTTCCATGGAGTCCTGATGGGCAAAAGGCTCCATCTTACAGAATAAAGAAGAGCTAATTACCTACATGGCCGTCAGTGTCCTGGTATTCATATCGGTTCGTTATTTCAAAGACGTCCTTTTCTGAACACATGGTAAGGAAAAGAGACAAGTCAGTTGTTACACAGCTACGGTATTGTTGATACACACAATGTAGTGGTGCTGACATAGAGTATGTTCCTATCTCTGAAACATTTCATTATTATGATCTCAAAGGGTAATATAACAGTTAGGGATGCACATTATATCAGTAAGCATATCGGAATCAGACAATATTAGCTAAAAATGCCAATATTGGCTCTATGTATAGTTTAATGCCAATATGCAAAACCGATGTCAAAGCTCACATGCATACCTGTATAACGTAGGTAGATGACGTAATGACGCATTCCTAACCTAGCCCACAATGTCTGCTGTGTGGATGTATTTTAAAGTTTCAAAGGAAGATGACAAAAAAGCCCAAATGCAACGTTTGTGCTGCTATTATTTCCTGAGGGGAGAAAGTGCATCACCCCCCAGACATTCAGCGACTACTTAGAACAAAAGCAGAAAAAAATGAAGCTCACTTTTCCAACAACGAAACAAGTTCAAGTCGAGCACTCATTTGAATGAGTAAGAAAATTTCTGCGAGACAACTCAAAGGCGAAATCCTTTAACGCCAAGATAATGGAATTCATTGCCCATGACAATAAACCGATCTCTGTGGTGGATGTTGGCTTTCGCCGACTGGTCGAGCACCTCGAGCTCCGGTACACACTACCAAGTAGGTGCCAATCTACAGATGTTGCCCTACCGGTGTTACACAGTATTGTTGAAACACACATCCATGAGCTACTGGCTATGGGCTGCTATTAGCTTCACGATTGACATTTGGACCAGCGACGTCAGCCCCATGAGCATGCTGAGTCTGACAGCACAGTGGGTCCACGAGGATTTTGTACTGAGAAAAGCCATATTGCATGCTCAAGAAGGTGCTGGTTCTCATACTGCTGCTGCTATTTCAATGGCATTTGAGAACATGAGAACATGTTTGAAATCCCCAAGAACAAAGTACACGCTGTGCTACGTGATAATGCACGTAACATGACAAAGGCTTTGGAAGAATGCGGCGTCGCCAGTTTGCCATGCATGGCACACACGCTGCAACTGGCTGTAAAAGAAGGTGTTTTGGCCCAACGCAGCATATCTGACGCAGTGGCAACAGGTAGGAAGATAGTGGGTCATTTTAAACACTCACATCTCGCATACAACCGCCAGCAAGCAATACAGGGGCAGCTTGGAGTGAAAACGAACAGGCATAAGCAAAACGTTTCCACCAGATGGAACAGCACTTTTTACATGGAGAGCCTGCTGGAACAAAAACGAGTGCTTGGCGTGTACGCAGCCGACTAGGAGTTACCTGCAACAATCAGTACAAACCAGTGGACTCTTATTGAAAACATGAATACACTGCTAGCTCCATTGGAACAACCGACTTGAGAAATAAGATCAAAAACTGCGTCTGCAGCAGACGTGATACCCTCTGTCATGGCATTGAAACACCTGCTCAACAAAACTGCCGACACAGACCGTGGGGTTAAAACTTACAAAAGTACTCTACTAGAGGCTGTGAACAAGTGATTCGGTGGCATTCACTCTGAGCCTCTTTACTGTGTCACCACCATGCTCGATGCTAGGTACAAGGACCGTTACTTCGATGCAGACAAGAAACAGGGTTTCCGTGAAATGCTAGACAGCTGGACAAGATGGACATGGACTCAGTGACAGTGCGCACCGAGGAAGAGAGGCCACAGACAGACAGAGCTGAAACTTCATTGCTTGACATGTATAATGAAATCCTGGTTGAGAATGAAACGACTGAACGAATCAACGAATTCGATCAACGAAACAGCACAGCAAGGAAGTGAAAGAAATTGGTTTTGATTATGTTTTACTGGTAATGAGGACATACTGTACGTGGTCAGTGTGTGTGTTTCAACTATTTAACTGTACTAGAATGCCTAAAAGGCCGCACATTTTTTTATATCGGTATCGTCTTTTTTGGCAAGGAAAATATTGGATATCGGTATCGGCTCAACATTTCATATCGGTTTATCCCTAATAACAGTGCAACAATTTTGAAAATCAGTTGAAAGTGTTGTAATGGCTAAAGCATGAAAACCTACCTGTTACCAGTTTACAGGTACTCATACAAGCATCCTCAGTGTCAAATCTGTTCTCATTCCCGTAGCAGCCGCCATAGTTGAAACGGAAGCACTTCTGGTAGACAGGGTTGTAGTACCACTTGGTAAAACTCTCCCGACAGTTTCCTGTTTTGGGGTGCTCCGTGCAGCGAACTGTGGTTGAAAGAACATGTGTGTGAGAGATCAGCGTTCGTAAGGAGAGCCAGAGTAGGGTTAGGCACCATATGTAATCAGTTAACTCAACAACAAAATTCGAGATTGATCCTGTTATTGTGAACATGTCTCAAAACAGTAAAACTCAACCTTTCTGTTCATCCACAGGAATTTGCAGTAGAATCTGGAAGTTCTTATTCACTGATGAAAGGAAGAAAACAAGAGTTAAATGGTTACTTCTGGTTTTTGGCAATAAAGACATTTATCTACTTCCACAGCGTCAGATTAATTCATTGATACCATTTTTATATCTCTGCATCCAATATGAAGGATGTTAGAGGTAGTTTTGCAAGCCAATTCTAACTAACGTTAGCATTAACGCTAGTTAGCAACTTCCGTCAAACAGTTCGCAGAGAATGGTATCCACAAGTTCATTGGACTCTGGGGAAGTAGATCATGACAACAACTGAGCACCCCAATAATTTCACTTCATGACTGCACTTGTAATGTAAGGTCAGTGGTAAGGTAAGGCCAATGCAGTGTTGTATGTAAATTAGGGTTGGTTTGCATAGCCTGTACTTACAGTCCTCACAGTTCTCCTCATCTGAGCCGTCGCTGCACTGCTGCTCCTTGTCACACTCCAGGCCTCGGTCAAGGCAGCAGCCGTTGGTGCAGGAGAACTGGCCTGACCCACAGGGTACTCCACACACCTCTAAAACACAACACCACACACAGGTGAACTGGGGACCTCACACACCTCTAAACATAATACACAGGTGAACTGGGGACCTCTCACACCTCTAAACATAATACACAGGTGAACAGGGGACCTCTCACACCTCTAAACATAATACACTGATGAACAGGGGACCTCTCACACCTCTAAACATAATACACTGGTGAACTGGGGACCTCTCACACCTCTAAACCTAATACACAGGTGAACTGGGGACCTCTCACACCTCTAAACATAATACACTGGTGAACCTGGGACCTCTCACACCTCTAAACATAATACACAGGTGAACTGGGGACCTCACACACCTCTAAACATAATACACAGGTGAACAGGGGACCTCTCACACCTCTAAACCTAATACACAGGTGAACAGGGGACCTCTCACACCTCTAAACCTAATACACAGGTGAACAGGGGACCTCACACAACAACACAGAGGTGAGCAGAAGAGGTGAGGTAAAAGTGACTTTTAGCCATAGATTCACCTTATAGGATACAGAAGTAATACAGGTAACTGATAAGTCTCAATAGATATGCATCAGTCAACAGATAGATCAAATATACATATATTTGCCGTATGTCAATGACTGGGGGAGGCATAGCCAAAAAGCTGGAGCTTACAAGTACAGCTACTTTCTATAGTCATACACCTGAGGACAATAAATGTAAGTCAGTCTTACCTCTAGGGGCTGGAAGTGGTCCAGTTCTACCTCTGTGAATAACTACAAGAAAGGAAACACCAATCAACCAACCAATCTTCTCCAAAAACTGTTCTCAGAAAAACAAGAGGGGTCTGTATAGTACCTGACACACCATCACAGGCGTTGGCACACTCCTGGAGGGAGAGGTAGTTGTTAAGGTTCTCTCTGCAGCCCCCAAACAGGAACTCCTCACACCTCTCTGAGGCAGCATTGTAGTGCCAGCGGGGGAAGGATCCGCGACAGGGACCCACCTTCTTGGGGACCATGCAGTGATCTGAAGGATGAAGTATCAGAGAGTGGCTATTACATATAACTGGCGATTAGATATAACATTAAGTAATAAAACAATAGACACGTCATTTTAATTTTATGTTGTGGTTCAGTGGTGGAAGCCCAGACAGAATCATGTGTAACACTTTTGCGGGAAAAACATTGCTTATAAACTGCTTATTACAGTGCTTTTAAACTGCTTACATAATCATTGCGTCAAACAGCTCATTACCTCATGTGCAATACTTAAAATTATTTTTACATTTTCTTATAAACATAACATAGAAGTTAAACATACCTTCAAAAAGATCAAATAAATAAAAATTGTGTAAAATATTAGAGAGCCAGTCAATATTTTATTTATTTTATCTTTAATTCTGCATTGTTGGAAAAGGACCCGTAAGTAAGCATTTCATCGTGACTCTACACCTGTTGTTTACAAAGCATGTCACAAATAACATTTTATTTTTGATTGGACCTGATGTGTCAAATATAAAAAAGCTAAGTAACTTTCCCTAAAACCAGGCCTACTTCATCCACTGAAAATACATGTGGATGGTCTGGCTTGTGAACAGACATGTGGTAAACCCAAAGAAAGCAGACATAACTGTCAGAGGAAGTGGTTTCACTTGTGCAACGCAAAGCTGTACACCTCACGACAAGCTAGTTGATGCATCGTGACTACCCTGCATTACATTACCCAGCCATTCCGTCATTACAACATGACTGGGTTAATTGAGACATTAAGAATAACATTAGGTACAGAACCATGTGTGTACCACAGTCAATGTAAAACGCTAATAGCCATTCACAGTACATATATTTTGCTGAGAGGGGGTTCATGTTGTCAGGGTATCTTTAATTGTGATTCTACTAGCATGTTCATTGTAATTCATCCATCATTAACGCATGCAGCCATTTAGCTGTACATGTTGTGTGACTCAGATCAGGGGTCACTATGCATTGGCCATTCCACAGAGGAACATTCCTAACACCATTCAGTAGAGACTAGTTAATGGGTAACTGGATCAATGAATGGTTAATAGTCTCTGCTCAGTCTGTTAAGACTGAGAGACCAACATGCTCCAAATTGTATAACTGACTCAGAAATAACTTCAAAGTGTTTGAGTATCAAGAGTCTGTATTTAGAGTGCCATGACATTAAAGGAGTTTGCTTGAGTTTGTGAAACCCAAGCTGAAACCAGACAGACAGGTTAAGGGGGGAGGGCAGGGTAGGAAGGAAAGAAGGAGCAGAGTGTGAGGGAGGGAAATCACCACAGCTTTCCTGACTTCCTGTGTCTGCTGATAGCCCAGGAAAAGTGTCTATCCATTCCATACACATTCATGTAACTGGGAATGGGAGAGAAAACCCTTCCATTGTCTGATTCCTAAGTATTCCCTGTTACCCTATAATGAACAGCCAGGCAGCACTGTTGATCTACCAAGTATCTACCAAGTGTGATAATGAGTTGTCATCCTGTTATGAGCCAAAACGGTCATTCTTGGAGGACATATGGGTTTTTCAGTCACTCACAGCCATGGAGTAAACAGCTACTAGGAAAAGAAGAATACTAAGCTGTTGTCTCTGGCGATTGAGCCCACATATAGATGTACAAGCTGAGACTAATCTACTTATGAATGTGCTTTCTGAAATCTGGAAATGTTGATTTCATTCTACGGGAATCAGAGGAGCTTGCCTGGACAGGTATTTTTGACAGTATTCTCATGCCATGTCACGTGGCATGAAAAGTAGATGAGTTGATTACAACAAGACTTGATATCATAATCAACTTAAACCAGTACAACCGATAAGAGTCATCAGCAAGCATTTGAAAGTCATAAAAAATGAGTAATGAACTTAACATACCACATACACTGAGTGCAGAAAACATTAGGAACACCTTCCTAATATTGAGTTGCAATCCCTATTGCCCCCAGAGCAGCCTCAATTCGTTGGTGCATGGACTCTACAAGGTGTTGAAAGTATTCCACAAGGTTGTTGACTCCAATGCATCCCACAGTTGTGTAAAGTTGGCTGGATGTCTTTTGGGTGTTGGACCATTCTTGATATACACAGGAAACTGTTGTGAGTGAACAACCCAGGAGTGAAAAACGCAGTAGCGTTGCAATTATTGACACTCAAACTGGTGCGCCTGGCACCTAAAACCATACCCTGTTCAAATGCACTTAAATATTTTGTCTTGCCCATTCACACTCAATGGCACACATACACAATCCACATCTCAATTGACTCAAGGCTTAAAACTCCTTCTTTAACCTGTCTCCTCCCCTTCATTGACACTGATTGAAGTGGATTTAACAAGTGATATCAATAAGGGATCAAGCGTTCACCTGGATTCACCTGGTCAGTCTATGTCATTGAAAGAGTTCCTGATGTTTTGCACACTCAGTGTATACTTGTAATCGGGTATTTCTTTTTCACATAAAAATTCCAACTGCAGAGACAGTTCCCTCAGTTTAGAAGGAAAACATTTAAGTGATTTATATTCCTAACATCGCATTCACTTGCATTATGCGTTCCGTGACCAATATGGTCAGAAGGGCATCAGTCCTTCTCACCTCAATGGCAAAGTTTCTCATAGTATTTCCACATTGTCCCTACTCCAAACATGACAGATCACTCGGATGTAGACCACTTCAAAGATCATTGTCACTTTAGATTGATTTCATACACAGGCAATGAACTGTATATAAGTGCATTGAAATTCAATAAATACAGCATGTCCCTTCACCCTCAAAACAATTGTGTTAAACTGTGTAGCTAGGTGTGCTTTGCAGGTGTTTCACATATACTTTAGTATACTCACTCTCAGACTGCTCAGGGGTAAGCACAAGGACAGTGATCTGGGTTTGGTCGGACTGCCCACTGGAGTCTGTGACGGTCAGTTGGAACTTGTACACTCCAGACGCCAGGTTGGACACGATCACCTGGTCTTTAAATGTAGTTTTCTAGGAGACAAGGAAAGAAAATGTATCAATGTTTTCTTGTGTGGCAGAACATTGAAAATAGAGAAGCTTTAATCGTGATCCTCATCCTCTGGTGTTCCCAGGGTGACCTGTTCTTTTCATGTATTTTTACACAGTGAAAGAGCAATCACCATTAACTCTGATCAGGTAAATGCCCCAAACATCCCAATAAAGCCTGACCAGTGCTCCCTGATGCCCCAGTCATCATCGCCCACCTCAATGACAGCGGAGGTGTTCCCTGACACTAGGTGCCACTGGTACGTGACAATATCGTGGTCGTCCTTGCTCTCGTTGCCATTCAGAGTTAAACTTTCCTGGGGCTGCACCACTCTGTCCGGACCTCCATTGGCCTCTGGAGGATTGTCCACTTCACCTGGAAGTTGAATACAACCTTCATCACGTTCAATACAACATAATCATACTGAAAATACATGCAGCTTTAAGATATCCCGTTAGGTTAAAGATACACAGATCATATGGCTGGTTGAAATTTGAATAGGTTAAATTGTTTTGAAGGGTTTTGAGTGTCAACACATTAACAACTTAAGGCTCAGGAAATCAATTTGTTTGGTGGTGCTCATGCCCAGTTGCTAACTACATCCTGTTGACATACATTATTCACTCAAGTCTGCAATCCATTACTTGACTCACAGCACAATACCAATCTCCCCTGGAAGAAGCTTTCTCAGCAGCAACGAGGTGAAAACTAAAACCTCAGACTGTGACAAGGGGCCTTATAATGAGCCATAGAATAAGCCCTATATTGAGCCATGGCGTGTGTGGGTAATGCTCTTCTCTAAGCAGGTGGTTTCACCTCCTCTGGAGATAAAGGGCCTGTCTGTTGTGATTCAAACCACAGACAGTCCAAGTGTAGTGCGTTGCTTTCTCTGCTCATAATAATATAGCTAAATGGTATGTGTGTTCATGTTCCTTTAGTAAGCAGTTCAATGGAGACATGAAGTTCATTGGAGACTTAATTAGTTAATTTGATGAGTGTCTATGTTGTGATGTGTGAGAGTGATACCTGGGTCTCCCGTTTCAACCTGGACTCTGGGGTAGACATAACATAGTAAATGTAAATCCGGGACACTCCGTATGGTATGTATTAATTTGTGGATGTCCATTATCCATTTCGTATGTTTTACGAATTACAATTTGTATGACATGTTACGAATTGAAATTTTTACATGTTACAAATTGCAAAGACAATACCAAATATAACATATACTAATTTGAGTATCCCAGTTCCAATTCATCCCAAAGGTGTTCGATAGGGTTGAGGTCAGGGCTATGTGCAGGTCAGTCAAATTCTTCCACATCAATCCCAAAAAACTATTTCTGTTTTGACTTCACTTTGTGCACGGGAGCATTGTCATGCTGAAAAAGGAAAGGAAACTGTTGCCACAAAGTCAGAAGCACAGAATCGTCTAGAATGTCCTTGAATGCTATAGCATTAAGATTTCCCTTCACTGAAAGTAAGGGACCTAGCCCGAACCATGAAAACAGCCCCAGACCATTATTCTTCCTCCTCCAAAATTTACAGTTGGCACTACGCGTGAAGCGTGATTCATCACTCCAGAGAACGTGTTTCCACTGCTCCAGAGTCCAATGGCGGAGAGCTTTACAAAAGTCTAGCCGATGCTTGGCATTGTGATCGTAGGCTTGTGTGCGGCTGTTCGGCCATGGAAACCCATTTCATTAAGCTCCTTGACGAACAGTTATTGTGCTGATGTTGCTTAAAGAGGCAGTTTGGAACTCAGTAGTGAGTGTTGCAACCGAGGAAAGACGATTTTTACACACTACAGCACTAGGCAGTCCTGTTCTGTGAGCTTGTGTGGCCTAACACTTTGCGGCTAAGCCGTTGTTGCTCCTAGATGTTTCCAATTCACAATAACAACACTTACAGATGACCGGGGCAGCTCTAGCAGGGCAAAGAATTGAAGAACTGACATTTGGAAAGGTGGCATCCTATGACAGTGCCACGTTGAAAGTCACTGAGCTCTTCAGTATGGGCCATTCTTCTGCCAATGTTCAAATGTTTGTCTATGGAGATTTAATGGCTGTGTGATCGATTTTATACACCGGTCAGCAACGGGTGTGGCTTAAATAGCAGAATCCACATACTTTTGGCCATGTAGTGCATCTTCTGACCAGGGGGAGTTTTCTTGAGAGCCCTGACGCTTTTGGAAGCATAAGGAAAGTGTCTTTCATACCAGCAAGAAATACTTTTCAAAGAACTAAAAGGTTAAATTCCTAAACACCTTTTTAGGGTTAGTGTACCCACACCACCATATTTCCATGTTACTTTGTATATTAACAGAAGACAGAGGGACCACCTGTGCTAATTTAGCACGTGAACACCTGTGCGTGTACCTGAAGGCAGGCAGAAACGTGTTGTCACAGGCTGCAACTGTGATAAAGACAGTTTAAACAGTGCAGTAAATGTATATGTAGCATTTGTGAAATGATGATGTGATATGAAGTAAAGCTTTAGGTTCCTTGAACCATATGCATTTGAGAATAGATTCACATTTATATGGAGTATTTGACTGTTTTGGTTGCCAGAGCCAGTCTACCTCTGAAAAGAGCATGTAAGGTCCTTGGACCTAAATGTAATGGTAAGCCCTTTAAGGGTACATAGTGGGCAGTCTGAGACCAGTCTGCCTGATTTACCTGGGAGGTTTTTTGTGGCCAGATCACTTTCATACACCACGTCTCTGATGTAGTTCAGGAATCCCTTCTTCCTGACAAATCGGCAGACGTACTGCTGCTTGTATAGACAGTCAAAGAGAAAGCATGACTTGATCATGCCCTCACCGGACCCATTCTCCATGAAAGCGACATTACAGTTGGGATCTTTGCAGCACGAGCGTATACAGTCATTGGTGCTCTCAACCTTCGGTTTAATGATGAAAGTCGCACCGTATTTCACCGAGTCATCCGTGTCGAGAACGAAATCTTCTCTGCCCTTTTCGAAACTGTCCAAACACGGTTCCCCGAATGGCTGGGCCTCCGCGCGCACCAGGAAAACGATAAAGCACACCAAAGCGCCCAATAACAATCCAATTGGGAGAGTAGTCATTCTACAAAACAGTCCAGGAAAACAATTTCCCACAAATATAGGATAATCCAATAGATGACCTGAAAACAGAGCGATATATAGTCAACTTCAAATAACATATCATGGAATGCATTAACTAAATATACATTATCATTCAAATAAATAGTCGTAACATGATCTAAATAACATACAAAACACCATGCAGTCTATCTTTATACTATACACACACACCAATCAATTGTATAGAAACGTTCAGGACTTTTGTATATCTCTGTTCCTCTGATTTCAAAGGTAAGAATTACGTCAAACATACAAATAAATAATCAAGATCCAACTCTTCTGTAACTTTATAGATTCATATTTGTTCAAAAGAGCACTATAAATTAACACGTGTCACCTGTAAATTCTGTATCTGTCGTCGATTATAAAGAAACAATCGAATATCTTTACAATTCACAGGTGTGTCACTCTCTCTCTTCGGGTACCTGTTACATACAGGAAGTGAAATCTACCCAAAGAGGTGACCGGAGGCGCAAAGCACATTGGCACTCCCATTTTGAGATGTGTTAGAGTAGAAGAAGACTTCACCAAACAGAGAATTAATGAGTTGCTTGAATCTGTAGAGTAATGTATATTTCATTGGTTCTAAATTCTAAATTTCCAGTGGAAATCCAAAGTTCCCAATTCGTTATTATTTATAGGAGAGGACTTTAACATTACTATAGATAATTCAACTCATAGATGGCCCCCAGGTAGGCCAACGAATCAGAATTTGGGTTTAAAAAAAAATGTATGGATACATTTGATTTTACTGACATATGGAGAGAGAAGTTTCCAGCTGACAGATCATTCACTTGGAGTAATAAGACAGGTTCCAGACTGTGTCTGAGACTTTTTTGCCCCACTGTATGTGGGAGGCAACATCCAATATTTTTTCCAACAGATATGATCAAAAAATGATTCCAATAAGGCATGACATAAGATATAGATAGATACAACATCATGTTGAAACAGGTCACGTGTAGTTCTATTGTTGCTGTATGGACCAAAAGAAATACATATCGTTCCTACTGATGAGTAAATAGGGGTAATCAAAGGTAAATTCTGAGGGTCAGGTCTTGACATGTTCCTGAATAATAAAGCAACACCTGAGGGAATGGTATCTAAAATGACTGCAAAATCTTTAGGTGTTACAGGGATCTTGTAAAGTGATAAGAATTCCTCATAGATAAGTAAAAGACCCTCTGCATTTACGAGTTGGCTCACCAATAGGATATTATTTTGGAACCAATATTCTACAATTTATTTTTTATTTTTTATACAATATCTCCTGATTATTCCAGATATAGGCTAATATCTGTGTGTAGAGAAATTATGCTTATAAATTAAGGATCATGACAAGAAAACCTGCCAATGAAAAGCAGAGAGTTTCACTGGAACTGTCAATATTATAATTGCAAACCAACATGAAGTTAAGGCCACCAAAAGTAGAGAGTACATGATGAAGAATACATTTCCACATAGAAGTGGGTGTTAGGAATTGTGTTATCCAATTGATCTCAATAGTATTATTCAAAGTAGAAAAGTCCAGAAGATTAAGCACACCATACTCATAAGTGTTCATTACAACAGTTTCCCTAACGTAATGGGTACAGTTTCTCAACAGAAAGTTGAAAATCTTTGCTTATTTTACTGTCAAGATTAAAAAGATAGAGCAGTGTATGTTAGTTTAGAGATATCGTTAGAGATATGTTTGTTTCTTATGAAGCCAGACTGTGTTTCATCATTGATTGCATCCAGGACTTCTTTTTTATTTTTTTATTTAACCTTTAATTAACTAGGCAAGTAATTTAAGAACAAATTCTTATTTACAATGACGGCCTACCGGGGAACAGTGGGTTAACTGCCTTGTTCAGGGTCAGAACGACGGATTTGAGCTGAAAGCTGTTTTTTAATATTTCACTATGGCTTAAGTCAGCAATCTAACAAAAGGGCAATATTTTATTGATGTAGTAGTGTCGTCCCCCCCCCTAGAAAGCTATGACCTTTGGCTTTAACCTGGAATTGTTTATTTATGACTGAGAGAAAAAAACTGTTCAACCCATTATGATCTATTACACAATAAAAGTATGATAAAACATATGCAAATATGATAATATGATTAAAAATGTATGTATACAACGGCAAGAACAAGTATGTGAACCCTTTGGAATTACCTGGACTTCTGCATAAATTGGTCATAACATTTGATCTTATCTTCATCTAAGTCACAACAATAGACAAACACAGTCTGCTTAAACTAATAATACACAAACAATTATAAGTGTTCATGTCTTTATTTAACACACCATGTAAACATTCACAGTGCAGGATGGGAAAAGTATGTGAACCCTTGGTTTTAATAACTGGTTGACCCTCCTTTGGCAGCAATAACCTCAACCAAATGTTTTCTGTAGTTGGGGATCAGACCTGCACAACGGTCGGAGGAGGAATTTTGAACCGTTCCTCTTTTCAAAACTGTTTCAGTTCAGCAATATTCTTGGGATGTCTGGTGTGAACTGCTCTCTTGAGGTCATGCCACAGCATCCCAGTCCAGTTGAGGTCATCTCAAACCATCTAAATTGGGTTGAGGTTTGGTGATTGTGGAGGCCAGGCCAGGCAGCACTCCTACAGATTCAACCCTAAATCTATTCGGGACTGTCTGGAACCTGTTTAGATAGTTTGGGATGAGTTGGACCGCAGAGTCAAGGAAAAGCAGCCAACAAGTGCTCAGCATATGTGGTAACTCCTTTGAGACTGTTGGAAAAGCATTCCTCATGAAGCTGGTTGAGAGAATGCTAAGATTGTGCAAAGCTGTCATCAAGTTAAAGGGTGGCTACTTTGAAGAAACTAAAATATAAAATATTTTTTACATTTTATTTGTGATGTTGATTTGTTTAACACTTTTTTGATTACTACATGATTCCGTGTGTGTTATTTCATAGTTTTGATGTCTTCACTATTATTCTACAATGTAGAAAAATAGTAAAAATAAAGAAAACCCCTTGAATGCGTAGGTATGTCCAAACTTTTAGCTGGTACTGTATATACAGTGGCAAGAAAAATTATGTGAACCCTTATCTGGATTTCTGCATAAATTGGTCATGAAATCACTCTCCTTGTTCAAATAGCCCTTACACAGCTTGTTTGCTTGTTTGTAGGTGACCAAATACTTATTTTCCACCATCATTTGCAAATAAATTCATTAAAAATCCTACAATGTGATTTTCTGGATTTTTCTTCTCATTTTGTCTGTCATAGTTGAAGTGTACCTATGATGAGAATTACAGGCCTCTATCATCTTTTTAAGTGGGAGAACTTGCACAATTGGTGGCTGACTAAATACTTTTTTGCCCCACTGTACCTACTTATTAACAAAATGATTCATAAATATTATCCTGCCAACCACTACATTAAGAAGTTTAAAAAGCTAAACTCATATAGTACCTTCTGTAAGGACCACCCAGAAACAGTGTTATTATATCTTTGGCATTGTGTTCATGTAAAGAGGCTATTCCCAAAGGGTATGCGCAATGCCGTCGGTAGTACTCCAAATAAAAATGTGATTCACATTTTCAAACAGTCCATTTAGATTTTTCAACGGGGCTATATGTTTGGGTGATGTTTTTTTCTCGCCTGAGTAGCCTCGTTTCACTACCCAAAAGAAAATTAAACCATCTAGTGTTCAGCGAAATAACAACACAATGTCAAAGGTAGCCTAGTCAAAAAATTTACATCCAATCAAATGAACCGTTACTCTCTTGCAGGAAACCTTCACTCTTGCGCACACATTTAGAAATAAAACATGACCATTTGAAAAATAAGGCATGGGAGTTTTTTGATCGAGCCTAGTCAAAAAATTTACATCCAATCAAATGAACCGTTACTCTCTTGCAGGAAACCTTCACTCTTGCGCACACATTTAGAAATGAAACATGACCATTTGAAAAAGAAGCCATGGGAGTTTTTTGATCGAGAATTAAGACGGCTTTTGAGTAGTAAGACATGTATAAAAGCAACATATACCATTATTAAGAAGAGGCTAAAAGCATCTTATATGGTGAGCTACCGAGTGGCTAGGACATGCAAGCCCCATACTATCATGGAGGACTTAATTTTTCCTGCTACCGCAGATATGGCTGGGACAATGCTGTGGGAAAAGGCACAAAAAAAACTATACACGTGTGTTGGTATCTGTACTGATGGCACAGATACCAACACATAGTGGAGTGGTAACGCGCATGCAAGCAGTTACTCCCGACGCCACTTAGGTACACTGCAGCATCCACCCAGAGGCTCTTGCTGCCAAGGGAATGCCTGACAGCTTGAAAAACGTTTTGGACACAGTGAAAATTGTTATCTTTGTTCAAGCAAGGCCCCTGAACTCTTGTGTATTTTCTGCATTACGCAATGATATGGGCAGCGACCATGTAACGCTTTTACAACATACAGAAGAAGTGCGCTGGTTATCAAGGGGCAAAGTATTGACACTTTTTTTTTTTATTGAGAGACAAACTTAAATTTTCTTTACTGACCATAATTTTCACTTGTCTGACCGCTTGCATGATGACGAGTTTCTCAAACGACTGGACAATCTGGGTGATGTTTTTTCTCGCCTGAATGATTTGGATCTAGGATTACAGGGACTCTCCACAACTATATTCTATGTGCGGGACAAAATTGAGGCTATAATTAAGAAGTTGGAGCTCTTCTCTGTCTGCATTAACAAGGACAACACACAGGTTGTCACGTTCTGACCTTAGTTCCTTTATTTTGTCTTTGTGTTAGTTTGGTCAGGACGTGAGTTGGGGTGAGTAGTCTATGTTCTTTTTTCTTTGTTGTATTTCTGTGTTCGGCCTGGTATGGTTCTCAATCAGAGGCAGCTGTCGATTTTTGTCTCTGATTGAGAATCATACTTAGGTAGCCTTTTCCCACCTGTGTTTTGTGGGTGATTATTTTCTGTTGTGTGTCTACACCATACAGAACTGTTTAGTTTTTGTTTCTGTCTTTCACTTTGTTATTTTGTATTTTCAGTGCTCAGTTTATTTATTAAATATTAACATGGACATATACCACGCTGCGCATTGGTCCGATCTTGACTACTGCTCGTCAGAGAAAGACGAATATCGTTACACAGGTCTTTCCATCATTGTATTATTTTTTGATGAACAAGTAAGGTTTTATATATAAGATGGCTCAATAAAGAGCAAAATTATTGATTATTATTATGTTAATATTTGTGCCCTGGTATAATAAGAGCTCTTTGTCACTTCCCACAAGCCGGGTTGTGACAAAACTCATTCTTATGTTTAATAAATGTAGTGTGTGTGTGGCAGACTTACAATGATAGCAAAAAACAACATTTGAGAGTGTGCTGACCCTGGTTCTGACCCTGGTGCTAGAGGGGGTACGCAGCGGGAGGTTGAATGTGTGAAGGGGTACGGGACTACAAAAAGTTTGGGAACCACTGATATAAAGAATCTGTGGCAAGACATATTTATGAAGATTTGACCCTATTATGGAGCGATGAGGTAATGGTTGGATTCTTTACCGACAATATAAATAATTTGAAACAATTTCACGTCATTAATTTCATTATTCTTTTGGCCAAATTTTGTATTCACAAATGTAAATTTACAAACAATTTAAAAACTTTTTTTTCTTAACTAACAAAATAAAATGTAAAACCCAAGATGTGAACGGAAGTATACTTATATTTATAATAAGCTAGTAAGAATACTTTGACTTTATTACAAACTTTGCTATGATAACATTATATCTCAGTCAAAATGTTCTCACTTTTACCAAATGCTACCTGTTTATATCCACAAGATGGCAGTGTCAGACAGAAGATTATCCAGATCATCTAAATGATCAGTTTCTTGTGTGTGTTCTGAAATATTGTTGTCAGAATGTCAATTACTAAAGGGCCCCTACTGTCTTATTCCTCTTCACATGAAGCTGATGCTGCATAGTGACTCCTGTACTGAGTCATTGCTGCTGCCTGAAACAAGTAATGTGAAAGTCAATAACCTTTTAAGACAAACGAACACACGCATACATTATGTTTGTTATTGGCAAAGTGTTATGAGTGACTCACCGTTATATCCACACGTCTAGTAAACCAGTAAAAACACAAGAGCAGCAGGTGTACATACTACCTCAACTAACCGGTACCCCCACACATTGACTCTGTATATATTGTTATTTTTTATGCTGCTCTTTAATTAATTGTTACTTTTATCTCATATTCTTATCTGTATATTTTTTTAAACTGCACTGTTTGTTAGGGGCTCGTAAGTAAGCATTTCACTGTAAGGTCTACACCTGTTGTATTCGGCGCATGTGACTAACAAAATTAGATTTGACTTCAAATCAAATCAAATCAAATGTATTTATATAGCCCTTCGTACATCAGCTGATATCTCAAAGTGCTGTACAGAAACCCAGCCTAAAACCTCAAACAGCAAGCAATGCAGGTGTAGAAGCACGGTGGCTAGGAAAAACTCCCTAGAAAGGCCAAAACCTAGGAAGAAACCTAGAGAGGAACCAGGCTATGTGGGGTGGCCAGTCCTCTTCTGGCTGTGCCGGGTGGAGATTATAACAGAACATGGCCAAGATGTTCAAATGTTCATAAATGACCAGCATGGTCCAATAATAATAAGGCAGAACAGTTGAAATTGGAGCAGCGGCACGGCCAGGTGGACTGGGGACAGCAAGGAGTCATCATGTCAGGTAGTCCTGCGGCATGGTCCTAGGGCTCAGGTCCTCCGAGAGAGAGAAAGAAAGAGAGAAAGAGAGAGAGAATTAGAGAGAGCACACTTAAATTCACACAGGACACCGAATAGGACAGGAGAAATACTGCAGATATAACAAACGGACCCTAGCCCCCCGACACATAAACTACTGCAGCATAAATACTGGAAGCTGAGACAGGAGGGGTCAGGAGACACTGTGGCCCCATCCGAGGACACCCCCGGACAGGGCCAAACAGGAAGGATATAACCCCACCCACTTTGCCAAAGCACAGCCCCCACACCACTAGAGGGATATCTTCAACCACCAACTTACCAACCTGAGACAAGGCTGAGTATAGCCCACAAAGATCTTCGCCACGGCACAACCCAAGGTGGGGCGCCAACCCAGACAGGATGACCACATCAGTGACTCAACCCACTCAGGTGACGCACCCCTCCCAGGGACGATATGAGAGAGCCCCAGTAAGCCAGTGACTCAGCCCCTGTAATAGGGTTAGAGGCAGAGAATCCCAGTGGAAAGAGGGGAACCGGCCAGGCAGAGACAGCAAGGGCTGTTCGTTGCTCCAGAGCCTTTCCGTTCACTTTCCCACTCCTGGGCCAGACTACACTCAATCATATGACCCACTGAAGAGATGAGTCTTCAGTAAAGACCTAAAGGTTGAGACCGAGTTTGCGTCTCTGACATGGGTAGGCAGACCGTTCCATAAAAATGGAGCTTTATAGGAGAAAGCCCTGCCTCCAGCTGTTTGCTTAGAAATTCTAGGGACATTTAGGAGGCCTGCGTCTTGTGACCGTAGCGTACGTGTAGGTATGTACGGCAGGACCAAATCAGAGAGATAGGTAGGAGCAAGCCCATGTAATGCTTTGTAGGTTAGCAGTAAAACCTTGAAATCAGCCCTTGCTTTGACAGGAAGCCAGTGTAGGGAGGCTAGCACTTAAAAACTCCTTTACTAGCTCATACTGGCTTACACACTAGTTGCAGTGTAAAGATAACCAATCAAAAGCCAAGTTCATGTGAGATTCAGCACGTATTTGAGGTGTGTCTAAAATTAAGAGACGGCCAGCCTTGGTCCTCTGATCCATTGGTCCCTAGCCCCAGTCCCCTTTCAGCCAGCCTGGCAATGCAGAACCAGGTTGCAGTGGATGTGATGAATGAATATGTTTGCCTGGATAGGTGAGCTGCCAGAGGAGCTCAATAATTCAGTGTTTGTAACAGACTGTGCATCAGCAAGCGAACACATAACGCTACGGCTGATTGATACACTGCCAAAAATAAAAGCAGCGTCTCATTGTTAATATTGTAATAGGATCTGTGGAAACTCTACGGTGTACCCTTGTTAGCCCTCTAGTCTCAACTGTACTAGTTTGGCACAGAAAGGACAACTACGTAGTTTTGATCTTGACTCATTTAGTTGCTGGTGATATTTGACCTTGTCAAATGAAATGGGTTAGTTCAGAGCCTTATCACTGGGTTTTGGGTTTTACCCTCTGAGTGATCATTAATAGCATTTACCGGCCCTCTATTTTTTTCATCCATCATTGATGGAGGTGTAACTGAGGATGCCAAACTGGCTTCAAGGCTGATTAAACGTACACCTGATAATAGCTGTTATAAATGACATGGAGGGGAGCTAATGAACACTGATGAAGTCTGGATCACCTGTCAGGGAGACCCAGGTATTGTGATAAGTGAGGATAAACAGGGGCCCATAGTTTGAACATATGCTGTGATGTAGAGATGATAAACCACAGAGTAATGCAGTCACTTCTTGATTTGGACACATGGGGAAATTTGAAACCAAAAATCACTTGTTAGAATTTGGGTCAATAATTAATTTCTGGAATACACAATTATGAAAATATAATTATTGCTAACAGCTGCAACTCCTAGCTTTGGTTCCACCCTCAACCCTTAGTCTTTATCACTCTGTAATTGACCTATGCTCTCCCACTTGAGAGAGAAGGATAGCATACACACCCAGATACACACCTACTGAGACACACACAGAGGAGTATTTCATTACCATCCTCCACAGGCAGCGAGCTTGCAAGGGAGGGTGGGAGGGAGGGTGCGAGGGAGGGAGAGAGAGGGAAGGAGAGAACTAGAGAGAGAGAGACGAGCAGACAGAGATAGACAGAGCAAGCAAGTAAGATAGATAGGTAGGAGAGCTAGAGCAAGAGAAGAAGAAAAAGAGCGAGCACACAAGAAAGACAGCGAAGAGAGAGGGTGGGAGTGAGAGCACCAGAGACAGAGGGAGAGATAGAACGAGAGAGACGGCTCTGTTTCCTCAGCTGTTTTCCCGAGGCCATGGCAGGCATGGCGTCGGAGCCAGGCACCCAGTCCAGGGTGATGTTCCAGTCTGCAGACAAAACAGAGGAGCCTCCACATCGCAAACTGGGCAAGCTGACCGTCAAATACAACCGTAAGGACCTGCAGAGGAGGCTGGATATCGAGGAGTGGATCGACGATCAGCTGCACCTGCTCTTTGACTGTGAGGTAGGTCGTGCAAGGCTGCTACAGGCACAGTTAGCTAGGTCCTGTGTGGGTAGAACGCAGGGGAGGTACGGAGCAGCACAGGTGACTGAGGAGGGTTACACAACATGTGAAGCAAAAAGAGAGGGAGAGTGGAGTGTCTGAACAGAGGTGTGGCTGTGTGTGCATTGATCCAGGCTTCATTTACTGGCAGCAAATTATTTTCCCACACTGCTTTGGTGTTAAGCACAGAATATAGAGCTCTGATTGGTAGTTTTCTTGGGGGTTGTGTAACAAACTAGTGATAAGATACACATTATATTACCATCATATTAGGATGATAATACATCATATTAAATGATTGTATACCCCTTCCTGATCGCTGAATGGACATACATACAGCATTCAAGAGATAACTAAATATTATGTAACATAAATATAGTGATTGGCTGATACGATCACCCTTTTCCTTATTAATGAACAAGACACAGACAGTACTATTGTGGCAGCAGCCTCTGTCCTCAGAAGATGAGCATCAACCCCTCTGTGACATGGGTTCAGACAGGGAGGCAAATCTCTGTTGCCTCTGGACAGTTTGCTATCAGAACACATCTAAGAACACATCTAAGAACTTGAGGTTTACAGCCTAGATCTCGACAGGGAGGCCGCCTATATAACTACTTAAGGCCAGGACTGCACACCACAAACGGAGACACTGTGCATTTGCATAATTGATTTAATAGATTATGACTGGGACCCTTGTGTGGAGATCGTAGGACCCCCGTGTCATAACTGCACTGCTATTCAGAGGCTGCAACAATTTGCTGGGAATGCCATGGCAACAGAAGTCTGGCTCCCACATGAAGAGGGATGGCACAGCGGAGTCAGAGGGATGTCTTCAGGAGCATGGGCGTCCACCTAATGATGGAGATCATATGACAGCACAGCAGTGGTAGAAAAAGTACTAAATCGTCATACTTGAGTAAAAGTAAAGATACCTTTAATAGAAAATGAGTCAAGTAAAAGTGAAAATCACCTGGTAAAATACAACTTGAGTATCTGGTTTTAAATGTGCTTAAGTACATACACATCACAGACAAACTGAATTGGTCCACCCACACAGACAGCATTGTGAAGAAGGCGCAGCAGCGCCTCTTCAACCTCAGGAGGCTGAAGAAATTTGGCTTGTCACCAAAAGCACTCACAAACTTCTACAGATGCACAATCGAGAGCATCCTGTCGGGCTGTATCACCGCCTGGTACGGCAACTGCTCCGCCCACAACCGTAAGGCTCTCCAGAGGGTAGTGAGGTCTGCACAACGCATCACCGGGGGCAAACTACCTGCCCTCCAGGACACCTACACCACCCGATGTTACAGGAAGGCTATAAAGATCATCAAGGACAACAACCACCCGAGCCACTGCCTGTTCCCCCCGCTATCATCCAGAAGGCGAGGTCAGTACAGGTGCATCAAAGCTGGGACCGAGAGACTGAAAAACAGCTTCTATCTCACGGCCATCAGACTGTTAAACAGCCACCACTAACATTGAGTGGCTGCTGCCAACACACTGACTCAACTCCAACCACTTTAATAATGGGAATTGATGGGAAATGATGTAAAATATATCACTAGCCACTTTAAACAATGCTACCTAATATAATGTTTACATACCCTACATTATTTATCTCATATGTATACGTATATACTGTACTCTATATCATCTACTGCATCCTTATGTAATACATGTATCACTAGCCACTTTAACTATGCCACTTTGTTTACATACTCATCCCATATGTATATACTGTACTCGATACCATCTACTGCATCTTGCCTATGCCGCTCTGTACCATCACTCATTCATATATCTTTATGTACATATTCTTTATCCCCTTACACTTGTGTGTATAAGACATTAGTTTTGGAATTGTTAGTTAGATTACTTGTTGGTTATTACTGCATTGTCGGAACTAGAAGCACAAGCATTTCGCTACACTCGCATTAACATCTGCTAACCATGTGTATGTGACAAATAAAATTGGATTTGATTTGATTTGGTAGAAAAAGTTATTTAAAAAAAGTTAGCAATTGTCATACATTAAATTCCGGATATTAAAGGCCCAGTGCATTCAAAAGGTGATATTCATGTGTCTTAGAAATATTTACAGAATGAAGTTGGAATAATATTGTGAAATTGTGAAAATTATGACAATGCCCTTTTTGTGTAAGAGCTGTTTCAAGAGACCACCTGAAATGTCAACCTATTTTGGTGGGACTTCACCAGGTGGTAAATTAGTTTTAAACCTCTCTGCCAATGACAGGTAGTTTTCAGTTATCCCCTCCCCACTCAGACCACTCTTGTTACAACTTCTAACAGTGGTGAGTGGAGGAGTCAAGCGCAGAGAGCAGGTAATTCAGTTCGTGGATATTTTATTCCATAGACTGTGGAGCCACGACATGCAAAACACCAGGGAGCATGAAACAACCCGTCCCAAAATACAACGGATTAAAACTGTCAGGAAAAATACTGATTACACTCATACACCAGATAACAGGAAAACAGGCCCGCACAAATACCCAGCGGGCCTAGTGCCCTTAAATAGCCTACAAACAAACACTAACTCACAACAGGTGTACCCAATTACCCAATAAACAGAAACAAATGGAAAGGGAATCGATGGCAGCTACGACGACCGCCGAGCGCCGCCCGAACAGGAAGAGGCACCATCTTCGGCGAGATTCGTGACAACTCTCAGACCATCCTAGCTAAATTCTGGCCTGAGAAATTACTCTTTGCTAAGAAGCTATTTTTGTTTATTTTGGAGCATTTTAATTTAAAACAATCACAGGAAGGTACCTAATTGTTGTCCAGAAATGATTTGATATTGAGATTTAAAAAATAGCTGCATTGGACCTTTAAGCCAGCCAGACAGGACAAATGTATATATTTTTAGGAACAGACAGTGGCACACTCCAACACTCAGAAATAATTTAGAAATGCAGTATTTGTGTTTAGTGAGTCCGCCCAATCAGAGGCAGCAGGGATGACAATGTGTTACATTGATAGGTGCGTGAATTTGACCATATTGCTGTCCTGCCTGAGCATTCAAAAGTCCTTTTGGGTGTCATGGAAAATGCATGGGAGTAAAAAGTACATATTTTCTTTAGGAATGTAATGGAGTAAAAGTAAAAGTTGTCAATATAAATAGTAAAGTACAGATACCTCAAACAAACGACTTAAGTTGTACTTTAAAATATTTTTACTTAAGTACTTTACACCACTGTAACAGCCTCTGTTTGAAGCTGGATTGGGGTAGGTGGGGGTGGAGGAGGGTGATGTTTCACATTTTACTGTCCTGATGGAGGAGAAACTTAGGCTGGGGCAATGAGTGACCACAGATGGTCTGAGTGCCTTCAAGCAAAACATTCTCCTCCACTGCCAAAAAATACTCTGCATATGGCGTACTGATACTTCAGGGCATGAGAGAGCATCACATGTGAGTGGTGTCCTCATGAAAGTTTTAGTTCCTGAGAATAGCTACAGTCGGGCAAAAAAGTATTTAATTAGCCACCAATTGTGCAAGTTCTCCCACTTAAAAAGATGAGAGAGGCCTGTAATTTTCATCATAGGTACACTTAAACTATGACAGACAAAATGAGAAAAAAATCCAGAAAATCACATTGTAGGATTTTTTATGAATTTATTTGCAAATTACTGGCCTACCTGTTTAAATAAAGGTGAAATAAAATAAATTAAAAAACACTGATATGGGAGGGAGAGACATTTATTACACCCAGTCTGCACAGGAGGTTGGTGGCACCTTAATTGGGGAGGACTGGCTCATGGTAATGGCTGGAGTGGAATAGGTGGAATGGTATCAAATAGATCAAACACGTGGTTTCCGTGTGTTTGATGCCATTCCATTTGTTCCGTTCCAGCCATTATTATGAGCCGTCCATTATTCCAGCCTCCACTGCCATTCTGGTGGCAGACACCCAGCGTCTCCTCCCAGTGTCTCCACCAGATCTGGCCAGTAGAGAGCCCATGCATGTGAGCTAAGCCTGGGTGATTTTAATAAAACCACTGTAATAGCGGTTGGCATTTTGTAAGGTTTGCATTACCCTTATTCCAAAATATATATATATATTTTTTTATATTTGAGAGTCTTCAAAGTAGCCAACCTTTGCCTTGATGACAGCTTATCACACTCTTGGCATTCTCTCAACCAGCTTCATGAGGAATGCTTTTCAATTAACAGGTGTTCCTTGTTCTTTGTTTCTGGCCATTTTGAGCCTGTAATCGAACCCACAAATGCTGATGCTCCATCTGACCCCCTCACCCAAATGCACCTAGTCTAAAGAAGGCCAGTTTTATTGCTTCTTTAATCAGAACAACAGTTTTCAGCTCTGCTAACATAATTGCAAATGGGTTTTCTAATGATCAATTACCCTTTTAAAATGATCAACTTGGAATAGCTAACACAATGTGCCATTGGAACACAGGAGTGAAGGTTTCTTATAATGGGCCTCTGTACGCCTATGTAGATATTCAATTTTTTACAAATCTGCCAATTCCAGCTACAATAGTAATTTACAACATTAACAATGTCTACACTATTTCTGATCAATTTTATGTTATTAATGGATAAAAAAATGCTTTTCTTTCAAAAACATGGACATTTAAGTGACCCCAAACTTTTGAACGGTAGTATAGATATATACACACACACACACATACAAAGATCCCTGAAATGCGTCATGGTATACTGTTGTGGAATCTCGATGAAGTCAGTCTTGCCAGCTATTTATAATTTTCATGCCAATGTATAGAGTTAGCATACCATTATCATAAGTATCAGTACAGCAGATGTTATGAACATATAATCAGTACAAGACTAATGTTATTAGGTTTAACTGTTTGAGTTCCAGACTGCACCAATTCGTCTTGGGGAATCCCGGAGAGAGAAGGCCCTTCATGACAGAGGGATGGGATCCCTGCATGATTGATGAGATAAGACAGTAGCAGTAACAGTACCTCGACAGTACTCCTTTGTTATTGTAGTTGTCTGGTAGATACAGTCTTTGTATTTCAATTGTAGCACAGCCCTATATGGATAAAACATTATGACTAGGGCCAGCAAGGTTTCCTGGGCAGGTCATCAGTCAGAAAAAAAACCTCATGGCCCTAAGTATGTCTTAACGCTGAGGAGTTAAGGAGCTATTGTTTTCACGTCAGATTTCAGTGGTGTCTTGACAAACTCCAGTCTGAGGTGGATTAGTTGTTTGGTAGACACCACCCATTGCTGTGGCCAGGGGAGACATGGTTGGTTCATGAGCCTTGGTTAATGGCATTAATTTCACATGAAGTCAGGGGAAGTTAAGTTTAGCTGTGGTTGGGTACTCTGACTCTTCCGTGAAGAAGCATTTACTGTCAGCCCCCTGTGTAACGTGTGCGTGTTGATGGCAGGGAAGTCAGGCGCAGGAGAATCGAACTTGGTATAAACGGAGTTGTTTAATAAATGTTTCACAAAACCATAAAAGTGGGCACAATACCCATCATGCACCAACACAAACAATCTCCGACAAGGACATGAGGGGAAACAGGGTT
Organism: Oncorhynchus kisutch; assembly: GCF_002021735.2. Taxonomy (NCBI): domain Eukaryota; kingdom Metazoa; phylum Chordata; class Actinopteri; order Salmoniformes; family Salmonidae; genus Oncorhynchus; species Oncorhynchus kisutch. Next base: position 35,735,819 of record NC_034180.2, read on the forward strand.
AAATACACAACATGTAATTGATGGGATTGGAACCAGGTGTGAAAGACAAGACAAAACCAATGGAAAATAAAAATGGATCAGTGATGGCTAGAAGGTCGGAAACGTCGACCGCCGAACACCGCCAGAACAAGGAGGGACCGACTTGACATGACACCCTATGTCAATAGCTGAGTTATTTAGGGACATCTAATGTATACAAGTAGCCAGCTGGTTGGGTCTGAGTGGCAGTGGCACTGAACCATATCGCTGACTTCATACCTTTAAAAAATATATATCTTTTTTAAACTTTGTTTATTGGATTTTCAACAAAATTGCACTTGTGTCACGGCCGTCATATGGAGACCAAGGCGCAGCATGGTAAGCGAACATAACTCTTTAATAAAAGAGAGAACACTGAACAGATCTAAACAAAATGAACCGTGAAGCAATATGGCTAGTGCCGACCTGAACCTGAACCTATATGGGAGGGTCTGGGTGGGCATCTGACCTTGGTGGCGGCTTCGGTTCTGGACTCCGCCCCCCTTCTTTACACTGAGTCCGCTCTTGTAGCACTGGCCCGTGGATCATTGCCGTAGGCCCCGGGCTGGGGACACTCCCTGCATGGATCGTCGCCAGAGACCCCGGGCTGGGGACCGTCGCCGGACGCTCTGGACTGTGACCCGTCGCCGGACGCTCTGGACTGTGACCCGTCGCTCTGGACTGTGACCCGTCACCGGATGCTCTGGACTGTGACCCGTCGCCGGACGCTCTGGACTGTGACCCGTCGCTCTGGACTGTGACCCGTCGCCGGACGCTCTGGACTGTGACCCGTCGCCGGACGCTCTGGACTGTGACCCGTCGCCGGACGCTCTGGACTGTGACCCGTCGCCGGACGCTCTGGACTACCGAGACACACTGTAGGCCTGGTGCCGGAACTGGTGGTTCCGGGCTGAGGACACGCACCTCAGGGCGAGTGTGGAGAGGAGGAACAGGACGTACTGGACTGTGAAGGCGTACTGGAGGTCTGGAGTGTAGAGCTGACACAACCCGTCCTGGCTGGATGTTTATTTTCACCCTGTAAATGCATAACACGGTGCCTGACAAGTAACACGCTCCCCACAGTAAGCACGAGGAGTTGGCTCAGGTCGCCGACCTGACTCATGCAATCTCCACGTGTGCCTCTTCCACAAAATCTTGGCTGCCTCTCGGGCTTCCGTGCCAGCCGTGTACCTTCATATTGACGCCGTTCCTCCTGCGCTATCTCCACCTGCTTCCATGGCAGGGTTTTGTCCCCTGCCATTACCTCCTCCCAGGTCCAGGATGTCCTCCACTCCGCTTTCTCCCGGGTCCAAGATGTCCACTCCTTTTTAGCACGCTGCTTGGTCCTTTTTTGGTGGGTTGTTCTGTCATGGTCATCATAAAGAGGAGACCAAGGCGCAGCGTGGTAAGCGAACATAACTCTTTAATAAAAGAGAGACCACTGAACAAAACGAACCGTGAAGCAATATGGCTAGTGCAGAACAGGCAACTAAACATAGAACAACCCACAAAATTACCAAGGAATATGGCTACCTAAATATGGTTCCCAATCAGAGACAACGATAAACAGCTGCCTCTGATAGAGAACCAATCTAGGCAACCATAGACATATAAACACCTAGACATTCAAAACCCCTAGACAATACAAAAACTAAACAAACCACCCTTGTCACACCCTGATCTAACCAAATAATAAAGAAAACTAAGATAACTAAGGTCAGGGCGTGACAACTTTTAAGTTATTTGGTAGTAATATAAAACAACAAATCAAAGACAACAATACAGCAAAGCAAAGAGTGAGACAGAAATATAACAACACAAAAAACTAAGACAAAAAAATATTTATTTTGATACAGCTGTTACAGGTCAACTAGCACAGATAATACAGTCCTCCTTAACATCCGAGATACCGTATATACACATACTAGGCCTCTTACATCACCGATTTATAAATATAAATATACATCACTCTGGAACTGCAGGGAAATGTAGTCATTTAACATATGAAAAAAAGGGAGCCCACATTGCATAGAATTTGTCTATAGACCCATTTTTATTTCACCTTTATTTAGCTAGGCAAGTCAGTTAAGAACAAATTCTTATTTTCAATGACGGCCTTTTGGTGGGTTGTTCTGTAATGGTCGTCATAAAGAGGAGACCAAGGCGCAGCGTGGTAAGCGAACATAACTCTTTAATAAAAGAGAGAACACTGAACAAAATGAACCTGTTCAGGGGCAGAACGACAGATTTGTACCTTGTCAGCTCGGGAATTTGAAATTGCAACCTTCCGGTTACTAGTCCGACACTCTAACCACTAGGCTACCCTGCCGCCCCATTGAGGGTGTGTTACATTTTTTCCAACTTTATGCAATTCAAAACGGATTTAATCCAAACCGCATGAGAATACAGAGGATTTCCATCTAAGTAAAATGAATCGTCTCGTTAACAAAGTGACAAAGGCAATTACATCCTTATTCATTTTGGTCAGTTGTAATGTGGGTAAGGAAACCACAAAAAATGCAATAAAAGGGTTTGGTTCGTTCTGTGTGCCGCTTAATTCTGAAAGTGTGTTAAAGATGTCTTTCCAGAAACCAACAAGAGATAGGCAACACCAAAACATGTGTACATGATTAGCAGGAGACGGGTTACGTCGTACACAATTAGGGTTCACATCCTTGTAAATTTAGGATAATCTTGCTTTGGTCCAGTGAGCCCTATGAATGAGTTTGCATTGAATAAGACCGTGCCGAGCACAAATAGAAGAGGTATGTACCCTTTTGAGTGCCCCTTCCCATAGTTCATCTGATATTTCCTCACCCAGTTCCTCCTCCCATGAGTATTTAATATTGTTTAATGAGGTGGCTTGTTGTGAGCAAATTTTACTGTAGATTATTGACAAGGTGCCTTTCAGAGTAGGAAGTGGGATAAGAAATGTGTCAAACTGTGTTTCACCAGGAAGTGTGGGGAATCGGGGATCTTTGCTTTGGACCTAACTCCGGACTTGTAAGAACCTAAAGAAATTATGTCTGGGGAGACCACATTTAGCTGATAATTGTTCAAACGTACTAAATGTATTGTTATATAAAGATCCCTAAATATTTTAATACAGAGACTAGACCATGTTGTGAAAGCACCATCAACCATAGATGGGGGGAAAGCTGGGTTTGTGGCTACCGGAGTGAAATAAGAGGTTGTCTGAAACCCAAAGTGGCGCCGAAATTGATTCCAGATCTTCAATGTTGTTTTGACACATGTATTTTCGGTGAAGGAGGAGTAAGGGCCTGTAACGGAGGAGTGAGGGAAGACAATGATGCCGGTATAAATGAGGCGGCCTCCATCTCTAGCCAAATTGGGGGTGGGGGTATCTCTCTGCTCTGCAACCAGTACTGAATGATCCTAAGGTTAATAGATAATAATAGAATCAATAATAGAATCTAAAACCCGGTAGCGCTAGACCGCCATCTGGTTTGGGCCTCTGCAAAAGCTGTTTTCGTAAAAGCTTTTTGTCCCATATAAAAGGAGGAATTAGGCCGTCAATCTTTTTGAAAAGCATTTTGGGAAGAAAAATAGGTAGGCACTTATAGAGATAAAAGAATTTAGGGAGAGTATTCATTTTAATATAATTTATTATTGCGACTAAGGAGAGGTGTAGCAAAGACCAGCGTTCCAAATTGCTCTTAGTACGGGTTAAAAGAGGAGCAAAGTTGGCCGGATAAAGGTTTTCAAATCTGATTGTGAAGTGCAGCCCGATATAAATAAAACTACTGTGAGCAATTTTAAATAGGAGGTTATGTAAAGGGACATTTTTGGCGGCTACATTGTGCTGCATCAATTCGCTTTTACTGAGATTCAGTTTATACCCTGATAAGTGACCGAAGGATGTGAAAGTGGCAAGGGCAGCAAGAACAGAAACATGACTGTCGGATGTGTATAATAGTAAATAATCTGCATATAAAGAGTTTGTGTTCGTGTCAGTATCTGACTATACCTTTGATGAGGGGGTTGGAGCAAAGTGCTACTGCAAGGGGTTTTATGGCGAGGGCAAACAGTAAGGGACATAAATGGCAACCCTGGCGTGTCGATCGTTGCAAAGGGAAGCAATCTGATTGAGAGTTATTAGTCCTGACAGAGGCTTGAGGGGATGAGTACAGAGGTCTTATCCAAGTAATGAATTTGGAGCCAAAGCCAAATTTATTTAAGGTGCAAAAAATGTATTTCCATTAGAGGTCGACCAATTGTGATTTTTCAACGCTTTTAACATGAGTCTTCAATATTCCCAGGTAAGAAGTTTTAGGTTGTAGTTATTATAGGAATTATAGGACTATTTCTCTCTATATGATTTGTATTTCATACAACCCGCTAACTAGCTAGCCATTTCACATCGGTTACACCAGCCTAATCTTAGGAGTTGATAGGCTTGAAGTCATAAACAGCGCAATGCTTGAAGCATTGCGAAGAGCTGCTGGTAAAACGCATGAAAGTGCTGTTTGAATGAATGCTTACGAGCCTACTGGTGCCTACCATCGCTCAGTCAGACTGCTCTATCAAATCATAGACTTAATTATAACATAATAACACACAGAAATACTAGCCTTAGGTCATTAATATGGTCGAATCCGGAAACTATCATTTCGATAACAAAACCTTTATTATTTCAGTGAAATACGGAACCGTTCCGTATTTTATCTAACGGATGGCATCCCTAAGTCTAAATATTGCTTTTACAGTGCACAACCTCCAATGTTATGTCATAATTACGTAAAATTGTGGCAAATTAGTTTGCAATGAGCCAGGCGGCCCAAACTGTTGCATATGCCCTGTCTCTGCATGCAATGAACGCAAGAGAAGTGACATAATTTCACCTGGTTAATATTGCCAGCTAACCTCTTCTTTTATCTGAATATGCAGGTTTAAAAATATATACTTCTGTGTATAGATTTTAAGATAGGCATTGATGTTTATGGTTAGGTACACGTTGGAGCAACGACAGTCCTTTTTCGCGAATGTGCACCGCATCGATTATGTACAACACAGGACACGCTAGATAAACTAGTAATATCATCAACCATGTGTAGTTATAACTAGTGATTATGATTGATTGATTGTTTTTTATAAGATAAGTTTAATGCTAGCTAGCAACTTACCTTGGCTTCTTACTGCATTCGCATAAGGCAGGCTCCTCGTGAGGCAGGTGGTTAGAGCGTTGGACTAGTTAACCATAAGGTTGCAAGATTGAATCCCTGAGCTGACAAGGTAAAAATCTGTCGTTCTGCCCCTGAACAAGGCAGTTAACCCACCGTTCCTAGGCCGTCATTGAAAATAAGAATGTGTTCTTAACTGACATGCCTCCTTAGATAAAGTTGTAAAAGAAAAATAAAAAAAAAGGCAAAATCGGCGTCCAAAAATACCCATTTCCGATTGTTATGAAAACTTGAAATTGGCCCCAATTAATTGGCCATTCCAATTATTCGGTCGACCTCTAATTTCCATTCCACCCGGTCGAAGGCTTTCTCTGCATCCAGGGATATAATGGCTTCAGAGGCATTGGTGACAGAGGGATTATATATAATATTAAATAATCATCGAAGATTGAAGAATGAGTGTCTATTTTTAATAAATCATGTATGACACAGAGAGATAATTGATGGGAGGACTGTTTCCAGACTCGTTGCCAGAAGTTGGCTAGAATTTTGTAGTCGACATTTATCAGGCTAATTGGATTGTATGAGACACAGTCAAGAGGGTCATTGTTTTTATAAAGAAAAGACAAATGGTTGCCTGAGTGAGAGAGTCTGTGGGAGAGCAGCATTTACAAATGCTTCATTGTACATTTCAATTAGAATAGGGGCTATTTTGGAGAGAAGCTTTTTTATAAAACTCTGCTGAGTAGCCGTCAGGCCCTGAGCTTCTCCCGGATTGAAGGGATTTGACAGCTTTAGACAATTCTTCAACAGGATCTAATGATATCCCAGACGATTTACGAATTTTAGGAATCTGGTGTGATGATAGTTGGCGTAACTTGTGAGCTAATAATTTACTGGCTTTATCTCCTTGCTCGTAGTGCTCCTAGACTTGACAAGCAGTTCAGTAACCTGGTCTATTAAAAATGTGTCAAATTCTGCTTGCAAAGTTAAACGCTCCTTATAAATATCTGGAGATGGTGAAACGACTTAAATGTCATCTAATTGGGCAATACAGCGTTTTTGTTCTCATGTGCGGTGCAGGAAATAATTTCACCTCTGATATAGAGTAAGCTTTCAAAGTTTCCAAGAGAGTAGACACAGAGATGTTTTGGGTTCTATTTGTACTTATGAAAAAGTAAATTTGACCCAAAACAAAATTGACAGTGTTCATTACTGAGCAGTTGAGTATTTAGCCGTCAAGGCGGCCGCAGGTTGTCAACAGTTTGAAAGACCACTTCCATAGTAACAGGGGCGTGGTCAGATACATTGGATTATATGAACATGAAGACATGGAATGGATAAGTCTGTCATCTACAAGGAAGTCGTCCATGCACGTAAAAGTGTGGTGAACCGATGAGATAAAAGAGTATGCTTTTCCAAATGGATTAAACATTCTCAGAGGGTCTGAAACTCTTGCATACTCCGTTTTTGGCCAGGTAGATGACATTACAAACTTACATTTCTCAGACTTGATCTGAATTGTTTAGAGGTCTCTTCAGACGCCTGACCAAACAGAAATATATACAATTTTGCAAGGTTAAATATATACATTTGGTCACTAACTCAGGAACGATAGGGAAACGCGTTCTACATCCCCGACTTCACACTTTTTAGGAAAATAGTTGCTATTCTTATAGGTGTGACAAAACACTCATTCAAGAGTAGGGAAAAAGATACTTAAACACACTTCAAATGAACATTGTCCTTTACTCTTTATAAATATAATTCAGAGAGCAGTTGAGTCATTATTCATTTACAAATGTAAGTCAATAAGGCTTGAATTTCAATGTATACAGTACTAAATGCTTGATGCCTCTTTAACTCATTACAGCCTCTGCACAATGCAGATGACCTCAGATTATCAATATGCGTATGACTTGTGTTTTGGTATATTTTGATTGGTTGGCAGCATTTTGATTGGTTCCTGGGAAAGGTTTCCTTTAGATCTCAGAGTATTATCAACTAATAACACTGATTGGTTTAGGTAACCTAGTTCTGTCCAATAACGATACGAACATTGGTTTGTGATGTGGTCATAGTGTTTCTGGGATACAAGCAAAGTGGAAAATGTAGCTTGAATGAGTACTAATGGACTATGATGTGATTACTGTTGTCAATGTTTACTTTATATGGTAATGAATCCTCAATTCCACACATTTTTTCATGAACAACGTTGCTGTCAACATTAATTTTATTGTCAGACTAGCTTTACTAATTTACTAAATTCAAAAGCGCTGTCGAGACATTTTCAGTCCCAGCTCCAGATAAAACATTTCTTTGACTATAAAAAATTACTCAAACGAAAAGCATCAACCACACACAATATAAAACATTAAAGAACTACTAGAAGGGTTGCAAAGGCATTCTCCTGACAATAACAAATTCATAATTCTTCCTTCCCCCTGACATTGTTGCACTCATTGATATTCTGTTGTACTGTTCATCTCCCTGCAGTCTCAATGGAGTCAGACAGGGGGAGGATCACTGCATCAGTGGTTTGCTGGCCCAGCACGGCACGGCCCTGCTTTCGTTGAATAATGCCAGTCTGCAGCAGAATCACAAACAGTCAGACCTGGCAGCATTTATCAATTAGAGGGACACACAGGGGACCCTGGTCTCTTCCACCACTCAGCAATAGCCTCATTGATGAGCTCTCTCCTCATCTAGAAATCTGCCATCCTCAACAGACCTGGCTTTAAAACCCCCAACTGGAAAATTATAAAGGGCCCCCACACTATACCTGCTGACTCCAGATATTTTCTTGCTCAGCCATCTATGGCCTGAAGTGAGCCATCATCATTTCCTCTCAGTAAATGGTCTTCAAAGGGGAGATATCAGCCAGAATATAGATGGATTACCGTTACATTAGTATTTGTTTTAGTTATTTTGGTCTGGGAGTGGATTTGCAATGTTTCTCGAAGTTGGCAGACACTCATGTACAGTATATATTGGGTATGTAATTTGCATTGCTAGGATATTACTGAATTACTTTGGAATCTGTTAACACAGCCTACTGAGTTAATAAAATAATTATATTTCCAGCGTCAAATTACATTAATCTAAGACAAATCAAGAAATCTGTAATTAATGTAGATGTTTTTGCAGAGGAGATCATAGTCGTGCAATCTTACATCTAGCTAAGGTGTTTGTGCAGTATTTCTCAAGTAAAATAATATGCATGAAAAACTAATCAGTGCACTGCATAGTCTATCCTCTCGAGTCAGGAAAGTCTGGCTGTGCACTCAGGACTGATTTCGAAAAACAATAACATGTCTACAACTTCATAAAATTGCAAGCAGTCAAACTATCTTAAATAAAGCAGAAGGTGCTCACTGTTTATCAGGGGCGGCATATAGCCTAGTGGTTAGAGCGTTGGGCCAGTAACCGAAAGGTTGCTAGATTGAATCCCTGAGCTGACAAGATAAAAAAAATCTGTTATTCTGCCCCTGATCAAGGCAGTTAACCCACTGTTCCCAGGCCGTCATTGTAAATAAGAATTTGTTCTTAACTGACTTGCCTAGTTAAATAAAAGGTTAAATTAAAATTAAATTATCAGCAGGGTTGGTTAGTTTACTTTCTAAATGTAATCAGTTACGAGATACCTGTCCAAAATTGTAATCAGTGACATAATTTTGGATTACCCAAACTCAGTAACGTTATCTGATTACATTAAGTTACTTTTAGATTACTTTCCCCTGAAGAGGCATTAGAAGAAGACAAAAATGTATGTTACCAATTGAACGACATCTATTGCAGGATAAATCAATGTTAAAGATTACATACTGTAGCTGGCAAAATATGGATGTTAAATTTGCTTTATGGGTTGGTTATGTAGGCTTCTTTTAACCCATCACTTTCTACTACATTTAATAAGAATGTACGATAAATACGATAAAATTATATTTTTACGTTAAAAACCAAAGTCTATCAGAATTCCAGTCATTCCAATAAATGTTATGGCCCTTGATCTTCAAGAATAGGACTTGGAAATATACAAGTATAGATCATCCAAATTGTTTTACCTGAGCATAACTCCAAAACTAAGGACTTATTTACCAGGCCTACTCTGCTGATTATGATTTTGTTGTCATGGAGGACTGACTGGGCTCATGGAATGGCGTGCTTTGAGCATTACTGAAAAGTGCTATTTACATGTGAAAAGGGAATGCCATATGCTGCATTTGCTATAGGCCTATTGTTTACCTTTTTGTTGGTGACACTTTGATATCTTGAAAATGTGCAGCTGTTTAAAGGGCAAAGCCACATATGAAACAATAACAAAACGGTCGCCACGCCTCCGTTTTGCTAAAAAGCTGAGGGATGATACTCGATAAATGTAACCACGCTCATATTAATAGACAGAACTATGGATGCAAGGACTGCCCATCCATGATCAAAAGTATTGTTTTAAACATGGTATGAGGCTATACCGTGTTTGTTTACATTTACAATGTTTACAGACATTGGGGGAAAACAAGCTTATATGTTGGGTTCTCATGGAGTGTGACAGTTTAACTAAGCTCATGAGGCATTTATAAGTTATATTCTAAAGAATCAATGTATATATACAGTACCAGTCAAAAGTTTGAATACACCTACCGGTACTCATTCCAGGGTTTTTCTTTATTTTTTTACTATTTTCTACATTGTAGAATAGTGAAGACATCAAAACTATGAAATAACACATATGGAATCACGTCGTAATCAAAAACATGTAAAACAAATCAAAATATATTTCATGTTTTAGATTCTTCAAAGTAGCCACCCTTTGCCTTGATGACAGTTTGCAATGTGATGCAGTGTCTTAGACTGCTGCGCCACTCAGAAAGTTTCATCCACAAAGATTTTCATGCTTATTAATTGCCTTGCGCAAAGTATGAAAATTCTAAAATACTACACAGGACTCTTAAATCATTTAAATGTGAATAGATTTTTTTATCACAGAAACAATGAGGAGAATATGGAAAAAATAATGAAATAATGAAATGTTAATTATATAAAGCAGCCCGTGTAATCATCTGCCAGAGAGTAGCCCCAATCGGCCCGAGCCCCAAGTAATATATTCAGGCCAGATAACTCTCACCGGAATCGGTCCGATCCCCAAGTACAGTAATATATACATTTGGGCCAGGTAACTCTCACTGGAATCGGCCCGAGCCCCAAGTAATACATTTGGGCCAGATAACTCACACCGGAATCGGCCCGAGCTCAATCCCCGCATCCTAGCCATAAGTAATACTGCTGAAGGTGTCCCAGACTCTGACTCTCAGGCGAGTGGCCCGACTCTCCGCCGGAATCGGCCCAGATCCACTGTGCTAGCTGGGTAGCGTCTCCTGTGGCGGGCCAGACACATGCACACTGACACGGTCACCAGGTGTACGGTGTTTCCTCTGACATAAAAATTTTTGGGGGGTGAATGGGTATAATATTTATGTATAAATGTATAATAGTATTATTTATAATGACTAAATCGAGTAATTTTGTATACATTTATTTAAATTTGCATCGGGCCGCTTCTGGGGGGATTCTGGTAGATGCCGGCAAAGTCGGCTGAATTCCAGTAGACTGAAAGGACCCGATGTACTTGGGCCGATTCTGGGCAGTCATTCATTTTTCTTTCCAGGCCGAGTCCGACATTTCAATCAGTTCCGCTCCCCCGGAAGAGGGCTGCTTCTGGGCCGATTCCTCATTGCTAGCTGGGATCCCCAACCCTGTTCATCAGTGCCCAAAATCACTTGCTAGCTAGCTAGATTCCAACTTTGTGTAAAACATTTTTTTCATTTGCTAAAAACAGTTACAGAGTTTAATGGCTGTGATACGAGAAAGCTGAGGATGGATCAACAACATTGTAGTTACTCCACAATACTAAACGAAGGAAGCCTGTACAGAATAAAAAATATTCCAAAAACATTTATCCTATTTGCAGCAAAGCACTAAAGCAATGCTGCAAAGAATGGGGCAAAGCAATTAACTTTTTGTCCTGAATATAACGTGTTATGTTTGGGGCAAATCCAATACCTTACTGAGTACCACTCTCCATATTTTCAAGCATAGTGGTGGCTGCATCATGTTATGAGTATGAATAAGAACTGGGGAGTTTTTCAGGATAAAAAAGAAACAGAAAGGAGCTAAGCACAGGCAAAATCCTAGAGGAAAACCTGGTTCAGTCTGCTTTCCACCACACATTTCACCTTTCAGCAGGACAATAACCTAAAACACAAGGCCAAATCTACACTGGAGTTGTTTTTTTGTGTGTTTTTTTACCTTTATTTAACTTGTTTACCAAGAATGTTCCCGAGTGGCCAAGTTACAGTTTCAACTTAAATCTACTTGAAAGTCTATGACAAGACCTGATCAACAACCAATTTGACAGAGCTTGAATTATTTTGAAAATAGTAATTGGAAAATGCTGCACTATCCAGGTGTGGAAAGCTCTTAAAGCCCAGAAAGACTCACAGCTATAATCACTGCCAAAGGTGCTTCTACAAAGTATTGACTCTGGGGTGTGAATAAGTTATTTCTGTTTTTCTTTTTCAATACATTTGCAAACATTTCTAAAAACATGTTTTCACTTTGTCATTATGGGGTATTGTGTGTAGATGGGTGAGAGAAAACATATATTTAATCCATTTTGAATTCAGGCTGAAACACAACAAAATGTGGAATAAGTCAAGGGGTATGAGTACTTTCTGAAGGCACATTAGGCCTAGAGACTAATATGCGCAGGACATTTGCCATATAAAGGAATGAGCCCACTATAAGGAAGCTGAAACTCTTGCAATGTTATATCATAAACATTTAAACCGGAGTGATTCTTACTTTATTGGTTAAGCAAAATGCCAGCTGGGTAAATCATCCATGAAATTAGATGGCGGTTGCCTATCCTTCGCCCCTGGTCTCTCGTTCTTGCCTGAATGCTTCTATCATCAATCTCATCATTGTTAGTAATATAATTATTGTTATTTTTATACCACTATGTAATGCCAATATAATAACATCCACAACTAAGTTGTAGTCAGAATACATAAGTTAGAATACATTGACGACCTTTTAATGTGGAAAAATTACAATTTGACGTCATCTTAGGTTACACGTAAATTATTGTTGTAGTGGTACATCATGCATGGCTTTTAAACGTGGTACTTGGAGACTCATTCTCTTTGGTACCGTTAAGAATGAAATATGTTAAACTGGTTTGTAAACACTGTGGGTTGGCAGAGAGCCCCAGACATCTATGTCTGCATGGCTGGTAAAAAAAACAATGTTCCAGTGTCTGTCTGTGGTGGTATGGATGTGTGTATGGGGCTCCAAAGAGGTCCATTGTCTCTGACCACTTTTTTCTGTCCCTCCCTCCCTCCTTCCGTCCGTCTGTCCGTCTGTCTGTCCGTCCGTCTGTCTGTCTGTCTGTCCGTCCGTCCGTCCATCCGTCCGTCCAGGAGGAGGAGATGCCAGAGTTAGAGATTGACATAGATGAGCTGCTGGAGCTGTCAGACGTGGAGCAGAGATCCAGACTGCAGGTTAGTACACTACAGACAGGTTGCCCCTGGGAGGAGTTCAGCTCAGGCACCAACACAGTGTTGTCAGTTGGCCCTGCCCATCATTTGCTCCAGAACACAGAGACATCCAATCTGACAATCTTGAGCCGTATAAAACAATCTCATTAAAAAGAAAAACATAGACAGGGAAAACATACTGTAGACATTTTCCAGTCAAGAGGCCATTTTGTGGGTCACAGTATGAGCCAATACTTACACTTCAGCCATGCCCTTGTTTATACTTGCCCTTGTTTATACATAAACCCAGGAATATTCAACAAAGTAGGGTAATTGCTTTACAAGCACTTGACCCCAGTTGGTGTGCTTGCACAATATTTGATGTGAAAGAGCAATGTCCACATCAGTTACTGAGGCCTTGTTTGTTTCTGACCATTTACAGGAGTTACTGCAGGAATGTGGCAAGCCTAAAGAGGTGAGACACAACAAGCAATCGTTATAGCCTTGGTCATGTACTCGAAAACGAAACAAAAGTCTGCTAAGTGTTTGTTCTCTACAAAGAAATAGTTGCAATTCAATGGTTCACTGCTCCTACACAGACTCAGAAAGAGTTTTACAGTCAACTGTTTAAACAGGTAGCGTTATCTAGTTTTTTCTTCTTCCCTCTCAGGACTTTATTAATGGGCTGCTTTATCGGATTAAGGGCCTACGCAAAATGTCAGGACCCCTAAAGAAATAATGAGAGGTCAAATCAAGAATCAAGACAATGTAAAGCTCCCTCGCCATTACCTTGTATTCCGGATGTCTGTCTGTGCAGTTACATGTTAATGGGACCTTCTCTCTGCACACGTGGGTCAATGTTGGTCTGTAAAGAGAACAGTGGGTTTTGATTAGTGTTTTATATTACTTTGTTTTTGGACCGTTTTAACATTTTGATTCCCCTCAATACAAATAATGCACCAGTAATTAAATGTATTGTCTATTACCCACGTGGAAAGTTTTCGTGTAAGACTGTATATTTTGGTTGCCTATTTATGTACATATATTTTTGTTCTGTTAACAGTGTTGTCTGTCAATAAAACTTAACATTTTCAAGACAAGGCTTTGGATGTCTATCTATTGTATATGGCTGCCTTGTCATTTTGTAGAAGGATAAAGCTAGTCAGTGTATAATAAACATCAAAACAGCATTGTTCTAAAAGCTACACGCTTCACATTGAAAACTCTATAAGAGCCGAGAGGAAGAGATTGAATAGTCAATGGCAGCAGAAGTAGGGCAACGGGAATGGCAGCCCCCACAGCCCAAAAGGCAGTTTTGCTACACAATGGTACTGCCAACCTTTCCAATACTGTTTTCACCCTTCAAAATATAATTCCACTCAACACCAGTGGATAAATCAGCATTATTGAGGGGCAATGTTACGTTTTAAACACTCTAAAATCGCTCTAACAATTCAAATGTTTGCACCTTGTTTCTGCATGTTTGCAACACACCGATGTTTCTACACATATTACACATAATTCATGTTTTTTGGTTAAATTACATCACTCTCCCTCCTACGCTTATGAAGTCATACATATTCTCATTCTCACTATGAGTCTGAAATTCCTTTTTTTGTGATCAGAGGTAGTATCTAATTGAAACATATGACTTGACTGAAAATGACAGCATGTCAGCAGCACAGGCAACAACTATAGCATAGATGTGGTCCATTATCTCTATCTGCATCCATTATGACTGTCCATTTCCTTCCTGTGGTCACTGTGTGGGATAACCAAGGTAGGCAAACACAGAGAGGGCCTTTATCTGGGCCTTAATGGACTAAATCCCTGGAGGTGAGCTTCATTATGGCTCTCCAGAGTGAGCCAGACAGTAATTCACCCTGATAAAACTGCACTCTGCCCCTCTCTCTGTCTGTCATACACTAAAGGTAATTTGGCAAAGAGCTCCATTAAAGTAATTCTCCTGATTTTTCATCCTCCTTTCCAACCTTTCTTAAACTGTGGCTGTCCTAGTGTATGATTGGAGAAGCCCTAGATGGGTATGCCCAAAGAGATCCTATTAAATTCCACTGAGTATACCAAACATTAGGTACACCTTCCTAATATTCATCCCAGTCAGTCTGTCATGGAAATAGTTCTTAATGTTTTGTATACTCAGTATTCGAATTCCTAATTCTATGGGTATGCCAAAAGAGTGAAAATGTTTTGTGGTTATATTAGTGGTTGTCACACAGCAAAAAAGCCAACAGGAAATCACTTTTCATCAAATCAAACTTTATTTGTCACATGCGCCGAATACAAGTGTAGACCTTACCGTGAAATGCTTACTTACAAGCCCTTAACCAACATTGCAGTTGAAGAAAGAGTTAAGAAAATATTTACCAAATAAAGTAAAGTAAAAAATAATTAAAAGTAAAATGACAAGGCTACATACAGGGGGTACCAGTACCGAGTTTATGTGCGGATGTACAAGTTAGTCGAGGTAATTCACTTCAAATCTCTCAGACATTGTTTACATCCCTTATATCTACATTACACGCAGCTACAGGAAACAACAATAACGTCCGAGACTACTCTGCCTGCCAAAAGAAAACAAAGCCTTCACTAATCCTTTTATACTAGCTCCTCTGTGGGCCTCTAGTGAGAAGCTGACATCATCCCAAATGAGAAACTTGTGTTTCTGCGACATGTGTGCATGTTGTTGTTATTGTCCCCAACTCAGCATCTATCTCAGTATCATGACAACAAATAAGATATCTGCAAGCCAATTAAAGTGCATTTTCAAATCAAACCACACTGCTCATTACTAATCCTCTGAGACAATTGAGGTAGCACAACAAATAGCCCAGACACCTTTATTTAATTGGACCAAAATCCAAAGGGTTAGGGTAACATTAAAATACAATGTTTAACAATTGTGAGAGTAAGTTAGACTTACACAACATATTAAAGGGAAATTGATATTACACAAATACTACATATTATTGGCAACAGTCCACATGTGAATGACTGATATTGCTTAGACATTACATCATGTGAATCTACAATAGTTATTCTGTTGCTATCTTAAGCATTGAATTATGCTGCTGCAACCACATAATGTTACCCCCTAGAATAGCCACTTTGAAGCAATCTTTAACTACACTTGATAGATTGCTGCGTATTACACTAGATTAGCAACATAATCAGGGTTTCTTCTTGGTCTCTTTGTAAGACAGGTAGTAATGTTTGGATCAGCCTTCGCTTTGTGATCTTGCGGAATTCCAAGAAAACTGTCCAGCTTCTTAAAGATATAGTACACATCTCTCAGGAGTGACCATCCAGATAGTAGTGGTGCCAGCCCCTGCAGTCTCACGTCGTATTCTTCTTCTTCTTAGGTGCCGTGTAACTAGCTGTGTGGTGCTCTTTCCTGACATACTTATCATGGCCCTCCCTGGGAAAAAACATTACAAAAACACCAGGATGAATCGCAGGGAATCTAACTTTCTCGTAAATCACTGCAATGATGTCATTGCAATGATTTGCTTGAGTTATGTGGCCATAGTAGTAGTATTGTGCAGTACCTGAAGCAGCGGTTGCAGTACAAATCACCATCACAGGTGTGACAGCGAATGGAGGCGTCCTGGTT
The DNA here is from genome assembly GCF_002021735.2 of Oncorhynchus kisutch. Lineage (NCBI taxonomy): Eukaryota > Metazoa > Chordata > Actinopteri > Salmoniformes > Salmonidae > Oncorhynchus > Oncorhynchus kisutch. The sequence goes on from NC_034180.2 coordinate 35,752,144, forward strand.
ACAGATGGAGCACCAGGGAAGCTCATCCTCGTCACTGTCTAAATCCTGACAGGTTACGACAGCTGCTGGGGTTCTCGACGACGTTGAAGGAACTGGTGTCTATAACATAGATTAAACAAATATATATTTAATTTTGTTCTTTTACTATCTGCAATTTACTTGTGGAATTCTATGAAGTGTGTGTATTCAAGGAGGACTGCAGGTTTATTACCGGTTTCATGCGAGCGTCTGTCTTCTCTATGTTCCTAGGGCCACTGTGCTCAGGAGGTATGTTGTAGCCACTGGCCTCATCTAATGCAGCTTCTTCCGTGAGCTGGGAATGAGTAAACAATGACCACAGTTTGCTTTATCATTCATATTCACCTTTACCAGATCACAGCTTCAATTGTCTCTTTCAATTTCTTTCAACTCTTATTATTATTTTATATAAATAAAATGGCAAAACAGCTGTCCCATGTGGTTATGAAAAGTAGCACTATCTTAAAAGAGGTTGAAAAGAGGTTGATATGCATCGCAACTATGGGTAGGAATGTAAAATAACAAGGACTCCGTTGAAATAAAGTACATATTCAAAGTAGGTTCTGCTTTTAGTTGCAGACCTTTTTCAGTATCCTCGTCATGGCCTCTTCCTCAGTCTCGTCCTCGCTGTCAGGGTGTTGGAAGTCTTCCATTGTGACTGAAACAACATGACAGAACACTGTTACAGCACAACAATACAACACAGATGACACATCACATAAACAAGAACACAGATTTGACCACACTGAAGCATTCCAGTGACTGTTGAAATATGGTTTCCTCTCCTCTCTTTCGCTCATAGCTATGGTGTGATTCTGTATGAAGTATTTATATGGGGGGGGCTTAATATCTACATTTAGTAATTTACCCTTGTCGGGGTCCTGTCCCTTGAGCTGGGCCAGCCTCTTGGCCATCTGTAGAACCTGTTCCTGGGAGCAGCGGTCCCGTCTCAGGTCCTCCATGGCGTCGGCCAGCAGGCGGTTCTTTTTATCCTCCAGCTGCCTGGCTGCATCCTGCAGCCCACCCCCATTATCCAGGTTCTCTTCCAGCCTATCCCCCTCCTGCTTATTCAAGTCATTCATGGGGCCATCCACACCTGGAATGGAAACATGGTTGGAAAATAGATTCAGCATTTACAACAGCTTGATAGAATAGGAAGCCATTGAATTGTTATCTTTGAATAAAGACTAATCGACAGTAATATCTCACATAACACATAACACTTTTCATTCAAGTTGGTACAGTTACAAATGGGAAGAATCCAAATACCTTCAGGATTTGGTTGTTGGGTGTCTATGACAACTTCCTCTGACAACTGAGTGATCAGGTCATTGGCTTGTTCTGTTGAGGTCCGAACATCAGGGGGCTGGTGTACCTGCACAGAGCCACAAAACTAAGTTATTGCAATAATAGGACTTCACTAAGACCTGAATAATTTGGATACAGAATGAATGAGGTCAAACAGCAGCAACACAAAGTGTTTGCTTAATATGTGTAGTCTAATGCTCAGACTCACAGGTAGAAGGGCTTGGGAGGGAGGAGGTCTTCCCTGTAAGGCTGCCAAGCGGTCCTCCATCTGCCCTGCAGAGGGTACAGGCTGGAGAGGAGCCTTCAGGGCAGCCAGGCGGGATTCAATCTCTCTTTCTGACGGGATGGACTCTATAAACAAAGGTTGGCCACAGATATAATTTCAGGTATCAGTAAAGATATAGGCCTATTGGAACATAGTGTGTTAGACAATGCTCACTTGGTTTGGTGTCCTCTTTCAGCTTTTGCAGCCTCTCAGCGATGGCCAGGTCCTCTTTACTCAGACGTTTGGTTGGAATGAGGCCTAGTTTGGCATTTCTGCTGCCCCCTGTTTCAGGGGGTGGTATCGGTTGTCCTTGTTTGGCCTCAAGAGCAGCAACACGTCTGCGCAAACACAATATAAAAGGCGTTATGATATCTACCGATAAGCAACATATAGCGAACAGTCGACTGACTCATCAAACCTCCTGTACTCACTTTTTGTAGTTTTCAGGAGGGGACCATCTTGCAGCATTATTTTGGTTTTCTCCACTGCCAAAACAGTATTCAGAGAGCAAGCAAAACCAGCGGATCAAATATCATGTTATTGAATAGGTATAACGTTTTGGTAGAAAAGCAAAACTACATCATCACTCCACCTTGTGAGATTCCCATGACATTGCTTGCAGATCTTCTGCTGGGTGTTGCCACAGCGAGGCACCACTGCGTTGAAAGTCAGGCAACCCGAGCAAAATGAACGCCCACAGTTCTTACAGCCCAACTGTAAAATATGACAATTAAAACATAAAACAAGGAGTTCGAACCTGTACCAGATGATTTGACAATTATAGGCAGTCAAATATTCAGGTAACTACAGCAACTGAAAATGAGTAACGTTACTAGGGGGTAGAAACAAACCTCCTTCCTGAAGAGAGTGAACTTTGATGCACAACAATAGCAACGGTTGTCCATTTCGCCGCATTTAGAATAATGTAATCTGGTTGAACGGCCACTACTGCTATCGTCATGCCATCTACGTATGATACAGTCATTTGTCAAATAAACATAAAACTAACTATTTCATAGCTAGATTTATTTAGACTATCCAAGAAAAATCCATTGATCAATCAGGAAGTCCACCGGAAGTTGCATGTACATTAAGTCTAGGTTCAAAATATAACTGGCCATCTTCAACCTAGCATTCCGTGAGCGTGCAGCCACATGATAAATGTAGTCCTAAAATATACATTTAAAGCAAACATATTTTTTTTATGGAAGATATTAAATCTGAATGGTTTTCGTATCCACCGTAAATAATATACTATCGGCGAAAAACACATAGATTTTTTCAAACGAGTTTCTCGTTTACTAACATCGTTGGGTGTGACCATCCAATCATCTTTGTCCAAATCTTCTCGCGGTTCGAGTTCAAAAGACACAGAGCAACCAGCATGAAAAAGACAACGACCCAGTCCAGTGTTGTTTAACTTAGACAAAAAATATACATATTTTATCAAGAAAGTTGTTGAAGAAAAAATATATATCTAGCAGGGTAAGATATGTTTGATATAACGTTAGCCTAATACGATTTGGAAACCTAGCTTTGTAGTAGCTAGCTAACCAGCTAGCTACTGTGGCTAACTTGGCTAACGCTAGCCACCTAGCTAGTTATTGTTATGTAACTACTGTAGCTAGCGCTTTTGCAAACACATTTCAAAGCGTGATACCTTGCTTGTTACTTGCCTTGTAAAATATTACAAGTTGTCCAAGAGATGTATTTGTGTGGCTTGTCATTGTTTGTGTCTGCTGTTATTGTAGCTAGCTAGCTGACTTACAGAACCAAAATGGCAGAAGGTGGAGAGGCAGACTGGGAACTTTGCAAAGAGAACATCCAGCCCTTGAAGAAAGGTCGGGCCATATCAGTTTTACACCAGGCACTCAGTCAACAGCAAGAGGGTTCGAGCTCTGCCACCAACCAACACAAACAGTAAGGATGCCTTTATTAAAGTACTTAACTATTTTATCTTTTATTTAACTAGGCAAGTCAGTTAAGAACAAATTCTTATTTTCAATGACGGCCTAGGAACAGTGGGTTAACTGCCAGTTCAGGGGGTTTGAACTTGCAACCTTCCGGTTACTAGTCCAACGCTCTAACCACTAGGCTACCCTGCCGCCCCAACTATCTACAAACAGGGATTTAAGTGTTGTGCTTGGGATGGGAGGGAGAGACAGCATAAAGTGGGAATTTTGCTTACTAGCCATCTAACATTAAATAACCAGTTTTGGGGCAGTTCCACAAGGCATTCTGGTTCTTGGCTTGACTGAATGGTGTGAATTTACAGTGTTGACAAATCTGCAAACAGGCCTATTGTTTTGTGTTCAACCAATGTGTTTGTTGTCTTCAGGGCTTTTGAGTCTGAACTGAGAGTGTATGATGGAGATGACCCCCTTGATGTTTGGGATCGGTAAGATGAAAAGGATTACTCTGGCCAAAACTGTGATCATACCTGAATGAATATTACAGTGTGAATGTCTTAATGTTCATTGATAATGTCATTATTGTAGCCAGATAACATGGTGCCTTTTGAACAGGTATGTTAAATGGACAGAGCAGACCTATCCACAGGGAGGAAAGGAGAGTAACCTTAATGTGCTTTTGGAGAGAGCTGTGATGTGCTTTACAGAGGAAAATAAATATCACAATGACAGCCGTTATGTTGACCTATGGATCAAATTTGTAAGTAACCCTTGTCCTTTGTTCATACAGCTTTATCATGTGACAAGTGTCAATCAAACAAGTTGTATTCATGACTGTGTATGTACTCTGTCTTCCTGTATTAGGCAGAGAGTGGTCACGAGCCTTTGGATATCTACAGATATATGCGAGCCCAGGGAATAGGAGTACAACAGGCTTCCTTCTACATTGCCTGGTCTGAGGAGTATGAGCATCAGGGTAACTCTCGAACAGCAGACAGTGTCTACCAGGAGGGCTTCAAGCGTGGGGCTGAACCTCTGGAGAAACTCCTGCAGTTCCACAAGTATGGATCTACTTTAATTTTTTTACTGGATCTACTTCCATGCTGTTTAAGGTGGTTTTAGTTTTCCTAGTATAATTCAATATTTTGTGTCATCTGTTGCAGGGCTTTGCAGGCGCGTGTGTCCCGGCAGGTGATGTCTGGAATGGTGAATGACGAGGAGGAGGAAGCTGAGGCAGCAAAGCCTGAGCGGGTTTCTCTGGTGGATCTAAAACACAGGGGGAAGAAAAAGGCTGTTGCACCCATTAGTAGAGTTGGTGCAGCACTAAGCAGTAAGTAAGCACATGTCTCTTTTCAAAATGATAAATCATTCCAGCTTAAAGTGTCATGTTGGGTTATGTAATGTCATAAAGAAGAATATATTTATGACTTTTGACTATATTACTTGTTTGTTCACAGGTAATTCACGAAGCCTACAGTTACAAGGCCCACCAGCTCTGGCCAGCAGTGGTCAAAACAGTTGCCTTGTGATCTTTGATGAGAACAAGGCTGTCAGCGCTGAGCCCTCTGAACCAAAGTTGGAATCTTGGATGGCCCCACCCCCATCGAGATTCAAGGAGAACGAGCAGAGGCCTGAGAAATGGAGCGATGTAAAGGTATGAGGCACACAGTAATGGGACTTAAGGCTTGTTATAATTTATGACTGAATTTGTGTGTGCTCTATTGTAGATGCCAATGAAGTCCAGGTTTGGTCACAGTGTTGTGGCTCTGCCCAGCAAGCCAAACTTCCAGCCCTTTGTGGAGGAGTCGGATCAGCCTCCAGCTATGTGAGTGTAAACTGACATCATCTTAATCATAACTAACTGAATTAACTACTGCGGCTGGAACAGCAAAGATCCATTTTTCTATTCAAAGAAATGTAGGTCGAGCAATAAATTATTTCAAAATTGTGTGACTTAAACCCAGCAGTAACCCTGAGCTGTATGCCTTTGGCATAGTTTGTTTCTGCTCCAGCTGTGTTTTAGTTATTTGTTCTGACACCTTATTCCTCCAGGACACCGTGTAAGATCAACCCAGCGGTGAATTCAGTGTTGTCTGCACGGAAGCCCTGCGGGGATGAGACTCCTCTGAAGAGACTGCAGCAACAGCAGCAGGAAGAGGGGAAAGCTCTGGAGCAGAGCATGTACTGCAAAAAGCTGCTGCTCAGTGGCGCCTCCGAGTTCTGCTTTGAGGAACTGCGGGCTGAGCGCTACCGACAGAAGAAGGCCTTGGAGTCAGGGGGCAGTGGCAAGGAAGAGCAAGCGGGCTCTGGTCTTCCAAACTGACACGTTTCAACAAGGACATGTTCAGTGTTTTATTATTAAGTAGGAGACTATCAGTGTCATCATGTATGTATTTTAGAGTTTGTGTATATAAAAAGTTTCAAACTTGTCCACTGTGGGAGTCAAACCCACAAGGGTCATGCTCTACTAACTGAGCCAGATGGCACCACTAATAACACACTATGTATCTGTCTTTCTTTCCTCTTTATTATTTATTTGCCTGCTTCATGTAACCTCCCAGTGTAATTAACCTTTCAGTGGTGTAGGAATGACAGGGAGAAATCCAGAGGTGAGAATGACACGGTTCAATTCATATCGATGCATAGCTGTCACTGCTGTGTATTTTATTTTAATATATATTTTTTAACCTTTAGTTAACAAGGCAAGTCAGTTAAGAACAAATTCTTATTTTCAATGACAGCCTAGGAACAGTGGGTTAACTACCTGTTCAGGGGCAGAACGACAGATATGTACCTTGTCACCTCGGGGATTTGAACTTGCAACCTTTCGGTTACTAGTCCAAAGCTCTAACCACTAGGATACCCTGCCATCCCATATATATGTACTGTACCAGTCAAACGTTTGGGCACACCTACTCATTCAAGGGTTATTGTTTATTTTTGCGCTTTTCTACATTGTAGAATAATATTGAATACAACAAAACTATGAAATAACACATGGAATCATGTAGTAACCTAAAAAGTCAACATACACAACAAATCAACATACCGTGCCGTTCAAAAGTTTGGGGTCACTTAGAAATGTCCTTGTTTTTGAAAGAAAAGCACATTATTTGTCCATTGAAATAAAATAGATCAGAAATACAGTGTAGACATTGTTCATGTTGAAAATGACTATTGTAGCTGGAAACGGCAGATTTTTAAATTGAATATCTACATAGGCGTACAGAGGTCCATTAGCAACCATCACTCCTGTGTTCCAATGGCATGTTGTGTTAGCTAATCCAAGTATCATTTTATAAGGCTAATTGATCATTGGAAATCCCCTTTGCGATTATTTTAGCAAAGCTGAAAACTTGTCTGATTAAAGAAGCAATAAAACTGGCCTTTCGACTAGTTGAGTATCTGGAGCATCAGCATTTGTGGGTTCGATTACAGGCTTCACAAAACGTTGCGAACTGGCCCTAACCAGAATAGCAAGAGGAGTGGGAGGCTCTGGTGCACAACTGAGCGAGAGGACAAGTACATTCGTGTCTAGTTCGAGAAACAGACGCCTCACAAGTCCTCAACTGGCAGCTTCATTAAATAGTACCTGCCAAACACCGGTCTCAACGTCAACAGTGAAGCGGTGACTCCGGGATGCTATTTCATAGTTTTGATGTCTTCGCTATTACAATGTAGAAAATAGTAAAACTAGAAAAAACCCTGGAATGAGTAGGCATGTCCAAACGTTTGACTGATTCTGTCGGTTTAAATGTACCCCACAGCTCTGTGGTGACCATTTTTTAATAAATTAGAAATAAAGGTTCACATAAAATGTCATTTGTCACATACACATGGTTAGCAGATGTTAATGCGAGTGTAGCGAAATGCTTGTGCTTCTAGTTCCGACAATGCAGTGATAACCGAGTAATCTAACCTAACAATTTCACAACTACCTTATACACACGAGTGTAAAGGGATGAATAATATGTGCATAAAAATATATGAATGAGTGATGGTACAGAACAGCATAGGCAAGATGCAGTAGATGGTATCGAGTACAGTATATACATATGAGATGAGTAATGTAGGGTATGTAAACATATAAAAGTGGCATTGTTTAAAGTGGCTAGTGATAAATGTATTACATAAAGATGGCAAGATGCAGTAGATTTATATTTTTTATTTCACCTTTATTTAACCAGGTAGGCAAGTTGAGAACAAGTTCTCATTTACAATTGCGACCTGGCCAAGATAAAGCAAAGCAGTTCGACACATACAACAACACAGAGTTACACATGGAGTAAAACAAACATACAGTCAATAATACAGTATAAACAAGTCTATATATGATGTGAGCAAATGAGGTGAGATAAGGGAGGTGGTGGCAAAGTAAATACAATATAGCAAGTAAAAAAACACTGGAATGGTAGATTTGCAGTGGAAGAATGCAAAGTAGAAATAAAAAGTAATGCGGTGCAAAGGAGCAAAATAAATACAGTAGGGAAAGAGGTAGTTGTTTGGGCTAAATTATAGGTGGGCTATGTACAGGTGCAGTAATCTGAGCTGCTCTGACAGTTGGTGCTTAAAGCTAGTGAGGGAGATATGTGTTTCCAGTTTCAGAGATTTTTGTAGTTCGTTCCAGTCATTGGCAGCAGAGAACTGGAAGGAGAGGCGGCCAAAGAAATAATTGGTTTTGGGGGTGACCAGAGAGATATACCTGCTGGAGCGCGTGCTACAGGTGGGTGATGCTATGGTGACCAGCGAGCTGAGATAAGGGGGGACTTTACCTAGCAGGGTCTTGTAGATGACATGGAGCCAGTGGGTTTGGCGACGAGTATGAAGCGAGGGCCAGCCAACGAGAGCGTACAGGTCGCAATGGTGGGTAGTATATGGGGCTTTGGTGACAAAACAGATTGCACTGTGATAGACTGCATACAATTTGTTGAGTAGGGTATTGGAGGCTATTTTGTAAATGACATCGCCGAAGTCGAGGATTGGTAGGATGGTCAGTTTTACAAGGGTATGTTTGACAGCATGAGTGAAGGATTCTTTGTTGTGAAATAGGAAGCCAATTCTAGATTTAACTTTGGATTGGAGATGTTTGATGCGGGTCTGGAAGGAGAGTTTACAGTCTAACCAGACACCTAGGTATTTGTAGTTGTCCACATATTCTAAGTCAGAGCCGTCCAGAGTAGTGATGTTGGACAGGCGGGCAGGTGCAGGCAGCGATCGGTTGAAGAGCATGCATTTAGTTTTACTTGTATTTAAGAGCAATTGGAGTCCACGGACAGAGAGTTGTATGGCATTGAAGCTTGCCTGGAGGGTTGTTAACACAGTGTCCAAAGAAGGGCCAGAAGTATACAGAATGGTGTCGTCTGCGTAGAGGTGGATCAGAGACTCACCAGCAGCAAGAGCGACATCATTGATGTATACAGAGAAGAGTCGGTCCAAGAATTGAACCCTGTGGCACCCCCATAGAGACTGCCAGAGGTCCGAACAGCAGACCCTCCGATTTGACACACTGAACTCTATCAGAGAAGTAGTTGGTGAACCAGGCGAGGCAATCATTTGAGAAACCAAGGCTGTCGAGTCTGCCGATGAGGATGTGGTGATTGACAGAGTCGAAAGCCTTGGCCAGATCAATGAATACGGCTGCACAGTAATGTTTCTTATCGATGGTGGTTAAGATATCGTTTAGGACCTTGAGCGTGACTGAGGTACAGAGTACAGTATATACATATGAGATGAGTAATGTAGGGTATGAGAACATTATATTAAGTGGCATTGTTTAAAGTGACTAGTGATACATTTTTTACATACATTTTTCCATTATTAAAGTGGCTGGAGTTGAGTCAGTATGTTGGCAGCAGCCACTCAATGTTAGTGGTGGCTGTTTAACAGTCTGATGGCCTTGAGATAGAAGCTGTTTTTCAGTATCTCGGTCCCTGCTTTGATGCACCTGTACTGGCCTCGCCTTTTGGATGATAGCGGGGTGAACAGTCTTGTGATGTGTTTATGATGAGTCTTGTGATAATTGTTGCCTGATGAACTGGAGCCTGTTGTATGACTCACTGTCAGTAGAGGGCATGCATGAGGAGTTCTAGTGCGCAGAGTTCAAATATGGGCTACTTTGCATGTTTTTCAACTGAGGTTATTTGAACCTCCAATTGAATATGAGATGAGTATTTGTATTTATTTGTTATGGATCCACATTAGCTGCTGCTACTCTTCCTGGCGTCCAGCAAAATTAAGGCACTTATGCAATTTCATAAACATTACAAAACATTCATAACAGATTTCACACCACTGTGTGCCCTCAGGCCCCTACCCCACTACCACATATCTACGACACAAAATCTATGTGTACGCATGTGTATAGTGCATATATTATCATGTGTATGCATGTGTCTGTGCCTATGTTTGTGTTGCTCTACAGTCCTCGCTGTTCCATAAGGTGTATTTGATTCTACTGCTTGCATCAGTTACCTGTGTGAAATAGAGTTCCATGTAGGCATGGCTGTATGTAGTACTGTGCGCCTCCCATAATCTGTTCTGGACTTGGGGACTGTGAAGAGACCTCTTGTGGGGTATGCATGAGTGTCTGAGCTGTGTGGTAGTCGTTTAAACAGACAGCTCGGTGCTTTCAACATGTCAATACCTCTCACAAAAACAAGTAGTGATGAAGTCAATCTCTCCTCCACTTTGAGCCAGGACAGATTGACATGCATGTTATTAATGTTTGCTCTCTGTGTACATCCACGTGCCAGCCATGCTGCCCTGTTCTGAGACAATAGCAATTTTCCTAAGTCCCTCTGTGGCACCTGACCACACGACTGAACAGTAATCCAGGTGTGACAAAACTAGAGCCTGTTGGACCTGCCTTGATGATAGTGCTTTTTAAGAAGGTAGAGCAGCGCTTTATTAATGGACAGACTTCTCCCCATCTTAGCTACTGTTGTATCAATATGTTTTGACCATGACAGTTTACAATCCATGGTTACTCTAATCAGTTTAGTCACCTCAACTTTCTCAATTTCCACATTATTTAGTTGAGGTTTAGGGTTTAGTCAAGGATTTGTCTGAAATACAATGCTTTTTGTTTTTGAAATATTTAGGACTAACTTATTCCTTGCCACCCATTCTGAAACTAACTACAGCTCTTTGTTCTGTGTTGCAGTCATTTCAGTTGTTGTAGTAGCTGACGTTTATAATGTTGAGTCATCCGCATACATCGACACTCAAAGCCAGTGGCATGTCGTTAGTAAAGATTGAAAAAAGTAAGGGGCCTAGACAGCTGCCCTGGGGAATTCCTGATTCTACCTGGCTTCCATTAAAGAACACCCTCTGTGTTTTGTTAGACAGGTAACTCTTTATCCACAATAGAGCAATGGGTGTTAAGCCATAACACGTGTTTTCTTTTAGCAGATAATGTCAAAGGCCACACTGAAGTCTAACAAATCAGCCACAATAATCTTTTTATCATCAATTTCTCTCAGCCAATCATCAGTCATTTGTGTGAGTGCTGTGCTTGTTGAATGTCCTTTCCTATCAGCGTGCTGAAAGTCTGTTGTTAATTGGTTTACTGTAAAATAGCTTTTTATCTGGTCAAACACAATTTTTTCTAAAACTTTACTAAAGGGTGGTAACAGGCTGATTGGTCGGATATTTGAGCCAGTAAAGGGGGCTTTACTATTCTTAGATAGTGGAATGACTTTTGCTTCCCTCCAGGCCTGAGCGCAGTAGGCTTCTAGTAGGCTTAAATTGAAGATATGGAAATAAATAAATAAATAAATAATTTTCCATCCAAGTTGTCAGACCCCGCTGGCTTATCATTGTTGCTAGACAACAATCATTTTTTTCACCTCTTCCTTATTCACTTTACGGAATTCAAAATTACAATTCTTGTCTTTCTGAATTTGGTCAGATATACTTGGATGTGTAGTGCATCCAATGTGTTGCTGGCATGTCATGCCTAAGTTTGCTAATCTTGCCAATGAAAATATCAATAAAGTAGTTGGCAATATCAGTTGTTTTTGTGATGAATGAGCATGAGTTGAGTGCCTTTTTTCTCAAAATTTTGTTGAAGGTGCTCCAAAGCTTTTATCTTTGTCTCATAGTGCAGTTTCTTCTTTTTTATTCCATTTAGTCACATGATTTCTCAATTTGCAGTACGTTTGCCAATCGGTTGTGCAGCCAGACTTTTGCCTCATCCCTCTCAACCATAAAATTGTTAAATTCCTCTGCTCTACACAAGCCCTTGCTGGAGGCTAAAGGAGCAAACACTCTGCAATGAGCTGCACTGTCAAACTGCCATAAACTAACTCAATTCACCATATTTGATGTGGCCACATACATCTTAATTATTCAAATGAAATTATTACATTCTCTAACTGGAGGATGTTCTTGCATTTTTCTGTTATCGAGAACGCCCACAATGATATAGCTGCTTGTCATATTGTATCAGCCAGAATCTTAATTTTAACTTCATATTTTCTTAATTGTCCGAGGGAGGTCCAGTCTGACCCTACTGATATAGTAACAAGTAATCCACTGTGATGATGGGATACATGGCTGCTCAGAGGGCAGATTTGATAACTGGGTGGGAGATAGGTGACTAATTAGCAAGTTAAATCCAGCCTCCTTAGTTGGGTTGTGTGAGCAGCAGAGCAGGCCTAGTCACTCCCCTGAGACCCCTACCACCAGGCTGCTGCTGCTACACCAAGGAACTAGAGGGAAGGACATCCTAAATCACATTTACCGCTGGAGGAATTCACGTAGAAACCCACACACAAAACACTGTATGGACCTCACCCTTCATTTTGACTGGATCTGAGTGCCTCTCAACTGGTGAGTCCCCAAAAGTAAAATGTTAATTTTGTGAGAATAGATACACATACAATGTTTAGTGTTATTGCAATTATCTATCTTAGCTGAATCATTTGTATTCTTACTGAAATGTTTGCTGCATGACTTATTAAACGCTTATCCAGATAGTTCTTGATGCAGAAAATCCATACTTCTCTCTTCTTAAAGCCAGCTGTGGAGAGGCTACTATCTATGCTTAATAGGGTTTTGCAAGGCCCTAGGAGGGGGACTTTTGTCTGGCCCGGTTAGTTTGATAGGCAAACACAGTCAGGCTATTTTGACCATGTCTCACAGCTGGTGCTTTTAAGCTATGTCTGGTTTTATTTACAACAGCAGTTAATAGCTAAATTCCTGCCCAAGCCATTACTTCACTTAGCAGAAGTCCTTGCAAGACCTGACGTAGCTCATTGTAGGGTTATGCTGAACTAGCCATAGAAAAGGGACAGGTGTATGACAGCTAATCATTTCAGAATAATGCCATGTCATGCTTTACAATGTTAGGATATGAACTCAGGGGCTGCTGCTCACTCTGAGGTTCTCAGGTCATAGAATTGATGTGGGCTCTGACCACTCACTGATGACCACTCACTGAGTCAACCACAACCACAGTCAACACTAATGTCCTGAGGTGCTCTACCCCATTCTTGAATATTGCCCAGGACAAATCCTGAGTAACCCGACTAAATGTCATTGAAATTGAAATGCAAGCAATTTAAGTGGTTTCTTATGAAGATAAAGGCTTCCATTGAATTACTATAGCTACAAAAGGTTCAAAAGGCCTACTTTGGAATGCGTGTATCATTACCCCCAGTTCATCTGGTGACTCATTATAATAATCAGAAGCAGTAGCAGCCTCATCAAGCATGACAATGCATGACAAACAACAATATATGTGTACTGTTCAGCCTCTGGCTAGCACAGCAAGTCACTATCGTTATTGCTTAAATGCAATGTGTCAGTCTCTTTGACGAAAGTCACATTTTGAGGTTTGTATTGCCTCGTGTTTGATTTTGAATTATATTACAATATTAGCCAGATAAATAACATGGAGGCCAAAGCCAGAATGCATATTGTTATAAATAAAGGGAGGATCGCTACTCAGACTTTTAAAAAACCAATCAAGCCAGGTTCCACACACTGTATGCATGATGTCACGGGATAAGGGGAACAAGCAAACAAACTGGTGTCTATAAACAAGCAGCAAAAGAACGAGAGACCTCCAGATAGCCTAAGCAGAGGCATTTACAGGGTATTTCTGTTATTGTGGGATATTAGTAGGAGACCTGTGTTATGGGATGAGGCTGTACAACTGCCCTGCCCACCCAATATGACCAAAAGCACCACAAAAGTACTAACAGAAGAGACCCAGCAGAAGCGTTCTAAATAACCATGTATTGCAGTGTTCTAAATGACCAGGTATTACAGTGTTCTAAATGACGAAGGTATTACAGTGTTCTAAATGACCAGATATTACAGTGTTCTAAATGACCATGTATTGCAGTGTTGAGAATGACCATCTATTACAGTGTTATAAATGACCGTGTATTACAGCGTTCAAAATGACAACGTATTACAGTATTCTAAATGACCATGCATTCTAAATGGCCATGTTTTACAGTGTTCTAAATGACCGTGTATTAGTGTTCTGAATGACCGTGAATTAGTGTTCTAAATGACCAGGTATTAGTCTTCTAAATAACCATGTATTGCAGTGTTCTAAATGACCAGGTGTTACAGTGTTCAAAATCACAACGTATTACAGTGTTCTAAATGACCATGTATTCTAAATGACCGTGTATTAGTGTTCTGAATGAACATGTCTTAGTGTTCAAATTGACCATGTATTACCGTGTTCTAAATGACCATGTATTACAGTGTTCTACGTGCCAATGTATTACGGTGTTCTAAATGACCAGGTATTGCAGTATTCTAAATGACCATGTATTGCAGTGTTGTGAATGACCATCTATTACAGTGTTCTAAATGACAGTGTATTACAGCGTTCTAAATGACAACGTATTACTGTATTCTAAATGACTATGTATTCTAAATGGCCATGTATTACAGTGTTCTAAATGACCGTGTATTACAGCGTTCTAAATGACAACGTATTACTGTATTCTAAATGACTAAGTATTCTAAATGGCGATGTATTGTAGTGTTCTAAATTACCATGTATTACAGTGTTCTACGTACCAATGTATTACAGTATTCTAAATTACCATGTATTACAGTGTTCTAAATGACCAGGTATTACAGTGTTCTAAATGACCACGTATTACAGTGTTCTAAATGACCGTGTATTACAGCGTTGTAAATGACCGTGTATTACAGCATTCTAAATGACCGTGTATTACAGCATTCTAATTGACCGTGTATTAAAGCGCTTTAAATGACCGTGTATAACAGTGTTCTAAATGACCATGTATTACAGCGTTCTAAATTACAGTGTTCTAAATAACCGTGTATTACAGTGTTCTAAATGACCGTGTGTTACAACGTTCTAAATTACAGTGTTCTAAATGACCGTGTATTACAGTGTTCTAAATTACGTGTATTACAGCGGTCTAAATTACAGTGTTCTAAATGACCGTGTATTACAGTGTTCTAAATGACCGTGTATTACAGCATTCTAATTGACCGTGTATTACAGCGCTCTAAATGACTGTCTTTTACAGTGTTCTAAGTGACCGTGTATTGCAGCGTTCTGAATGACAGCGTTCTAAATGAACGTGTAGTACAGCATTCTAAATTACAGAGTTCTAAATTATCGTGTATTACACTGTTCTAAACTACCATGTATTACAGTAAACTACATTTTTTTTATATTTTTTTTTCACCTTTGTTTAACCAGGTAGGCCAGAAGAGAACAAGTTCTCATTAACAACTGCGACCTGGTCAAGATGAAGCAAAGCAGTGCGACAAAAACAACAGCAAACAATTACACATAAAAAGACATATGATAAAATGGCCATGTATTACAGTGTTCTAAATGACCAGGTGTTACAGTATTCTAAATGACCATGTATTAGTGTTATAAATGACCATGTATTACAATGTTCTAAATGACCGTGTATCACAGCGTTCTAAATGACCAGGTATTGCAGTGTTGTGAATGACCATCTATTACAGTGTTCTAAATGACCGTGTATTACAGCCTTCTAAATGACCGTGTATTACAGTGTTCTACATGCCAATGTATTACAGTGTTCTAAATGATCAGGTATGACAGTGTTCTAAATGAGCAGGTATTACAGTGTTCTAATTGATCAGGTATTACAGTGTTCTAAATTACCAGGATTTACAGTGTTCCAAATGAACATGTATTACAGCGTTCTAAATGACCGTATATTACAGCATTCTAATTGACCATGTATTACAGCGCTCTAAATGACCGTGTATAACAGTGTTCTAAATTATCGTGTATTACAGCGTTCTAAATGACAGTGTTCTAAATGACCGTGTATTATCGTGTTCTAAATGACCGTGGATTACAGCGTTCTAAATGACAGCGTTCTAAATGACCGTGTATTACAGCGTTCTAAATTACAGTGTTCTAAATGACCGTGTACTACAGTGTTCTAAATTACGCGTATTACAGCGGTCTAAATTACAGTCTTTTAATTGACCGTGTTTTACAGTGTTCTAAATGGCCGTGTATTACAGCGTTCTAAATGACCGTGTATTACAGCGTTGTAAATTACTGTGTATTACTGTGTTCTAAATTACCTTGTATTACAGCATTCTAATTGACCGTGTATTACAGCGTTCTAAATGGCCATGTATTGCAGTGTTGTGAATGACCATCTATTACAGTGTTCTAAATGACCGTGTATTACAGCATTCTAAATGACCGTGTATTACAGTGTTCTACGTGCCAATGTATTACAGTGTTCTAAATGATCAGGTATGACAGTGTTCTAAATGACCAGGTATTACAGTGTCCTAATTGATCAGGTATTACAGTGTTCTAAATTACCAGGATTTACAGTGTTCCAAATGAACATGTATTACAGCGTTCAAAATGACCGTGTATTACAGCGTTCTAAATGACCGTGTATTACAGCGCTCTAAATGACCGTATATTACAGCATTCTAATTGACCGTGTATTACAGCGCTCTAAATGACCGTGTATAACAGTGTTCTAAATGATCATGTATTACAGCGTTCTAAATTACAGTGTTCTAAATGACCGTGTATTACAGTGTTCTAAATGACCGTGTATTACAGTGTTCTAAGTGACCGTGTATTACAGTGTTCTAAATGACCATGTATTACAGCGTTGTAAATGACCATGTATTACAGCGTTGTAAATGACCATGTATTACAGCGTTGTAAATGACCATGTATTACAGTGTTGTAAATGACCATGTATTACGGTGTTCTAAATAACCATGTATTAGTGTTCTAAATGACCATGTATTACAGTGTTCTAAATGACCATGTGCTACAGTGTTCTAAATGATTGTGTATTGCAGTGTTCTAAATGACCAGGTATTACAGTATTCTAAATGACCATGTATTGCAGTGTTGTGAATGACCATCTATTGCAGTGTTTGAAATGACCGTGTATTACAGCGTTCTAAATGACAATGTATTACAGTATTCTAAATGACCATGTATTCTAAATCGCCATGTTTTACAGTGTTCTAAATGACAATGTATTACAGTATTCTAAATGACCATGTATTCTAAATGGCCATGTATTACAGTGTTCTAAATGCCAATGTATTAGTGTTCTAAACGACCATGTATTACAGTATACTACTCTTTCTTCCCCCTTTTTTTAATTTCACCTTTATTTAACCAGCTAGACCAGAAGAGAACAAGTTCTCATTTACAACTGCGACCTGGCCAAGATGAAGCAAAGCAGTGCGACAAAAACAACAACAAAGAGTTACACATAAACAAACGTACGATAAAATGACCATGTATTACAGTGTTCGAAATGACCAGGCATTACAGTGTTCTAAATTACCATGTATTAGTGTTCTAAATGACCATGTATTACAGTGTTCTACGTGACAATGTATTACAGTGTTCTAAATGAACATGTTTTACAGTGTTCTAAATGACCAGGTATAACAGTGTTCTAAATGACCAGATATTACAGTGTTCTAAATGAACATGTTTTACAGTGTTCTAAATTACCGTGTTCTAAATTACCGTGTATTACAGCATTCTAAATGACTGTGTATTACAGCGTTCTAAATTACAGTGTTCTAAATGACGTTGTATTACAGTTTTCTAAATGACGTGTATTACAGCGTTCTAAATTACAGTGTTTTAAATGACTGTGTATTACAGTGTTCTAAATTATGTGTAATACAGCGCTCTAAATTACAGCGTTGTAAATTACCGTGTTTACAGTGTTCTAAATGACCGTGTATTACAGCGTTCTAATTGGCCGTGTATTACAGTGTTCTGAATGACTGCGTTCTAAATGAACGTGTATTACAGCGTTCTATATGACAGCGTTCTAAATGACCTTGTATTACAGCTTTCTAAATTCCTGTGTTCTAAATGACAGTGTATTATAGTGTTCTAAATTACCGTGTATTACAGCATTCTAAATGACCGTGTATTACAGTATTCTAAATGACCGTGTATTACAGCGTTCTAAATGACCGTGTATTACAGTGTTCTAAATGACCAGCTATTACAGTGTTCTAAATGACCATGTTTTACTAAATGACCGTGTATTATAGTGTTCTAAATGACCGTGTATTACAGTGTTCTAAATTACATTGTTTTACAATGTTGAAAATGACAGTGTATTACAGCGTTCTAAATTACCATGTATTATAGTTTTCTAAATGACCATGTATTACAGTGTTCTAAATTACCATGTATTATAGTGTTCTAAATGTTGTTTGGCAGGCTATTTCTGCTATGCATTTCATTTTCTCATTCTTCTGCTTTTTTTGTGACTATAGTCTTTCTCCTTTTTTCACAGATACAGTATGTTTTGTTTGATAAAAATATTCGATCTTTATGCTTATATATAGCTGGGGCTGAATGTGTATTATTAAATGCATTGGAGTCTACAGCTAGGTTAGAAATTGTGCAGAAGGGAATAACGATAATGGTAATCCTAAATGATTATGCTGACATGAGGATTTCCCTCAGCATAAATTTTGTGTTAACATGTTAATCCTTAGGTCATAAATTCAGAGAGAAACGGAGATTGGATCGTATTTGAGATTAGGATGATTCATAATAACCAGCCACAGAAATAGCACTCTCTGGTCACGCTCCCATCTCTGACCCTGTCATTAACATGGATAATGCATCCATTGACCGGGCAGGAAGAAAACGTCACCTTCGGTTACTGCCACTGTTCTCCTATCACCTCCTCATGTGGTGCAGAAGGGCAGGGGGGCCAGGTGGATGAAACGTATCCTAGATGATGTATACAGCAGCTCTCCTTTCCTTTCAGTCATTGGAAACCAGCCTAAACAGACACACACGGCACACTGCTATCAATTTAGGGCCACTGCAAAGACAGCCCAATGAGAGGGTGGGAGGAGGTAGGGAGGTGATAAAGGGAGCGAGAGAGAGTGGGAAGGGGTGTGTGTGTGTGTGTGTGTGTGAGAGAGAGGAGGGAGGGATGTGTGTGTGTGTGTGTGTGAGAGAGAGAGAGGGGGGGGGGGTGGAGAAGCTCTCTGTATGGCTGTGATAGTCTCTCATCCTGGATACTGCCTTTCCTCTCTGGTTTTGTCCCTTTCACTGGCCACCCTGTGTCCCCAGGAGCAGGCAGCGGTGTAGCGGCACACAGACAAGTTGTTAGCCACGGAGGAAGCTGGGGATGAATCATCCCCCAAAAAGAGCCATTGAGATGGCAGTGTGTGCGTCTGCCTGGAGGGAGGAACGCGTCAAGCTTTCTCAAGCAAGCAGCAGCCTGCAGTGTGTGCCTGCTTGAGAGCCAGCCCTCCTCGACTGTGTGTGTGTGTATATTCCTGTGTGAGGGTTTGTGTGACGGAGTGTGTATAACGAGTGCTTGTGTACAGTGTATGTGTGTGTGCGCACTCTTGCTCGCAAGCCTCTGCCCTTCCTGGAGGAAAGGCTCTCCTTTTCAGCGAACCGCAAGGTAAGGAGCCTGCCATTTTTATAGCACTAATTTCTCCCTCCACAGACCCTGTTTATTCCCTCTGGGGAGGGGGGATGGGGGCATGGGGGAGAAAAAAGGAAAAGTGGCTTAGCTCCATTGATAAAGAGCGGGCTACTGTGTGTGTGTGTTTGTGTGTGTGTGTGTGTGTGTGTGTGTGTGTGTGTGACGTCTGCAGGCAACAGCGTTGGTGGAGGAGATGCAAATACAGAGGGAGAGAGTGACAGAGAAAGAGAGGGGGAGGGAGAGAGAGAGCAGAATGCAGAATGCCCATGTGGTAATAAGGGAGAGAAGAAAATACTATGAAAAGCTGATTGGGTGATGTGCTGGATTCTGGGAAAGGCTGCATCTCAGAAAGGAGCTGCTTTCACCTTCTGCCCACCCACCCCACGTTCTTTCTCTCTCCTTCCATCCCTCTCTCTGTCCTCAGCTTCTGTTGAAAGGATGTAACCTCAGTTTAGCTGGTGAGCAAACAGAGTTTTGACAGATTTAATCATGTGAAGATAATACAGACAAAGCTATAGCATTTAATGCTGATTACATGTATGCACTGACAATAAAGGTGCTTATTGTTGTCACTATGCATCTGTCCTTATCTGTGACTGTGAGCTGAGAGCTCAGGTGAACTCTATAGCTTTATATCAGACGAACACTGAGTTGAATTGGATCCAGCTGCTGCATGTATAGTTATGCTTACGTGGATGCCGAGGGAAGGCATCCACATAAGCTTTCTTCTTCTGCTCAGTGACAACATGCACAAAATGTGTTCCTTTTGTGAGTCAGGATGGTTGTACTGTACACAGTTCTTGACTTGGGCAGGAGCTCTGCTGGGGACCGGCCCCTCAAATTTTCTACTGCTTGAGCTCCTGTTCCTCTTTTAGAACATTAGCTCAAAAGTATTGTGGAGTTCCTGCACCTAAATATAAACACCTATTTCATTCCAAGTCAAGCACTGACTGTACTCTGTGGAATTGATGATACAGAGAATACATGTTCAGGGAATAGCAGAGACCCAGTGGTAGACTGACAGTTAAACAGTCATGTCATTTCGCAAGGTCTTATACTATAGATTGCATTATTGTAATAGTCTACGCCACACTAGTCTTGTTTTAAGTAATTTTATCAATTAGAGAAGATAATGGTATATAGTTTTCATGGGATTGCTGGTACGGTAAAACATTGATGGATTTCTCTTTACTGTGACCAGTGGTTAGGACTCTAACTACATGCTCTGGAGGGACACACTGCCAATTATGTCTTAAAATAACTGTCCAGTGTTTCCAGATTTCTCTGAAATATGACCTATAATTAATTACAATATAGGTTAAATATTTTTTAAACGTTTTATTTGATTAAGTATGTTACAAAGCAACTTTTCTGTGTTGAAATGGTGTGAGCGTACCCAAACAACAGAATGGCGTGGGCATATATCGGTCATTCATATACTGTATACCGGTCAGACCACTTATTGGCCTGCTTGTCTTCCTCAGGAGGGTGACATCATCCTCTATGAGGAAATAGCAAGCATTTTTTAAACAGTCAGTTTGTGGTTGGGATTTCGAAGTGTTTTTTTTTACCTCCAAATTATGCTTTGGCCACAAATACATTATTTGGGTATGAGTTAACAGAATTTTTACTTTTAAAGTGAGATTTTCCCTGGACAGTTACTTGCGGCTAGGTGTCCCGCTAGCGTTCCACTATGACAACATCCTGTTAAATTGCAGAGCGTGAAATTCAAAATACATAAATCGTAGTATTAAACATTCATGAAAATACAAGTGTCTTGCATAATTTTAAAGCTTAACTTCTTGTTAATCCAACCGCGTTGTCAGATTTCAAAAAGGCTTTACGGCGAAAGCACACCATGTGATTATCTGAGGACAGCGCCCCACATCAAAATACTTTTTCAAACCAGCACAGGCGTCACAAAATCACAAATAGCGATAAAATAAATCACTTACCTTTGAAGATATTCCTCTGTTTGCAATCCCAAGGGTCCCAGCTACACAATGAATGGTTGTTTTGTTTGATAAAGTCCTTCTTTATATCCAAAAAAGTCTGTTTAGTTGGCGCCATTCATTTCAGTAATCCACTCGTTCAACATGCATACAAACGAATCCAAAAAGTTATTGGTAAAGTTTGTCCAAACAAGTCAAAGGATGTTTCTAATTAATCCTCAGGTACTCTAATATCTAAATAAATGATAATATTTAATACAGAGAGTAGTATGTTCAATAGGGAAGATAAATAACGAAGAGTGCAAACCTCATTCACGCGCGCAACAAGACTACTTGTCTAATGAGGGACACCTTGGATAAACTACAACTACTTGTTCGTTTTTCAAGAAACAAGCCTGAAACCCTGTCTAAAGACTGTTGACATCTAGTGGAAGCCATAGGAACTGCAATCTAGGTCCGTTTTTTGGTATATCCCATAGGCTAGCATTGAAATGGCCTGTGACCTAAAAAAAAATGTCCAGATGGATGGTCCTCGGGTTTTCACTTACCATATAAGTTCTGTTATACTCACAAACATTATTTTAACAGTTTTAGAGACTTCAGAGTGTCTTTTATCCAATGCAACCAATTACCTGTATATCCTAGCTTCTGGGCCGGAGTAACAGGCAGTTTACTTTGGGCACATCAGTCATCCGGAATTCAGGATACTGCCCCTAGCCTTAAGAAGGTGTATTCCCATCTGACTGCAGCAGTATGACATACAGCACTTACCTCTCACACCATTAATAAAGTTGTGAGTAGTTGACCCCGTTTGACTCAGCTGAATGGCCCCTGTGCACCTGCAGCACAGCACGGGGATGTGTCTTTTACCTAGCAGGCTAAGGGCCAGTTAGAGCCATCAGACAGGGAAGTGCTGCTCTGGGACATCCTGGATCAACAGATCTATAGAGCTCAGCTTCCCCAAACCAGAGAAGGTTAGGAGTGGCAGAGGCTCCACTCCTAGGTGCTGGAGGATTAATTGAGGTTAATCAATAATCAGCACTCATGCAACTTGATCAGTCATTAATTTACCCCATTCTACATTTTGTAAGTATGTTTAATTAATTGGTGGGGGGAGGCTACAGCTTGGTCATTCTGTATACCACAGCCAGCGGTAACGAACACGCCATGTGTTTGTGTCTCAGGTTTCTCACTGATATTCAAGAAGGTCAGGTAGGGAGGGAGAGAAAGAGCAGATGAAAGGAGAGTTTTAATATTCCATACAGAGCCAGATGGACATAGAGTATGTTAGCTGGGGGTGAGTGACGCGTCATGCACACTCATGGGTCTTCTTCTCACTTCATTACTTCTTTTGGAGCCTTTTTTAATCATTTTTCCCTTCACGGTCTAGCACTGCCTTAGAGTGCTGTCAGAGCGATGGCAAATGAAATGACGCACCCCATGGAGAAGCACACAGGTGCTGCTGGGACATACTTCTTCCTATACTGTATGTACCCTTACCATACAGCCCAGCACTGTGTGCACATGTTGGCCTGCCAGAGGAATGCTTGCTTAGCAGTCATGTCCGCTAGGGGAGAGGAGAGCTGAGGAGAGGAGAGTGGTCATTAAAAGCTTACTGTGGCCAATGGCCATGACCAAGTAAAATGAGGACGGGGTGCCCAGCAGTCACATTGTGTGATGAGACAGCGGCCATACTGGATGAAGGAAGAAGAACTGAGCTGCCGCAAATTGACAACATGGGAGATTAAAAAATCTTTGTCATTTTGTCTCTGGGAGAGGTGCGCTGAGGATGAAGCGGTGAAAGATGAATCATGGCTTCATAGGGAGAAGGGTGTGCAGTAAAGCTCGCTAGGGAGGCCCAATGCATCAATAAATTAGACCCCTGAGAGACCATTTGACCTGCTTCATTGATCCGGCCAGATGATACGACTTTATCTGCTGAGAGTCAGATGGTTTAAAGGACTGGTGGAAGCCAGGAGCATCATAAATTAGACAGAGTGCGTGTCAGTAGTATACTTTACTTACCTACTGCCCATAGGCCTGTGGTACAGTTAGAAGTACAATATATGACCGGGCGGTTTGGGGGCTAGGACTCATTAGAGCACTCATTTGGTACAGGCATGTGTCAGCAGCATCCCTGTAGACATGCAGTGAATAGCACATCAAAGATGACGACTTGAGAGGTGCTGCATTTACAATGTCATTATGTCAAAGTTCTTGGGCTAGATAAGAGCTAACTTTTAATGTACATGACTCGTACATGTTAGTGTTTCATCAACTCTGTCCTAGTGGAGAACAAAGCCATTTTGTCTCCCACTTACTGGGCCTGGAGAATCTGTGCCAATCTAATTCAGGCAGAATGATGTATATTCTTTGTCAAGCTCCCCGCCCTCTTCTCAAATCCCTCTTATCACGGCTTGTTTACAGCCAGCGAAGCCAGTCAAGGTTGACATATAAAGACATTGAGTCTCTTGGTGTTGAGGAGGGATGACAACATGCAGCAAGATAATAAAGTTAGACAGCAAGATAATAAAGTGAGACAGCAAAACAAGTGAAACATCAGTGGCAGGTGACAGTGACAGCCCTCACTCAATACCCCCCCTTCCCCTCTT
Source organism: Oncorhynchus kisutch (assembly GCF_002021735.2). Classification (NCBI taxonomy): domain Eukaryota; kingdom Metazoa; phylum Chordata; class Actinopteri; order Salmoniformes; family Salmonidae; genus Oncorhynchus; species Oncorhynchus kisutch. Next base: position 35,776,174 of record NC_034180.2, read on the forward strand.
GCTCTCTCTCTCTTTGGTCTGTTCCTTCTCTCAGACTATTCCTCCATTCCATACTATGAACATTCAACCAAAAGTGATGTGCAGTCATGCACTGTGTCTACCCTACAAGCTCAGAAAGCACAAAGTTGTTGGATAAGGACATTTATGTATTGTCCTGTCTCTGGCTCCATATCCGGGGCTGTTTTCTGTTCATTCAGTGACTAAAAACATGATGAAAAATCATTCAGGTTTTTTTTCTCACCAGAATGTCCGTGGTTGATGCAGTCTAATGACCAGTGACCTCATGGGTGGAATGTTTTTCATATGTTTGATAATTAATAAACAATAAAAAAAAATGTAACACAGAAAATACAGTGTTTCCATGTCAAACGGTTATGTTATATTTCAGTCTTCTGTGATGTATATAAAGTGTAATATTGGGATGAAAACTCAAAATGTAATACATTTCAACTCTATATCTGACATGGTACAGGTATCTTGTTTTTTTAGGCCCATAACCATGTGTGTGAGGTGTATACTTTGGTTTCAAAGTAGATTTGTTTACCAAGAAACACTTTGTGACTCTGATTTAGCTTCTGACTTTCTTACTTCACAGGAGTCTTTATCTCTTGCAGGGACAGATGATATAGTTCAGTGAATTTTACATTCTCACTTTTCAAAAATATTGTTATTTTTAGAGCCATGAATGTGAAATTAATCTGGTTCTGCTCCCAAGTGTGATCTTTATTTGAGCTAGCGATACAATAATACGGTTGGGAAATGCTGTTGTTGTAGCACTTGCTCAAATAAAGACCACACTTGGGAGGGGTAAGCAGCAAGCACAAATTAACATTCTTTATTTTCATAGCATTTTATTTTTGTCTAGCCTTATACCACATTTGATGTGTGTAATTCATCTCCTTGAATATGCTGTATTTTAGTGTCCTGTGCCCTCTGCTCAAATAGCTCCTGTTCTATTGAGTAATTGTAACATGATTATTGATTATCAGCAAATAAAATCAATTTTTCCTCTATGAGGAAGGTCTGTCCCTAGTGACTCTACTGTCTAGCATGCTATAACACGGCTGCTGGGAGCACAGTCACACTCTGGCAACAATTAACTTAGTGCAGGTTCTATAGCGCGTCTCACTTTTTGCTTGCACACGACTTGCATGATACATCAGACCACCTATTAATGAAATATGCATGTAGGGAGTGTGCCTTTTTGTCTCATATGAATCTAGGTTCATTACACCTGTTTAACACAATAATCATCACGCATGTTGACTCATCTCTGTTATTGCCTCTAGAAGTGACTTTTTAGAGAAAACAGGCAGTCCTACTGAATGATAGGACAGCATCAACCACAGTCATAAACACTGAAATTGTGCCGTCCAGTCACGTCCAGTTCTTGTTTACCTTTCTCTTACCCCCAGAGTGTGTGTGTGTGTGCGTTCGTTCGTTTGTGTGTGCGTGAATGTGTGTGCGCTGAGAAGACAGACCCCTCCACCCCCGACCCCTTGAGGGACAACACAGTCTCATTACACTCAAAGGGCAAAATGGTCATCATAATAAAGCTGATAGAAGAGCACGGCACAGATCCAGCTGTGCTATTTAGCCTTGCATTATGCTTATTTCTGCATTGACAAACGGAAAGAGGATTACCTTCTGTCCTTTCTCCCACCCACACCTCACAATTTGACACAAATCTTGTGCACAACAAACATGCGTCAGGAGAAACTGTGTCCTAAAATTGGATCAGAGGAGGGCTGAACACAGTGGACACGCTACTAATCCTACAAGCATAGTTACCTACACTCTCCATACATCAGTACAAGTACAAGCCAAAACAAGATAGAAATGGAATCAGGGCAAAATAGGGAAAACGCTCACTTGAGCTTGGCGGACTCAAATCTAATACCTCTCTTATCTCTCTGTATCTCTTTCTACCCCCTCCCACTCAACATCTCCAAATCTGGCTGATATAACTACAGTAGGGGGGTGCATAAGCTATCCCTCACCAGTCCTGTCCATAATGGATTGACGGGATAACTGAGAGGCTTGTCTGCCTGTTAAAGCTGCTCACAGGGAGTATGGCTGTTGTTAGATCTGGAGATGAGCGTAGGGTGTGAAGGCATGTTTGGGGTCTGAGGTATGTTGTTTACAGGGCCACTGACATACTAGAATTATAGGCTGTCTGTTTGAAAAATGGGGCTGTAATTCATACAAATTAGAAGTGAGAAAGGCTAAATCTCAGGAGTGATTATTGGTCAGACTGTCACTGTACTACTAGAATAAGTATACCACAGTAGACCAGTACGACTGATAAAGATTTAGCATGTGTCCCTTTGACAAGTGATTTTAAATGATTGTTTGTTCTGAGCCATCAATCGTTTAAAATGTAATTGTCAAAGGGACATGGGATTGGTTCTGTGTTCATGGCAGATATTTGGATTCATGCTATATTGCTGGTGTGTTCATGGAGTTAGAAAGAAATAAACCAGTGTAGCACAAATTAGAATTGCCTCATCCTCTTTGGCTTTTGATATCCTTGACAGCATCTGCCCAAGTTTTGCTTCAGCACTTTGGTAGGATTCAAGCCAAGTTGCATGGGGTCAAGTCCCTGTAGTTCAGAGGCATTTACAGTGGGGCAAAAAAGTATTTAGTCAGCCACAATTTGTGCAAGTTCTCCCACTTAAAAAGATGAGAGAGGCCTGTAATTTTCATCAGAGGTACACTTCAACTATGACAGACAAAATGAGAAAACAAAATCCAGAAAATCACATTGTTGTAACGGCGTTCGTCTGTTGAAGGAGAGTCGGACCGAAATGCAGCGTGGTGGTTACTCATGACAGCTCAGGCTGCTCCATGTAGACTGGCAGCTCTGGCTGCTCCGTGCAGACTGGCAGCTCTGGCTGCTCCATGCAGACTGACAGCTCAGGCTGCTCCATGCAGGCTGACAGCTCTGGCTGCTCCATGCAGACTGGCAGCTCAGGCTGCGTTGAAAAGGCAGGAGGCTCCGGCAGCGCTGTAGAGGAGGAAGGCTCTGGAAGCGCTGAACAGGCGGGAGACTCCGACAGCGCAGGAGAGGAGGAAAACGCTGGCTGCGCTGAACAGGCGGGAGGCTCTGACAGCGCTAGAGAGAAGGATGGCTCTGGCTGTGCTGAACAGGCGGGAGGCTCCGGCAGCGCTAGAGGGAAGGAAGGCTCTGGCTGTGCTGAACAGGCGAGGCGCACTGAAGGCCTGGTGCGTGGTGCTGGAACTGGTGGTACTGGATCGAGGACACGCACAGGAAGCCTGGTGCGGGGAGCTGCTACCGGAGGACTGGTGTGTGGAGGTGGCTCTGGATAGACCGGACCGTGCAAGCGCACTGGAGCTCTTGAGCACCGAGCCTGCCCAACCTTACTTGGCTCGATGCCCACTCTAGCCCGGCTAATACGAAGAGCTGGTATGTACCATACCGGGCTATGCACCCGCACTGGAGACACAGCACAGCACAGCGCTCCACAGCATAACACGGTGCCTGCCCGGTCTCTTTAGCCCCCCGGTAAGCACAGGGAGTTTGCGCAGGTCTCCTACCTGGCATCGCCATACTCCCTGTGAGCCCCCCCCCCCCCCCCCCAATAATATTTTTGGGGTGACTCTCAGGCTTCCATCCGCGTCGCCGTGCTGCCTCTTCATACCAGCGCCTCTCCGCTTTAGCCGCCTCCAGTTCTTCTTTGGGGCGTCGATATTCACCAGGCTGTGCCCAGGGTCCTTTTCCGTCCAATATCTCTTCCCAAGTCCAGAAGTCCTTTGATCGCTGCTCCTCACGATTAACAGGGAGAGTTGGCTCAGGTCTGACTCCTGACTCTGCCACTCTCTCCCTGAGTCCCCCCCCCAATACATTTCTGGGGCTGACTTTCGGGTTTCTTTCTGCGCCGCCGTGTCTTTCTCTTCGACTCCATTCTCCTATAGCCCTCTTCGCACTGCTCCAGCGAATCCCAGGCGGGCTCCGGCACTCTCTCTGGGTCGACCGCCCACCTGTCTATTTCCTCCCACGTCGTATACTCCATACTCCTGCTGTCCATAACGTCCTCCCATGTCCATTCCTCCTTTCGCTGCTTCTGCTGTCGCTGCCTGTTACCACGCCGCTCGGTCCGGGTGTGGTGGGTGATTCTGTAACGGCGTTCGTCTGTGGAAGGAGAGTCGGACCGAAATGCAGCGTGGTGGTTACTCATGTCTTTTAATGAAGAATAGCGATACATGAAAATACTATATATAAACAAAACAACAACGGAACGCGAAAACCTATTACAGCCTATCTGGTGAAACTACACAGAGACAGGAACAATCACCCACAAACACACAGTGAAACCCAGGCTACCTAAATATGGTTCCCAATCAGAGACAACGAGAATCACCTGACTCTGATTGAGAACCGCCTCAGGCAGCCAAGCCTATGCTAGACACACCCCTAATCAGCCACAATCCCAATGCCTACAAAAACCCCAATACGACAACACAATAAACCCATGTCACACCCTGGCCTGAACAAATAATTAAAGAAAACACAAAAATACTAAGACCAAGGCGTGACAATTGTAGGATTTTTTATGAATTTATTTGCAAATTATGGTGGAAAATAAGTATTTGGTCACCTACAAACAAGCAAAATGTCTGGCTCTAACAGACCTGTAACTTCTTCTTTAAGAGGCTCCTCTGTCCTCCACTCGTTACCTGTATTAATGGCACCTGTTTGAACTTGTTATCAGTATAAAAGACACCTGTCCACAACCTCAAACAGTCACACTCCAAACTCCACTATGGCCAAGACCAAAGAGCTGTCAAAGGACACCAGAAACAAAATTGTAGACCTGCACCAGGCTGGGAAGACTGGATCTGCAATAGGTAAGCAGCTTGGTTTGATGAAATCAACTATGGGAGCAATTATTAAGAAATGGAAGACATACAAGACCACTGATAATCTCCCTCGATCTGGGGCTCCACGCAAGATCTTGATCACAAGAACGAGAAGAAGATTGGGAGAATGTTATATGGTCAGATGAAACCAAAATATATATTTTTGGTAAAAACTCAACTCGTCGTGTTTGGAGGACAAAGAATGTTGAGTTGCATCCAAAGAACACCATACCTACTGTGAAGCATGGGGGTGGAAACATCATGCTTTGGGGCTGTTTTTCTGCAAAGGGTCCAGGACGACTGATCCATGTAAAGGAAAGAATGAATGGGGCCATGTATCGTGAGATTTTGAGTGAAAACCTCCTTCCATCAGCAAGGGTATTGAAGATGAAACGTGGCTGGGTCTTTCAGCATGACAATGATCCCAAACACACCGCCCGGGCAACGAAGGAGTGGCTTCGTAAGAAGCATTTCAAGGTCCTGGAGCGGCCTAGCCAGTCTCCAGATCTCAGCCCCATAGAAAATCTTTGGAGGGAGTTGAAAGTCTGTGTTGCCCAGCAACAGCCCCAAAACATCACTGCTCTAGAGGAGATCTGCATGGAGGAATGGGCCAAAATACCAGCAACAGTGTGTGAAAACCTTGTGAAGACTTACAGAAAACGTTTGACCTCTGTCATTGACAACAAAGGGTATGTAACAAAGTATTGAGATAAACTTTTGTTATTGACCAAATACTTATTTTCCACCATAATTTGCAAATAAATCCTACAATGTGATTTTCTGGATTTTTTTCTCATTTTGTCTGTCATAGTTGAAGTGTACCTATGATGAAAATTACAGGCCTCTCTCATCTTTTTAAGTGGGAGAACTTGCACAATTGGTGGCTCACTAAATACTTTTTTGCCCCACTGTATGTGACCAGAAACCATTATTACACCAAGTGCAAGTTTAGCTCCACATCCATGTATACTTATTTTCCTATGGGCTGAAAAATCTTTAAGATATTGTTATCTGGACATTCACAAGTTTAGTAGATTTGTGAGAGGTCGGTATAAGTGCAGATGCATGTTATTCCAGCTTGTAAACCAATATTCAGCTTCTACTTTTCAATTAATTTTGTTGAACATGAATCAAGATACTGTGTTTTTTTATTTGGGTCCAAATACTTGGTTCTTTACTTCGTAATGTCCATGTATAAATATTGATTGATCTGCTTTTACAGGAAACACAAGCGTAGTGTATAAATATTTGGCTCAGTACTGCCAACATCTGCACTTCACAGTGCTGAACAGACACAGAACCAGAGAACCGGGCATATGGAGTGAAAAAAAAAAAAAAACAGTAGTGTATTTTCTGTCTATTTCGAGCCTTTCGTTACTCAAACTCAAAAGACAAACAGGCCTTAAAAGCCTTTTCATGTTTTAGAGTGAAAAACTAGGTCCATGTCTGAAAACACAGCCAGGTTTACCCTGCTCTGTGGTCCCAGCTCCATTCTCCATCTCACCCACCCCCACCTCCCGACAGCCTCCCTCACGCCATAGTGTCCCTGTCAGATGGAATTAAATTAAATTCCTTCTCAGCTCCACACTATGTACATAGGGAGAGCACAGAATGATACGCTTATCATTAGCCTTGTGATGGAATTATCCTTGGAGGGGGACATGTCCCTCCCAGCATTGATACTCTACTCCCTCAACCTTGTCCCCACCTTCCCCCCCCATCTCTCCCTTTATAAATCAGGTTAATCTGAAGTGTGACTGGGGGCCTCTCCACTCTGGTGCCAGGGTGAAGACCGGGCTGTTGGCATGCGGTGGTTAGTCATAACGGGGGTCACTGCAGCTGATTAGAGGGCTGTCTGGGGGAGGAGAGCAGAGGAGGCTGCCAGTGTGATTGCATGCCGAGTTGGAGAACGCTGCAGTAGTGATTTCCTCAACTCCCACAATGCATCATGGCAGATGTTGGGTATTCTACTAACGGCATCTTTGTTGTGTTAAATGTGATGGTGTGTCATGAGAACTTGTTACAGTGGGCCACCAGCCATGTTCCCATATGATGTTCTGACAAACATTAATCAGTTCTCCAAATGTTATACTAATACAATTGCTCAGAGAAAGAGATTTTGTTGAAAAAGTTATTTAAAAATTCTCAAAAAGGTAGGGGTCAAAATGATTGACATCCCTGTTTTCAATACCTTTCAATACCCCACCTTGCGAGAATAACAGCACTGACCCTTTTTCTAAAATGTTTTATGAGTTGGAGAACACACTGGGAGGGATCTTTCAGATCCTTGATATCCTTTGTCTGCACTTATGGACTGCCCTCTTCAATTCAAACCACAAGTTTTCAATGGGTTTCAAGGCCAGAGACAGAGATGTCCATTGCAAAAGGTTATTGAAAAGTATGTCAATAATTCTGACCCCTACCTTTTGAGAAAATAAAATGTTACTTGTTAAACAAATCTCTTTCTCTGGGCAATTATATTTGTATAAAATAACATAATTTCCGATTTGTCTTGTTGTATAAAATATAGCTCAGTATTTTTTATTTTTTATTTTATACTGTCATATTCACTCGTCTTTTTCAATGGTGTCAATAATTGCAGACCTCATTGTACATATAAGATTCATGACAGCAGTGTCCCTAGCTTACACTATGTCACTCATTTTATACTAATACAATTGTTCAGAGAAAGAGATTTTGTTTAACAAGTAACATTTTATTTTGTCAAAAGGTAGGGGTCAATGCAGTGCAGAGGGCTTTATATCTAAAACTTGAGAGGTCACTTTCCCTAGAAGCCAGAGAAAGTCGTGCTTCTTCAGTAGCATAAGGATGGGGATCGGGTTATAGTGGACTCTAGCAGAATGGTGGTAGACTCCAGCATAGGGAAGTTAGGGGTTATGGTGGTAGACTCCAGCATAAGGAAGTTAGGGGTTATGGTGGTAGACTCCAGCATAGGGAAGTTAGGGGTTATGGTGGTAGACTCCAGCATAGGGAAGTTAGGGGTTATGGTGGGTAGACTCCAGCATAGGGAAGTTAGGGGTTATGGTGGTAGACTCCAGCATAGGGAAGTTAGGGGTTATGGTGGTAGACTCCAGCATAGGGAAGTTAGGGGTTATGGTGGTAGACTCCAGCATAGGGAAGTTAGGGGTTATGGTGGGTAGACTCCAGCATAGGGAAGTTAGGGGTTATGGTGGTAGACTCCAGCATAGGGACATTAGGGGTTATGGTGGTAGACTCCAGCATAGGGAAGTTAGGGGTTATGGTGAGTAGACTCCAGCATAGGGACATTAGGGGTTATGGTGGTAGACTCCAGCATAGGGACATTAGGGGTTATGGTGGTAGACTCCAGCATAGGGACATTAGGGGTTATGGTGGTAGACTCCAGCATAGGGACATTAAGGGTTATGGTGGTAGACTCCAGCATAGGGACATTAGGGGTTATGGTGGTAGACTCCAGCGTAGGAACGTTAGGGGTTATGGTGGGTGGACTATTTGTGTTTTCCTCCCTCTAATGCACTGAAAGCCTGTGGGCTCTGGCCAGGCCGACTGTGTGCTCGTCAGTAAAAGGGCACAGAGAATGAATAAGCCTTAATAGATATCCTTCATTACACACAGGCTTACAAACCTGTCCCCCCAAGACAGGTTATAAGGCACAAAAGAAAATGACAGACAGAAAGCCAGTCTGGAAGATGGACATATCACGGAGAGAATATTTTTTAGACTGACAGATTGGAGTTTATTCACTTGTATTTTGTTTTCTAATGGAAGTGTCTGATGTTGTTATAGTAACTTCAATGTACACATTGATGGATAATTGACTGTTCATAGATTAAAGAAGCTGTAAGTGACTTTATCAATGGTAACAACAGTAGCTGCTAATTTAGAAAAATAATGTATTGAATGTGTCTATTTCTTGTCTATGCAGGGCCGTCTTGACTTTTGCAAGCTGTCAGTCTTCTGGACCTGACGATGTTTCGTAAGAAGAAAAAGAAGAGGCCAGAGATCTCAACACCAAGGAACTTTGAGCACCGGGTGCACACCTCGTTTGACGCCAAGCGGTGCTGCTTTGTGGGCCTGCCGACCCAATGGCACAGTCTGATAGAGAACCTCCGTAGGCCCAAGCCTATGGTGGACCCCTCTCGGATCACCTCCGTGGAGCTCAAGCCAAAGAAGGTACTGGACCTTATTCTCAGCTCACTTTCCTGTTTGCACAGGTTTTTTTTCTCTGAACGTATTATCTAACAGACAAAAAGTGCTGAGAATGTATAGGATTTTATTTCTGAGATTATTCCAGTTTTAGTAAGCCTCAAAACCCTCCATCAAAAGTGTTTTTATCAGAGGCTATAACGCCCTTTAGATCTTCAGCAGAGTTACCCTGCTTTTGTTGTCTAAAGTTTACCTAGTCCAGTGATGGCAGTGTGGTTGACAGCACTTGCTGTTCTCCCTGTCATATTGCTTTCTTATCTATCACGGGGCTCAGCTAATGACCCTGCTGTGTACATTGACTGTACTACGCGAATCCTTGAAGTCTCCAAGATTTATTACTCCATGCAGGAAAATAATAACGATCCATGGCTGAGGGATAGAAAGTGCACGTACAGCAGTGGAAATGCCAGTGAGCAAAAAAGCCTGCAAATCTAAGGATTTCTGCACTAGGCTGAATACTCATGCCGATATGCCCCTTACAAAAACACAACACATTTTCATTACCACCATTGGATAAATTTCAGTTTTGCATTTCAAAATCCCAGTGTCAGCTTCTGAAGCAAGGTCATGGTTTTAACAGGATCATCAGGATTGAATTGGTAGTACAGGGGAGACTTGTGTTCTGTATGTAAATAATGTAGCGTTTACGGCAGAGGCAAAGGTTGGAGAGGTTTACAAAAAATAATTATTACATTTGAGACATTTGTACAATAATTCGCAATTTTGTCATTTGTAAAGAATTTGAAGTGGGATGTTAATTAGTTTGGCTAAGTTACCTGTGCAGCTGTGAGAGCTGACCAGAGCACCATTCCAAAGACAGAGAAACATAGGAGACTCTCGTGATGATGAACAGAACTTTACTTTAACCAGAGATTGAGTAATCAGCCAATTGGCCTTTCTCTAATAGGTTCAACTGGAAGGCCCAACACATTTTTTAAGTCTGTGTCATCTTGTTTTGTCAGGGCAAGGTAATGCTCTTTTTCTACGCCACTGCGAGGTTTGCTGCTTGAGATTTCACTCTTCAGAAAGAATCTATCCGTCATTACAGTTTTTATACAAGCCACATTGCAAAATAGAAGTGCCTGTGTGCAGTATGTTACAATCATTCCAGGTTGGCTGAACATTACTGCTTTCCTTTCAGACCATCGTGCGTGGGAGTATGATCGGTCATGGAGACTACATCTCAACCATGATCTCCGACATGAGCAGGTTGTCGGTGACCAGCTCCAACTCCCTGAGGAAGAGCAGCCCTTCGGCCAGGAAAAGGGCCCAGTCCCTGGGCAGGCTGGGGGAGGTGAAGGAGGGGGACACCTACCAGTATGAAGACCTGGGAGAAGATGAGCTGGAGCAGCAGCAGTGGAGAGACAGGGCTCATAACATCCACAGTGAGAGTGGGATGAGTATTACCCTACAGCCGAACGGCGTTCTCCCCAGGGCCAAGTCCACCTATGAAGTGAGCATCAGCTGTCTGGAGGGACCCTTGGCTCCATCCCAGCCAATGCAAGTGCCTATTAAAGGGGCTTATATCAGCTGTGAGGTGGGTAGCCCCACAGAGACACTGATGGTTAAGAGAGACTTCCAGGTGCCCAGGGTTATGCCACAAAAACAGAGGCCTATCTCGTTCTTCTACAGCCCAGCCATGGCTGTCCAGCATACTGACCATGGGGGTTGCCCCCCTCCGGAGTACAGCACCAACCTCTACATCCACTCCCACAACAGCCCTGGCAGACCATACTCCTCCTACGACCTGAAGGTGAGCAAATCACTTAATCATAATCTCTCATCTATATTTTAGATGGACATTGTCATAGGCCAGCCCGTTTGCTGCTATAACAGCCTCCACTCTTCTGGGAAGGCTTTCCACTAGATGTTGAAAATTTGCTTCGGGTACTTGCTTCCATTCAGCCACAAGAGCATTGGTAAGGTCGGGCACTGATGTTGGACAATTAGGCCTGGCTCGCAGTCGGCGTTACAATTCATCCCAAAGGTGTTTGATGGGGTTGAGGTCAGGGTTCTGCGCAGGCCAGTCAAGTTCTTCCACCCCAATCTCAACAAACCATTTCTGTATGGACCTCGCTTTGTGCATGGGGCATTGTCATACTGAAATAGGAAAGGGACTTCCCCAAACTGTTTCCACAAAGTTGGAAGCACAGAATCGTTTAGAATGTCATTGTATGCTGTAGCGTTAAGATTTCCCTTCACTGGAACTAAGGGACTTAGCCCGAACCATGAAAAACAGTCCCAGACCATTATTCTTCCTCCACCAAACTGAACACTATGTTCTCCTGGCATCTGTAAAACCCAGATGATCTTAGGCTTGTGTGCAGCTGCTCGGCCGAAAAAACGATTTCATGAAGCTCCCGACGAACAGTTATTGTGCTGAAGTTGCTTCCAGAGACAGTTTGGAACTTGGTAGTGAGTGAGGACCAACAATTTTTAAGTGCTTCATCACTCGGCGGTCCCATTCTGTGAGCTTGTGTGGCCTACCGTTTTGCGGCTGAGCCATTGCTGCTCCTAGACGTTTCCACTTCACAATAACAGCACCTACAGATGACCGGGGCAACTCAAGCAGAGCAGAAATTTGAATGAACTGATTGGTTGGAAAGGTGGCATCATATGACGGTGTCACGTTGAAAGTTACCGAGCTCTTCATTAAGGCCATTCTACTGCCAATGTTCATCTATGGAGATGGCATGGCTGTGTGCTCAATTTTATACCACTGTCAGCAACAGGTGTGGCTGAAATTGCCGAATCCACTAATTTGAAGGGATGTTCACATACTTTTGTATATATAGTGTAGTCAACCAATATCACATTGGCCAGTAGCTAACTCTGGTATAAATTGTAACTTACAGCTTTACTCTTTTAAAAATCCTTTTCCATAATATGGCCAGTGAGTTAGTTCTTAAACTGTTTTTTTTTAGGTAAAACATCTTATAGCAGCCTGCATTCCTGAATTCTACAGTTGATTGCTCAATTAATGCTGTTTTTTTGGGGGGGATGCTAAAATATGATTTATGACTTGATTGCTTCGATGTGCTTGTAAACATTGAGAGATGCTATGTTTGGCATAATCTCAAGGGTACATTGAGGTACCTATGGCAACGTTTTAGCAGGGAGCGCACCAGGTGAAGTCAATGCATAGTGTGAGAGTGAAGCACTGTGATTTATATCCAGTAATAAAGCAAGCCAGGGACCCTGGGAAGACAGCCAACTCTACCTCTCTCTCTCTCTCTCTCTCTCTCTCTCTCTCTCTCTCTCTCTCTCTCTCTTTTTGTTATCGTCCAGGCAGAGTCGGCTCTGAGGCACCACCAGTCAGGCTTCCTACCAAGCACCACCAGTAGTCCCTTCATGAGTGGCATCAGACCCCACAGGACGGTACACTCCTCAGCCAGCTACACCCTGGGACTGTCTCCCAACATGGGCCTGAGACCCAACGGCCCTGACCCATTTCTGAGACACTCAGGCTGCCCTAATGCTCCCTTCCCCGGACAGGACAGCCCCTCCCAGCTCCGGCCTTCCCCCACCGGCTCCCTGGCCACCAGCCCTCTAGGCACATGTTCCCCTGCCTTCAGACCCCCTCAGCACCCACAGAGGCCGCCACCAGACCCCCCCAAGGTGACCCATAAACAGTTTAAGGCTGCCCTGAACATGGTGGTGGACAAGGGAGATCCTCGGTCGTACCTGGAGAACTTTGTGAAGATTGGAGAAGGGTCCACAGGGGTGGTGTGTATCGCTCGGGAGAAACACAGTGGCAGGCAGGTGGCCGTGAAGATGATGGACCTGCGGAGACAACAACGTAGAGAGCTGCTTTTCAACGAGGTATGACGACCTCCAGTCAACACTATCCTCAATGACCCCCTCAAAACACCACCCCGAATCACCAATAAATCATGCTGGGATACATCACATAACAGAGCCCAGATGTTATTTATTTGTTGCCGGGTTTAACATGTTTATGCATTTGAAATTGTCAAACAAAATACATTGAAACTGCTGGGTCAAATGCCCCCTTAGATCCATCTAGTCCTAGCGTAGAGATAGATAACACGAAGTCACTGTTTTGGTACACTGTAAAGTCCATGGAGAATAAGAGCACCTCCTCCCAGCTACCCACTGCACTGACGCTAGGAAACACTGTCACCACCGATAAATCCATGATAACCGAGAATTTCAATAAGCATTTCTCTACCTGGACCCGTACAAATCAGCTGGGCTAGACAATCTGGACCCTATCTTTCTAAAAAATTATCCGCCGCCATTGTTGCAACCCCTATTACCAGTCTGCTCAACCTCTCTTTCGTAACGTCCGAGATCCCTAAAGATTGGAAAGCTGCCGCAGTCATCCCCCTCTTCAAAGGGGGTGACACTAGACCCAAACTGTTACAGACCTATATCCATCCTACCCTGCATTTCTAAAGTCTTCTAAAGCCAAGTTAATAAACAGATCACCGACCATTTAGAATCCCACCGTACCTTCTCATCTGTGCAATCCGTTTTCCGAGCCGGTCACGGGTGTACCTCAGACACGCTCAAGGTATTAAACAATATCACAACCGCCATCGATAAAAGACAGTACTGTGCAGCTGTCTTCATCGACCTGGCCAAGGCTTTCGACTCTGTCAATCACCGCATTCTTATCGGCAGACTCAACAGCCTTGGTTTCTCAAATGACTGGCTTGCCTGGTTCACCAACTACTTCTCAGATAGAGTTCAGTGTGTCAAATCGGAGGGCCTGTTGTCCGGACCTCTGGCTGTCTCTATGGGGGTACCACAGGGTTCAATTCTCGCGCTGACTCTTTTCTCTGTATACATCAACGATCTCGCTCTTGCTGCTGGTGATTCCCTGATCCACCTCTACGCAGACGACACCATTCTGTATACATCTGGCACTTCTTTTGACACTGTGTTAACAAACCTCCAAACGAGATTCAATGCCATACAACACTCCTTCCGTGGCCTCCAACTGCTCTTAAATGCTAGTAAAACTAAAGGTATGCTTTTCAACTGATCACTGCCCACACCTGCCCGCCCGACTAGCATCACTACTCTGGACGGTTCTGACTTAGAATATGTGGACAACTACAAATACCTAGGTGTCTGGCTAGACTGTAAACTCTCCTTCCAGACTCATATTAAACATCTCCAATCCAAAATTAAATCCAGAATTGGCTTCTTATTTCGCAACAAAGCCTCCTTCACTCACGCTGCCAAACATACCCTCGTAAAACTGACTATCCTACCGATCCTTGACTTCGGCGATGTCATTTACAAAATAGCCTCCAACACTCTACTCAGCAAACTGCATGCAGTTTATTAGAGTGCCATCCGTTTTGTCACCAAAGCCCCATATACCACCCACCACTGCGACCAGTATGCTCTCGTCAGCTGGCCTTTGCTTCATATTCGTCGCCAGACCCACTGGCTCCAGGTCATCTATAAGTCTTTGCTAGGTAAATCTCCGCCTTATATCAGCTCACTGGTCACGATAACAACACCCACTCATAGCACGCACTCCAGCAGATATATCTCACGGGTGATCCCCAAAGCCAACACCCCCTTTTGCCTCCTTTCCTTACAGTTCTCTGCTGCCAATGACTGGAACGTATTGCAAAAATCGCTGAAGTCGGAGACTTATATCTCCCTCACTAACTTTAAACATCAGCTATCTGAGCAGCTAACTGATCGCTGCAGCTGTACACAGCCCATCTGTAAATAGCCCATCCAATCTACCTACCTCATCCCCATATTGTTTTCATTTACGTTTTTGCTCTTTTGCACACCAGTATTTCTACTAGCCCATCATCATCTGCACATCTATCACTCCAGTGTTAATTTGCTCAATTGTAATTACTTCGCTACTATGGCCTATTTATTGCCTACCTTCTCACTCCATTTGCACACACTGTATATAGACTTTTTTCTATTGTGTTATTGACTGTATGTTTGTTTATTCCATGTGTAACTCTGTGTTGTTGTTTGTGTTGCACTGCTTTGCTTTATCTTGGCCAGGTCGCAGTTGTAAATGAGAACTTGTTCTCAACTGGCCTACCTGGTTAAATAAAGGTGAAATTTAAAAATAAATAAAATAAAAACTGTTTCCCAGACAATAATACCCAAATAACCTTTTTTTGCCCTTGAGTACCCTCTTGAAATCATCAGGTATATTACATGACACCTCTGTTATCAACTGTATGTGTTTGTCCAGGTGGTGATCATGAGGGACTACCAGCACAGGAACGTGGTGGAGATGTTTAAAAGTGCCCTGGTGGAGGAGGAGCTCTGGGTCATTATGGAGTACCTTCAGGGTGGAGCACTAACCAACATCGTGTCTGAGACCAGGTATGGAGACATTGCACAGACTTGACGTACACAGCCAGAAATAACTGCTGTCATACAGGGGGAAAATTGTATTGAGGGGTCAATATAATGTAAAAAGCATTTTTAAGAGACAAGACTTCAAGGACATGTGTGACAGAAGGATGAATCAAAATTCTTGTTATGTCTTCAGTACCTATTTTCACCATTAAGGGGTAGTGTGGTACTAATTAGTTGAGAGGACAGGCACAGTCACTCCCATTCTCACTGCCACTTTAGCAAAACACTGTCCTCCTATGGGAAAATATAATCCGATAACATAATTCGATTTGTGTGTGTTCAAATGAAATGTGGTGAAATTAATTTAGTCCCAAAACACAATTTTATTTATGCTCTCATCCTGTTCAGTACTGTATATCAGATACTCTAGAAATGCATAAACAAAAGCAAGAAAATGGCCCACTCGATATAAGACACAAGGAATTGTCAGTGAATTTGAACTGTCAATGTATTTTAAATTCCAAACTGAAAGTTGGCTCATTCACAATACAGAGACAGGAGTATACCTCAGAGCCTAGAGACATGGGGACTGAGTGCATTTCTAACTGACATATACAAATGGGCCATATCACATTGGCTGTCATTTTCAGTTTTTGTCAGCAGAACCCAAGATTTGCTAAATTATACCTCCTTCATACTCCAATCCAACCCCAAATAAGTTTTTTTAAACAATCAATAAAGCTATTAGCCAGTTCTTCAGTGTTCAAAATCAGCTAGGCTATATTTTCATGATGCAAACACGAGATACAGTGAATGCATGTAGTTGTCTGAACCTCACCTATACCACCCACCACTACACTCTTCGAAAAAAAGGTTGAATCTAGAAACTAATAGGGTTCTTCGACTGTCCCCATAGGATAACATTTTAAAGAAACCTTGATGGTTCCACGTAGAATCGTTTTGGGCTCCATGTAGAACCCTATCCACAAGGATATACTGATTTCACTGGAACAGGCCCAGATCCCTTTCATTTGCTTGAAGAAAAGATGCAGGAAAAGGGGCCGCAGATCGGGCATCCTTCTGAGAATCCATAGGCGAGCGAGTAAACTCCCACTACTATCCATTCTTCTTGCTAACATGCAGTCATTGAAAAATAAAATTGATGACCTACGATTAAGATTATCCTACCAACGAGACGTTAAAAACTGTAATATCTTATGTGTCACCGAGATGTGGCTGAACGACGATACGAATAATATAGAGCAGGCTGGATTTTCCATGCACCGGCAGAACAGAAAAGCTATGTCTGGTAAAACAAGGGGTGGGGGTGTGTGTCTATTTGTCAATATCAGCTGGTGTGTGATGTCTAATGTTAAAGAAGGCTTGAGGTATTGCTCGCCTGAGGTAGAGTACCTTCTGAAAAGCTGTAGACCACACTATCTACCAAGAGAGTTCTCATCTATATTATTTGTAGCCGTCTATTTACCACCACAGAACAAAGCTGGCACTAAGACTGCTCTCAATCAACTCTATAAGGATATAAGCAAAGAAGAAAATGCTCACCCAGAAACGGCAATCCTAGTGGCCTGGGACTTTAATGCAGATAAACTTAAATAAATGTTTACCAGCATGTCACATGTGCAACCAGAGGGAAAAAAATCCTAGACCATCTTTACTCCACACACAGAGATGCATACAAAGCTCCCCCGCCCTCCATTTGGCAAATCTGACCATAATTCTATCTTCCTGATTCCTGCTTACAAGCTAAAACTAAAGCAGGAAGTACCAGTGACTCGCTCAATACGGAAGTGGTCAGATGACACGGATATTACATTACAGAACTGCTTTGCTAGCACAGACTGGAATATGTTCCGGGATTCATCCAATGGTATTGAGGACTACACCACCTCAGTCATCGGCTTCATCAATAAGTGTCCCCCCCCCCCATAGTGACCGTACGTACATATCCCAACAAGAAGCCATGGATTACAGGCCACATCCGCGTCAAGCTAAAGGCTAGAGATGCCACTTTCAAGGAGCGGGAGACAAATCTGAACACTTATAAGAAATCGTGCTATGTCCTCAGACAAACCATCAAACAAGCAAAGCAGGATACAGGATTAAGATAGGAACCTACTACAGCTGCTCTGACACACATCGGATGTGGCATGGTTTGAAAACTATTACGTACTACAAAGGGAAACCCAGTCGTGAGCTGCCCAGTGACGTGAGCCTACCAGACGAGCTAAATGCCTTTTATGCTCGCTTCGAGGCAAGCAACACTGAAGCATGCACGGGAGCACCAGCTTTTCTTGATGACTGTGTGATATCGCTCTCGGTAGCCAATGTGAACAAAAGGTTTAAACAGGTCAACATTCACAAAGCCGCTGGGCCAGACGGATTACCAGGACGTGTACTCAAAGTATGCGTGGACCAACTGTCAAGTGTCTTCACTGATATTTTAAAACTCTCCCTGACCGAGTCTGCAATATCTACATGTTTCAAGCAGACCACCATAGTCCCTGTGCCCAAGGAAGCGAAGGTAACCTGCCTAAATGATTACCGCCCCGTAACACTCACGTCGGTAGCCATGAAGTGCTTTGAAAGGCTGGTCATGGCTCACATCAACAGCATTCTCCCGGACACCCTAAACCCACTCCAATTCGCATACCGCCCCAATTGATCCACAGATTACGCAATCTCAATCGCACTCCACACTGCCCTTTCCCACCTGGACAAAAGGAGCATCTATGTGAGAATGCTGTTCATTGATTACAGCTCAGTGTTCAACACCATAGTGCCCACGAAGCTCATCACTAAGCTAAGGACTCTGGGACTAAACCTCCCTCTGCAACTGGATCCTGGACTTCCTGACGGGCCGCCCCCAGGTGGTAAGAGTAAGCAACAACACGTCTGCCACGCTGATCCTTAATACTGGGGCCCCTCAGGGGTGTGTACTTAGTCCCCTCCTGTACTCCCTGTTCACCCACGACTGCGTGGCCAAACACGACTCCAACACCATCATTAAGTTTGCTGACGACACAACAGTGGTAGGCCTGATCACCGACAACGACGAGGCGGCCTACAGGGAGGTCAGAGACCTGGCAGTGTCGTGCCAGTACAACAATCTCTCCCTCAATGTGAGCAAGACAAAGGAGCTGATCATGGTCTACAGGAAAAGGTGGGCCGAACAGGCCCCCATCAACATCGATGGGGCTGTAGTGGAGCGGGTCAAGAGTTTCAAGTTCCTTGGTGTCCACATCACCAACGAACTATCATGGTCCAAACATACCAAGACAGTCGGGAAGAGGGTACGACAAAACCTTTTCCCCCTCAGGAGACTGAAAAGATTTGGCATGGGTCTCCAGATCCTCAAAAGGTTCTACAGCTGCACCATCGAGAGCATCCTGACTGGTTGCATCACAACCTGGTATGGCAACTGCTCGGCATCTGACCGTAAGACGCTACAGAGGGTAGTGCGTACCGCCCAGTACAACACCGGGGCCAAGCTTCCTGCCATCCAGGACCTATATAATAGGCGGTGTCAGAGGAAAGCCCATTAAATTGTCAGAGACTCCAGTCACCCAAGTGTGACTGCTACCGCACAGCAGGTAGTAGCGGAGCGCCAAGTCTAGGACCAAAGGCTCCTCAACAGCTTCTACCCCCAAGCCATAAGACTGCTGAACAATTCATAAAATCGTCACTGGACTATTTACATTGACCCCCCCCCCCCCCTTTTGTACACTGCTGCTACTTGCTGTTTATTATCTATGCATAGTCACTTCACCCCTACCTACATGTACAAATGACCTCAACTAACCTGTACACCCGCACACTGACTTGGTACCGGTACCCCCTGTATATAGCCTCGTTATTGTTATTGTGTTACTTTTTAACTTTTTAACTTTTTTAACTGTTGGTTAATGGCTTGTAAGTAAGCATTTCACGGTAAGGTATACACTTGTTGTATATGGCGCATGTGACAAATAAAGTTTGATTTGATATATCAGTGTCACTCTCCTATGCAGGCTGAGTGAGGAGCAGATAGCCACAGTCTGTGAGGCTGTGCTGCAAGCCCTGGCCTACCTTCACTCCCAGGGGGTTATCCACAGGGACATCAAGAGTGACTCCATACTGCTAACACTGGATGGGAGGGTAGGTCTCTCTCTCATAAGTATTTTTAATTCAGTTGAGAAAAACACATATTTTTATAATTTAATTTTAATGTCCCTGTATAGATCAAGCTGTCCGACTTTGGGTTCTGTGCTCAGATCAGTAAAGACATCCCCAAAAGGAAGTCTTTAGTGGGAACACCCTACTGGATGGCTCCGGAGGTCATCTCTAAATCACCATACAGCACTGAGGTGAGAAAGAAGATATTCAAAACAAATTTGTATCCTAACTGTACATGTATATTACTGCATACTAATGACATACTAGCTGTATCCAAACAAATACTCATGATGTCCAGTTTTCATGTGCATGTCAACACTGTCTGAAGGTGAATATATACTGGTTTGTTGTGTCTGCCAGGTAGATGTGTGGTCTCTGGGTATCATGGTAGTTGAGATGGTGGATGGAGAGCCCCCTTACTTCAGTGAGACCCCTGTTGCAGCCATGAGAAGACTGAGGGATGAGCCAGCTCCCACTGTACGGAACGCAACACAGGTCAGAGGTGAAACATTATACATACATAGAGGGCCTCCCGAGTCTGGGGCTGTGTCATTACCGGCCGTGACCGGGAGTCCCATAGGGCGTGTCCGGGTTAGGGGAGAGTTTGGCCGAGTTTGGCTCATCTCCCTCTAGCAACTCCTTGTGGCGGGCCGGGCACCTGCAGGCTGACTTTGGTTGTCAATTGAACAGTGTTACCTCCGACACATTGGTGCAGCTGGCTTCCGGGTTAAGCGAGCGGGTGTTAAGAAGTGCGGTTTGGCGGGTCATGTTTTGGAGGACGCATGACTTGACCTTCACCTCTACCGAGCTCGTTGGGGAGTTGCAGTCATGAGACAAGATCGTAATCATGAAATTACGAAAAAGGGGGGTAAAAAAATAAAATAATACATACATAGAGAGATAACCCCTTTTCTCTATTTCAACATGTCTGCTGAATTAACTTGGACTTCACACTTTGTGTAGGTCTCCCCGGTGTTGAAGAACTTCCTGGACCGTATGTTGATCCGAGACCCAGTGGAGCGTGCCAGCGCCACAGACCTGCTAGAACACCCCTTCCTCCTACAGAGCGGCTCCCCGCAGTGCCTGGTGCCCCTGGTGGAACAGTACCGCAAGCGCATGTCCCGCTGCTGATTCCCCCCTTGATGGACCCTGATCTCTGATTACTACTGTACCCTGAGTGTGACCTGCCCAGGCCCAACCCAGTCAGCACCCATCCCAGTGAGGGAGCAGCACCAGAGAGCCTGGTGCTGCTACAGAGCTCATGGCAGCAGGCCGGCAGGCTTGGTAGACAGTGACACAGCCTGCAAATCTAAGAAGCACTTTAGCAGTGAGTTGGCATAGTGTTACAGCAGCATGCAAACAAACAGTATTCCTCACTCATCTCAACAACGTCTGGGCCTACCTGTGATAGACAACATCCAATGGAATTCCTCTCGACACAACACCAATCTAGCATCGGTGCATTATATAAAACTTGAAATCCAAGGGAACTGTAAACTGTAGCATATTGTGAACCTTTACCGTAATTGAGCAGTTTCCCATCGTAGTGTTTGGATATTAGTTGTGTATTTTCAGCTTGTGCTATAGGCTCAAGCTGTGGTAGCTCATGACTTTGAGAGAAGCGTGATGTTACATACCTCTACAACCATATGGGACACTGACTGAAGTTCAGTGAAACCTTGCACCTTGTCAGTGAACAATTTGCATGGCCAAATGAAGGCACACCTGGCCTGATCGGAATGGTGACTGAGAGATGACATGAGAGACATCCTCCAACATCACCATGACAAATGTGTAGATTTGGTTGGCTGTTTGTAATTATATTGGGCTCAATGAATCATATTTCTTTTAATATTTATTATATTTTGCTTTTCTGAAAAGGGTTGTGAACTGTTTGTAGCCTAAGATGTGAAATTGCAAATAAGTTAACATTTTAGATTATCAACTTGAAATGTAGCAGTTGAACAAATAATGTAAATACAGATACTGTATATTAGGACTTACTATTTGCAGAGCCATTGTATAGTTAGTTATATGGGATGAATTTTACTTAATTTTGAAAGTGTGTGTGTTTACGCTTGGACGCTGTGTTAGTGTTGCCTCAAACATCCCTTCCACTGTGTTGTGACTGACTTTTGAAACTACAGGATGTGTGTGTTGCTACTGAACATGTGTGTGTGTGTATGTGTGTGTGTGTGTGTGTGTGTGTGTGTGTGTGTGTGTGTGTGTGTGTGTGTGTGTGTGTGAAGTATTTGCATTGGTTTGAATAGATTAAGCACACAGGTTTGGCATGTGAAGAACGTCCACCAGCTGAGAACACATTGCACATTGTCTTTGTATTCTTACCAGTGACACAACATATTTCATGTATTTGTATTTCTATGTAGGACATTCATGAAAAAGAGAATTATACATTATTTACATTTTCGAAAAATCAATAAATAATGCATATGGACTCTTGATCTTGATAATCTAAGCACTGTTATTTTGTTCCAATTCAGTTTGATGTTAAATGCCCCCTTTCACACAGTTGTATCTCTCTCTCTCCCAGCTCTCTCTCTCACATACATACATCATAACAAATGCATAAATGAGAATTCTGTCACATTTTTTTATATTTTAATAAATATATGACAAGTCACATAGCATAGCTTGTGCATATTAACATCATGATTCATTGTAAATAATTATACATGACAGGCTTACCTAGAATATAGGCTACATATTCCATAGTATAATAGTATAATATAACATTATTTTTGACAAATAAAAGCGACCCTGCCATCATTACGATTGATGCATATAGCACATGACTGAATAGACAGACAAAGCAAAGGGCTATGTTCATTAGACTGAAGAAACACGATAGAGCTATAGGATTATCGTTATTTTACAATTTAAGAATAAAGGAGATAATGTACCACACTGCTTGAACATGTGGAATCTAAAGTGCTTTATCAAATCGACTTCTCCTAATTCTTCAAATTGAACAATTGGTTTCCCTGTTACTCCAGGGAGACAACTTGGGAAGTGCTCTCAAATTCACACTTCACCCCGCTAATGCTGTCCACGCTTGGCTGACTGTTAACTCTCTGGTGCGTGTGTGAAAAGGGAAAAGTCTCGGACCGGGACATCCTCCCTCTGCCCTGTGAGGAACCGGAGGAACAGTCAATTACCAGTCTCATGAACTCGGGGGCAGTGAATCGCCGCAGTAATCTGGTCCCCAGCCCGGTGAACCCCGGTGGACGGACAGGAATCTTCTCCGGCTCCATCTCTGCTCTGTGGAAGAGGAGTTTGTTGAGTCGCCCGTTCGGCGGGAGGCTGCCACGCTTCTGACTCCCTCTCCTGCTTGATTGAGCGACGTCATTATTATCATTTTTTGGCGCCCTGATGGAATCCTCGGGTGCTCTCTGAGATTTATTTATACCGATTAAAAGTGCTTTTGGTGCCGTGACGGATTTGTCAGTGTCGTTTGTCACCTCCCAGGTGCTCTTTTGACATTCAATTTTTGCTATCAGGGATCTCTCGTCCTGCAGCGAGGCTCTCTTCAATTTCCTGCCTGATAGGCTCATGTCACACACATCACCCTGATAGGACTGCTTTCTGCTGCTCAGGAGGTCCAGGTTAAATGGCTTTGCTTTGTCCCAGAGTGGAATACTCTCTGGCTCCTCCTGTTTCATTCCTCTGTGTCTGTTGACATCTTTCTGGCATGGCGATAGGTGATGGCTCAGTGTTTTAACCCCCCTCATGTCCCGTAGCTTATGGTTCTGTATCTGTTTGGCTGTGAATATGTCATCCTGTTCTTCTTCTGACAGGGCCCGCTCAAGATGATTTCTATCTAGAGACTGATTCTGGCATCTGATGCGCGCCCACAGTTTGTTACTGTCCCCGACCCTCAGCTGTCTCTGGAACACGCCAGGCAGATGGTCTTCATCCTGACTCTGGAACTGTTTAGAGAACCTCTCCAGAACCTGCCTGGGGAGCTTGTTGGGCTGCTGCCGCTCTGTCCCGGCCTCCATCCCAAATCCGACCTCCCCTAGTGGGTCATCTGACACTACCCCCCTCCTCCCAGAGTTCAGGGCCTGGACACAGTGGTCATGCCCAAAGAAGTTGGCCACCTGGATGGCAGAGTGGCCAGCCTGATTGGTGCGGTCCAGTCTCAGGCCCATTCTTTTGAAAGCCCTGACCAGGAAATCTAACACGTGGCTATGGCCGGTGTAGGCTGCGTACATCAGGGCGCTGTTCCCCCAGGCGTCAGATACATCAGGGTCGGCGTTGAACTGCACCAGGAGTTTGACCACGTCCAGGTGGCCCAGCTCACAGGCCAGGCTCAAGGAGGTACGCCCGTGCTCATCCTGGCAATTCACGTCGGCCCCTTTTTCCAGCAGCAGGCGGGTAAACTTGGCCCTACCCCCGGGGTCCTGCAGGCAAACGGCGAACATCAAAGGGGTACGGCCATTTTCCGTCTTGGAGTTGATTATGCGGTTGTCCAGCGCATCCAGGACGAAGCGCGCCAGGTGCACTTTGCCATCGTGCATGGCGTCCAGGAAGGTCTTGGTGCCAGAGCCCTGACGCAGATCCTTAGGTCTCATCATGCTTGACGGTAACTTCTGGAGGTGAGCCTCAGACTGTGTTCTGAGATAGGAAGGGAGAGTGAATCAGGGCCCCCTCTGTGTTGACAGTGAGTGTATTTACCTCAGAGTGAGCCTCAGCGAGGAGCTGCATGTGCTTTTATACCTCTCTCTCTACACACCCTCCTCGCGTTGTCAAGGAAACAGCCATCTGAGGTCCATTATGCTGCTGCAACATCCGTTCAGAATAACTTCCCTCCGCCGGGAGGGAATATATGCTATTTGAACTGAATAATTACTCAAGGAGAAAAACATTGCTGCGTTTTTGATGTGTTCCAGGTTAAAGCGGCTGCAAAAGAGGTGCTTAAATCAGTCTCTTTCCCCCCCAGGTTTAATACCATTCTTTCACATACAGCTCTAATTCAATTTAGCAGCCTCTCTCACATGGGTCAAAATAGAAAGCTTGGATTTTAAATTTTATACCATTTTGTTGCTAAAGGTCAGCTAATCCTGCATGATATGAATGTTTTAAATAATGTATTATATTATGACTTATACATATGCATGAATATAGTTTCTTCTCATAGAATAATATAGTATAGTCAGGTTTGGAGCACCGATTTAGCTTTTTAAGACAGAATGGAAATTTGAGTTTTCATCACTGCACAGGTGCCAAAAACACCATCCCACCCCTATGATACAGCTCCAGTGAATTGAGGTATTATTTACATACTGTAGCAACTCCCCTCGGCTCCCTTGTGCCAGGAAACCTGGCCCTCTCACTGCCTTTGGTCCCTTTGATCTCTGTAATCAGTGACAAGAACTCTGTTTGTACGACAACGTCTATTCTTTTCCCATGTAACCTGCTGCATGCTGTGATACTAATGATGTGTCATGTTCTGTCCACGTGACAGGAGAGAGGTCTCTGAACATGGCTACCGTGATGAATACTGTATTGAGGAAAATGTTTTTTCAATGCTTTATTTGTCCTGTTGAAGTGTTTCGCAAACCAACTGTTTTGTAAATCACTGTTATTTTTTGTTTTTCATATACACTGAGTTTAGAAACATTAGGAACACCTGCTCTTTCCATGACGTAGACTGACCAGGTGAATCCAGGCGAAAGCTATGGATGAATGGGCAAGACAAAATATTTAATTGCCTTTGAACGAGGTATAGAAGTAGGTGCCAGGCGCACCGGTTTGAGTGTGTCAAGAACTGCAACACTGCTGGGTTTTTCACGCTCAACAGCTTCCCGTGTGTATCAAGAATGGTCCACCACCCAAAGGACATCCAGCCAACGGCAGGCCAATGGTAAAAAATTGTAATTGATGAAAGAGGACAAAGAAGGCTGACAAATTGTGCAGCGCAACAGACTGGCTACAGTTAGTCAACTGACAGTCCAGTACAACAATAGTGCCCAAAGACCCATAAAAGATGGTCAACTCGTCGTACCTTGACATGAATGGGGTATGGCAGCTGACGACCTGGGGTATGGCAGCTGACGAGTTCAACTTCTTTCAGCAAAAAACAAGAAACTGCAATTGCAGTGGGCTAAGGAATGAAAACACTGGACACTGGAAAATTGCAAAAACATTGTCTGGTCTTATGACCACTGATGGGAGGACTAGGGTATGGAGAAAACCACATGAGCACATGCATCCATTATGCCGCGTGTCAACATTTCAGGCTAGTGTTGATGGTGTGATGGTGTGGGGTAGTTTCCATTGCACACATTGGGCGCCTTGATAAAAGTGGAGCAACATTTGAATGCCACAGGATATCTGAACATCAGTGCCATTCAGATGCATCCCTTCATGAGAGCAATGTATCCATCTGCAAATGTATTTTTTCAGTAATAATGCCCAATGTCACAAGGTTAGGACTATACAGGAATGGTTCCGTGAACATTATGGTGAATTCTGCTTACTGCAGTGGCCTGCCCAGTCACCAGATCTCAATGAGAATCTGTGGGTTGAGAAAAAATGAGCTAATCAGTATAGAGATCCACTGTCGGCCAACTTGTGGGAAGCATTGGAGCATTGGAAGCATCGGAGTCAACATGAGCCAGCATCCCTGAGGAACGCTTTCGACACCTTGTAGAGTCCATGCCCTGACGAATTGAAGCTGTTCTGATGGCAAAAGGGGATGCAACTCAATATTAGGAACATGTTCCTAATGTTTTGTACACTCAGTGTACATAGATCATTCATTTGATGATGTTGTTCAAAAACCTTATTCATGTTCCCCTCAGCAACTCCTTTCAATAGGTTTATTGTTTCAGGTTCAATGGCATTGACCTGTAAGAGCGCAGCAACCAGGCTCCTGGAAGAGGAGATTTAGAGGAGGGTATGGGGATGAATCAGCCCATTCTGTCTGTCAACTGGTGTAATTAACCACCAGCAGTATACACTAACACACTAACACAACTTGGCCTGAATTCTAGTAAGTAGAAAACAATTAAGGCAAAAAAGGCCATTTTTAAATCATGTCCAGCAGCACCCCCCTCCACACCTTCTGTTGATTTTAATTAGGTTTTAATTGCTAATATAAAAGACAGCAGGAGAAAAGCAGGACCAAGATAGTGTAGGTGAGAGAAGAAGCACTTCCTTACTGTTCACCAGCCGGTCAACATGTCTTTTCATCAAAACCCACAGCAGGTCTCTGATGAGCCAGATCCATTATCTCAACATTACATCTAAGATTTCCCCTCAGATAGATTTGATGTGATACAATGTGATACAAATAGGACTGAAGTTTACTCATGCAGAAACTGACAGTAAGAGTTTAAATCTGGTTGTTTTGGTATTTGTATTTATTATGGATCCCCATGAGCTGTGTATAGTGCACATGCTATCATGTGTGTATATATGCATGTGTCTGTGCCTATGTTTGTGTTGCTTCACAGTCCCTGCTGTTCCATAAGGTGTTTTTTAATCTGTTCTTTAAATCTAATTTTACTGCTTGTATGAGTTACTTGATGTGGAATAGAGTTCCATGTATTTAGTACTGTGCACCTTCCATAGTCTGTTCTGGACTTGGGGACTGTGAAGAGACCTCTTGTGGTATGTCTTGTGGGGTATGCATGTGTGTCTGAGCTGTGTGCCAGTAGTTCAAACAGAGAGCTCGGTGCATTCAACATGTCAATACCTCCACTTTGAGCCAGGAGAGATTGACATGCATATTATTTATATTAGTTCTCTGTGTACATCCAAGGGCCAGCCCTTTTCTGAACGAATTGAAAAGTCATTTTTTGTGGCACCTGAACACATGACTGAACAGTAGTCCAGGTTCAACAAAACTAGGGCCTGTAGGACCTGCCTTGTTGATAGTGCTGTTAAGAAGGTAGAGCAGCGCCTTATAATGGACATACTTCTCCCCATCTTAGCTACTGTTGTGTCAGTATGTTTTGACCATGACAGTTTACAATCCAGCTTTACTCCAAGCAGTTTAGTCACCTCAACTTGCTCAATTTCCACATTATTTATTACACGTTTTAGTTGAGGTTTAGGGTTTAGTGAATGATTTGTCCTAAATACAAAGCTTTTAGTTTTAGAAATATTTAGGACTAACTTATTCCTTGCCACCCAATCTGAAACTAACGGCACCTCTTTGTTAAGTGTTGCAGTCATTTCAGTCGCTGTAGTAGCTGACGTATAGTGTTGAGTCAAAGCCAGTGGCAATTCATCAGTAAAGACTGAAAAAAGCAATGGGCCTAGACAGCTGCCTTTGGGAATTCCCGATTCTACTTGGATTATGTTGGAGAGGCTTCCATTAAAGAACACCCTCTGTGTTCTGTTAGACAGGTAACACTTTATCCACAATATAGCAGGGGGTGTAAAGCCATAAAACATATGTTTTTCCAGCAGCAGACTATGATCGATAATGTCAAAGCCATTATGGGGTATTGTGTGTAGATTGATGAGGGCAAAAATATATTTGATCCATTTTAGAATAAGGCAGTAATGTAAGAAAATGTGGAAAAAGTCAAGGGGCATGAATACTTTCCGAATGCACTGTATATGTTATTATAAACTGGGTGGTTCAAGCCTTGAATGCTGATTGACTGACAGCCGTATATCAGACTGTATACCAGGGGTATGACAAAACATTTATTTTTCCTGCTCTAATTACGTTGGTAACCAGTTTATAATAGCAATAAGGCACCTCGGGGGGTTTTGACATATGTCCAATATACCACGACTAAGAGCTGTATCCAGGCACTCCGTGTTGCGTCGTATGTAAGAACAGCCCTTAGCCATGGTATATTGGCTATATACCACACCCCCTCGGGCCTTGCTTAGCTATAACACCAGAGAAGTAAAAAAATTAATAATAATAAGTTGAGCAATCATACATTAGCAAGCATACAAACAAAAATCTATGAAGGCCTAAGCTCTATTTTCTTGCCTCTCTCCCTCTGTGGGACTTTCTCTGATTTCTCTGATTGCTCTGATTCAGTAACTTGCTCAATGTCAATTTCCTGAGATACAGTTTTTCCCTTTTGGGGCGCCTTTCCTCTTCCTTTTGTAGCTGCCCCAACTGTAGCTTCTGAGATGGTCTCTGGCACTTCCTCCGTGACAGTAGGAGACGGAGTAGTGCTAGTGGCCTCAATGGGAGCTGCATCAGTAGACTTTGCTCTTCGTGTTGTTTTCTTGACAAGTTCCTTTTTCAGATGGAACTGTTAGCAGGTGTGTCTGTGATGGCCAATACAGCACGGCTTGGAACTCTGCTTGCCCAATCCGTATCCAGGATCAAACAACCCGTTTTATAATATATCATTGTAGTGCAGATATGTAATAATGTGTTCTTAGCAAATATTTGTATAAATATTTTAATTATGGTTCTACATTCACCCTCTTGATTTCAAGGATACATTTCCCCGTCTACCCTCAAATATTTTAGGCTTTCCCCTTCAATTTGAAGTTATCCCAAGGGGTAACTTAACTCCAGAGGACCTCAGTTGTATTTTCTGGTAAAAGCGCAGACTGAGTGGTGTATCAGCGCTGAATGTCCTCAGAGACAGCTTTATTCCTTTAGCTCCAGGACAGCCAGCGTCTCCACTTCTCACCACCATCCTACTTTAATTATTGCTAACGCACGCTCTCCATACCAATGAGCCATTGTGTTTATGATGCAACCTCTGTCTCCTCCAATGCTGATAAGATCTTAATCAGGTCAATGTGATTCAGCAGATTCTGTAATTTAACAATATAACCTAATCCCAGGAGGCCAAACTAGGTCAGCCCTAGAGAAATGTAACCACTCTTAAACTCATAGACAGAGCTATGGATGCAAGTACTGACCATCCATGATATCACAATTTATAATTTTAACAATGTTTTGAGGCTGTAGAGTGTTATTTTTCCATTGTAATTGTTTACAAACATTAGAGTAAAACAATCTTATATTCTGGGTTTTGATGGGGTATGACAGTTGAACGTAGCTCATGATTAATTAATAAATTATATTATTCAATAATCAATAGGTATATAAACTGTATCATTAATTAATAAGTCCAGAAATAGTTTTAGAGTCATTGATAAACCATATATACAAAAGTATGTGGACCCCTTCAAATTAGTGGATTTGGCTATTTCAGCCACACCTGTTGCTGACAGGTGTATAAAATCGGGCACACAGCCAGGCAATCTCCATAGACAAACAGTGGCAGTAGATTAGCCTTACTGAAGAGCTCAACCTTCAACGTGGCACAGTCATAAGATGCCACCTTTTCAACAAGTCAGTTCGTCAAATGTCTGCCCTGCTAGAGCTGCCCATGCCAACTGTAAGTGCTGTTATTGTGAAGTGGAAACGTCTAGGAGCAACAACGGCTTAGCCGTGAAGTGGTAGACCACACAAGCTCACAGAACGGGACTGCCGAGTACTGAAGCACGTAGCACGTGTCCTCGATTGCAACACTATTGAGTTCCAAACTGTGTCTGGAAGCAACGTCAGCACAAGAACTGTTCGTCGGGAGCTTCATGAAATGGGTTTCTATGGACGAGCAGTCGCACACAAGCCAAAGATCACCATGTGCAATGCCAAGCGTTGCCTGGACTGGTGTAAAGCTATCCGTCATTGAACTCTGGAGTTCTCTAGAGTTCTCTAGAGTGATAAACCCCGCTTCAGCTTCTGGCAGTCTGAATTATGAATCTGGGTTTGGAGGATTCCAGAAGAATGCTACCTGCCCGAATGCATAGTGCCAACTGTAAAGTTTATTGGGGGAGGAATAATTGTCTGGGGCTGTTTTTCATGGTTCGGGCTAGGCACCTTAGTTCCAGTGAAGGGAAATCTGAACGTTACAGCATACGATGACATTCTAGACATTCTATATTCTGTCCTTCCAACTTTGTGTGCCAACTTTGTGTGCCCGCAACAGTTTGGAGAAGGCCCTTTCCTGTTTCAGCATGACAATGCCCCTTTGCACAAAGCGAGGTCCAAAGCGAGATCCATGCCTGACCTCACTAATGCTCTTGTGGCTGAATGGAAGCAAGTCTCCGCAGCAATGTTCCAACATCTAGTGGAAAGCCTTCCCAGAAGATTGGAGACTGTTGTAGCAGCAAAGGGGAGACCAACTGCCCATGATTTTGGAACGAGATGTTCGATGAGCAGGTGTCCACATACTTTTAGCCATGTAGTGTACAAACAAGCCCACCTTGTAGATTATGACTTAGAGGAAAGTTGCACAGTTGGCTGCTTGATAAAAGTTGTGCTCCCCATACTCTTATCTGGTACTCCAGTGGAGTGCTTGCAGCCCTTGGTGGCTATTTCAGAGCTGGGTTCCTCCAGAAATAGACTTGCGCTCTCAGACTAAAGTGAATCCTAGCAGGGAGTCTGCAGGCTGTGCTTGAGTTACTGTGTTGGCTCTCACACTTGTCTCCAACTCCAGATAATCTGTAGGCCTACTTGTTGATATCATTGATGCCTTTTGAGGTGCATAATATTACAAATATATTTTAGGAGAGGTCGAAATGTACACAATAGTTAGCTGGAGGAAAATGGGGGTGTTTCATGCTTTTTCAATTTCAGACAGGGAGGGTTTAGTATTTATTTTTTTAGTCTAGAGGAGCATCATGTAATTTGTAATGAATGAAATGTCATATTGGTCAGGTTTTGATAATTAGTTGCTTATTGTCTCAGGTGTGCTTGGTGATGCCCCTAATCCCTGATTCTCTGCTGGGCGTGCAATATTAAGTGCGCCTAGTGTGGTCTCAATAAAATTATCCATAGCCTATAAAAGCCCTTCTCAAACCCCGGTCCGTGGACCGACACCAATCTGTTGAGGAATGCTTGCTGGTCTGCAGCATACAGTGCATTCTGAAAGTATTCAGGCCCTATTGGAGCTGTCCTGTGACCAAGGCCTGCAAACTCGTTTTAATGAGATGCGCCTATCCACATTCTAGCTGTTCAGTAGCGGAGAATACCAGCAACTCTGCGAGATGGCAGTGAAGATGTTAATCCCCATTCATTCTACCTACTTATGTGAGACCAGTTTCTCCTCTCTTGCTGCAACAACATCTAAATATCGCAACAGACTGGCTGTTGAAAACACCTTGACACCTCTGGACTGTCCCTGGCACAAAGCAGTTTGAGAAAGGCTGGCCTATACTGTAGATAAGCCATGTTCAAATAATTTACATGATGCGGTCACCATGGCGATGGACAGCACATCGGTGCTGAAGTTAGGCTAATTAGAGAAGACCTAATTAATATAAACAGCCCTCATTTTAATTTGACATCAAGACCGCTTTGTGCTGGACCCTATTTCTTTCTATTCAAGAAATAAGAGGTAGGCATACCTGTTTGACAGATTAAATGATAGTCTACTCTCCAAAGATTTTGTCAGCCAATTCAGTCACCAAGTGTCAGTGAAGAGCTTGGTGTGTTAAGTTATAACCAGTGCTTGAATTGAAGGAGTATGTGAGGGAATTGTGGCTTTTGTTAAAGAAAATGGCTAAAAGCATAGGACTACCCCTTGTTAACTTGAGATTTTGTTTAAAAAATGATGGATCTGATTATGTAAAGTGATCTATAACAATGCTTTAATCCGCAATGCTTTATGCTAGAAACTAGCTGTAAATTCCTGGGGAAAGACGTGACTCTGATGAATATGGGATAGATTTGGTTTGTCTCTATGACATTCAGAGCCTTCTATAGCCGATGAGGAGACAAAACATGTACTTTGTATGGGAAGTAATGATTCTGTTCGACATTGATTTTCGACATTGACGTTGGACCTTTCAACAGACTGTTAAACAACGTACTAACTCTAAATCAGTCAGGAGCAAGCCAGGTGGCCCAAGGAATGAAAAAGAATGATTTAGGCTATATTATTATTATTCCAGGCTATAGCCTGCCATTTAAGAAATCAATTGTAAAGCATTTGTGACACGCTACAGGCTGGCAGGAACGCTCAGCCTTTCCTCAACACATCAACAACAGCACTTCAACAACATGCCTATATATTTAGCATTTATGCCGTATACAATGACATTTAAAGAATACAATTACTTAGAATGAAATAAGAATGAAAGGGAAAATGCCTTATTAGGCTATACAGTCATTCAACAGTGCCTTTGAATTCAGTTTTAGATACTCGAGTTTGGTCAGTCTTTGGTTTGAGGATCATGTGGTGAGCTATGCATGCCTAGTTGGTTAATTTAGCCTAGCAGATGCTCTTACATTCCCATGGCCTAATCACAGTCAACACACACCTATTTTGTAATAACAATGTGGTATAAATTTGAATAAATTTGAAAATGAATGTTTCCCAAATTATATTTATTTTACAAGTCAATATAGGCCAACCTGATGATATGTGGCTGCTGTGTTAAACAATTAATGGCTTTTTAATTGATGATCAGACACTTCAGTTGTAACTGGTTCTGTTGCCTACATTTTTACAGTTGATAGACGATTTTAGCACTGTTCCAAACTTACACTATACTCTTTTTTAAACAATAGCCTGTATAGAAATCAAAACTTCTCCGTTGCTGCAGCATGTACTCATTCGTTGTCATGCTCTGTTGTGGTATTAAAAAAAATTCTGCTTGTCTCCAGTCATGTGAAATGAATTGATTCATTCAGTGCCTTTATTATAATGGTTATCTTTTCACCCTCGTCCGCGGTGATCTGCAAATCCACAACCATCTGGCTACTTTGTCATGTAATGCTTACAAATCGAAAAACAGTTTCTAAACTGTCCCGCCCTGATCTGTTTCACCTGTCCTTGTGCTTGTCTCCACCCCCTGCAGGTGTCTCCCATCTTCCCCACTCATCCTCTGGGTATTTATACCTGTGTCTTCTGTCTGTCTGTGCCAGTTCGTCTTATTTTGTTCAAGCCTACCAGCGTCTTGTGTCTCAGCGCTTGCTTTTTCCAGTTTCTCTTTTCTTTATGTTTTAATAATTATTTAGGGTATTGGGGAGGGTCAGTTTTTTTTTCCAACAGTTCAAGGTGTGTAGGGTAAAAATATATTTTACTAAAGGGAGGGCCATCCATTTTCATTTTAGAGTGATCTGATTCTTTTCAGGTATCCCTCATTATAAATAACATACACTCCCTAATACAGAAATAGCTCAGGATCGGTGCATGGCATGCCATTCTACGTGTACATCATTTTCATGTGTCATTTTCCTAGGCTTTGACAAAAAAAAGTGCAATTGCATGTGGTTAGAATTTTAAGTGATCCAAAAGAGTGCAGAATAAGAATTGTCATTGAACATGTTCAGAGATGACAAAAATGCACAGGGATTGAATTTGTCATTAAATACACTATACCTTCCATTCAGATAATAGAATGAAAGGGATATAGTTTAAATATGCAGAGTCTGAATGAGCAGGACCCATGAGGCTGACTAATTGAACAGATGTATGCGGAGAAAGCAGAGATGCCAGGATAAATACTCTATCTCCCATTCCCTGCTCGCTCTCACCCAGCTGCAGCCCACTAGAATGGCTGATCAAAAATTAAGGCTCATGTAAAGCCAGCTTGTTATTATCAGTCATAATGACTGAATTAGTCTCTAGGGAGAGGACACGTCCACATATACTGAATCAACAAGTCGCTCAAGGCACAGCAGAAAAAAATTACATAGCTACTTGTGGATGGTAAAGAATCCTCACACAACATGTATGATCATTATTTTATAGAAATCATGAACAGGAGTTAGTCTGGGACCTGATTAAACCAGACCTTTTCATTTTACCTGTAAATTCCAAAAGGCACACAGCCCATTAGGAGTGTTTCATCATGTCTGTCCTAATTGGACCACACCTGAGGATGCCTGCCTGGGTCTGGGATTACCCAGATCACACTGAGGAAAACAAGATGTACTCCTTCACTATCATTATTCTGCTTCTCCCTCGACAACTTCCCGAGGAGAAAAATAAGACAAGCCGGGCCATAACGAAGGGCCCTCCAGATTAATTAACTAAGCTTCATATTCAGACATGGTACAGTATTAACTCCCTGGGATGCATACAACCATCCCAGTTCTGCAGATTTTGTTGCGAGGAAACAGAATCAATAGACCATTTGTTCTGGTATTGCCCTCAGGTAGACTGCTTCTGGTCTCAGGTTCAGGAATAGCTGAAAAAGCATAACAATTATCTAAAATTAACTTTAGAAAAACACTACATGACCAAATGTAGTGTATGTAGACACCTGCTCATCGAACATCTCATATTAATGGGAATTAATATGGAGTTGGTCCTCCCTTTGCTGCTATAACAGCCTCCACTCTTCTGGGAAGGCTTTCCACTAGATGTTGGAACATTGCTGCGGGGACTTGCTTCCATTCAGCCACAAGAGCATTAGTGAGGTCAGGCATGGACCTCGCTTTGGACCTCGCTTTGTAAACGGGAGCATTGTCATGCTGATACGGGAAAGGGCCTTCCCCAAACTGTTGCCACAAAGTTGGAAGGACAGAATCGTCTAGAAGGTCATTTTACAGTGCATTCGGTAAGTATTCAGATCCTTGCCTTTTTCTACATTTTGTTACGTTACAGGCTTATTCGAAAATGTATTAAATAAAAACAATTCCTCATCAATCTACACACAATACCCCATAATGACAAAGTAAAAACAGGTTTTAGATTTTTTTTCAAATGTATAAAAAACTGAAATAACTTATTTATATAATTATTCAGACCCTTTGCTATGAGACTCGAAATTGAGCTCAGATGCATCCTGTTTCCATTGACCATCCTTGAGATGTTTCTACAACTTGATTGGAGTACACCTGTGGTAAATTCAATTGATTGGACATGATTTGGAAAGGCACACACCTGTCTATATAAGGTCCAACAGTTGACAGTGCATGTCAGATCAAAAACCAAGCCACGTGGTCGAAGGAATTGTCCGTGGAGCTCCAAGACAGGATTGTGTTGAGGCACAGATCTGGGGAAGGGTACCAAAACATTTCTGCGACATTGCAGGTCCCCAAGAACACAGTGGCCTCCATCATTCCTAAATAGAAGAAGTTTGGCACCACCAAATCTCTTCCTAGAGCTGGCAGCCTGGACAAACTGAGCAATCAGGGAAGAAGGGCCTTGGTCAGTTAATTAGGTAAGTCAGTTAAGAACAAACTCTTATTTACAATGATGGCCTACCCCGGCAAAACAACAACCCGAACGATGCTAAGATAATTGTGCGCCGCCCTACGGGACTCCCAATCACGTCCGGTTGTGATACAGCTTGGAATCAAACCAGGGTCTGTATCGACGCCTCTAGCACTGAGATGCAGTGACTTAGACCGCTGCGCCACTAGGGAGCAGCGATGGTCACTCTGACAGAGCTCTAAAGTTCCTCTGTGGAGATAGGAGAACCTTCCAGAAGGACAACCATCTCTGCAACTCTCCACCAAATCAGGCCTTTATGGTAGAGTGGCCAGACGGAAGCCACTCCTCAGTAAAAGGCACATGACAGCCTGCTTGGAGTTTGCAAAAAGGCACCTAAAGACTCTCAGACCATGAGAATCAAGATTCTCTGGTCTGACGAAACCAAGATTGAACTATTTAGCCTGAATTCCAATCTGGAGGAAACCTGGCACCATCCTTTCGGTGAAGCATGGTGGTGGCAGCATCATGCTGTGGGGATGTTTTTCAGCTGCAGGGACTGGGAGACTAGTCAGGATCATGGGAAAGATGAAAAGAGCAAAGTACAAAGAGATCC
The DNA here is from genome assembly GCF_002021735.2 of Oncorhynchus kisutch. Classification (NCBI taxonomy): domain Eukaryota; kingdom Metazoa; phylum Chordata; class Actinopteri; order Salmoniformes; family Salmonidae; genus Oncorhynchus; species Oncorhynchus kisutch. Next base: position 35,812,498 of record NC_034180.2, read on the forward strand.
TTGAGAAAAACCTGATCCACAGCGCTCCGGACCTCAGACTGGGGTGAAGGTTCACCTTCCAACAGGACAACAACCCCTAAGCACACAGCCAAGACAACGCAGGAGTGGCTTTGGAACAAGTCTCTGAATGTCCTTGAGTGGCCCAGCCAAAGCCTAAACTTGAACCTGATCGAACATCTGGAGAGACCTGAAAATAGCTGTGCAGCGATGCTCCCCATCTAACCTGACAGAGATGGAGAGGATCTGCAGAGGAGATTGAAACTCCCCAAATACAGGTGCGCCAAGCTTGTAGCGTCATACCCAAGAAGACTCAAGGCTGTAATCGCTGCCAAAGGTGCTTCAACAAAGTACTGAGTATAGGGTCTGAATACTTACAGTTGAAGTCGTATGTTTACATACACTTAGGTTGGAGTCATTAAAACAATTTTTTCAACCACTCCACAAATTTCTTGGTAACAAACTATAGTTTTGGCAAGTCGGTTAGGACATGTACTTTGTGCAATTTTTCAAACAATTGTTTACAGACAGATTATTTCACTTATAACTCACAATTCTAGTGGGTCAGAAGTTTAGAAACACTCAATTGACTGTGCCTTTAAACAGCTTGGAAAATTCCAGAAAATTATGTTATGGATTTATACATTTCTGATAGGCTAATTGACATCATTTGAGTCAATTGGTAGTGTACCTGTGGATGTATTTCAAGGCCTACCTTCAAACTCAGTGCCTCTTTGCTTTATATCATGGGAAAATCTAAAGAAATCAGCCAAGACCTCAGAAAAAAAATTGTAGACCTCCACGAGTCTGTTTCATCCTTGGGAGCAATTTTAGAGATGAACATACTTTGGTGCAAAAAAGTGCAATCAATCCCAGAACAACAGCAAAGGACCTTGTGAAGATGCTGGAGGAAACAGGTACAAAAGTATCTGTATCCACAGTAAAACAAGTCCTATATCGACATAACCTGAAAGGCCGCTCAGCAAGGAAGAAGCCACTACTCCAAAACCGTCATAAAAAAAGCCAGACTACGGTTTGAAACTGCACATGGGACAAACATCGTACTTTTTGGAGAAAATGACTCTGGTCTGATGAAACAAAAATAGAACTGTTTGGCCATAATGACCATCGTTATGTTTGGAGGAAAAAGGGGGAGTCTTGCAAGCCGAGGACTGGTGCACTTCACAAAATAGATGGCATAATGAGGGAAGACAATTCTGTGGATATATTGAAGCAACATCTCAAGACATCAGTCAGGAAGTTATTCAAATGGACAATGACCCCAAGCATACTTCCAAAGTTGTTGCAAAATGGCTTAAAGACAACAAAGTCAAGGTACTGGAGTGGCCATCACAAAGCCCCGGCCTCAATCCTATAGAATATTTGTGGGCAGAACGGAAAAGGTGTGTGCGAGCAAGGTGGCCTACAAACCTGACTCAGTTACACCAGCTCTGTCAGGAGGAATGGGCCAAAATTCACCCAACTTATTGTGGGAAGCTTGCGGAAGGCTACCCGAAACGTTTGACCCAAGTTAAACAATTTAAAGGCAATGCTACCAAATTCTAATTGAGAATATGTCAACTTCTGACCCACTGGGAATGTGATGACAGAAATAAAAGCTTAAATAAATCATTCTCTCTACTATTATTCTGAAATTTCACATTATTAAAATAAAGTGGTGATCCTAACTGACCTAAGACAGGGAATTTTTACTAGGATTAAATGTCAGGAATTGTGAAAAACTGAGGTTAAATGTATTTGGCTAAGGTGTATGTAAACTTTCGAATTCAACTGTATGTAAATGTAATATTTAAGTTTTTAATATTTAATACATTAAAAAAAATTATACAAAGCTGTTTTTGTTTTGTCATTATGGGGTATTGTGTGTAGATTGATAAGGAAAAAAACAGTTTAATCAATTTTAAAATAAGTCTGTAATGTAACAAAATGCAGAAATTCAAGGGGTTTGAGTACTTTCCGAATGCACTGTATGCGTTAACGTTCAGATTTCCCTTCACTGTAACTAACAGGTCAAAACCGAACCATAAAAAACAGCCCCAGACCATTATTCCTCCTCCACCAAACTTTACAGTTGGCACTATACATTCGGGCAGGTACCGTTACCCTTGCATCCGCCAAACCAATAATTTTCATGCGGACTGCCAGATGGTGAAGCGTGATTCATCACTCCAGAGAACGCATTTCCACTGCTCAAGAGTCCAATGGCCTTTACACCACACCAGCCGACGCTTAGCACTGTGCATGATCTCAGGCTTGTGTGCGGCTGTTCGGCCATAGCCGTTTTTGATCCTAGGCGTTTCCACTTCACAATAACAGCACTTACAGTTGACCGGAGCAGCTCTAGCAGGGAAGAAATTTGATGAACTGACTTGTTGGAAAGGTGGCATGCTATGACAGTGCCACGTTGAAAGTCACTGAGCTTTTCAGGAAGGCCATTCTACTGCCAATGTTTGTCTATGGAGATTGCATGGGTGTGTGCTCGACTGTATAGCAACGTGTGTAGCTGAAATAGTCAAATCCACTATTTTGAAGGGGTGTCCACATACTTTTTCATATATAGTGTAGCATTTTTAGAAGATTAGAGACCTGGTCAGTCAATCGACAATATATGAATACTTTTAGCAAAAGTATTTATCTTTAACTCGCAATCAGTGGATTCTATTCGATTAGATATATTCAAATTGTATGTTAAAAATCACAGCATAGTTGAAAGATATATGGCTCATAAAAATACGTAAACGTGAGACGTGTGGATATCCATCACCCATTTTGTATGATATGTTACAAATTTGCAAAACGAAAAATATGTTACGAATTTGCTAAACTTAAGATATGCTACGAATTCTAGCTAGGCTGTTAGTCTAGAGGTTAGGGTTACTGGTTAAGGTTAAGTTTAGGAGTTAGATTAAAGGGTTAAGGTTATGGTTAGGGGAAGGGTTAGCTAAAAGGGTTCAAGTTAGGGTCCGGGGAAGGGTTAACTAACTGGCTAATTAGTGAAAATGCTAAAGTTGTCCATGATGAGATGTTTGCGTTATGTCCCACCCATCCACCTCGACCAACCACCCTACTTTTGTTTTTGCCTTAAGTAACCATCTTTCTTATGTAACCATGCCAAACGGAACACACTGTATTCTCATCCTACCATACCTTTGTCTGTACATTATGCCTTGAATCTATTCTACCGTGCCCAGAAATCTGCTATTTTACTCTCTGCCAGTTCTTTTAGCCTTTAGCTGTACCCTTATCCTACTCCCCCTCTGTTTCTCTGGTGTTGTGGAGGTTAATCCAGGCCCTGCAGTGCCTAGCTCCACTCCCATTCCCCAGGTGCTCTCATTTGTTGACTTCTGTAACCGTAAAAGCCTTGGTTTCATGCATGTTAATATTAGATGCCTCCTCCCTAAGTTTGTTTTATTCATTGCCCTAGCACACTCTGCCAACCCGGATGTCCTGGCTGTGTCTGAATCCTGGCTTAGGAAGACCACCAAAAACCCTGAAATTACCATCCCTAACTATAACATTTTCCGACAAGATAGAACTGCCAAAGGGGGCGGAGTTGCAATCTACTGCAGGGATAGCCTGCAGAGTTCTGTCATACTATCCAGGTCTGTGCCCAAACATTTTGAGCTTCTACTTTTAAAAATCCACCTCTCCAGAAACAAGTCTCTTTACCGTTGCCGCTTGCTATAAAGCACTTTCTGCCCCCAGCTGTGCCCTGGACACCATACACTAATTGATTGCCCACCATCTATCTTCAGAGCTCTTGCTATTAGATGACCTAAATTGGGACATGCTTAACACCCCGGCCGTCCTACAATCCAAACTTGATGCCCTCAATCTCACACAAATTATCAATGAACCCACCAGGTACAACCCCAAATCCATAAACACGGACACCCTCATAACCAACCTTCCCTCCAAATACACCTCTGCTGTCTTCAACCAGGATCTCAGCGATCACTGCCTCATTGCCTGCGTCCGAAATGGGTCTGCGGTCAAGCGACCACCCCTCATCACTGTCAAACGTTCCCTAAAACACTTCATCAAGCAGGCATTTCTAATCGACCTGGCCTGGGTATCCTGGAATGATATTGACTGTCACGCCCTGACCTTAGTTCCTTTTTTATGTCTCTATTTTGGTTGGGTCGGGGCGTGAGATGGGGTGGGCATTCTATGTTGTTTTTCTATGTTTTCTTTTCTATGTGTTTGGCCTGGTATGTTTCCAAATCAGAGGCAGCTGTCTATCGATATCTCTGATTGAGAACCATACTTAGGTAGCCTTTTCCCACCTGGTGTTTGTGGGTAGTTGTTTCCTGTTTTGTGTTTTCACCTTTCAGGACTGTTTCGATTTTCATTTCTTACATTAACTTTGTTATTTTGTTTCTTCGTGTTCTGGTATAATAAATAATCATGGACACTTACCACGCTGCATTTTGGTCCGATCCTTCCTACTCCTCATCCGATGAAGATGAGATCGTTACATTGACCTCATTCCGTAAGTAGAGGATGCCTGGTTATTCTTTTAAAAGTGCTTTCCTCACCATCTTAAATAAGCATGCCCTATTCAATTTTTTTTTTACCAGGAACAGATATGGTTCACTCCAGACCTGGCTGCCCTTGACCAGCACAAAAACATCCCGTGGCGTACTGCATTAGCATCAAATAGCCCCCGTGATATGCAACTTTTAGTTGGGAACCAATATACACTGGCATTTTCAAACAGATATTTGCATCCTGTACCACTACCTCCAAGTTCTGTGACACTGTAAAGTCCATGGAGAATAAGAGCACCTCCTCCCAGCTGCCCACTGCACTGAGGCTAGGAAACACTGTCACCACCAATAAATCCACTATAATTGAGAATTTCAATAAGCATTTTTCTACGGCTGGCCATGCTTTCCACCTGGCTACCCCTACCCCGGTCAACAGCCCTGCATCCTTCACTGTAACTTGCCCAAGCTTACCCCATTCATCCTTCACCCAAATCCAGATGGCTGACGTTCTGAAAGAGTTGCAAAATCTGGACCCCTACAAATCAGCTGGGCTAGACAACCTGGACCCTCTCTTCCTAAAATTATCAGCCGAAATTGTTACAACCCCTATTACTAGCTTGTTCAACCCCACTTTCGTATCGTCTGAGATCCCCAAAGATTGGAAAGTTGCCCTCTTCAAAGGGGGAGACACTCTCGACCCAAACTGCTATAGACCTATGTCTATCCTACCCTGTCTTTCTAAGGTCTTCGAAAGTCAAGTTAAACACTTCTTTGGGATAGTGGGCAGTATTTTCAAGTCCGGATGAAAAGCGTGCCCAAAGTAAACTGCCTGTTACTCAGGCCCAGAAGCTAGGGTATGCATATAATTGGTAGATTTAGATAGGACACACTCTAAAGTTTCTAAAACTGTTTAAATAATGTCTGAGTATAACAGAACTGATATGGCGGGCTAAACCCCAAGGACAAACCATCCCAAAAAAACAAAATTCAGTTTATCACTATTTTCAATGGCTAGTACTATAATTATAAGCCCAAGTCCTCACAGATTGCAGTTCCTAGGGCTTCCACTAGATGCTTCCACTAGATGTTTAAAAAGAGTTTCAGACTGTTTTTTGGAAAAATGAGCCAGAAAGTTGAGTTTTTCTAGGTGGCTCCCATTTTGGCTGTAGTGTTTCCAAGTGCGTGGAAGAAAACGTGTTCTTTCTCCGGTAATGAACATACTATTCTCCGTATTAAATTTGATCGTTTATTTGCGTATTAGGATACCTAAGGTTTGATTATAAACGTTGTTGGCTTGTTTCTAAAAGTTTATTAGTAACGTTTGGGATTCATTTTGTATGCATTTTGATGGAGGGAAACTGGATGGATTATTGTCTGAAGGTCGCCAGCTAAACTGAGATTTTATGGATATAAAGAAGAACATTATCGAACAAAAGGACCATTTGTGATGTAACTGGGACCTTTTGGAGTGCCAACAGAAGAAGATCATCAAATTAAGGCATTTTCTATATAGCTATTTCTGACTTTCATGTCGCACCTACCTGGTTGAAATGTTTTCATGTGTTGGTATGCGGGGTGCTGTCCTCAGATAATCGCATGGTTTGCTTTCGCAGGAAAGCCTTTTTGAAATCTGACACGGCGGATGGATTAACAACAAGTTAAGCTTTATTTGATGTATTACCCCTGTGATTTTATGAAAGTTAAAGATTTATAGTAATTTTCATTTGAATTTGGCGCTCTGCAATTTCACCGGCTGTTGTTGAGGTGTCCCGCTAGCGGCACACCTTTCCCAAACAGATCACCGACCATTTCAAATCCCACCATACCCTCTCCGCTATGCAATCTGGTTCCCGAGCTGGTCATGGGTGCACCTCAGTCACACTCAAGGTCCTAAACGACATCATAACCGCCATCAATAAGAGACAATACTGTGCAGCTGTATTCATCGACCTGGCCAAGGCTTTCGACTCTGTCAATCACCACATTCTTATCGGCAGACTCAACAGCCTTGGTTTCTCAAATGACTGCCTCGCCTGGTTCAGCAACAACTTATCTGACAGAGTTCAGTGTGTCAAATTGGAGGGTCTGTTGTCTGGACCTGAGGCAATCTCTATGGGGCTGCCACAGGGTTCAATCCTCGGGCCGACTCTTTTCTCTGTATGCATCAATGATGTCGCTACTGCTGCTGGTGATTCTCTGATCCACCTCTACTCGCCCAAGCCTCCCCAGCTTCTCTTTCACCCAAATCCAGATATTCTGAAAGAGCTGCAAAATCTGGACCCTTACAAATCAGCTGGGCTAGACAATCTGGACCCTCTCTTTCTAAAACTATCCACCGCCATTGTTGCAACCCTTATTACCAGCCTGTTCAACCTCTCTTTCGTATCGACCGAGATACCTAAAGATTGGAAAGCTGCCGCGGTCATCCCCCTCTTCAAAGAGGGTGACACACTAGACCCAAACTGTTACAGACCTATATCCATCCTGCCCTGCCTATCTAATGTCTTCGAAGGCCAAGTTAATAAACCGATCACTGAGAATTTCAAATCCCACCGTAACTTCTCCGCTGTGCAATACGGTTTCCGAGCCGGTCAAGGGTGCACCTCAGCCACGCTCAAGGTACTGAACGATGTCATAACCGCCATCGATAAAAGACAGTACTGTGTAGCCGACTTCATCGACCTGGCCAAGGCTTTCGACTCTGCCAATCACCGTATTCTTATGGGCACTCAATAGCCTTGGTTTTTCTAATGACTGCCTCACCTGGTTCACCAACTACTTTGCAGACAGAGTTCAGTGTGTCAAATCGGAGGGCATGTTATCCGGACCTCTGACAGTCTCTATGGGGGTACCACAGGGTTCAATTCTCAGGCTGACTCTTTTCTCTGTATATATCAATGATGTCGCTCTTGCTGCTGGTGATTCCCTGATTCACCTCTACGCAGACGACACCATTCTGTATACTTCTGGCCCTTCCTTGGACACTGTGCTAACATACATATTTGACATACTGTAATAATTTCGCCACTATGGCTTATTTATTGCCACACCCCCCTTATCCTACCTCATTTGCACACTGTATATAGACTTTCTCTATTGTATTATTGACTGTATGTTTGTTTATTCCATGTGTAACTCTGTGTTTTTGTGTTGCACTGCTTTGCTTTATCTTGGCCAGGTCGCAGTTGTAAATGAGAACTTGTTCTCAACTAGCCTACCTGGTTAAATAAAGGTGAAATAGGGCCTCCCGGGTGGCGCAGTGGTTAAGGGCGCTGTACTGCAGTGCCAGCTGTGCCACCAGAGACTCTGGGTTTGCTCCCAGGCTCTGTCGTAACCGACCGGGAGGTCCGTGGGACGACGCACAATTGGCCTAGCATCGTCCTGGTTAGGGAGGGTTTGGCCGGTAGGGAAATCCTTGTCTCATCGCGCACCAGTGATTCCTGTGGCAGGCCGGGCGCAGTGCGCGCTAACCAAGGTTGCCAGGTGCACGATGTTTCCTCCGACACATTGGTGCGGCTGGCTTCCGGGTTGGATGGCGTTGTGTTAAGAAGTAGTGCGGCTTGGTTGGGTTGTGTACTTTTAACATTCGTCTCTCCCGAGCCCGTATGGGAGTTGTAGCGATGAGACAAGATAGTAGCTACTAAACAACTACTAAACAAGATACCACGAAATTGGGGAGAAAAATTTGTAAAATTCAAAAATAAAATAAATAAATAAAGGTGAAATAAAATAAAAATAAATATAATACTAATTTGGGTGTCCTGGATTTACATTTACTATGTGACATCTAGTCTATGAGACTAGGCTGGAGTGAGAGTTATAATGAAGGTAATACATTTACAAAAATATATAGAAATAATACGATATTTAAAAATTACACAAAAAACCGAGAGTACATCCAATGCCTGTTTGCCTGAGGCTGATGCCACGCAAGCGCTCATACGCACACACACATGCACTCTCATTCAAATGGTTTGAGGAGGGGGGATGGAGGGGGAGGATGGAGGGGGGACTGTGGGGGGGGGGGGGGGGTATTGTATAGTTGAGCAGCTTCACTACAGTTGCATTGTGTTATAAATTCTATAAAAAAATTTGCACCATTATTTAACACATCCTCTAAGTCTTACGCCACCCAGCTCGGATGTTTTCAATATGTCCGTCAACAACATCAGATTATACACATCTTGTATAAATCAGTATGGACAGGGCAGAACACCAGTCCATATGTGCTTTGTGCAAAGATCCCTGTGTTTTTCCACTGCTTCATAGTAGTTGAACACTACCTCTGGTTGGGCGCTGGTAGATATCTGACTGGGGCTCACAAGATTGATCTCGCTGTATGCAGTGGAGAGGAGCCTGCTCGAGTCTTGCTTTCCTCATCTCCTTCTAATTCCACTAATGGCCTTTGATTTGGAACGAGGACACAACAGCTTGAGTTCAGGCAAAGTTTTCACACACAGGGAGGAAGCAGCAGGCCTCCTGTCATGGGGCTGGTCCATGTGTCTCTCTCTGAGGGGAGGTCAGTTCTACTGTTGGCAGCACACTATAGAGAGAATGTCCTTTTCATCTGCACAGCCTCTCTTGTGGAAATGTTTTCCCAACTTTAATAAAGAAGGTTCACCTCTAGCATTCAGTGTTTACTTCACAGGAATAAAAGATAGAGGGAGTCAGAGTGCATTGTTGTTGTTTAGGGTTATATTTTAGTGAAGGAACCCAGGCCAGGCCAGCACAGTGCTGACCGAGAGGACAATTACAGAGAGTTACAGGCTCTCAGATGAGGAGCCTGGCAGCATGCTAGGATCTGTCAATCACCGGGGCCTCAGCATGTTAGTGACCATGAAGTTGAGCCCCTCAGAACCCCGCTCCCTCTGCTCTCCCATCTATTATTGCCTCCCTCGTCCCCACCATGGCCAGATGGTAATTAAAACGCTGTGTCATCACCCTTCCGATTTAAGATAGCTAGCATCAGCTCTCTCACTGAGGCACTTTGGAAAACCAGGAATTAGACACCCAAATGCAATTTGTGCATTTACTTGCATTCAGCGAGCAACGGATAATAACACGATTAAAAGTATATTCAGAACATCATTCCAGACAGTATTATGTTTTTGTTTTGATCACACACACTTCAATGGTGTCTGCCTTGATTATCAACATGTCTGGACATTTGTCTTCCTGTTGTCTGTGTTGGAATCCAGCCTTTTCTGAAAAAAAAAACAGTTGTGTGGTTCTTATCAAGCAGGGTTTTATCAACATCCCTTTCCATTCTCCAAATAACTAATTTTAAAATCAAATGATTGCCTTAAAGACAGGATTCTCAATGGAACATCTTGATTGGAGGATCAATTTGACACACCCACATTGTTCTAACAAGTCAGATCAATACAGTCTGCATTTCTGTAGAACAAAAACACCTGAATCTGTTAGTATTATAACATCATAAACAACAAACACAAGGCCCTGTGTTCTATGATTCCTTGCCTGTCTTTGGATGCACTCTGAGGAGGAGACAGAGGCCCGCAGAGCCTCCTCTCCATCTCGGCCCCTGGCAGGCCCTGTTTGTGGCCTTCCAGTCTCGCTTGCCAGTGACAGCTCAATAAATTGGACAATTGGATAACAAATGTATTTCTGTGATGGCCATATCGTTGGGAGACGGGCCATGCTGGGACGCACCTGGAGTAATGGCCTGCAAGGTAATCCCAATCACGCCAGAAGATGCTGTAGCGGCTGGTGACAATGGCACACAGTTTCTGGCTGGGGCAGAACAGAATAGACAACATTACACATCGCCTAGAGCCTTAAAACACTGCCACGTGTAGCTCACATGTCTCTGTGACTAATGCCAATAGACGCAGTAACATCCCCAGACGTTGTGGGCTGTGTACACACCCCGGTCTGTGAAGGAGGTAGATGTTGAGCATGCTGTAGCTGAATGCAGATCAGAGAGGATGTCACTCAAGGAGTTGGATCATTTTTGATAAATCAATTGACAAAAATGGATGAAACGTTATTTTGAATTGTCAAATGCAAGGCGCATGGCAGCTTTGCAACATAGCAACAGTTCTCTATTTATATTCGTATCAAAACTTTATTTTGAGAAACACATAATGCAAAATATAAATACATTGTGCTTCTAAATGCTTCTAAATATTTCAGGTTTAAGGAAATTGTCTGGCTTTGTCACGTTCTGACCTTAGTTCTTTTGTTATGTCTTTGTTTTAGTAGGGTCAGGGCGTGAGTTGGGTGGGTTGTCTATGTTAGTTTTTCTATGTTGTGTCTTGTGTTTGGCCTGGTATGGTTCTCAATCAGAGGCAGGTGTCGTTAGTTTTCTCTGATTGAGAATCATACTTAGGTAGCCTTTTCCCACTTGTGTTTCGTGGGTGATTGTTTTCTGTTGAGTGTTTGTATCTGCACCAGACAGAACTGTTTTGTTCGTTCACTTTGTTGTTTTTGTTCAGTGTTCTATTACTTTATGAAAAAAATGGACACTTACCACGCTGCGCATTGGTCCTCACCTTCTTCCACCGCTAACGGCCATTACAGGCTTAGTAAAGGACTGGAATTCAGGATGGTTTAATACATCTCCCAATGGAAACATTGCTATTGTATTGGCTGAAAAGGATTAACACATTTCTAGAAGAAAGGCTCTTCAGGTATTTTTAATGACATGAATTAATCAAAATGTCAAGGGGCACAACAAGCATTGTACAGTATCCTGGCATGTTAATTTCTACAATATCAATTCTGTGCAGTGCAATAAAACTATGTTGATGATGGAAAGCAGTGATGTAGTCAAGTCACTAAACCTCGAGTCTGAGTCGAGTCTCAAGTCCCGAGTGTATGAGTCCATGGTCAGGTCCTTTATACTCGAGTCACGAGTCCCTTGGTAGTGCTAAAAGTTGCTGTCCAACTATTTTTTAAAGCTACATTTCATTACAGTGTTACACATTTCTAAGGCTAAATAGATAATACAGCTATCTAACATTTGCTGTTTTAGCCAGTATGTTGAATTATGAAAAATAGAGAGTTAGACAACAAAGTCACAAGTAGTTGAGTCCAAGTCCGAGTCACCACTGGTCGAGTCATTGTCAAGTCCTAGGCTCGAGTTCTAAAACACTGATGGAATGGTTTTTCAGACTGCAACAGCACAAAGCTTAGATAATGGCTGGAATACAGCTCTCTGAGCACTCTAGAGCACTTGTCAAACTCATTCCACGGAGGGCTGAGTGTCTGCGGGTTATCGCTACACTCTTGTACTTGATTGATGAATTAAGGTCACTAATTATTAAGGACCTCCCCTCACCTGGATGTCTAGGTCTTAATTCAAAGGATTTTATATATGTTGCTCTTACCTGTCTTGTAACACTGTATTTACTCTTGTAACAACATTCATTGCTTTGTTCTGGCATAGCAGTGGAGTTCAATACGTTGTGTTATAACATGAAAAGCTGAAATTCTCGTGTACGAATAGATTTGACCAAAAATGTCTCTGCTTTTCTGACAGCTTGTAATCCTACTGTGGCCACTTGCAACAATAAAAGCTTTCAAGTGGTTTGAAATAGAGGCATAATGAAAACGCTTATTTTAGCCCCACTTCACACAGCGACTGAAAAGGATTGTTACAAACACTCGAAAGCGTGCTTGACATCTCTGACATTTCTTGAAAACTCTTTTTAAGCATCGACAGAACATTACTTAATGAGTATGCTATTATTATAATATGAAAACTAGAATTGTTTTGTGTTAATGGTATGGATGCTTTTGAGTTTCACTTCTACGTCAGTCTCCATTTCCATTTGATCTCACCTGAGATCTGCACCTTTTAAAATCACATTGTAGGATTTTAAATTTATTTGCAAATTATGGTGGAAATTAAGTATTTGGTCAATAACAAAAGTTTATCTCAATACTTTGTTATATACCCTTTGTGGTCAATGACAGAGGTCAAACGTTTTCTGTAAGTCTTCACAAGGTTTTCACACACTGTTGCTGGTATTTTGGCCCATTCCTCCATGCAGATCTCCTCTAGAGCAGTGATATTTTGGGGCTGTTGCTGGGCAACACGGACATTCAACTCCCTCCAAAGATTTTCTATGGGGTTGAGATCTGGAGACTGGCTAGGCCACTTCAGGACCTTCAAATGCTTCTTACGAACCCACTCCTTTGTTGCCCGGGCGGTGTGTTTGGGATCATTGTCATGCTGAAAGACCCAGCCACATTTCATCTTCAATGCCCTTGCTGATGGAAGGAGGTTTTCACTCAAATCTCACGACACATGGCCCCATTCATTCTTTCCTTTACACGGATCAGTCGTCCTGGTCCCTTTGCAGAAAAACAGCCCCAAAGCATGATGTTTCCACCCCCATGCTTCACAGTAGGTATGGTGTTCTTTGGATGCAACTCAGCATTCTTTGTCCTCCAAACACAACGAGTTGAGTTTTTACCAGAAAGTTATATTTTGGTTTCATCTGACCATATGACATTCTCCCAATCTTCTTCTGGATCATCCAAATGCTCTCTAGCAAACTTCAGACGGGCCTGGACATGTACTGGCTTAAGCAGGGGGACACGTCTGGCACTGCAGGATTTGAGTCCCTGGCGGCGTAGTGTGTTACTGATGGTAGGCTTTGTTACTTTGGTCCCAGCTCTCTGCAGGTCATTCACTAGGTGAGATCTTGCGTGGAGCTCCAGATCGAGGGAGATTATCAGTGGTCTTGTATGTCTTCCATTTCCTAATAATTGCTCCCACAGTTGATTTCTTCAAACCAAGCTGCTTACCTATTGCAGATTCAGTCTTCCCAGCCTGGTGCAGGTCTACAATTTTGTTTCTGGTGTCCTTTGACAGCTCTTTGGTCTTGGCCATAGTGGAGTTTGTAGTGTGACTGTTTGAGGTTGTGGACAGGTGTCTTTTATACTGATAACAAGTTCAAACAGGTGCCATTAATACAGGTAACGAGTGGAGGACAGAGGAGCCTCTTAAAGAAGAAGTTACAGGTCTGTGAGAGCCAGAAATCTTGCTTGTTTGTAGGTGACCAAATACTTATTTTCCACCATAATTTGCAAATAAATTCATAAAAAATCCTACAATGTGATTTTCTGGATATTTTTCCCTAATTTTGTCTGTCATAGTTGAAGTGTACCTATGATGAAAATTGCAGGCCTCTCTCATCTTTTTAAGTGGAACTTAAGAACTTACACAATTGGTGGCTGACTAAATACTTTTTTGCCCCACTGTGTGTGTGTATATATATATATATATATATATATATATATATATATATATATATATATAGTGTGTGCAAATGAGGTAAGATTAGGGAGGTAAGGCAATAAATAGGCCGTAGTGGTGAAGTAATTACAATTGAGCAATTAAACACTGGAGTGATAGATGGGCAGAAGATGAATGTGCAAGTGGAGATACTGGGGTGCAAATGAGCAAAACAATATATAATAATATGGGAATGAGGTAGTTGGATGGGCTATTTACAGATTGGCTATGTACAGGTGCAATGATCTGTGAGCCTCTCTGACAGCTGATGCTTAAACCAGCATGTCCAGAGATACAACCTCTCTTATCATCACCCAGTGCCTGGGCTTACCTCCGCTGTACCCGCACCCCACCATACCCCTGTCTGCGCATTATGCCCAAAATATATTCTACCATGCCCAGAAATCTGCTCCTTTTATTCTTTGTCCCCAACGCTCTAGGCGACCAGTTTTGATAGCTTTTAGCCGCACCCTCATACTACTCCTTTGTTCTGCGGGTGATGTGGAGGTAAACCCAGGCCCTGCATGTCCCCAGGCACCCTCATTTGTTGACTTCTGTGATCGAAAAAGCCTTGGTTTCTTGCATGTCAACATCAGAAGCATCCGCCCTAAGTTTATTTTACTCACTGCTTTAGCACACTCTGCCAACTCGGATGTCCTTGCCATGTTTGAATCCTTGCTTAGGAAGGCCACCAAAAATTCTGAGATTTCCATACCCAACTATAACATTTTCCATCAAGATAGAACTTCCAAAGGGGGCGGAGTTAGCCTGCAAAGTGTCATACTTTCCAGGTCCATACCCAAACAGTTCGAACTATTCATTTTAAAAATGACTCTCTCCAGAAATAAGTCTCTCACTGTTGCCGCCTGCTACCGACCCCCCTCAGCTCCCAGCTGTGCCCTGGACACCATTTGTGAATCGATCGCCCCCCATCTAGCTTCAGAGTTCGTTCTGTTAGGTGACCTAAACTGGGATATGCTTAACCCCCGGCAGTCCTACAATCTAAGCTAGATGCCCTCAATCTCACACAAATCATCAAGGAACCCACTAGGTACAACCCTAAATCTGTAAACAAGGGCACCCTCATAGATGTTATCCTGACCAACTGGCCCTCCAAATACACCCCCGCTATCTTCAATCAGGATCTCAGTGATCACTGCCTCATTGCCTGTATCCGCTACGGGCCCGCAGTCAAATGACCATCCCTCATCACTGTCAAACGCTCCCTAAAACACTACTGCGAGCAGGCCTTTCTAATCGACCTGGCCCGGGTATCCTGGAAGGATATTGACCTCATCCCGTCAGTTGAGGATGCCTGGTCATTCTTTAAAAGTAACTTCCTCACCATCTTAGATAAGCATGCTCCGTTCAGAAAATGCAGAACTAAGAACAGATATAGCCCTTGGTTAACTCCAGACCTGACTAACCTCGACCAGCACAAAAACATCCTGTGGCGGACTGCAATAGCATCGAATAGTCCCCACGATATGCAACTGTTCAGGGAAGTCAGGAACCAATACACGCAGTCAGTCAGGAAAGCAAAGGCCAGCTTTTTCAAGCAGAAATTTGCATCCTGTAGATCTAACTCCAAAAGGTTCTGGGACACTGTAAGAACACCTCCTCCCAGCTGCCCACTGCACTGAGGCTAGGTAACACGGTCACAACTGATAAGTCCATGATAATCAAAAACTTCAACAAGCATTTCTCAACGGCTGGCCATGCCTTCCTCCTGGCTACTCCAACCTCGGCCAACAGCCCCCCCCCCCCCCCGCAGCTACTCGCCCAAGTCTCCCCAGCTTCTCCTGTACCCAAATCCAGATAGCAGATGTTCTGAAAGAGCTGCAAAACCTGGACCCGTACAAATCAGCTGGTCTTGACAATCTGGACCCTCTATTTCTGAAACTATTCGCCGCCATTTGCTTTCCTAAATGCCTGTATATTGGTTCCTAACGTCCCTGAAAAGTTGCATATCGCGGGGGCTATTTGATGCTAATGCAGTATGCCACAGGATGTTTTTGTGCTGGTCAAGGGCAGTCAGGTCTGGGGTGAACCAAGGGCTATATCTGTTCTTGTTTTTTATTTATATTGAATGGGGCATGCTTATCTAAGATGGTGAGGAAAGCACTTTTAAAGAATAACCAGGCATCCTCTACTGACGGAATGAGGTCAATATCCTTCCAGGATACCCGGGCCAGATCGATTAGAAATGCCAGCTTGATTAAGTGTTTTAGGGAGCGTTTGTGATGAGGGGTGGTCGTTTGACCGCAGAACCATTACGGATGCAGGCAATGAGGCAGTGATCGCTGAGATCCTGGTTGAAGACAGCAGAAGTGTCTTTAGAGGGCAGGTTGGTCAGAATGATATCTAGGAGGGTGCCCGTGTTTACGTATTTGGGGTTGTACCTGGTAGGTTCATTGATAATTTGTGTTTGATTGAGGGCATCTAGCTTAGATTGTAGGACAGCCGGGGTGTTAAGCATGTCCCAGTTTAGGTCACCTAACAGTACGAGCTGTGAAGATAGATGGGGTGCAATCAATTCACATGTGGTGTCCAAGGCACAGCTGGGGGCAGTAAGTGATCTATAACAAGCGGCAATGGTAGGAGACTTGTTTCTGGAAAGGTGGATTTTTAGAAGTAGAAGCTCAAATTGTTTGGGCACAGACCTGGATAGTATGACAGAACTCTGCAGGCTATCTCTGCAGTAGATTGCAACTCTGCCCCCTTTGGCAGTTCTATCTTGTCAGAAAATGTTGTAGCTAGGGATGGAAATTTCTGAATTTTTGGTGGCCTTCCTAAGCCAGGATTCCAACACAGCTAGGATATCCGGGCTGGCAGAGTGTGCTAAAGCAGTGAGTAAAACAGACTTAGGGAGGCTTTTACGGTTACAGAAGTCAACAAATGAGAGCACCTGGGGAGTGGGAGTGGAGCTAGGCACTGCAGGGCCTAGATGAACCTCTACATCACCAGAGGAACAGAGGAGGAATAGGATAAGGGTACGGCTAAAGGCTATAAGGACTTGTCACCTAGTACGTTCGGAACAGAGTAAAAGGAGCACATTTCTGGGCGAGGAAGAATAGATTCAAGGCATAATTTACAGAGAAGGGTATGGTAGGATGTGAATACAGTGGATGTGAACCTAGGCATTGAGTGACGATGAGAAAGGTTTTATCTCTAGAGACATCATTTAGACCAGGTGTGGTCACCGCATGTGTGGGAGGTGAAACAAACAGGCTAGCTAAGGCATATTGAGCAGGGCTGGAGGCTCTACACTGAAATAAGACAGTAATCACTAACCAAAATAGCAATGGACAAGACATATTGACATTAGGGAGAGGCATGCATAGCCAAGTGATCATAGGGACCAGTGGATAGCTAGGCGAGCTGGAGACACGGCGATTCAGACAGCTAGCAGGCCGTGGCTAGCAGAAGGGCCTTAGACGGACGTTGCGACGGAAGAAGTCTGTTGTAGCCCCCTCGGACAGTTATGGCGGCAGACCAGTCGTGTTGGATTGGCAGGGCTCTGTGTATGCAGTAAAAGGATCCAGGTCAATTGGCAACATAGGTATTGTAGCCCAAGGAGTGGCTGATGGTCCTCTTCGGCTAACAGTCTGATATGCTCTAGACAGCTAGCAGGCCGCGGCTAGCATACGGGCCTTCATGTGACGTTGCGACGGAGGAGCATGTTGAAACCCCTCGGATGGATTACGTCGGTAGTCCAGTTGTGATGGAATCGATAGGGCTCCTTGTCGGCAGTAAAAGGGGTCCAGGCCATTTGGAAAAATAGGTATTGTAGCCCAAGGAGTGGCTGATGGACCTCTTCAGCTAGCCGGGAGATTAGCCTAGCACGAGGCTAGTTCCAGGCTCACTGGTGATTGCTTCGGGACAGAGAAGTTAGCCAGGGGGTAGCCACACAGATAGCAGCTAGCTAGCTGCGATGATCCATGTGAAAAGGCTCAGAGCTTACGGTAGGAAACCGGAGATGTGGAGAAAATGCAGTCCGGTATGCGCTGGGTTGAATCGCACTGTGCAGACTGGCAGGAGTTGACCGGGCTAAGGTTAGCTGAATACCGCTAGCAGTGGCTAACTGACTACTAGCTAGTAGCTAGTTAGCTGACTAGCCTCTGTTGGGGGTTCCGGTTCTAAGGTATAGGAAATAGCAGATCCATACCACATTGGGCGAGGCGGGTTGCAGGAGAGTATGTTGAAACGGAGGTTAAAAATATATTTAAAAAATACGAAATATATACGAAGGAAAAAAAGATATATACGCGGGACATGACAAGACAAAGACATCTGAACTGCTACGCCATCTTGGATAGACCTGCCAGTCATACTAATTGGTTTCCCACCATGAATTACATTAATTCACTCTTTCCAACCCCTACTATTTTTAACCATGCATCCCATGCGGGTAATGTAAAGCTCACCCAGCTTTCCAAATGGCAATTGGCTTAGAGAACTAAACATGAGTTTAGAGAGAGCAAGAGCTCTCGTTAGCACGAAGTCAAAGAGTTACAAATATCATACTCTCGTTGGAATCATGACCTCACCAGGGCCACTGTGTGTAACTGTTGTTGTTTTAGCTACTCTGCTCACTGTGAATCATGGGCCCATTAAAAAGGAGCTTGGAGCCATTATGGAGGTATCACTAGGCAACAGTGTTTCCAGATGGTGCCGGGAGGCAGAGGTAGAGCAGAATTAATCACCTGGGCAGGTCTGAGGGTAAATATTACAGGTGAAAGACCTGCCTGGCAAACATGAGGGAGGGCATTAGGATTTAAACCATAGGTGGGAACAAGAAGTAACTCTTATTTGAGTCACAAGTAAATGCTAAATCATAAGGTCTGAGACCTTGCAAAAATGGGACAGACCCTCAGCATTTATTTGATAGAACTAGAGGAGATGGGCCTATTAAAATCCACTTATTTAACAATATGCCTTGGGTTGTTAATTTGATTGGACTTGGGCTGTGAATGTATTGACCTTTTGTGTAGGATGGTGTGGGGTGCTCATATCCCTCTCCACCCCACACATGGTGTTGTTCATAACCCGCCCCCTCCCAGCCCACACAGGCTAACGCACATCTTCAGCGGGAGAGAGAAACCTTGCACCTTCTGTCATGTCCTTTACTCTCTCTCTCGCTCTCTCCCCCCTCTCCCCCCTCTCTCTCTCTCTTTCTCTCTCTCTCCCCCCTCTCTCTCTCGCTCTCTCGCTCTCTCCCCCTCTCTCTCTCTCTTTCTCTCTCTCTCCCCCCTCTCTCTCTCTCTCTCTCGCTCTCTCCCCCCTCTCTCTCTCTCTCTCGCTCTCATTCACACTCCTTTCATATCTGCTTTCTTTCTCTCTCGTACCACCCATCTATTCAGTCAACTGAAATGATCATGTCTTAGACGCTTTCGCTCTTTCTTTCTCTCTCTCTCATCATCGACAGAGAAATGAAATCAAAATCACAAACACCACATATTATTTTATTATTATTTACCTTTATTTAACCAGGTAGGCAAGTTGAGAACAAGTTCTCATTTACAATTGCGACCTGGCCAAGATAAAGCAAAGCAGTTCGACAGATAAAACGACACAGAGTTACACATGGAGTAAAAACAAACATACAGTCAATAATGCAGTATAAACAAGTCTATATACAATGTGAGCAAATGAGGTGAGAAGGGAGGTAAAGGCAAAAAAGGCCATGATGGCAAAGTAAATACAATATAGCAAGTAAGATACTGGAATGGTAGTTTTGCAATGGAAGAATGTGCAAAGTAGAAATAAAAATAATGGGGTGCAAAGGAGCAAAATAAATAAATTAATTAAAATTAAATACAGTTGGGAAAGAGGTAGTTGTTTGGGCTAAATTATAGGTGGGCTATGTACAGGTGCAGTAATCTGTGAGCTGCTCTGACAGTTGGTGCTTAAAGCTAGTGAGGGAGATAAGTGTTTCCAGTTTCAGAGATTTTTGTAGTTCGTTCCAGTCATTGGCAGCAGAGAACTGGAAGGAGAGGCGGCCAAAGAAAGAATTGGTTTTGGGGGTGACTAGAGAGATATACCTGCTGGGGCGTGTGCTACAGGTGGGAGATGCTATGGTGACCAGCGAGCTGAGATAAGGGGGGACTTTACCTAGCAGGGTCTTGTAGATGACATGGAGCCAGTGGGTTTGGCGACGAGTATGAAGCGAGGGCCAGCCAACGAGAGCGTACAGGTCGCAATGGTGGGTAGTATATGGGGCTTTGGTGATAAAACGGATTGCACTGTGATAGACTGCATCCAATTTGTTGAGTAGGGTATTGGAGGCTATTTTGTAAATGACATCGCCAAAGTCGAGGATTGGTAGGATGGTCAGTTTTACAAGGGTATGTTTGGCAGCATGAGTGAAGGATGCTTTGTTGCGAAATAGGAAGCCAATTCTAGATTTAACTTTGGATTGGAGATGTTTGATATGGGTCTGGAAGGAGAGCTTACAGTCTAACCAGACACCTAAGTATTTGTAGTTGTCCACGTATTCTAAGTCAGAGCCGTCCAGAGTAGTGATGTTGGACAGGAGGGTAGGTGCAGGTAGCGATCGGTTGAAGAGCATGCATTTAGTTTTACTTGTATTTAAGAGCAATTGGAGGCCACGGAAGGAGAGTTGTATGGCATTGAAGCTTGCCTGGAGGGTTGTTAACACAGTGTCCAAAGAAGGGCCGGAAGTATACAGAATGGTGTCGTCTGCGTAGAGGTGGATCAGGGACTCACCAGCAGCAAGAGCGACCTCATTGATGTATACAGAGAAGAGAGTCGGTCCAAGAATTGAACCCTGTGGCACCCCCATAGAGACTGCCAGAGGTCCGGACAGCAGACCCTCCGATTTGACACACTGAACTCTATCAGAGAAGTAGTTGGTGAACCAGGCGAGGCAATCATTTGAGAAACCAAGGCTGTCGAGTCTGCCGATGAGGATGTGGTGATTGACAGAGTCGAAAGCCTTGGCCAGATCAATGAATACGGCTGCACAGTAATTTTTCTTATCGATGGCGGTTAAGATATCGTTTAGGACCTTGAGCGTGGCTGAGGTGCACCCATGACCAGCTCTGAAACCAGATTGCATAGCAGAGAAGGTATGGTGAGATTCGAAATGGTCGGTAATCTGTTTGTTGACTTGGCTTTCGAAGACCTTAGAAAGGCACGGTAGGATAGATATAGGTCTGTAGCAGTTTGGGTCAAGAGTGTCCCCCCCTTTGAAGAGGGGGATGACCGCAGCTGCTTTCCAATCTTTGGGAATCTCAGACGACACGAAAGAGAGGTTGAACAGGCTAGTAATAGGGGTGGCAACAATTTTGGCAGATAATTTTAGAAAGAAAGGGTCCAGATTGTCTAGCCCGGCTGATTTGTAGGGGTCCAGATTTTGCAGCTCTTTCAGAACATCAGCTGAATGGATTTGGGAGAAGGAGAAATGGGGAAGGCTTGGGCGAGTTGCTGTTGGGGGTGCAGTGCTGTTGTCCGGGGTAGGAGTAGCCAGGTGGAAAGCATGGCCAGCCGTAGAAAAATGCTTATTGAAATTCTCAATTATGGTGGATTTATCAGTGGTGACAGTGTTTCCTATCTTCAGTGCAGTGGGCAGCTGGGAGGAGGTGTTCTTATTCTCCATGGACTTTACAGTGTCCCAGAACTTTTTTGAGTTAGTGTTGCAGGAAGCAAATTTCTGCTTGAAAAAGCTAGCCTTGGCTTTTCTAACTGCCTGTGTATAATGGTTTCTAGCTTCCCTGAACAGCTGCATATCACGGGGGCAGCTCGATGCTAATGCAGAACACCATAGGATGTTTTTGTGTTGGTTAAGGGCAGTCAGGTCTGGGGAGAACCAAGGGCTATATCTGTTCCTGGTTCTAAATTTCTTGAATGGGGCATGTTTATTTAAGATGGTTAGGAAGGCATTTTCTTAAAATATCCAGGCATCCTCTACTGACGGGATGAGATCAATATCCTTCCAGGATACCCCGGCCAGGTCGATTAGAAAGGCCTGCTCGCAGAAGTGTTTCAGGGAGCGTTTTACAGTGATGAGTGGGGATCGTTTGACCGCTGACCCATTACGGACGCAGGCAATGAGGCAGTGATCGCTGAGATCTTGGTTGAAGACAGCAGAGGTGTATTTAGAGGGGAAGTTGGTTAAGATGATATCTATGAGGGTGCCCGTGTTTAAGGCTTTGGGGAGGTACCTGGTAGGTTCATTGATCATTTGTGTGAGATTGAGGGCATCAAGTTTAGATTGTAGGATGGCTGGGGTGTTAAGCATGTTCCAGTTTAGGTCGCCTAGCAGCACGAACTCTGAAGATAGATGGGGGGCAATCAGTTCACATATGGTGTCCAGAGCACAGCTGGGGGCAGAGGGTGGTCTATAGCAGGCGGCAACGGTGAGAGACTTGTTTTTAGAGAGGTGGATTTTTAAAAGTAGAAGTTCAAATTGTTTGGGTACAGACCTGGATAGTAGGACAGAACTCTGCAGGCTATCTTTGCAGTAGATTGCAACACCGCCCCCTTTGGCAGTTCTATCTTGTCTGAAAATGTTGTAGTTTGGAATTAAAATGTCTGAATTTTTGGTGGTCTTCCTAAGCCAGGATTCAGACACAGCTAGAACATCCGGGTTGGCAGAGTGTGCTAAAGCAGTGAATAGAACAAATTTAGGGAGGAGGCTTCTAATGTTAACATGCATGAAACCAAGGCTATTACGGTTACAGAAGTCGTCAAAAGAGAGCGCCTGGGGAATAGGAGTGGAGCTAGGCACTGCAGGGCCTGGATTCACCTCTACATCGCCAGAGGAACATAGGAGGAGTAGAATAAGGGTACGGCTAAAAGCTATGAGAATTGGTCGTCTAGAACGTCTGGAACATAGAGTAAAAGGAGGTTTCTGGGGGCGATAAAATAGCATCAAGGTATAATGTACAGACAAATGTATGGTAGGATGTGAATACAGTGGAGGTAAACCTAGGTATTGAGTGATGAAGAGAGAGATATTGTCTCTAGAAACATCGTTGAAACCAGGAGATGTCATTGCATGTGTGGGTGGTGGAACTAATAGGTTGGATAAGGTATAGTGAGCAGGACTAGAGGCTCTACAGTGAAATAAGCCAATAAACACTAACCAGAACAGCAATGGACAAGACATATTGACATTAAGGTGAGGCATGCTTAGTCGAGTGATCAAAAGGGTCCGGTGAGTGGAGAGGTTGGTTGGTGATTTAGACAGCTAGCCAGGGCATCGGTAGCAAGCTAGCATAGGATGGAGGTCTGTTGTTAGCCACCTCTTGGGTTCCGTGTGGTAGAGGGGATTAATCCAAATTACACAACAACAACAAAAATAAAAACAATAGATATAGTTATAGAGGCCCAAGAAGAAAACATAATAATAATAATAATAAAAAAATAAAAAAATTGTCCGAATGTCTATTCAGATAGCAGCCGGTAAGACAGCTAACGGTTAGCAGGCCGCAGATGGGCGTTCAGGTAACGTCGCGACGGAGGAGCCAGCCGGATAACTCCTTCGGGTAGATAACGTCGGCAGTCCAGTTGTAAAGGCCCGGTGGGGCTCCGCGAAGGCAGTAAAACGGGTCCGGATAGGTGACTGCAGCCCAGGTGTGATTGATGGAACTCAGGAGTGATTGACGGAGCTTGCTAGCTCTGGAATAATTGATGTTTGCTCCGGAATCGACGAAGGCCGATAGTCACACGGATAGCAGCTAGCTAGCTGTGAGATCCGGGTATGAATGTCCAGAGAGCAGTCGAAATCCAGGGACATGGAGAGAAAAATTGGTCCGGTATGTTCCGTTCCGAGCCGCGCTGCGCCGTACAGAACTGGCGATAGATTTTCGAGCTAAAGGATAGCTGATGACCACAAACCGTGGTTAGCTGAATACTAACGATTTGCCAGTAAAGGAGCTAACTAGCTTCTGAACTAGCTTCTGGATTAGCTTCTGGCTAGTTTCAGGCTAGCTTCTTGGAGTTTCTGGCTAACTTCTTGGAGGATTACAGATCTGAGGTAAATAATACTTTTTTATAAATATACATTGGTGAGGCGGGTTGCAGGAGAGTGTTTTGAAGATGAGTTGATGGAAAATAAAAATAAAATGTATGTGAAAAAGTTGTAAATATATATATATACAGGACACGACAAGACGAGGACAAAAAGACGTCTGAACTGCTATGCCACCTTGGTTGGAATTTTATTCTGATTGATTCTCAAAAGGGAGGTGCAATTCCAGAAAGGAATGTGTCTGTCCCACAGTTTTTGATCACCAACGCGAGTGATTGATACACCTAATCTAGTCCTGTGTTCCCTGGACTGTGAGCTGTCCACGGTGTTGACCAGACAGGACACTGCCTGCCTGGGGCCTTCGCCCTCCAGCTGGTGGGTGAGTTTCTGCTGGTCCTTATGTAACATTATGATAGAAGTGACTCAAGGCTGAGTGGTATCACACATTTCAGCAGTATGTGATGTGACAGCTCAAGCTCAAGCTGTCCTGAGCAAATGGCCTGTGGACACTGATATCCTCTTTTTTTTAAATGTCAAAGCATTAGAAGATGGGAGAAGTCCAATTGGGGAATGGAAGTTCCAACTTTCTGGACCTGGAGACATTAGCAGTCCCTTGGAAGTGCTTATAACGTGCATACCAAAGATAGGGTTTATACAATATATTGCTTTCTGTAATGATGTAGAATTGCATTACGCCACAATCTACAGTACAGTGCTTTCAGAAAGTATTGTAATGACCTGACTAGATGATGAAGGAACAATTGTCCAGACTGAGGCTTAAGTTTACAAATTGACGGTTTATTAACCCAACTTTACACAGGCTACAGTTTGGCTGTAGCCCACGCAAATTAAATGAAAGATACCCCACAAACCTTCTCTTGTGAAGGCCAAATGTAAGAGAGAGAACAATGGCTAAACCTGGTCTTAACTTCCAATGCTCCATCCCCCTGCTCAACCCCCCTCCACGCCACTATGCCAACCGCCAGGATGCCCGGAATCAGAACATTCCAGGCATTCCCATGATTGGCCTATAGCAGGTTGATTGGCATGTCGGACCCCGCGAACACTGGTAAGTACAACACAACCCACTAATAGCCTAACACACAGCAGTCTGTGCAGGTCACTACACAGCCCCCCCGCCACAAAATCCCTCGTCCCCGAGGGAACAAACAAAGTATCTGAAGCAACCCGGAGGTCTCCTTTGCCTGTGTGGCCGTGATGATTTCAGAGTGTCCAGATGTGAAACAGGGGGCTCCATCCGTGGCAGGGGGCTGCCCCTCTGGGACCCAGGGGATGAAGGAAGGGATATGAGGGACAAGGAAGCAGGAATGGGGAACACAGTTCGTGGCTCCGGGGAACCACGCGGTGACACAGGGAGGGAGACAGGGGGAGTGGGCTGTCTGGAGCCTTGTCTGCGGCACCTGGGGTGGGTGCCTGGAGAATGTCATTGCCAGAGAGGGGAATTGTGGGGGTCCCTGGGGTTTGGAGAGAAGAGGCCCCTCTGTATGGGGCTAACCTGTCCTGGTGCAGTGCCACCTTTCTCCCCCTGGGAGGAAGCTGCACCCGGTAAACAACCTCCCCTACCCTCTCCAGGACGCTGCAGGATCCCACCCAGTGACTGTCCAACTTGGGGCATCTGCCTTTCTTTCTTAGGGGGCTGTAGACCCAGACCAGCTCCCCAGCCACAAAGTGCCTTCACCCGGGTGTGCAAGTCATAGTTCCTTTTCTGCCTCACACCTGCATACACCAGCTGCTCTCTGGCGAAGGTGTGGGCTGTCTCCAGGCGGTCCTGGAGTCTCCGGGCATACTCCGGCCCCAGGGGAACATGAGGGCTATCCAGGGGCCAACCAAACGCCATCTCCACAGGGGTGCGAATCTCTCTCCCCAGCATGTGGAGGGCAGGCATGCAGGAGGTGGAGCTGAGCGGCATGCCATGAGGACCATAGGCCGTTGCTTGTCCCAATCACGATGGTGTTTGGCAGAGACGATGGCTAGCTGCTGTCAAAGCGTTTTGTTGAAGCGCTCCACAAGGCCATCACTTTGAGGATGGAGAGGAGTAGTGCGGGTCTTGTGCATACCCAGCCTCTCACACATGGTGGCGAAAACACAAGACTCAAAGTTTCTGCCTTGGTCGCAGAATGGACTCGCTGTGGATGGACTCTGCAGCTCCAAACCTGCTGAACATCCCCGCTGTCAGGGCGTTGACGATGGTCTCTGCCTCCTGGTCAGGCAGAGCATAGGCCTCAGGCCATTTTGTGAAATAGTCCATGGCCGTGAGCACCCAGCGGTTTCCACTGTCTGTGGTGGGGAACGGCCCAACTACATCCACTCCCACCCTCTCCATGGGAGCCCCCACTGGGAACTGTTGGAGCTGAGCATGAGAGTGGCCTGGGGGGCTCTTTCTCGCTGTGCAGTGGTCACAGTGGTGGCAAAAGTCCTCCAAATCCCTCTAATGCTGCCCCCAGTAAAAGCCCTGACGGAGGCGGCGGAGTGTTTTTGTGACCCCAAAATGTCCAGTCACCACCCTCCCATGAGTAATCTGGAGCACAGCCTCCCGCGGTGCTTTTGGGACCACCACCTGCCACCTCTCCTCTCCCGTAGCTGACTCCTTCCATGCCCGCTGTAGCACACCCAGTCTCTCAAACTTTGACCACAACCCTTTGGTCGCGAGTGAGAGCGCTGTCACCTGTTCCCATGGTGGCCTCACCTGCACCCCTACCCACTGTAGCACTGGCTGCAGGCCTGTGTCCCGTCCCTGCTGCTGCCCCCATTCAGCCACGTCGACAGTCTGCAGCTCACAGCAGACAGGCCCGCACGCCAGACACACTGTGGCACAGACCCCCTCCTCTGCACACAGCTCTCTCTCACGTCCCTCTCTCCGCTCACAGTGGCGGCAGCCGTCTGCAGTACAGAGCCGATGGGACATGGCGTAGGCGTTGGAGTGGCGTGCCCCTGCCCTGTGCACCACTGTGAAGTCATATGGCTGAAGCTCCTCCAACCAGCGAGCCACCTGCCCCTCTGGCTCTTTGAAAAACATGAGCCACTGGAGAGCAGAGTGGTCAGTCCTTACAGTAAAGGGCAGGCCATCCAGGTAATACTTGAAGTGTTTGACGGAATCCACAACAGCAAGGAGCTCCCGCCGGGTGACACAGTAGCGGCGCTCATGTTTGTCAAATGTTTTGCTGAAGTACGCCACCACTCTCTCCACCTCTGGCCCCACCTGGGCCAGCACCCCACCCATGCCCACATTGCTCACGTCTGTGTCCAGGATAAAGGGCAAGGTGAGGTTAAGGGGGGCGAGCACGGGGGCCTCGATCAGTGCACGTTTGAGGGTGTTGAAGGCCTCGTCACACTCCACAGTCCAAGTGAAGGCCTTGTCCTTCAGCAGCAGGCGGTTCAGGGGAGTAGCGACGCTTGAGAAGCCCCGTACAAACCTCCTGTAGTACAAGGCCAGGCCCAGGAAGCTCTTCAGCTGACGCTGGTCGGTGGGGGTGGGCCAGTCTCGGACAGCCCCCACCTTGTCCTCCATAGTGCTGATCCCCTCCTTCCCTACTCTGTGGCCTAAGAAGGACACCTCTCTCCTCATGAAGTGACACTTCAGACCTGCGGCAGCCACCCGCTCCAGCACACGCCGAAGTGCCACCAGGGCTGACTGGAAGGAGCTGCCATGGGCCAGGATGTCATAGAGGTATACCAGACACTGCTGTCGGGGGATGGCATCCAGCACCCTGTCCATCAAACGCTCAAAAGTAGCTGGAGCGTTGCACAGGCCGAAGCACAGGACCTTGAACTGCCAGTGTCCTCTGTTAGTGGAGAATGCAGTTTTGGCTCTGGCCTCTGTGGAGAGGGGCAGTAGTAGTAGTAGCAGTCTAGTGAGGAGAACCAGGTGGACCTCCTAACCAGGTCCAGCAACTCATCGATACGTGGTGTGGGGTATGAGTCCTTCCTGGTTACCTCATTCAGCCGCCTGTAGTCCGCACAGAACCTCAGCTTGCAGCACCCTTCTACACACAATGACAAAGTGAAAGTGTTTTTTTTTTATTGTTGCAATTGTATTGAAAATTAAATACAGAAATATCTAATTTACATAAGTATTCATGCCCTTAAGTCAATACATGTTAGAATCACCTTTGGCAGCGATTACAGCTGTGAGTCTTTCTGGGTAAGTCTCTAAGAGCTTTCCACACCTGGATTGTACAATATTTTCCCACTAATCTTTTCAAAATTCTTCAAGCTCTGTCAAATTGGCTGTTGATCATTGCTACACAACCATTTCCAAGTTTTGCACAGATTTTCAAGCAGATTTAAGTCAAAACTATTACTCTGCCACTCAAGAACATTCACTCCTTGTGTTTTAGGTTATTGTCCTGCTGAAACGTGAATTCATTTCCCAGCGTCTGGTGGAAAGCAGACTGAACCAGGTTTTCCTCTAGGATTTTGCCTGTGCATAACTCCATTCCACAATTTTTTTATCCTGAAAAACTCCCCAATCCTTAACCAGTTAAATGGAACTGAAAATGTCCTCTACATGATGCCCCAAATTAATTATTTATCATGAGAGCGCCATAAACAATAACTAGTAATGCTGCTCAAAAAAAGGTTAAAATCTCACCTTTCTGGTACAAATTGTTATAAATGACTGAGGTGTAGTCACTTTTGAGGACACAAGCTCAAGTACATAGTACAAATATTATATAATATGAAATATTTGATATTATGTATTTCCTATTCAACAAAACTGTATGAGCAGGGCATGCAATGACTTATATGCTTTCTAAATATAGCATAATTGTAACGTATACGCAGGGAGTCTGGAAGCAGGTGCAGAAGGTGAGTTTCATAATAATACAAAACAGGAGCTGCGTACTGAACGCACCCAAAAACCAACACAGCCTGATGACCGAGAAAACTGAGGGCTATATGAAGGGAGAGTATTCAGGGTGGTGATGAAGTCCAGGTGTGCTTAACGATGGGGAGCAGGTGTGCGCAATGATGGTTGCCAGGTGTGCGCAATGTGGGTTGCCGGTGTTGTGCCAAAAAGTTCCCCCCTGCCAGAATCCCCCTCCCCCTTCGCGTGAACACGCACGCACTGAATTCTTCATTGCTGCGACTTGCTTACAGGTTGAGATTTCTGTTCACGTTAGGCTGCGTTTCATTTGAATATGCATGTCGGTTTGATCGCGAATCGTGTGGAGGCACTTGTAATGTCTGCAGTTTTCGGTTTGGCTTTTTGTTTCAAGTGTATTAGTCTATAAATAAATGTATTTGCCAAAATTCGTCATCTCTCACATGTCTTATTCGACTAGTAGTTGTTCTGTAATGTTTATTGCTTGCCTACATTTTACTCCCTCCTCTATGTTTAATATTTCACATATACATGAATTATTAATTTCGGTTGCCTATCCTGATGTGAAGTTTGTTCTATAGAAAGTACTTGACTTTGATGTGTGCCACAGAATGTATTTGACTCTAGCTACAAAATTAAGGAAATTAGAAGGGGGACTGTTCTATTTTGGAACTGTGTACTCAAAATGATAGAAATTATCCAAAGTTCTTTAGTCCATCACTTTAATAGTTCAATGTTTCATTTAGGCCTATCCAAATAAAAAATTGTAAATCATTTTGGGTACTGGTGTCTTGTGGAATAATTTTAGAACTCAATTTGTGTTTTATAACTGTTTCTATTATAAGGCTCTCCTTAAAAAGAGACCCTAGCTCACAGGCCTTTAAATATAGCCTCTAAATACATTTTAAACAAAATAGTTGAAGAAGCACGTGCAGTGGCCGATAGGGCAAACAGATCTGGCAATAAGAATAGGCTATAGATAGTCTTGAACATTTGGGACCCTTCGGCTATTTCACTCAGGACAGGTTATAGCCAAGACCTAAGATTTTGTTTTGTCTCATTTATTGATATGGATATAGCCTCAGCGTGATGGGGTTGTGTAACGCAAATGGCTGTAACAAGCCTGCATACAGAGTGGAATTCACTAATACAACAGTCAAATTGCCTAATATAAGGCCTACACTCCGTGCTCCCAAATACTGGAAGAAGTGTTATTCATTAGGTTACATGATCATCGCAGTAGCCCCATGCGGCTATAAAAAATAAATGTCCATTAAATAACACACAATAGCATGGCATATATAGATAGCGGAATAGGCCTAGCCTAAATAATATTTACTTTCTATTTTGCAGCTCAGGCAGTTATTCTAGACAAGGCTCTTCTGTGTCTTTATCATTCTCACACAAGTCATTTGCTGAATGCCAAAGCCTATACTACGCCATCTACTGGTATAACGTCATTATTGAATGCAGTTCTAAAACAAGCTCTAGACTTTTATTTTGGAAATGAAACTGGAAGCTGCAAAGCAACTCTAATGTCTGGGCTAGAGTTGCTTGATTGACTAGCTAACTTCAACTAGCTACAGTACGTTCGCTTCATGTCCTTTGCAGGTGCCACATTACTGACAAAAGTTTGTACGCATAAAAAAAGATCTGTAACCGAATAAAGGGAGATGTAAAGTTAGAATTGAACGTGTAAATGTTAATTCATAGTCGTAACATAGGGTTTGTACGTTTATAGATCTAATTTCATGTTTACGTTTCATGCATGGCTTTTCTTACTATCCTAACAATTTACTTATGGATTTTCTTATGATCTTAACGATAGGTACGTTCAACCTTTTGGCAGCTATCTCGCTCCATACATGTGCTTTGTCAGTGGTTGCAAAGTAGGGCTCAGCCAGGAGGTGATGGACAGTCGGAAGAGAGAATGAAATTGTAGGAGGGACATACCAGTGGTTTCAAATTTCACATACTATGTCACACGGGCTCAGATATACTACTGTGTTCGTGGGAACCAGGGCTATCGCTCAATGCAAGCAATTTTGATCTACGGTGTCCACAGATCGATTTAAAGGGGAAAATATTGGTTAGAACTGGTACCAGAACCACACAGGTCCCCAAATCAGGGGACCTTACATCTAGGAGTGATTAAGACCATAACATGATGCAGTCACCACTATGCTTGAAAATATGGAGCGTTGTTCTCAGTAATGTGTTCTATTGGGTTTGCCCTGAACTTAACACTTTCTATTCAGGACAAAAAGTGAAATCCTTTTTTTGCACTATTACTTTTTTAAACAAGATTCATGTTTTGGAATATTTTTATTCTCAACAGGCTTCCTTCTTTTCACTCTGTCATTAAGGTTAGTATTGTGGAGTAAGTACAATGTTGTTGCTCCATCATCAGTTTCCTCCTATCACAAACATTCAACTCTGTAACTGTTTTAAAGTCACCATTGGCCTCATGGTGAAATCCCAGAATGGTTTCCTTCCTCTCCGGCAACTGAGTCAGGAAGGATGCATATATCTTTGAAGTGATTGGGTGTATTAATACACCATTCAAAGTGTAATTAATAACTTCATCATGCTCAATGGAATATTCAATATCTACTTTTTTTTACCCATCTACCAATAGTGTGTCCTTCTGACCACCCTGGTCTTTGTGGATGAATCTGTGTTTGAAATTCACTGCTCGACTGAGGGACTTTACAGATAATTGTATGTGTGGGATACAGAGATGAGGTAGTCATTCAACAATCATGCTTATAACTTTAACTAGGTCACACATAGTGAGTCCATGCAACTTAATATGTGACTTGTTAAGTATATTTTTGCTCCTGAACTTATTTAGGTTTGCCATAACAAAGGGGTTGAATATTTGACAGAAGACATTTCAGCTTTTCATGTTTAATTATACAGCAGAAATGTCTACTTTGACATTATGAGGTATTGTGTGTAGGCCAGTGATACAATACCTCAATTTAATCCATTTTAAATTCAGGCTGTAACATAGCAAAATGTGGAAAAGTCAAGGGGTGTGAATAATTTCTGAAGGCACTGTATGTAAAGGTCTGATAAACGAGTCCCCATGCCTCTTCCTGATGTGACAGCCTCTCCATCATCTAACTGCCAATGTGGATGAATGTCTCAACTCAGAGTATTCCTCAGCTCCTGACAACATATCCCCAAATGTGTGGCGTGAGACCTGCACCTTCCACCTGCCTCTCTCATCGCCTTGCCTTTGTGGGAATGAATTGCCCATTTGGGGCTAAAATCATAATAGACAGAGAGAAACAGCATTGTAATTATGTGTAATTATGAATGAGTAAGCCCATTGTGTTCCAGATTGGTGGCCAGGACAGGCAGAAGAAGAGCTTTACAGCAGAAGATCTGCCAGGGCCCCAATCTCTGGTTTCCCTGTATTGAAAGTAGAGAGAGACAGAGGCACTCTGGCAATAGGAACCAGTCTTCACATGTGTCATCTGCTTAAATACAAAAGAGCCAGTGAGCTCAAACAGCATAGCTAGTTATAAATAGCGTAGTGCCTCTGCATGCTTTTACTAAATTGCTTCTCCCCTGTCTTCACTGTGTCTGTCATTAAGATGCACTCAGTTCACTCAGTAATGGACATGCTGCTGATGATTCACCCTGGCCTGTACACGCTTGTCATTTGGGCCTAAATATATGCCTGTATACAAACAAGCACACTCACACAGCTCTACAAGCTCACACACACAATACAACAAACATGCGATGTGACTGAACGTTTATCATCAGAAGGTACAGTAGTTAGCTAGCTGAATTACCGTAAACTCTGAAAACAAATGTGTTATAACAATACACATGATTGAGTATGAATTTGTATTTCACATCACTGCTACTAACTACATAGACGCAGGTAAAAGTAGTCTCCCATGGTGGGAGGAAGTCTGCCTAAATGCACATCAGTTCATCCATAAAAACAGAATAGAATTGACACAAAGCCTGCATAATGGGCGACTTCTCTGTTCTGATCTTCTACCTTTCCTTTATCTAAAGTTTCTCAGCAAATTACAACATGGATTCTGTGCTCTTATGCATAGAAAGCCATTGTATGAATTATGTGTGGGAGAATGTAATTAATAAAACCGAGTCCAATTGAACTGTGACAGATCCCCTCGATTCAAGTAGACTGAGAGACATGCAACCTTCTCGCCACATTGTACCTCATTTGTCAATCTATTAAGCCAAAAAGAGAACTACTACAGACTGTGACTAAAGAGGTTTATGTTTGAAAAATGCCTAACATTCCAACTTGTACAGACCTCTATTAACTCTAAGATGACTATCCAATTCATCAACTCATAGATAACCTTAATAGGCCCCTCTGATTTGTATTAGAGCACCGTGAAACATAGAATAATTCAAAAATAGTAATAAAAACACCCCACACTGTAGTATCAACACCTCTAACATGTCACGCCCAATATTCTCAGATATTGACCATGCAAATCTATCTCCTATTACTGAGGAAGAGGAAGGAGAGGAGATAGGTCCAGGAGCATGTCTACCACAGGAAGACATTTCCATAGAAGCCCACCCTGTCTTGCTGCTTCTCACCAGCCTGGTCTACCTGCTCAGGGAAGTGGGTCCCCACACAAACGTTCACAGGCTCCCGCAGATCATCAGGAAGTGACCTCATCTTCCTCTTGTGCTCCGCCAGGGCCCCCTGACTGGGCTACAGACAGGTGGACGTGAGAGGTCAAAGAGGGTGAGTGGGTGAGAGAGAGACTCATAACCCAATCTGGCTCGTAACAAAGAGGGAGACAACGCGGAGATAAAGAAATAGCAAACATATTTATTAATTACAGGATTAACTAAATGTCAATATAATTAACCCTTATAGATGTATACTGTATGTTATCCGAAGGTCAAGGAGGATGACCTCTGCTTCCCTGCGTTCAGGTCTGCATGATATTTAATTTTGGAAGCATGAACTGGAAAATCTGAAGCCTATACGTGCATCAAAAAAAAATCCATATGATGTTCACACGTCAGCATTGGAACAATTCTGTATCTAGCACATGTTGGAACACAAGATAGAATTCCACATTTGTAATTTGTCTACCAGTAATCATATAGGATCTGTACATGCTTAAGATTGAACTGTGTGCATTATGCGTTATTACATGTGTTAGCTCATCTGCGTATTGGATGGCCAAGGCCTGGATGGCCAATCTGTTGTAACAACATTTACGACAACCGCCACTATATACCAATGCATGCGTACAGACATGTACGGACAGGTGTGTGTATGTGAATGTGTCAGACCAGGGTTCAAATACATGTGTATTTGATTATTTGTTATTTGCATACTTACTTTCTGTGTATTTGAGTATCTTCAAGTAACATGGACCAAATCAAGTATTTCTTTTGGAATTATTTGAAAGTATTTTCAAACAATTTCCTATAAATAGCTTACAGTTTGAAAATATTTTCAAATACTTCTTCCAAAAACATTATTTCAAATACTCCTAGGACCTGGGTTCAAATGAATGGGAGTATTTATGTGTATTTGAAAATGCTCTATGTATTTAAGTTTTTTCAAATACATGCCAGTGCTTTCCAAGTGTATTTCCAATTACATTGCAATATTCAACTACTTGTATTTTCAAAAAAATATATGTGAATACTTACTTCAAAATGTATGTGAAAGTAAATAAAATAATTGGTGTGTGTGTGTGTAGGGGTGTGTGTTTGTTTACAGCACCTGATTGGCCAGGCCTGGTGTCTCTTCACCAGAGTATCCTGCTGAGGACTGCTGTCTGTAGACTACAGTACCAATGCGTGTCAATGAGGGCAGAGACTTTGAATGGCTGTGTGTGAATGCCAAGCAAGCGTGAATGCCTGAAGGACACGAAGAGTATGTCTGTAAACAGTTCATCTGGTCAGTTACTCTACCCGTTACAAATTAGATGGTACAGTACAGTGGCAAGAAAAAGTATGTGAACCCTTTGTAATTACCTGGATTTCTGCATAAATTGGTTATCAAATTTGATCTGATCTGATCAATAGACAAACATAGTGTGCTTAAACTAATAACACAAATTTTTTTGTATTTTTCTTGTCTATATTGAATATATCCTTTAAACAATCACAGTGAAGGCTGGATAAAATATGTGAACCACTAGGCTAAGGGCTTCTTCAAAAGCTAATTGGAGTCAGGAGTCAGCTAACTTGGAGTCCAATCAATGAGATTGGAGATGCTGGTTAGAGCTGCCTTGCCCTATAAAAAACACACAACATTTGAGTTTGCTATTCACAAGAAGCATTGCCTGATGTGAACCATGCCTCGAACAAAAGAGATCTCAGGAGACCTATTTAAGAATTTAAGAATTTTTAAGATTAAGAATTTTTGACTTGCAGAAAAGGGTTACAAAAGTATCTCTAAAAGCCTTGATGTTTATCAGTCCATGGTAAAGACAAATTGTCTAGAAATGGGGAAAGTTAAGCATTGTTGTTACTCTCCCTAGGAGTGGCCACCCTGCAAAGATGACTGAAGAGCACAGCACTGAATGCTCAATGAGGTTAAGAAGAATCCTAGAGTGTCAGCTAAAGACTTACAGATATCTCTGGAACATGCTAACATCTCTGTTGACGATTCTACAATTAGTAAAACACTAAACAGGAATGGTGTTCATGGGAGGACACCATGGAAGAAACCACTACTGTCAAAAAAGTCTGAAGTTTGCAAAAGTGGACCTGGATATTCCACAGCGCTACTGGCAAACTATTCTGTGGACAATGAAACTACAGTTGTTGTTTGGAAGGAACACACAACACTATGTGTGGGAAAAAAAGGCACAGCACACCAACATCAAAACCTCATCCCAACTGTAAAGTATGGTGGAGGGAGCATTATGGTTTGGGGCTACTTTGCTGCCTCAAGGCCTGGACATATTGCTATCATCGACGGAAAAATGAATTCCCATGTTTATCAAGACATTTTGCAGGAGAATGTTAGGCTCTGTCAGCCAACTGAAGCTCAGCAGAAGTTGAGTGATGCAACAGGACAACGACCCAAAACACAGAAGTAAATCAACAACAGAATGGCTTCAACAGAAGAAAATACGCCTTCTAGAGTGGCCCAGTCAGAGTCCTGACCTCAACCCGATTGAGATGCTTTGGCATGACCTCAGGAAAGCGGTTCACACCAGACATCCCAAGAATATTGCTGAACTGAAACAGTTTTGTAATGAGGAATGGTCCAAAATTCCTCCTGACCGTTGTGCAGGTCTGATCCGCAACTACAGAAAACGTTTGGTTGAGGTTATTGCTGCCAAAGGAGGGTCAACCAGTTATTAAATCCAAGGGTTTACATACTTTTCCCACCCTGCACTGTGAATGTTTACACAGTGTGTTCAATAAAGACATGAAAACGTATAATTGTTTGTGTGTTTTTAATTTAAGCAGACTGTTTGTCTATTGTTGTGAGCTAGATGAAGATCAGATGAAATTTTATGAACAATTTATGCAGAAATCCATGTATTTCCAAAGGGTTCACATACTTTTTCTTGCCACTCAGGAGGTGCAACCTGAGAGGAGATCAATACTGATGGGTCACAATAGATTAGACAATTCCATCAAGTGGTCTTTTGTTGTGTTGACCAAATAAGTTATCACATTATAACCCCTCTCTGAAATGCAAACTACCAGTAAAACGTTTTAGAACAGCTACTCATTCAAGGGTTTTTCTTTATTTTTTAGTATTTTCTAAATTGTAGAATAATAGTGAACACATCAAAACAATTAAATAACACATGTAGTAACCAAAAAAGTGTTACAAATTAAAATACATTTTAGATTCTTCAAAGTAGCCTCCCTTTGCCTTGATGACAGCTTTGTACACTCTCTCAGCTTTGACATTCTCTCAACCAGCTTCATGGGGTAGTCACCTGGAATGATTTCAATTAACAGGTGTGCCTTAAAAGTTCATTTGTGGAATTTCTTTCCTTCTTAATGCATTTGAGCCAATGAGTGTTGTGACAATGTAGGGGTACTATACAGAAGATGGCCCTATTTGGAAAAGTCCAAATTATGGCAAGAACAACTCAAATAAGCAAAGAGAAATGACAGTCCATCATTACTTTAAGACATGAAGGTCAGTCAATATGTAACATTTCAAGAACTTTGAAAGTTTCTTAAAGTGCAGTTGCAAAACCCATCAAGCGCTATGATGAAACTGGCTCTCATGAGGATCGCCACAGGAAAGGAAGACCTAGAGTTACCTCTGCTGCAGAGGATAAGTTCATTAGAGTTACCAGCCTTGGAAATTTCTGCCCAAATAAATGCTTCACAGAGTTCAAGTAACAGACACATCTCAAAATCAACTGTTCAGAGGAGACTGTGTGAATCAGGCCTCCATGGTCAAATTTCTGCAAAGAAACCACTACTAAAGGCCACCAATAATAAGAAGAGACTTGCTTGGGCCAAGAAACACGAGCAATGGACATTAGACCGGTGGAAATCTGTCCTGATATTCGGTTCCAACCGACTTGTCTTTGTGAGACATCGTGTGGGTGAACGGATGATCTCCGCATGTGTATTTCCCACCGTAAAGCATGGAGGAGGATGTGTTATGGTGTTGGGGTGCTTTGTTGATGACACTGTCTGTCATTTATTTAGAATTCAAGGCACACTTAACCAGCATGGCTACTAAAGCATTCTGCAGCAATACACTGCTTAGTGGGACTATCATTTGTTTTTCAACAGGACAATAACCCAACACACCTCCAGGCTGTGTAAGGGCTATTTTACCAAGAAGGAGAGTGATGGAGTGCTGCATCAGATGACTTGGCCTCCACAATCCCCCGACCTCAACCAAATTGAGATGGTTTGGGATGAGTTGGACCGCAGGGTGAAGAAAAATCAGCATTCAAGTGCTCAGCATATCTGGGAGCTCCTTCAACACTTTTGGAAAAGCATTCCAGGTGAAGCTGGTTGAGAGAATTCCAAGAGTGTGCAAAGCTGTTATCAAGGCAAATGGTGGCTATTTGAAGAATCTCAAATATAAAATGTTATTTTATTTGTTTAACACTTTTTTGGTTACTACATGATTCCATATGTGGCACGTGTGTCTGCGTGTGAGTGAACAGACAGGGTGGTCGTGAATGAATCAAATTTCTGTACAATACACTTCAGGGAAAGCTCTTTCAGTCAGTGTAACCATAGTTACTCTCCCTGTCTACCACAGTAGATAATGATAATGAAAACCATGTGAATTTCTGAATGTGGATGTGGAAAGCCCTGCAATAGTTACAGAGACACGTGTACATCCTGGTCTTGCCATTAAAGTAATAGACCTGAGACATCTATAATTATAATCTGTAATAGCAGGTTCTATTTTAACTCAAAAGGAATATACTTGCCACTGTATCAGTCTTGGCAGACTCCTCAGCCAGGCCCACGCTCACTGCCCTTTTCAGCCTAAGTATATATATAAAAATAATCTAATTGATTATGTTACCATTAAACTTTGTAGTCTATGTCTAAAATGAAGATGTTCCAACTCAGAACACAGCAGCACTCTACCACGTGCAAACAATTTTGCTTTCCAACCTGCATTTAAAGCTCCTAATACAAGAACATTATTGTTTGTACTGTACCAGTACATTGAACAATGATTGAATCAATGAGTTGAATGAGTGGTCTTTTATGTGATTCCATAAGTACACATTCAGCTCATCTTGCCTTGTCTGAACCTGAGCGCTTTGACTGCCCTTACTTCTTAGTCTCCTTGGATTCACTTGGGGAGGAAACAGACAACACTCGTCACTGGAGATGATTTTGAGGCCATTTAAGTGAAAGCCTCACTCAGCCCATTACATGAAAACTACCATTCCAAAAATATATTCTGCAGCCAGGCTGTAAGATATTGTTCCAGTTCATATTTTTTAAGTATAAGGGGTAATTAAAGATGTCCAGTATCTGTTTGATAAGTAAAAACAGAAGGTATCTTATCCCTTATACTGCTGTTTGAACACCTGGTGGCTAATGGCTGGCCTTAGATAACCATCTGCCGGCTGGAGACACTGGATTACAATCACACGCACTCCCTGTCTCATATACACATATACAGTGCCTTGTGAAAGTATTCACCCCCTTGGGATTTTTCCTATTTTGTTGCCTTACACAACCTGGAATTAAAATAGATTTTTGGGGGGTTTGTATCATTTGATTTACACAACATGTGTGTGTGTGTGTGTGTGAAGGTAATCCAGTGTAATCCAAACAGATACTGGACCACTTTGAAGATGCAAACAACTTTTTATTGTAAAACAAACAAGAAATAAGACAAAAAACAGTAAACTTGGGGGTGCATAACTATTCACCCCCCAAAGTCAATACTTTGTAGAGCCACTTTCTTGCAGCAATTATGTCTATATAAACTTGGTATATCTAGCCATTGGGATTTTTGACCATTCTTCAAGGCAAAACTGCTCCAGCTCCTTCAAGTTGGATGGGTTCCTGCTGGTGTACAGCAATCTTTAAGTCATACCACAGATTCTAAATTGTATTGAGGTCTTGGCTTTGACTAGGCCATTCCAAGACATTTACATTTCCCCTTAAACCACTCAAGTGTTGCTTTAGCAGTATGCTTAGGGCCATCGTCCTGCTGGAAGGTGAACCTCCGTCCCAGTCTCAAATCTCTGGAAGACTGAAACAGGTTTCCCTCAAGAATTTCCCTGTATTTAGCGCCATCCATCAGTCCTTCAATTCTGACCAGTTTCCCAGTCGCTGCCGATGAAAAATGGTGGGATGGTTTTCTCGGGGTGATGAGAGGTGTTGGGTTTGTGCCAGACATAGCATTTTCCTTGAAGGCCAAAAAGCTCAATTCTAGTCTCATCTGACCAGAGTACCTTTTATTCTTTCAGCAATGGCTTTTTTCTGGCCACTCTTCTGTAAAGCCCAGCTCTGTGGAGTGTACGACTTAAAGTGGGCCTATGGACAATTATTCCAATCTCCGCTGTGGAGCTTTGCAGATCCTTCAGGGTTATCTTTGGTCTCTTTGTTTCCTCTCTGATTAATGCCCTCCTTGCCTGGTCCGTGAGTTTTGGTGGGCGGCAGGTTTATTGTGGGTGCCATATTCTTTCAATTTTTTAATAAGGGATTTAATGGTGCTTCGTGGAGGTTTCTGATATTTTTTTATAATCCAACCCTGATCTGTACTTCTCCACAACTTTGTCCCTGACCTGTTTGGAGAGCTCCTTGGTCTTCATGGTACCGCTTGCTTGGTGGTGCCCCTTGCTAAGTGGTTTTGCAGACTCTCGGGCCTTTCAGAACAGGTGTATATATACTGAGATCATGTGACACTTAGATTGCAAACAGTTGGACTTTATTTAATTAATTATGTGACTTCTGAAGGTAATTGGTTGCACCAAATCTTTAGGGGCTTCATAGCAAAGG
The DNA here is from genome assembly GCF_002021735.2 of Oncorhynchus kisutch. Taxonomy (NCBI): domain Eukaryota; kingdom Metazoa; phylum Chordata; class Actinopteri; order Salmoniformes; family Salmonidae; genus Oncorhynchus; species Oncorhynchus kisutch. Next base: position 35,852,565 of record NC_034180.2, read on the forward strand.
GGGTGAATACATATGCTGTCTCAACTTCCGCCGAAGTCGGCGCCTCTCCTTGCTCGGGCGGCGTTTCTTCGGTCGACGTCACCGGCTTTTTAGCCATCGCCTCTCCATTTTTCATGTATCCATTTGTTTAGTCTTGTTCCCTATGCACCTGGTTTTCATTCCCCAATCAATCTACATGTATTTATTCCTCTGTTCCGCCATCATGTCTTTGTGTAAGATTGTTTGTGTTATGTTTGTATTGTTGACGCGCCAGACTGGCTTGTTTTTTTCCGTGTTATTTTTCACAAAGATGTTTATTGTTAAACATAATTCTTGTGACTGTTTTCGCTACCAGTGCACACACTTTTGACATATGCACGCACCACTTTTCTGTTGTAATTTAAATTTTATTTTTTAAACAAGTTATTTATTTCATTTCACTTCACTAATTTGGACTATTTTGTGTATGTCCATTACATGAAATCCAAATAAAAATCTATTTAAACTACAGGTTGTAATGCAACAAAGTAGGAAAAACACCAAGTGGGGTGAATTATTTTACAAGGCACTGTATAAGCACACACACACACACACACACACACACACACACACACACACACACACACACACACACACACACACACACACACACACACACACACACACACACACACACACACATATATATATATATATACAGTGGGGCAAAAAAGTATTTAGTCAGCCACCAATTGTGCAAGTTCTCCCACTTAAAAAGATGAGAGAGGCCTGTAATTGTCATCATAGGTACACTTCAACTATGACAGACAAAATGAGGAAAATAAATCCAGAAAATCACATTGTAGGATTTTTAATGAATTTATTTGCAAATTATGGTGGAAAATAGTATTTGGTCACCTACAAACAAGCAAGATCTCTGACTCTCACAGACCTGTAACTTCTTCTTTAAGAGGCTCCTCTGTCCTCCACTCGTTGCCTGTATTAATGGCACCTGTTACAGGCCTCTCTCATCTTTTTAAGTGGGAGAACTTGCACAATTGGTGGCTGACTAATGACTTTTTTGCCCCACTGTACGTATGTACGTACAAGCAAGATTTCTGGCTCTCACAGACCTGTGAGAGGCTTCTTTAAGAGGCTCCTCTGTCCTCCACTCGTTACCTGTATTAATGCCACCTGTTTGAACTTGTTATCAGTATAAAAGACACCTGTCCACAACCTCAAACAGTCACACTCCAAACTCCACTATGGCCAAGACCAAAGAGCTGTCAAAGGACACCAGAATCAAAATTGTAGACCTGCACCAGGCTGAGAAGACTGAATATGCAATAGGTAAGCAGCTTGGTTTGAAGAAATCAACTGTGGGAGCAATTATTAGGAAATGGAAGACATACTAGACCACTGATAATCTCCCTCGATCTGGGGCTCCACGCAAGTCTGGTTCATCCTTGGGAGCAATTTCCAAATGCCTGAAGGTACCATATTCATCTGCACAAACAATAGTACGCAAGTATAAACACCATGGGACCTCGCAGCCGTCATACCGCTCAGGAAGGAGAGGCGGTCTGTCTCCTAGAGATGAACGTACTTTGGTGCAAAAAGTGTAAATCAATCCCAGAATAACAGCAAAGGACCTTCTGAAGATGCTTGAGGAAACAGGTACAACTGTATATATATCCACAGTAAAATGAGTCCGATATCGATACAACCTGAAAGGTCGCTCAGCAAGGAAGAAGCAACTGCTCCAAAACCGCCATAAAAAAGCCAGACTACGGTACTTTTTGGAGAAATGTCCTCTGGTCGGATGAAACAAATAGAACTGTTTATGGCCATAATGACCATCGTTATGTTTGGAGGAAAAAGAGGGAGGCTTGCATTCCAAAGAACACCATCCCAACAGTGACGCACGGGGGTGGCAGCATCATGTTGTGGGGGTGCTTTGCTGTAGGAGGGACTGGTGCACCTCACAAAATAGATGGCATCATGAGGGAAGAAAATGATGTTGATATTTTGAAGCAACATCTCAAGACATCAGTCAAGAAGTTAAAGCTTGGTCGCAAATGGGTCTTCCAAATGGATAATGACCCCAAGCATTCTTCCAAAGTTGTGGCAAGATAGTTTAAGGACAACAAAGTCAAGGTATTGGAGTGGCCATCACAAATCCCTGACCTCAATCCCATAGAAAATTTGCGGGCAGAACTGAAAAGGCGTGTGCGAGCCAGGAGGCCTACAAACCTGACCAGTTACACCAGCTCTGTCAGAAGGGGTGGGCCAAAATTCACCCAACTTATTGTGTGAAGCTTGTGGAAGGCTACCCAAAACGTTTGACCCAAGTTTAACAATTTAAAGGCAATGTGTCAAGATGTGTATGAAGACGAAGTCAGGTGCAGGAGAGCAGAGTATGATTAAATAAAGCGCACTTTATTATAGTTCCAAACCGGGAGCACAACAAAACAAACGCGCTCAAAAAACAGAACAATAAAGTGAAAGAGCTTAACGAACATCACTAGACATGAAAACAATTACACACAAAACATGATGGAAAACAGAGGGTTAAATACAAGTAGATTGATTGGGGAAATGAAAACCAGGTGTGTATGACAACAAGACAAGACAAATGGACACATGAAAAATGGAGTATATAAAAACGACTAACACAACCTTTGCCATGCACTTGCATGCACTCGTGTGACTGTGACTGCCTGAGACCTGACTATGACATGCTGGTGAGAAATGGTTAGGGTGCTCAGTGGTTAGGGTGCTCAGGTGAATAGTCACAGGTGTAAGTTCATTACACACTATTGGCTTTGAATAAACACACCTTACCTGAACTGCTCATCCAGTACATGGATGCAATGTAAACAATAAAGACATGCTTGAATAAGAGATACATTATGTTTATGCAAAGAACTATCAAAAATATCCTTAATATCGAATTAACTCTGGCAGTTTGTCTGAACTTCACTGTACCTCTTCCTCTTCTTCATCTGATCACACTGCTCCATCCACAGAGCTCTGAGATCCACCTGCAGCCTCCCCTTCTGCTCCATCCCCCTCTTCCCTAGGGACGGTCTCTGCCGTCTCACCATCAGAGACCAGGTTTTAGACATGACATGGCGAAGGGGACAATAGTCTGCTGCTGATCCCTACAGTAATACCCAGAGGGGGATGGATGATCCATAGAGATCCTATTAAATTACTAGAGGGGCTATCCCATAAACTCTCAATGTTCCATAATGGGGTGAAAATGGCAGCCATATTGATCAGGGAGAACTCCTAAACCTTTCTAATTGGAATGAATGACAGTATAGGCATAATTAATATTTGACGTCTGCATGAAAATAAAAGTAAGGCATGTGATATATCATAAATTGATTAATAGAATTAGTGACAACTTTATTACAAATTTCTGTATAAATAGCCTCTAAAATATATGTAAACAGACCATAGCGTGTATGTTTTCTTAGAAAGCTGTGAGAGCTATTAGTCCTATCATCAACAGATTTCAGCCAGTGTATGGCTGTGGACTGACTACATAGTCTGAATGGAATGTTGGCATATTGGCAGTTCAGTTGAACAAGTATTGGAATCATTCCTCTAAAACTGTCTGACTAGCTAGCTAACAAAGCTAGTGCAGATAAATTCAAATTCATTATTTTACACAATATCTTATCACATCGCTGGCAAACCATGTATGAACAACTCCCTGACCAAAATGTCTGACCTTTATCCCATTATAAGAAGGTTCATACCCAATCTATTTTCTAATTATATGGGATGATCTTTGTAAACTCACGGGGCTCTATCAATGGCTCCAGGGGCGTTATCAGGCCTCCACATCACTGCCTCACATAGAGGTCTGTTACTTCATCCTAGGAGCAGTATGCTGATTTAAAGTAGGATCCTAGGGCCAGGATGTTTTCCTGATAAAGTAACCTGACCAGGAAATGGTCAGATAAAACTCCTGGTCCTATTACTCAACAAAGCGTCCGGGTACAAGCCTAGAATTGTTCTTCCACAAGCAATAAATGTTTCTAGTTAAAAACATATCTTACACATTACATTTGAGTCATTTAGCAAGCACATTTAGAGGATATTTTTATCCCTTCATTAAGTGCTCTACCAAGAAAAACACATTAGCTGAGGAATATTCCAAATCTCCCTGAAGCTAATTATTATAAGTCTAAATATAATTCTTGTTAATTAAACTGGCCAAGAGAAAAACAACATGAATACATTCTGTGTGTCTGCCATCACCCCTAGTGGATGAGATTAAAATAAAACATGAATTTGTTGAGTCATAAAACTTTAACTACAGAGGGCTTAAAAACATCTAGGAGTGTATTCCATTAATATTTTTTTCTTCATGGCGTTCTTCTTGAGCGCTTTGAATGTGTCACTGTATTTCTGGATGAGCTGCTCTACTTTCTTCTGGAACTTCTTCTCCAGTTCCTTTATGTCCTCACAGGCAACTGTGGACAGCTCTGAAAGAGGACACATATGATATATGAATTTCAGAGGCTCCTTAGAGCATCCTCCTTAGTGAATTTCCTGAAAATAAAAATACTGAAACATTAAAAAAGTTATCCTTTTTAGATTAAACTATACTAAATATATTCACATCACCAAATAATTGATTAAACACACTGTTTCACAATGAAGGTCTACAGTAGCATCAACAGCACTGTGTAGGGTAGCACCATGGTGTAGCTGGAGGACAGCTAGTGTCCGGCCTCATCTGGGTACATTGACTTCAATACAAAATCTAGGAGGCTCGTAGTTCTCACTCCCTTCCATAGGATTACACAGTAATTAGGACGTCCTCCAACCTATCAGCTCTTGCAGTATGAACTGACATGTTGTTCACCCAATTAAAGGATCAGATAATTAATCTAGTACTAAAAGCATAAGCTACAGCTAGCTAGCACTGCAGTGCATAAACCGTTGGTGAGTAGTTGACTCAAAGAGAGAAAAAGATAATAGTTTAACAGTTTTGAACAGAATCATTTAAAGGAGAAGAAAGAGAGACAGAGAGAGAGAGCTATATTTCATAGTATTTTTTACTTTCACTTACTTAGCTAGCAAATGCAGCTGGCTAGTTCAGCCTACTCAAACACCCGGCTCAAATAGAGAGGGATGCTAAGGTAGCTAGCTGGCTATCCAACATTGGAACTCTTCCAAGTCAAGGTAAGCTTTTGGTTTTGTAACGATGCATGCTGAGAGTCGGGAAGCAAGTTGAGGGAGTGAGTGTTTTAATAAATAAACACAACATAATACAAAATAAGAAACCCAAACAACGCACAGACATGACACAGCAACAGAAACAATAATGCCTGGGGAAGGAACCAAAGGGAGTAGCAGGTAGCCTAGTGGTTAGAGTGTTGGACTTGTAACTGAAAGGTTGCAAGATCGAATCCCCGAGCTGACAAGTTAAAGATCTGTCGTTCAGCTCCTGAACAAGTCATTTAACCCACTGTTCCTAGGCTGTCATTGAAAATAAGAATTTGTACTCACTTGACTTGCCTAGTTAAATAAAGGTATAAAAAATATATATAGGGAAGGTAATCATGGTAGTGATGGAGTCCAGGTGAGTCTGATGACGCACATGTGCGGGTAATGATGGTGACAGGTGTGTGCCATATTGAGCAGCCTGGTGACCTAGAGGCTGGAGAGGGAGCACACATGACAGTACCCCCCTCTGTGTTCGGCTCCAGCCGCAGGACGCCAATCAAAGGGACGATCCCAGGGATGAGGAGAGGCCCAGTCACCCCTGTTGATGTGCGGGAACCTGTCGCCTGCGTGGGAACCTGACAGGCACTGGAGCCTGGAGATGTGACATGAGAGCCTGATGAACTAGCGGAGGCAGGGCATGAGAGCCTGTAGCGGCTCCTGGACCTGATGTCATTCCCACCAAAAAAACTAAAAACACTCCCTGATGCTTCCCTTAGGTGAGGTGTTATTCTGTAATGATGAGCACTGAGAGTTGGGAAGCAAGTTCAGGGAGTGAGTATATAAATAAACACTACAAAATAAGAAGCACAGACATGACATAGAAATAATAATGCCTGTGGAAGGAACCAAAGGAGTGACATAAAAAGGGAAGGTAATCAGGGAAGTGATGGAGTCCAGGTGAGTCTGATGACGTGCAGGTGCGCGTAATGATGGTGACAGGTGTGTTCCATAACGAGCAGCCTAGAGGCTGGAGAGGGAGCACACGTGACAGGTTTTATTAATTTATTGCCACCGGGACCCACCGGTGTAACTGCTAAACTACTTGCTGACTGTACTCCGTACTGCATGATTGTAGTGGATTTACTAACATTTTAGTTTTAGTTGCTATGTTGATTATGGCGTTAGCTAACATTGTGACAACAATATAGGCTGTATGTAGCGGTTAGGATTTGAAGGTTTGGCTTGGAACGTTTTTTTTGCTAGGTCACAGACAGCTGATGTGTTGTGAACTGAAGTCCACAAGCGAAGGGAACATGTAAGAGGAATTATACGATCAAAGGGATTATGCTGTTTGTATGTGGTTGGTATGAAAGTGAACTGTGCTTGTGTGTGAGCAGGGATGTATTCATTCTGCCAATTCTGTTGAAAAACGTTTATTAACTGGAAGCAAGCTGAACGAAAAGAGAATAAACATACCTGAACTCTTGTTTGCAACTGTTGGACTAATGATTACACCCTAGATCCGCTAGATGCAGGCAAGAGTGTGCAAGGCATTATTGAACGTGTCAAGGTCAATCAACTTGATTGCTCAAATTTCTATCAACCTATACACCTATGTTGTAAACTTTCATTTATAGGCTAGGTTGTAGCAACCTCATGATGGGTATAGGGATAATTAGAGTATCATGTAGTTGTCTAAACTTATCGATGTTACATTGAGCTGGGTGAATGGAATATGAATGACAGTCATCCAATATGCTGTAATATAAATAAGGGAAAGGGGGATACCTAGTCAGTTGTACAACTGAATGTACCTTCTGCATTTAACCCAACCCCTCTGAATCGGCAATGCTCATGAAAAAAAACATCCTCCCTCATCTTAAATGCACCAACCGCCACTGATGTGTTTCCTTCTTACAACACAGGAGAGTCACTGGTGTTACCTTCATTGGCATCTACAGGAGTGGAGTCCTCAGGTGCAGGATGAGCTGGGCTCAGATGGAGGGTCAGGAGCCACAGCAGGGTCAGCAACAGGAGTGGATTCCAGTGGAGGCTGCTGAGGGGAGAATGGCTCATAATAATGGCAGGAACGGAAATAATGGAATGGCATCAAACACCATTCAACTGACTCCTCTCCAGTCATTACCACAAGCCCGTTCTCCCCAATTAAGGTGCCACCAACCTCCTGTGGAGGATTCAACATCTGGATCAGGGGTAGGGACGACCTTGGGGTCAGGAGTCAACTCTGTGGCTGGTTCAGCCTCTGGGTCAACCTTAGGGAGGCCCTCAGGCTCTGGAAAGGTTAACAACAGATGGCTGAATGATTGGGGCAGGTTCATCCTCCACACTGACAGTGTTTGGGGGTGACATTTAATCCATGTTGGGTTCAGGCTCTGAAGGGGCCTCTTCAGGAGTAGGTGGAGTATCCTGGGTACTAGTAGAAGTAGTAGTATCAGCTTAGTATCTTTAGTATAGTGAATTGAGTGGCTGCTGCCAACACACTGACAATGACACTGACTCAACTCCAGCCACTTTAATAATGGGAATTGATAGGAAATGATGTAAATATATCACTAGCCACTTTAAACAATGCTACCTTATATAATGTTACTTACCCTACATTATTCATCTCATATGCATACGTATATACTGTACTCTATATCATCGACTGCATCCTTATGTAATACATGTATCACTAGCCACTTTAACTATGCCACTTTGTTTACATACTCATCTCATATGTATATACTGTACTCGATATCATCTACTGTATCTTGCCTATGCTGCTCTGTACCATCACTCATTCATATATCCTTATGTACATATTCTTTATCCCCTTACACTGTGTATAAGACAGTAGTTTTGGAATTGTTAGTTAGATTACTTGTTGGTTATTACTGCATTGTCGGAACTAGAAGCACAAGCATTTCGCTACACTCGCATTAACATCTGCTAACCATGTGTATGTGACAAATAAAATTTGATTTGATTTGATTTGAAATCTTGGCCCTATCCAACAGGAAACAGCCTTCTTACCTGTTTCTGCAAATGCAGTCTCCTCCCGCACAGTCTGTGTTATGTTGACAAGGGGCGCCTCATAGGGGGAGACGTAGTCTGCGGATGAATGTGGGGACAGAGCACAAGTACATCAAATCCCTAACAAAGACACCATAAAACCAACCAAGCCCTGTTCACATCTTACTATGGAAATGTTTTGTTGTGAAAGGAGAACCTTAGGAGTGAAACATTTTCAGTGTTTCAATGAGCTCTGTCTGGGAATTGATTTACCTCTGTTGTCTTTGTTGCCTTCTCAGAATTCTTTGTTGGGTTGAATAAGGCATCTTGCAGAACAATACAGTGCAGAAGAGTACAGTCCCCTAGTGAAAATTTTATTTCAAATCAATGACTCTTAAAACACCATCTATAGGTGTTCTACCTATCCTACCTACACAATCATCCAATGTGAAAATTGAAATGTGAATACAAATTATTCTGTACCTTTTCTAAAAATAGAAACTGAAAGTAAGTGTACTGTACCTGCACAAGCAGCAGGGATGTAGTCCTTGACCTTGATGTACACAAAGAGAGCTGTCAGAGTGAGCGGCATGTTGCTCTCGCTGCGCAGACAGATGTGCTGGAAGCCTGCAGGGCTCAAACCCCCATGAATCAATCAGACACAGTCAGAAGCCTTCTGACTCAAGGTCTACTTCAATCAGCCTCATTGTCGGGAAGACTGGGCAGAAGTGCAGTTTAAACCCATGTAGAAATACTGTAGGTAACGCTACATGAAGTTGCTCTTATATCTGTGTAGTAAAGCTGTAATCACTCAACACTAACAACACCATGTTAATACTGCGGTTTTACTAGATTAATAGCAGTGTTACTTCACAGGTATAAGAGAAAGGTAATGCAACATGTTATCATACAGACCTGACTGAAAGGCCTCAGTGGGAATGATCCAGTGGCCCAGAAACTTCCCGCCCTCCTCGTGAACCACGATCCTGAGGGAGGCCATGTCAGGCAGCAGGATCTGTCCACACAACAAGCTTGACCCTTCTGACATGCATTCAACAAGGCAAAATGGTTAGCTTGTAGAAATTATAGTTGAACGAATGCCTTCTCAAAAACAAATGGTTCCTCGTTCCACACTGGGTTAATGGTGTTCGGTATGGGATACAACTTGGTCCGGTACTTCTTACATGCCTGTCTTCACACTCTTGTCAGAAACGGGCCTGAATAGATCTGTAAGGAATTATGATGGAGTTATGATAACGGATATATATGATACACATGAGGTTGGTGGTGCCTTAATTGGGGAAGACGGGCTTGTGGTAATGCCTGGAGCGGAATAAAACACATGGTTCCCATTCCATGATGCCATTCCATTTGCTCCGTTCCAGCCATTATTATGAGCCGTACTCCTCTCAGCAGCCTCCACTGATGATTTTTCATTTTTTTTTTTTTTTTACCTTTATTTAACTAGGCAAGTCAGTTAAATGACTGTAACGCCTTTAGAAACACATGTGGGCCTATGGTAAGGGTCTTTCTATTAACTAGGTTAACATTGAGGATTTCCTACACTGGACATCTTGTTACAACTGATAATTGATAATAATCTCCCCATTTTCTTCATGTCATTACCTTAATATATAAGGGAGGATCATAGATTCAATCAAATCAAGTTGATTTACAACCTATGTTTAACCCTTTATCATGGTTGCTGTATTGATTGATTTGTCCACAACCGTGTGGCATAAAACATTTATTTTCTGTGCTTGCATTTATGACAGTGCAAGTTGTTAAGTATGAATCAGTTAAATTTGTCATTGAACTTGAACCCTGTAAGAATCCTGGATCTAGCTGTCGGATAGTTTTATGTATAGAGATCTCAGAAATGCAGTGTAACTAGGTAACATTTTGTGTCTTTTTATGTAATGGGGTGAAAACAGTTTTCGTGGGCACAAAAATCTAAAATAATGTATGCATTGCAAAATCTAATTCTTAAAGACCTTGATACTTAAAATCTATATTGACTACTTGAACTTGGAGCTCAGAAATGTAAGCAGCCTACTGAAATAGGCCTACCTTGAAAATATGAACATTTCCTCAATTTGGTGCTTGAAATGTTCTTGTAATCATTGTACTCAATTTATAAGTTCTCATGCTCCCATATAATGATCTGTGATTTCATTTTTGATCAATTTTTGTGAGAGATGTGGGAATTTACGTTTGTTTCCCGGCGCTTCAATTGAAGGGTATTGTGCTACTCTGTTGCGGTAAAACCACATTCGGTTATTATGAGGATGACAACATCTAATGTTGGCTTCAACTTGGCTTTCCATAAAAATCATTCCTCTAAAAAAAGAACCTGGTTTTTGGTCACTTTCTCATCATAAAAACTGCGATGGTGAGATTCAAATGTTGAGATGAATTCTATCGCTATTCATGGGTTTATTATGTGTCTCTGTGTCGGCCACATAGGCTACAAAACAATCAGCATGCATCCAATCTATTTAGTCAGGCAATGTCCACATTATTCTCACATATTTTAGAATGTAATAATAATTTGAATATCAATGCATTGGCAAGACCAAAAATAAATATTTATTCTTAAACTGGTAATGGCCCACTTTTAAAAAATACTTTTTGCTTGCTTTTTTGGGGGGAGGGTTCTATATTAGGCCCTATATGTACAATTATATAAATGATACAAGTGTATAACATTGAGGTCCTTGAAGATTACAATTAAGTGCTTGAAAAAGTCCCTGAAAAACCTTGAATTGACTTGCCAAATGTCTGTATAAAGCCTGCTTAAAGGATGTATAGTCCTAGGCCTATGATGTTGTATAGGTGGAGTAATGGGCCAATTTGAAGCAAGAATACTGAATAGTGCCGATGTCTGCTGCTCTCTCTGAGATTGGAGTTAACATAATAATAATAATTACATGCCTTGATGGTCAGTGTGTTGTCAACGATGGTGTCAATCCTGTCACAGTAGGGGGCAAACTTCTTGTTACTACCGCAGAAGAGGTCATGATTGAGGAGGTAGTCTGTCCTCTGTTGAATTCAAATAAAGACATGTTGTGCTGCATTAGGAAATCTGGAGAAAGAACAACATATTTTCAGAACATTTCACAATCACATTCATGTTTCTTCACTAATGCATACAGCACAACATTTTCATGTGAGATGGATCTGCATTTTTGTGGCATGTGCAGTAGAGCAGTGTGCAACTCAAACCAGGTCAACACTGACCTGCAGTGGTGAATATAAGAAACACGTATCATCAATAAAGAAACTCTACAAATGTGCCTTATAATGACTAATAATAATAATGGGAACAATCATAAGTTATTACACCAGTTTATCAGCCATAAAACAATCCTAATCCCAGATAGATGTTATACAGTAGCTTTACCCATAGTTTGATAGTTGAGCGCCACCATCTGGCAGCCAGCATTCCAGAAGGGCTGTGGGCTGTAGTTGGACTAGTCTGGTTCCTTTAGGGTAGATTATTCTCATCTGCCTGTTATACCCGGATTGACATGTTAAGGGAGTTTGCATTCACAATGTGTGGCAGAAAATAATAATGATTTCTTAGTATTTGAGGGTAATTCAATCAGGGCTAAAGTAGCAGTTGAGAAAAGGATACCCCATAAACTCCACTGCAGTCTTGGATATCATATTCTCCCATTTGGTCTCCACAAAAGATGAGATGAGGTAGCTCTTGTTTTTCTCTGTCCACAGGATAATGAGAGGGTGTAATGAGGTCTGTGTGTAGCTGGTGTAGAGGAGTCCGGCGCAGGACAGCAGATATGAGTCAATAAACATACTTTATTCAACATATACAAATGCAATACAAAAAAGAGAGACCACATTAATGGACCATACTACATACAAACAATTACTCACAAACAGACATGGGGGGAAGAGCGGGAGCAGGCGTGACAGATTCAATGCAAACAAGACACAGTGGCACTGGAGAAATATGATAAGATGAACACATAGGCCTATCTCTCTGTTCATTCTTAGCCTGACATTTCAGTGATTTGTGTGGTATTAAAAAAATATTCTACTAATATGTGTCAAATAACGTGGATTTGCATAATATGTTTATGGCCCGCTATCAAAATTCCTGCTTTGCCATGTAATGCTTACAGAATGAAGAAAGGTTTTTAGTACTGCATATCCAGGCTCTGGTCTGTCCACGAAGTGAAGGTAAACGGTAGACATGTTCTCTGTATCCACTTTATCTTTTAATTATTATTTTGGGTATAAGGGAGGATCACCTGTTTTTTACAAATATATTTTGCTGAAGAGAGGGCCATCCATTTTCAATTCAAAGAGGTCCGATTTTCTCCATGTAATCCTTATTATAAATAACGTTCACTCCCTGAATGAGCTGGAGGCAGGCCAAACATCATCAAGCCTGGAGGAAATCAGTGTTTGACAGTAAACTATGCTGAGGCGTTTGGTTTGGTCTGTGTACCAGTTATAGCGGAGCTCTGGGTGCCCTTAAATGGCAGTGTTGAGTGAAGGGGCCATGAGATGTGTGGTGTGGTGTGGAGTGCAGTGGAGAGGCTGCTGTGCTGCACACATGCTCCAGTGCCCAGGCCCAATATGACACTCTGTATTGTGTCTCAATTGACACCTGCTGGCAGAGCCCCAAAAAAAGCTGTCACTGTGAGATGTAAAGCAGGGGCCACTTCCTGGTACACTGTTTCTGTAGGCACTGAGGTCTGGACTACGGTTGTAACACTCTCTATCATTAGTAACACTCTATCTCTGTTGTCTGTCTGAGTCTTAATGAATGAGGTATGTGTTTATGGGGACTACAAGAGGGGTCGACAATTGGTCAATGGTCTACATTGGTTATATGCTTTGTTTTTGTTGGCACACACCATATCGGATCAATAGGGCTATTCTCTAGCATTAAGGTCCAATATAGCATTAGGGTAAGTGTTAGGACTGGGGCTAGAATCGCCCAACATAGGTGGCATATTCCATTGAAAATGGGTGAATAATTTGTTTACTACAGCACTACTGCACTGGCTGGCACTGAGAGATGAGGACTGACTGACACCTGACTTTGAACAGGATCTCGGTTGTCATGGTGAATCCGTGGATGATGATGGGTTCGTCATCCAGTGGTTTTCCCTTCCAGCAGTCCAGCTCCAGGCAACGGCAGCCGGCCAGCAGACACTGGCGGCGCCGACATGCCGAAAAACTGACCCACTGTGGAGGGATCACAGGGAAATATGTTCCATTACACTCTAGAGACACTCAAAGGCATAAGCAACAGTCTGTAAGATTTCCAGTCATTTTAATTAATGAAATAACCCAAAAAGGATTGTATAAATTATCATTAATCCATAGACTTTCTATTGCTTCTATTACTAGCTCTGTGCTCACATTTACAGACAAGAAAATGCCTTTCCATTTTTATAGCTCTGGGTAGACTTTCATAAACCTTGTTTACCATAGCCGTGTTCAAATGTGTGATATCAGGTCTAAAGGCAGTTCTCGTCTGACCTGTCTCGTATGTGTTGGACTTGGTTAGGCAATGTGGCAGCGGTTGGCTCATGTCCTGACACTTGGCCAGTTTGTCCAGTATTACCACAGATGTCAGATAGAACAGCTGACCTGTAGAACAAGACTGTAGAACTCTTCTATAAAACACTGGATTGAAAATACAGTAATGATTGGGAATAAAGTGCAGTCAATGATGATCGGTTAGTTCTCCTGTCCTGACTGTAGTAATCAGACTGCATCTATGTGTATCTCTCCTCTGTTGGCGTTGGAGGAGCAGGGCTCATACTTTTCGATGAGCGCCTTCACCTGGTCAGGTCCGATACGGGAGAAGAGCTCTTCAGTGAGGCGGGGGTAACGCTGCTTCTTGTTGACCACGCCAAACCCTAAGCCAGGGAACCACTGCATGAGCTGGACCCTCCAACCGAGCAACTGTTGAGGGGAACATAATGACAATTACACCTGGCATCGCCTCATGCCTATATTCTCCAATTAGTAAGAATCACACTGCTCGGTCAATTTCGAATTTCACTTACTAGGATGTGAATATCTCATATATCTCAGGCCAGGGACAAAGACTCATCAGGAAGAGCTTGAAAGCAGCTTCATGGAAGATGTCCAGTTCATAGTGTCACCCTGAGAGAACACACAATTTACCTCTCACATTATTACATTCCACTGGAAATCATTCATGGCACACATTCAGAAAGGACTATAAGTACTTGAACTATATGTGTTTGTCATTTAGTAGACACTCTTCTCCAGAGCGACTAGGGTTAAGTGCTTTGTTCAGAGCACAGATTGCTCACCTAGTCTGCTCTGGGATTCAAACCAGCAGCATTTCTGTTACAGGCCAATGCTCTTAACCACAAGGCTACCTGCCGCCCTATACAGATGCAAAACTCAGAATTGTGGGGAGGTGTGCTGAAGCCAGAGCACTCTCCATCCTCTTCTTATCGGCTAGAAACATCTTGTAAACACTGAAGATGAAAATAAAGACAACACATGAATCTAGTTTAAATTGATTGAATATGTTGAACTGTTGTGGGAGCTGTTCAACAAATTCAACAAAATTGTCTGTGGCTCACTTTTTGACAGGGATCGGGAGATACGGACATACCTAGGATGGAGAGGTTCATCATTTTTTTACATTTCTTTTTTACATTCAACATAAAGAGAGACCGGTCCTTGTCCACTAACATTTTCTCCATGAAGACATGTCTGAATGCGTTGGTCCTCGATGGGTTGTAAGCAATGGACAGGATATCAGCAGCCCAGTTCTATAACATCAGACCACAACCGCATGAAATTGCTGTCTGGATTTACTACTTGTCATGATAATAACTGTTTCGTTTTTGACCACTAGAGGGCATAGAAATGATCAGTCACAGTGCCTCAGGAAGAGAACCAATTGTTATTTTCGTTAGAGTTCATTAAAACTGGATATTGTAGTCGTAAACTCATAAAGAGTGCAAGGACAGAGGATGCTTTGTGGAGGAAATGAAGGCTCATATTAGTGGTTGACCTGAGGCAAGGTTAGTGCTGCAGAGCCAGTTTGGAATCTGGCAACTAATATAAACAAATGTTGGTGGTTAGGTGATGCTGATAAGCAAATGTACTCTAGACATTTACATACCTATTGATGCATGTTTATGACACTTAATGATTTTAAGTTATGCTACATGCAGTATGTGCAGAATGAGCTCTGGTTATGTCATGTTGCTGTGGGGAAATATGTAATGACGTAAGGATTGTGATGTGTATTACCTGTATCACATTCTCCTTGAAAGCAAAGAAGCTGTGGTAAGTCAAATTTCACCATGTCAGGGCCTGTGACAACAGTCAGGGTTTTTACTAGATGGTCGCTGTTTGAAAAATGCAGGTTGAACACATTCCTGACTTTAGGGTGCCGTTGATGAGGACGGACAGACATTAATAAAACAAAGATGAGGGACCAAAAGTAATTCCTATGTTCCTATGTTATCACAATGATGATTATTGTGTAGGCAAAGCATTTCATTTGTGTTTTTATGATCTCTTTCTTTCACACAGTAAAAAAAAGTACATTATTTGACACTTTCTCTTGTATTCCCTGTCATCCTCTACTATCCTCTAGGTCTCCATGTATATTTGGAAAGGGGGAAATGAAGCCTGCTACATCCTGGTGTCTGTCTTCCATACATAGGACACCTGGGAGCTCAAGCCTGACCAGACAGGCAAATCACTGCAAGAAAACTCCAGACAAGAGCAGAGAAAGATGAGAGCAGCAGCTCAGCAGAGGAACTGGGGATCTACTATATCTTCAACAGATCAAGTGTTTGTTTTGATACAGTATCCGTGGCTTACAGAGGAGCAACTGATCCCCTTGAAAGCAGAACAGAGGATAGAGTGTCATCTGATGGCACACCAGTTATAGGGATGATGTTGTTTATTCCCCAGGGAATAGGGAGTAAATGGCTGCACACTGAAACTCTCTATGGAGACAGCTCAGGGTGGGTGCAAGCAGTGGGAGAGGTTCAAACTGTCAAACTCAATCATCTCTCTACAGCTTGATCTGCTAAACAGAAATCACAAATCTGGGCTCTCTCGCTTTAGCTGCAATCACATCACCAACACTGTGTGTGGCCAGTATGTGTGCATTTGCATTGTGTTTGTTGCTGCTTTTGCAATAAAAATTCCCTCTCAGTTACACAACACACACTTTAGAGGCTTTGACAGGAAAGCAGATAAAGACTGGCTTTATTGAGTGGATCACACAGCAGTGGAAGCTGTGCACATCTTAGACAATCGTACTCACTTTAGAAAGTTTTGCATATTTTCCTGATATGTTCTCAACATCCAGGAGCTCTGTCTACTAGAAATGGGGAATTATAAATCCACAAGCCAATGACTATGATAGAGCAATTATTATTTTATGATTGCATGAACAGATAGGCATCTGCAGCACCCATAGTAAATTGAATTATGCATTCTACTACTTGCCTGAATCCTCTGTACAGAACAAGTGGTTAACAGACTGATGTACTGCAGAACAGAAGGTGTTGTGAGAGGAGCGAGACGGAGAGAGGTAGAAAGCAAAAGAGCAAAAGAGAGAGCACTACAGTAGAGAGAGAGAGAGAGAGAGAGAGAAGGAAGCAGCTGTCAGCCCAGTGAACGTTGTGCAGTGCAACAGGCTGGTAACAGGCTGGTAAAACCCACATCAGCTGTGATCAATACAATTCACGAGGCTGCTGGGACTGTAACGCGTAATGCAGAGTTTTGAACCATCTCACAACTCTGTTAACATATATTGTGGTAACAGTGGTTGCGGTACTGAGTCATCCCAAATCCTGACGGACCCCATTCCAGAGCTGTGGAGTCTGAAGCAGCCAGCACAGCTGCCAGGACACGTTTTTGGATTCAGGATCTAAACTGTTCAACTAAACAACCAGGCAGATAATATAATGTGACAATATTTACTCACTATAAATAAAATATTTCCAAGTAATTTCTGGTTGTACTAGCCCTTAGGGTCCATCTTCATGGTGACAGGTGTCACGAATTCCACCAAAGTCGGTTCCTCTCCTTGTTCGGGCGGCGCTCGGCGCTCGGCGTCACCGGTCTTCTAGCCATTGTCGATCCACTTTTCATTTTCCATTTGTTTTGTCTTGTTTTTCTCCACACCTGGTTCTCATTTCCCTCATTTTGTGTTGTGTATTTAACCCTCTGTTCCCCCCATGTCTTTTTGTGGAATAGTTTTTTTGTAAGTGCTTGTGCACATTGGTTACTGGTGCGTGTCGGGTTTTGTACCCACGATGGTTATTTTCTGTATGCTGTTGGTTTTGAATTAAACTGCTCCGGCTATTACCTCGTTCTGCTCTCCTGCGTCTGACTTCACTGCCACCTGTTACACACCCCTTACAACAGGCACAGTCTTGGTTGACTCCTGATATTAGAGAATTACATTTTGAGATATTGCAAACTTCTACACAAATGACTTTGCCACAGAACTATGGCTATTGGTATTGAAGACAGACAAGTTGTATTATTTATAGAGGCAACATTTTGTAAATTGCAATGGATGTTTTTCATTAATGGAGTCTTGTAAATGTCATATCATGTTTTTCAGAAAGAGCTTTCTCTGATTCTCATTCAAAGTGAACTAATTAACTTGTTTTCAACTGCAGATTTCCTCCAGGAATTTTCTGCACTTATAAGAATAGCCGACTCACCTCTGACCATTTGGTAAACCCACCTCCTTTGACCAAGTAGCGTTTGACCTCTGGTGGCTCCAGGGTATACCGTCTCTTGTCCATTGTGTTGGTTCCTGTTGTTCCTCTCCTGTTGTGTGACTGGTGGAGGTGACCCCCCTTCCATTTTCAATTAGATTTTATTTGGATCACTCCTATTGATTTTAATTTGCATTCAGTATTGTGGAGATGAGAAATTAAATGTACTGCATCATGTTAGATGTCCAGATGTGGCAGGGAGGGCACTGATTAATGTTGATTCATGGCCTCTGCTCCTGACTCCTCCCTCCCTGTCATTTGGGTAAAATTAATTTTAACAGCAAGTAATACCTTAGGCAAATTGTATAGGGATCGGAGGACCCAAGTTACATAAGGATAAAAGTGTTTGGGGTAATAATAATGTATCTTACTTCCATTAGATTAGATCAAGGATGGGCAAATGTCATGTAGAATTACATTAAATTTGTTATAAAATTGCTAAATCTTCTCCAAGCCCATGGCAAATATATATATATCTGCAGTCAAGAGGGGGAGTCACGAAAATGTTTTACTGTGGCCCCTGATGAATTCAGATGTGTTTGTGGCCCCCAGCCCCCCACCCCATCAAAGTTGCCCATCTACCAATTATATCAAAAAGAACATGATTCACACTTTAAGGGGAAACTTGATAGGCCAGTGGAAATGATTTCCACTGCAGCAATAAAAACAGACAGTATGGTAGACCTACAACATACAATATCAAGCATTTACACTGTAGAGATCCTCAGTCAAAAGTATGTGATTCATATAATGAATAGATGGGCCAGGATCAAAAGAAAAACGGGGTTTCACTCATACCCCTCACTCCCCGTCACCATATAGCAGGCACCATATAGCAGGCAAATTAGTCAGTCAAGCCCCCCCCCCCCCCTGGCGTCATCTATATAGATTCCATCCCACACGAACACGCGCACGAAATCAAACATATATGAGACAAATACCCCCAAATGATCCTGCTGAGCTGCCATCCTGCTGAGCTGCCACGCTTTGTTTAAACGTCTGACCTTTCAAGCTGTTGAATCCATCCGTAAAACCAATTGTGTTTTATTAAAAGGTTTGTATATGACCCACATATACTATATTACATGTTTTTCATTTGCACCCAATGTCCTCTGCTCTGCCAATTTAGGATCAGTTGTTGCCATATGCACCAGTAGGCCTATCGCGTAAATATAGGTTATCGGCCACTGTCCAAGGTGCTGAAATCACAAGGGGCTGAAATCATATGCGCGCCACGGCACCAAGCGTTGGCACTGACATTGGTGACGTTTAATTTGAGCCTTCAGTACCTGCCCTTCAAGCTTTCCATCCCTCATTCTCATAAATACAGTCTAGACTCTACACCGCAACACACACTGCTTCATTCCTAGTACCAGTTCCACGTTTATGTCATGACGCAATCATAGGCTACTTGGTCTGGACAATTTACACCATCCGCATACATGCATTTATTTTTTAACTCTAGTGTTGGGGTGCGTTTTGTGCGGTTTCATTAGTTAATGCAGCACTCTGCATATAGCTGCTGGCTCTTTAAGAACCTTCACCCGCCCCCTCTCCTATATTTTTAGCTGAGACAACCACTTCATTTGTTGTAGGCTACGGTAAAGACAGCTGTGTACCGTATGATTTCACTTAATCGAATGTTTTAATGACATCGAATCCTTTACTGCGGATTCGCTGTATAGATGATTCCTTGGGAAATGCCGTCGGAATAAACATTGGTCGTACGGGACCGGGATTCTGCTGGTGGATGCTGAAATTCTCAAGAGACCCTGAGCTGCCTGCCTCATCCATGGTGTGTGTACATTATGAAACACAATGTTAAACTTGGTTTCTGAGACAAACCGCAGTGCCTTCTAAGATGAAATGAATTAACCAAAAATATATTTAGCTGTTCAAGAACGCATATGGTCCACAGTAAGCCTGACGTCTTCTCTCGACCGGATAGGTTCCCGTGTTCTCTTGGATTGTGGATAACAAGAAATCTTCAAGACGGACGGGGTAGTGGAGCATCGAGGGAAACATCGGGGCAATATGAGAGAGCGGGACTTTATGCCCAACATGGAGAGGGGCAAACCTGCCACTTATACAGGGGACAAAAAGGCTAAAATGGCTGCGAAGACGAACAAAAAGTGGGTGAGACTAGCCACTGTCTTCGCATATGTATTGTCTGTGTCCTTAGCAGCCATCATTCTAGCCATTTACTACAGCTTGATATGGAAGCCAACGAGCGCATCCTCTCCAGCGGGGAAGCTAGGGATGCCCGATGAGGTCACAGCCTCTGCTAACATCTCAACAAACATATCCACAAGCACTAACGTCTCAGACACTAACTCTACACAGACAGACATTTTATCTGTCAATGAAACCAGGTTTGGTGTAAAGTCTCAGACCAAGGCATTTCACTGGGAGGGCAGAAGCAAGACCGCCGCCGTCATCTCCGACGGCGTTTTATCAGAAAGTGCGCATTCGCAACCGAAAGGACTCTACACGTCTGCCCAAAGCCACATAGCCGCACAAACTGCGGAGAGACCAAACACTGCGGGGAGAGATAACCAGGCGTCTCAGCCTGCTGAGGACAATCGGAGCCCGTTGCGCACTGGAGCCCACAACACCATGCATAATGAAAAAGGGGAGAAGGATGCGGACCGACCAACTACTGGCAATGCGGATCAAGCAGCGGCGGATGCTGCTCCTTCATCCACAAAGGTTCCGCAGCGTACCTCCGCTACGAGACAACAAGGTTTGCGTAAAGGAGAGTAACCAGGCCATTAAACAGGAATCGAACCAGGAGTGTTTGACAGACGTATGCAGGGGGTCGGATAGCCTACAGATAGTGGTCTTCGTGGAAGATATATCAAAGAACAGATGATGCTGCGAGAATTGCACATGCACGTATTTTATTGATATCTTATATACCAATAATCTGAATGTGTATGACTGACAATTATAGACTTAAACTGCTTAAAAGAAATATTGTTTCCCCTAAAATACTATGCGTTTTCTGTTACTGTATGCCTTAATTGATGTAAGTCATCTTTCCTTTGGACAGCTCCACCAAGTAATTTATTTATAACCATATTATGGACAAGGACATGACACACCTGTATTTAACTGGTAGGATATATGCCTTTGCAGGATATGTAAACTACGCATTACTTATAGGCCTCCAATGTTATTTTATAACACAACCATTTATCACTGCCTTTGATGGGCCGAGCTGTTGAATAACAGGAAGCATTTATATAGCATTTCGTCCTCTATAGATACATCTGGATTGCTGGCATAGAGGAACCTGTATTATTGAGTTAAGCTCAGGTATGTGCATATAACCATGGAAATGTATTGAGTATTTGGTCATGTATATTGAGATATTGAACATCCTTTGGCCTTGATCGAACTTTTAGTCTAATTCAACACCTTTTATTAAGACTGTTAGGTCTAGGCATATATTACGAGGCAAATAAACTTCCTTGTAAAAATGCTTCATCATTTAGATTTTGTTTAAAAAAGGTTCACGCAAAGCAACTTAATAATAACACCTTTCATATTAAACATTTTATTTTTGAGAGATCTGAAATCGTTTATGAAAAACTATGTAAAGAAATTGTGTTGGTGTTTTGGAGTTTTGATACAGGTCTCTGATCAAATTTAATAGAAGCTGTTTTCAAATCACGTAGTCTGATATATTAGATATATTAGATAAGCAATGTTATATCACTTTCCAGTCAAAGGGCTTGTTGTAGACATAGTCAACTCTTATCCAGCTACCAAGTTGAATTAAGAACCAGTGATAATCCATCCAATGTTTTGTCCTACAGCTCAAAGGACAGTCAGTTTACTGTCGATGTCTTCATGTGAGCCTCAAATCTGACTTTTACAGTATGAACAGGCTAAGATGTGTTCAACAGAGGCAAGGCCCATTGTTTATCAGTCTGCCACAGCACATAGTCAGATATATCTTGTTCTCTCTCTTTCTTTCATATTCCTGCTTCTGACTCACTTCTGGTGAACTCTGGAGAGGGGAAAAACAAGCCTGTATGTATGTATGCTTTCTACTTGAACTGAACGGCATGTGAGGGAGGTGTATTGATTGAACGCTCTGTAGTTACAGTCCACAAAGGAAAGAAGAACGCATTACATAATACTGGGTCGGTACTATTTCCAGCAAACACTCTTTGAAAGGCTTATTTTTCACTGAGTGGTGGGGAGGTTCCGTTGCTGGTTGGACCATCACACTGTATCACAGTGAAATGTAAGCCTCAGTTGAGTAGTGCTGCACTGAAAACCTGTCATGGTGGGTATCTGTTACATTGAGACGTAAACAAACATAATGTAAACACTTGGGACTATTGTAAAACAGCAGGCACAAGTAGCAGGATACTTTGAACAGATTTGTGCACAGCACACAGTGGATATCGCTCCAGTTGTTTCCCCATAGGCGCTACAACATGACAGTGACATGTTTTGAATATTTCAGTTGGTAAAATCAAATCAACAACAAAAAATGAATGTGCCGAATAGACCTTACCGTGAAATGCTTACAAGACCCTATGCTTATGGATGAAAATAATAATGGAGCAGGATATTGATGAAGGAGTGGATCTGATGGTCTCATCTGATGTTCTTATTCTTCTATATATGCCCATGAAGAGGGGGAGGGGCTAGTGACCTTTTGACCTCTAAACCCAGTCGCCCCGGAGAATGTTTACATGATGGAGTACTCTGTAGGAGATGGGGGTTGCTGCTCTGTCATCACTGGGGCCAGGAGTTGTTCCTGACCATGTGGCCTGGCCCAAGTCATCCCCACTACTCTCAAAACATCACACCTGAGTCAGAGATTCTAGCAAAGATGAAAGATGTCCTGTTATCCTCTTTTCTAAGGCATCCGTTTAAAACAGTTTGCTCAATCTCACAGCTCCAGCTGGATTATGTTACAGTATTTGAAGCTCAAGCACAGTTACCACTACTTGGACAATGCAAAGCTGATCGGGCAACATCTTGGGTCCCAGGGAGTTGAGAGTTACACTACCAGTGGGGATTAGCTCAATGCCAGCTATGGAGGATGAGTGACTGTTGATACTGTTGACAGTGTTAGTCATCAGGGCATTACTCTTGCACAGCAGCTCTCCTCTACTTGCCTTTGGATATCCCAGAACTTCTTATGTTTATCAGTCTCTGCATGTACTGCAGTGACACCAAGCATTATTTTAATGTGCCAAAATGCCACCCTGGAGAGACTTTTAAAACAAAGGCAAAATAATCAAAGTTTAGAACCCCATTGTCTGAACAAGATACTATCACAGGAATTGTGAATAATTAATGAGCTCTTGCAACACAGGAGAACAATATGAAGCAAGCTCATAATAGGCTCTTCAATTATTAAAGTCCGGGAAGAATTATAGGCCCAGATTTTATTAATCAAACTAAAGACAAGCCCATGGTGTCATAGTCACTCTTTCCCACAAGATACCATATGGTAAAGTATTGAGGTTTATACTGTGCCTCAAACTATGCTGGGATTTATTTGACCATGGGAAATAGAGCTACTGTGTAAATACCTCAATACGAGTTCAGTTGAGTTGAGCCCTTTGTTTTCAGGGACCTTTTAACCAGGACCTCTCAGATGATTGCTGGACTATGAAAGTGTGTATGATTTCACCATTACAACATGGGAAACAGGTGTAGAACCATGACGCAATGCAATAAGCACATGGTGAGGTAGATGTTTCATACGCCAATTTTTTTTAGAACCAGGCTGTCTATTGAACATCTCAACGACACCTGCCAAGACCCTATGCTGATATATATATAACAATGCATTTCTTCTATAGGGAACAACGGAAGTGCTGGTCTTCAGTCAGTTTAGCTGCGGTTCCCTATAGGATTTTATTTTAATTTTACTAGGCAAGTCAGTTAAGAACAAATTCTTATTTTCAATGACGGCCTAGGAACAGTGGGTTAACTGCCTGTTCAGGGGCAGAACGACATGTACCTTGTCAGCTCGCAGGTTTGAACTTGCAACCTTCCGGTTACTAGTCCAATGCTCTAACCACTAGGCTACCCTGCCGCCCCAGGATAGGTTAATAAAAAATGAATAGGTAAGATGCTTGTTACTGACACCCACCATTTTCTGTTATATAGAGGGCTACTGGTTGCTGCCTATACCTTTAGATTGAGGACTGACCTCTCGCCAATGGAGGGTTTCCTGCTGAAATATCAGAGGGTGACAAAATACAACTTCAGGGAAAAGCAATACATTTATTTCATACAAAACAATCAATCAATATGGTAGTCTGACAGGCTGTCTGCTGGAGCTGTTTGACGACACAGCTCCAGCTGTGGAGGTACCATGACGCCATGGCTCAGATCAATAAGGCAAGCTGTACATTGACGGCCTTGTTAGCCCCCTCTCTGGGGGGGGGGGGGGAGAAAAGGAAGAGCAGAGCACGTTCAGATACCTCCCGTGTGCCTGTGATGGACCAGGCCAACTGCTGAGGCCTCTTTGGTTGGTACAGCCTGGGCCGCCATATAAGGGCAGAGGGATGACGCACACGCTCAGTAGGGGAAGAGGCCTGCCAAAATCCACCTGTCTGTACAGAGTGTCAGGGCCACAGGGCTGGATAACCCACGCCAATCAATGCAATGATTATTAACCAGACCATGATCGGAAAGAGGTTATTACAACTACAGATATAGAGATATAAAAATGTCATGGTGCCTCAGATTCACTATCACCCTAAACACATGCGAGAGAAAGTTGGTTGCATATCCAGAGCGTAGCTTTAGGAGCTTACTATTCTCACCAAGGCACTTAGGGCTACAATAATTTCTGAACCTGGTTCAGATAAGGCTTTTGCTTTGACAGAACATGATTGTCTGAAGGAGACAGCTTACTCCTGGTGAGGCCTCTCTTCTAGCCCCGGGGGAGAATGCAGCAGTCAGGACTGAAACGTGTTAATGCCCTTGAAAGGCCCTGTTTCCTGCAGTGACAGCATCACCCATGGTGACAGGATTGGCTTCCCGCTCAGAGACTCTCTGCTACCAAATGTTAGGGTGCTTTGGACTGACAGCCGAGCTACTGTCACATCCTTTACGACAGAAAACGCTCTGCGTTTCAATTCTTATCTTGCTGTGTGTGAAGACAGGTGGCATAGTCCCATACTCCTCTTTAATCCCTCATCAGTTTGTACCACTTATTTCCAAAGCTACTCATACTCACACTGTTAAAGCATAGAGGTGCATCACACCCCTAAAAAACTATTCGTCACCACTGTGTTCAAACTGTAAATTATATCTGGTGGCTCAGTGAGTTAATTCATTTTCATTATTGGAATGAATACCTAGAGACGGTGGCCCTATGTCCATGAAATACGGTATTTTAAAGGAACCATGCTGAAGTCACAGGACCCAGGGCCTTATTAATGACAGGTGGCCCTAGTGAACGCCAGAGGAAAAGGTCATTAAAAGATTAACACCTTGGAGGATTCTCACCAGAGAAGATGGAGGGAACTGTCTCCAACACAACAGGCTGTTAGAGCAGGCCCATGGAGAGCTCATTTGAAATTAATCAGAAATGACTCCCAAATGGAGGCAGCTTAACACCACACTGTCACAGTCCCCCATTCTGAAACACAATTAGTTTTTGCCTTCAAGTTCAGTCAAATCAAGGGTTATCGTGTGCTGCTATCGTGTCATATTACATTATTCAATCCAACTCTTATGGAACACAGATCACACAGTATCATACTTTTCTAAAGTTGGCCTGTTATCAGTGGTGGTTAAGTACTTTGCATAAGCTATCCAATATGGGGAAGTTGGCAGCTGATATGCATGCGAATCATCAGAAACTTCTCTTGGGAAATTCACTGGTGCTGCTTATCAGTCCCCAAATTGAGTATGGGAAGTCAATTGTATTTAAAACGTGACATACAGCGCATTCAGAAAGTATTCAGACCCCCTTCCCCTTTTCCACCTTTTGTTAATTTTTTTCCTAATCAAGCTACACACAAAACCCCACAATGACAAAGCGAAAAACGAATGTATAAAAAATATATTTTAAAAATAGTATTCAGGTTCTTTGCTATGAGACTTGAAATTGAGCCCTGGTGCGTCCTGTTCCCATTGATCATCCTTAAAATGTTTCTACAACTTGGAGTCCATCTGTGGTAAATTTAATTGATTGGACATGATTTGGAAAGGCACACACCTGTCTAAATAAGGTTCCTCCGTTGACAATGCATGTCAGAGCAAAACCATGAGACAGGATTGTGTCGAGGCACAGATGTGGGGAAGGGTACCAAATATTTCTGCAGCATCGAAGGTCCCCAAGAACACAGTGGCCTCCATCAATCTTCAATGGAATAAGTTTGGAACCACCAAGACTCTTCCTAGAGCTGGCCTCCCGGCCAAACTCCACAATGGTGGGAGAAGGGGCTTGGTCCGGGAGGTGACCAAGAACCTGATGGTCACCCTGACAGAGCTTCAGAGTTCCTCTGTGGAGATGGGAGAACCATCTCTGCAGCCCTCCACCAATCAGGCCTTTATTGTAGAATGGCCAGACAGAAGCAAAAGTCTCAGTAAA
The DNA here is from genome assembly GCF_002021735.2 of Oncorhynchus kisutch. NCBI lineage: Eukaryota > Metazoa > Chordata > Actinopteri > Salmoniformes > Salmonidae > Oncorhynchus > Oncorhynchus kisutch. Next base: position 35,879,094 of record NC_034180.2, read on the forward strand.
AGGAACATGACAGCCCGCTTGGAGTTTGCCAAAAGATACCTAAATGACTCTCAGACTATGAGAAACAAGATTCTCTGGTCTGATGAAACCAAGATTGAAATCTTTGGCCTGAATGCCAAGTGTCACGTCTGGAGGAAACCTGGTACCATCCCTACGATGAAACATGGTGGTGGTAGCATCATGCTGTGGGGATGTTTTTCACTGGGAGACTAGTCAGGATCATGGGAAAGATGAACAAAGCAAAGTAAAGAGAGATCCTTGATGAAAACCTGCTCCAGAGCGCTCAGGACCTCAGAGTGGGGTGAAAGTTCATCTTCCAACAAGACAACGACCCTAAGCACACAGCCAAAACAACGCAGGAGTGGCTTTGGGACAAGTCTCTGAATTTCCTTGAGTGGCCCGGCCAGAGCCCGGACTTGAACCCGATCTCTGGGGAGACCTGAAAATAGCTGTGCAGCGATGCTCCCATCCAACCTGACAGAGCTTGAGAGGATCTGCAGAGAAGAATGGGAGAAACTCCCCAAATACTGGTATGCCAAACTTGTAGCATCATACCGAAGAAGACTCAAGGCTGTAATAGCTGCCAAAGGTGCTTCAACAAAGTACTGAGTAAAGGGTCTGAATACTTATGTAAATGTGATATTTCAGTTTCTTGAGTTTGAGTTTATTTTAAATTTTTACAGGGGACAGTGCACATTAATCAACGTTTCAGTAAAAGTGCCGGTTTTAGCCAACCGGCTAATTTTCAACCGCAGTCCCTGGGCAGGTTATTAAAAACCATTACAATATAGACAATAGCAACATAGAACAAGCAAGACATAGCAACATAGGACAAGCAAGACATAGCATACAGACAGAGCAACATAGGACAAGCAAGACGTAGCATACAGACAGAGCAGCATAGAACAAAAAGCAGCAAGTCAAAATTCATAAAAGCACCAAAGTGTTTCCACACCTCACAAGCTACAGACAACAGACAACATGGAGAGCGGCAACACACAGCTAGGGACCATGTTCACAAATCTGATTGACTTTTAGCCATGTCTTCAAGCATTTTGTGAAAGTGTGATATGTGGTGCAGTTATGTGTGTCTGATGGCAGTGTATTCCAGACATGGGAAGCTCTCACAGAGAATGCAGATTTACTAAAGGTGCTTTTCCTTAGGGGAACTATACAGTCACCTCTCATGGCAGACCTTGTGGATCTGCTGCCATATGTCTGGGTTTTCTGTTTAACAAAAATATTGAGTGGAGGGGGAGCCAGGCCATTAAGGATCTTGAATACAAGACATGCGTCGGTGTATTGCACAAGATTTTCCCAACTCAAGAGCTCATGCTTTCTAAGGATGTGACAATGATGATGGCTATTGGGCTTCCTATCAAGCACTTTGAGAGCCTGTTTGTAGACAGACTGAATAGGTTTTAATATTGTACAGCAAGCTTGGGCCCAACTAGTCAAGCAGTATGTTAAGTGGGGGAGTATCATAGATTTGAAGTACAGTTTTGCTATCTCTGTAGTCAAACAATTTCGTATAAATCGGAAATTAGCTAGGTTGAATTTGGTTATTTGAATTACCTTTTTCACATGCTTTTTAAAAGAGAGGTTGGAATCAAGTATGATGCCAAGGTACTTAAAATCGGATACCACCTGGAGCTTCTCCCCTGACACATAGACATCTGGCTCAGTAGCATCTGTTGCCCTCTTTGTGAAGAACATGCAAACAGTTTTTTTCACATTGAGATGCAAACACGAGTCACTGAGCCACTTTGTAACCTGGACCATTACAGTAGTGAGTTCTTGTGCAGCTTGTTGTTTGCTCTTTGCATGCACATATATCACTGTATCATCTGCATACATTTGAACTTCAGACCCAGTACAGACAGAAGGCAGATCATTAATGTACAGGCTGAACAGGAGGGGCCCCAGTATTGACCCTTGGGGCACGCCCACATCATAGCTACGAGTGGGCGACAGCTCATTGCTCACTCTGACACACTGAGTTCTGCCTTCAAGGTATGATTTCATCCATCTCAAGGCATCAGGGGAAAAGTTGAACTTGGACAATTTTGTGATGAGAATCTCATGGTTAACAGTATCAAAAGCCTTCCTTAGGTCCAGAAACACAGCCCAACAGCACCCCCTTTGTCCATCTTGGACTTCACATTTTCCAGAAGAAAGCAGTTGGCCGTTTCTGTGGAGTGTTTCGCTCTGAAGCCAAACTGCATGGAGTGTAATGTGAAGGGGCTGTTGTTGAGGTGGGCAATCAGTTGTTCTGCTACACACTTTTCAGCAACCTTTGACACCACAGGTAGTATACTAATGGGCCTGTAGTTACTCACGTTAGCAGGGTCGCCTGATTTAAAGATGGCCGTTATTATGGCCGACTTCCATACCCTTGGAAACACACCGAGACCAATAGATGTGTTGGTGACCTTAGTAATGGGGCCAATGAGTGACTCTTTGTAGTTTTTAAGAAAGGTAGAGTCCATCCCAAACACATCTTTGGCTTTAGAGTTCTTTAGTGAGCTAATCACCTTGTTCACCTTTGACTCAGAAACCTCCCTTATGATGAAGACAGGTTGAGTGTCATTCACTAGCACTGAGCCCAAGAAACCAGTGGAGGGGTTCTGTGTCAGTACCTTGACAGTCAATAAAGTAGGAATTTGCAATTTACATTTGCAAAAATTTCAAAAACCTGTTTTTGCTTTGTCATCATAGGGTATTGTGTGTAGATGGATTGGGGGGGGGTCTATTAAATCCATTTTAGCATAAGGCTGTAAAGTAACAACATGTGGAAAAAGTCAAGGGGTCTGAATACTTTCCGAATGCACCGTACTATAGTGTATATAACATAGGAAAAATATTTTTCACATTAACTCTGTTTTCATGCTGTTATAGGGCAGGGACAGGGTGCAAGACATACTCTGTCTAAAGATAGGATTGCAAAATCCCTGGAACTTTCAATAAATTGGTCTGGTCTTCTCAGAATCAGGAGGGAATTAACAGGAAATCCAGAACCCTCCAACCAGGATTTCTGGAAAACCAGGGAATTTATTGAAAGTTCTCAGAATTTTGCAACACTAGTAAAGCACGACAACAAGAGCAAGACAGAATCTATAGCGGCGGGTACTTTATTAATGTGCTGTATGCTAACTTTCAAGTTAAACAAACAAGGAACTTTACAGTAAAAAAAAGCTGTGAATTAAGCTCTATGCACACACACACACACACACACACACACACACACACACACACGTCCTGTGTGAGTCCATGAAGCACATGGTTGGGTGATGCACACGGATGTCGAAAGGAGCAGTAATGTCAGACAATAACTTCTCAATTTTCAAGAGGCCTTAGACAAGGCTTTGGTGATAACATAAATATCAAGCGAACCTTGAATAAATACATTTACCAAACAAACTGCAACCATTGTGTATAAGCAAACAGTCACGGAACAGGGAAGTATGTTCTGTACTAGTCACATGGTTGAAGTCAATTCCACTACTTCTCATAAAAAATATCCCTATGTTCAACTCTTTCCATTTCTCCCTCTCACAGGATAAATTTGATCTGTTCAACTACAATGCATTGAGGAAATTCTCCTTTCTCCCAACAAATGACTTCAGTTCTGTTAGCTCTCAAATCCAGCTATTCTTTTTCACAGCTCCAAAAGTCATTTCAATTACAAATGAAATGACCTCAACCTGTTCCTGTTACTTGTCACCTGGTTATGGCAATGCACATTTAATGCCAGTGTTATAATGCTTGAGGAAAGCCAGTCCTACTGAAAGTAAAATTGCTTTGGCAGGTCAGAAGATAACATCTTCAGTTAACTGCCACAGTTCCCTCTCCAACCTGTGCTGTACACTGAATTGCCTAAATAAGTGCTCTAAAAAGAACAAAGTAAGTGCTTCATTAACACAATATTTATTATATGCTAAGGCTCTTTGTCAAATGATGTTGTCAGACTATTAAAGTATAACGAAACAAAGGGGTACAAATAAATTGCCTTTCCCTCCTTAAAATAAAACAATCCAGCTGCTAATGCATGTCAACAAGGGTTTATTCTCCAGCAAATTATATTTGACAATCAGTAGTCCAAAGGAGAGAATAAATAAATAAAATCAATAATGAGTTAGTTAATACCACAACATTTCAAAATGAAAAGTCAAAGGGTTCCCCGAAAACATTTGAATAAATATGAAACAATTGTAACTATATTTGATCTTTTTAGCATATGAAAACCATAACTATTGAATTTTATATTACAAAGTAATCATTCCCACACTAAAATAATGCACTTGAATGTACTTTTACTTCATGTAACTAGTTTCACCAAACCAAGCTGTAAACTACCATATGAATGAGCGATCAGATCTCAGTCGTTAAGTGCAATGGTCAGAGCTTCCTAATTAGAAAAGTTACATACAGTACCAGTCAAAGGATTTAGAACACCTACTCATTCAAGGTTTTTCTGTATTTTGACTATTTTCTACATTGCAGAATAATAGTGATTACATCAAAACTATGAAATAACACATATGGAATCATGTAGTAACCAAAAGTGTTTAACCAATCAAAATCTATTTTAGATTTTAGATTCTTGAAAGTAGCCACCCTTTTCCTTGATGACAACATTGCACACTCTTGGCATTCTCTCAACCAGCTTCATAAGGAATGATTTTCCAACAGTCTTGAAGGAGTTCCCACATATGCTGAGCACTTGTTGGCTGCTTTTCCTTCACTCTGCGGTCCAACTCATCCCAAACCATCTCAACTGGGTTGAGGTCGGGTGAGTCTGATGCAGCACTACATCAGTCTCCTTCTTGGTCAAATAGCAATTGCACAGCCTGGAGATGTGTTTTGGCCATTTTGCTGTTGAAAAACAAATGATTGTCCCACTAAGCGCAAACCAGATGGGATGGCATATTACTGCAGAATGCTGTGGAAGCCATGCTGGTTGTGTGCCTTGAATTCTAAATAAAATCACAGACAGTGTCACCAGCAAAGTACACCCACACCACCTCCATGCTTCACAGTGGGAACCACACATGCAGAGATCATCCATTCACCTACTTTGTGACCCACACTGGTTGGAACACAAATCTCAAATTAGGACACATCAGACCAAATGACAGATTTCCACCGGTCTAATGTCCATTGCTCAAGTTCCTGGCCCACGGAAATCCCTTCTTATTGGTGTCCTTTAGTAGTGGTTTCTTTGCAGTAATTTGACCATGAAGGCCTGAGTCACGCAGTCTCTTCTGAACAGTTGATGTTGAGATGTGTCTGTTACATTTATTTGGGCTGCAATCGGAGGTGCAGTTAATAGCAGATTTCTGAGGATGGTAACTCTAATGAACTTATCCCCTGCAGCAGAGGTAACTCTGGGTCTTAATTTCCATGAGAGCCAGTTTCATCATACCGCTTGATGGTTTTCGCGACTGCACTTTAAGAAACGTTCAAAGTTCTTGATATTTTTCAGATTGACTGACCTTCACGTCTTAAAGTAATGATGGACTGTTATTTCTCTTTGCTTATTTGAGCTGTTCTTGACATAATATGGACTTGGTATTTTACCAAATAGGGCTACCGTCTGTATACCACCCCTACCTTGTAACAACCTAACTGAATGGCTCAAACGCATTAAGAAGGAAAGAAATTCCACAAATTAACTTAACAAGGCACACCTGTTAATTGAAATGCATTCCAGGTGACTACCTGATGAAGCTGGTTGAGAGAATGCCAAGAGTGTGCAAAGCTGTCATCAAGGCAAGGTGTGGCTACTTTGAATAATCTCAAATATAAAATATATTTAGATTTATTTAACATGTTTTTGGTTACGACATGACTCCATGTGTTATTTCATAGTTTTGATGTCTTTATTTTATTGTACAATGTAGAAAATAGTAAAAAAAAAACTAGTACTGTAAATAAAGTCAGTGTACAACTATTAGCATATAATGCTAATTATATTTTGTCATTCAACTGCTAAGGCTGGCAAAGGTTAATGGCAGGGCCTGTTCAGGTTAGTCATCCATAGGAACTGAACTAATACAAGCATTGGGACTGGTACCTTGAAATAATACTTCAAATGTAAACAAAAACAGCCATTCAAATAACACACTTAAAGATGGAATCCGCAGTAAGGGGAAACAGCGCCGCTGGCCGCCCCACCACCACCATTGTTACTATTGCTGAGCTGAGGAGCACCGTGCAGTCTGGTAAAAAAAAAAATGCAATACATATTGTGCTCTTCTATCACGCGTGTAATGATGTCAGAGGAGAAAAAACTGTGTTCGTTGTTTGCAGTAACTTCTTTGTTGTTGTAATATCGCAAACGGACGTAGCTGTTTCATCATTAAGGATTCCAACTTTAAGTACTGTATGACATGTCAGTACTCATACCTCATAAAGAATAAAGTGCTTGTAAGCAAAGTATTTTCAAGCAGACAAAAGGCTCAAAATGACTTCACTTGAACATGTATTGTTTCCTTTTCCCACCTTGAGCAGCTAGCATCCTTTCAAAAGAAACCACATTGCGCATGTTAGTCTTAACCTGACCAACTAGACACAGGACATCTACAAAGAGTTATTGGAAGCAAGTGCGGTACTAAAAGGCTCATGGTAAACGCTTGAATTAATTAAGCATGTTGTTGTTCAGTTCTAGAAAATGTCATAGCAACGTCAAAAGTCCTTCAAACAATCTTCCCATTTTCTCTTGCCTATGAAACAAAACAATAAAAAGGGGTTAAACAATGTGGTTTTTAAAAATAGGTGTAAAAGTACATTGTTTTTACTCAAAAGGAAGGCATTTACAGTACTTATATTTACAGTTGGTAATGCATTATCACCCTGCTACAGTGGTTGGTAAAGCATTATCGCCCTGCTACAGTGGTTGGTAAAGCATTATCGCCCTGCTACAGTGGTTGGTAAAGCATTATCGCCCCGCTACAGTGGTTGGTAAAGCATTATCACCCTGCTACAGTGGTTGGTAAAGCATTATCACCCTGCTACAGTGGTTGGTAAAGCATTATCACCCTGCTACAGTGGTTGGTAATGCATTATCACCCTGCTACAGTAGTTCTGAACATGCATTGTCTCTTGTCTATTCCAAATCTACTTAAACACTACAGAAGACCATAGGGAATGCACTCATGCAGCAATCAAAAATCCCAAATTTGCAGTGATGATGAATCATACACTCATCACCTTTTCAATCCATCCACAGTTTATTTCATTCACTCCCTCTCATAGTCCAGACTACAATGCAGATGAGTCATGCACTCATTTCTTTCCATCCATCCAGTTGTTCATATTCTCTCAGTCCATACTGACCTTATCGGTACTGGTGGTGTGGGTTGGGTGAGTCTCTCCTGACTCCAGGCTGAGAACAGACAGACTGGAGTCAATCAGCTCCTCTGTGAAGGGAAGCAAGCATTACTTACATTGCATTATAGTGATAACTATACACTGTACCCATTTCAAATCAAAATGTATTTGTCACGTGCGCCGAATACAACAGGTGTAGACCTTACAGTGAAATGCTTACTTACAGGTTCTAACCAATAGTGCAAAAAAGGTGTTAGGTGAACAATAGGTAAGTAAAGAAATAAAACGACAGTAAAAAGACAGGCTAAATACAGGAGTGAGCCTATAAAAATAGCGAGGCTACATGCAGACACCGGTTACCGGTTGAGGTAGTATGTACATGTAGATATGGATATTTGACAGGGACTAACCACGAACAACACCATTGCCTACCTGTATTGCTCTTGGCATGCTCTAAAGGCTGGACAGAATTATCCTGTGGCGGGGCATCGCTGTGTGAAATGAGAAGAACAGGGCTGACCACACCGTCATGGCCGCTTTCAGCACATTCTGTTTTGGAGGCATCAAGAAACGGAGGGCCCTCCTGACCCTGTCTATGCCCATCAGATGAGCTCTGTGCCTGGACAGCTGCAGCCTGCCGATCCCCCCAGTCCAGGTCATTACCAGCATCCTCCTGGTCGCCCTTGGGGGACTGCTTCTGCTCCTCGAACTTCTGTCCGTTTTTGATGGGGGAGGCAACTTTTAACACGCTGGTGCCCTTGGTTTCTGAGCGGGCAGAGTTCTGGGCTCCAGTAATGGGCTTCTCGTAGGCCCCGGGCCCCTTGATGAGCTCCTCTGAGAAGCGGACCTTCTTCTCTGTAGCTTGAGGGGACGAGGCCTCAGCCTTCCCCTGTTTGGATGTCCCGTCCTCCAGGGGGTCGACTGGGGCCTGAGCCGTCTCGGCCTTGTCCAGGCCAGGACTGACGCTTCCACTCACTTTCTCGGTCTTCACCACATCCAGGGTTAGCGAAGACTCCATTTTGAGGTCACCCTCTTTGACCTCTGGAGTTTCTGCAGTGGAGTCATCCATGTCAGGGTCAGCCAAAGCATCAAGCTCTTCTAAGAATTCCTCCAAACTAGTCTTAGAGGCCTGAAGGAGCAAAAATAAAATTCCATTAGTTATATGATAAAGAAGACAAAGATATCTTTGTTGAGCCCAAGCACAGCCATTTTTCACCAAAGCACAGCTATATCATCAATGCAAAGCATTCAGTTTAAACCTCTCACCTGCAAATCCTCCCCATCCTCGCTGGCATCCCATCTGAAATATTAAAATAATTATTAGAAACATACAGAATGAGTGGTCTATATTCTTCAAAGTATCCTGATAACAAAGTGAGTGCTATGAACACAGAAAATACTCTGCATATTTTGTTATGACATCTGTGCTGTGTGGGGTCAAAGATAGAGAGATATGTAGAGAGTGTGAGTGAGACAAAATAGAGAAGGATGATTGTAGGTACACTTACACACCTGTGTGTTTAATCATGGCTGCCCTCTGTACATCCTGAGAAATGCTCTACAGTCTACACTTAGAAAAAGGGTTCCAAAAGGGTTTTTAGGCTATCCCCATTGGAGAAACCTTTTGTGGCTCCAGAGTGGCGCTGCAGTCTAAGGCACTGTATCGCAGTGCTAGAGGCGTCACTACAGACCCTGGTTAGATTCCAGGCTGTATTACAACCAGCCGTGATTGGGAGTATCATAGGGGGGTGCACAATTGGCCCAGCGTCGTCCGGGTTAGAGTTTGGCCTGTATAGACCGTCATTGTAAATAAGAATTTATTCTTTAACTGACTTGCCTAGTTAAATAAAAAATGGATCTAGGTAAAAACCCTTTTGATTCCAGGTATAGCCCTTTTTGGTTCCAGGTAAAACCCTTTTGGTTTTCATGTAGAAACCTTTGTGGAAAGGGTTTTACATGGAACCCAAAACAGTTCTACATGGAACCAAAAGGGTTTTACCTGGAACCAACAAGCGTTCTTCAAAATGTTATCCTGTGGGGACAGCCGAAGAACCTTTAAGGTTCTAGATATAACTTTTTTTTCTAAGAGGTAAGGCTGGTCTGAGCAGTTCTCTTCACGCTCTGGTCTTTTCCAATTAGCACCAGCAGCAAAACCTAATAACAGGCAACTGAGGCAAGAGACCACTCTGCCTGGACATACCTGACTGCTCTTCCCCCTGGTCAGCTCAATCTCACAGAGGACCGCACAGCCACCAATACCTGCCTCTCAAGCACCGCTAACAGAACCTAAAAGTAGTCTAGCCTCACCAATGGCTTCAGAGCAAAAAGTTGGAACAGTGGGCTTTTTGAAATAAAACAGAAGAATGCACAAGTGAATTAGCTGTTTTTGGTCATTTGACACGTTGTGCTCTTTAGAGTAAGCCCCAGTGTGTTTTGCATACAGCAAGGCTAGGTGTGTGGTTTCCTTACATCAACACAGGCTGTTATGATTAAATCTGCTGTTAGTGCAACTCACCTTCTGGCCCTCCCAGTCAGCCGGTCCTTGCCCTTGGCTTTACTGCTGACCACTGGAACATTTTTACCCCGCTTGTCTTTGCCCCACAGCTGCTGACCTGGAGATGAAAACAAGCAAAGCTAAGAGAAACAGCAGAATAGTTCTCCATCATTGGCTGATTGGTTGCTTGTACTGAGGATTTAAATTATTCAGCTGTACACAGTATAAAGCATTCAAACTCACCCAGTGGATCAGCATTTGATTTGGGGTGACCTCTCTTTGCATTTCTTCCTCCTGGAAATCAAACAACTTCAACAATTATTGGGTATCACTGGAAATAAGACATACTTGATTATGGTCTGACTATTCCTCAGTGTTTGAGTTGAAAATAATTTACTACAGAGTGAATTTCTCACCTCTGGCTGTAGGCCCCCTTTCTCTCTCCCTAGGAGATTTATCTGAAAACCTAAAGAGACATTTAGTTTACAGTGAAATAATTAAAACCTAATACACAGCTGGGATGTTCCATTAACAGATGAACTACCAGATAACGAGGCCATGGTTTTGGTGTTAAAGTAAACAGACAAAATCTTACCTACCAGGGTTAATGAAGGGTCCAATGCATTTGGTTGGACATTTCTCAAGTATCTGTGTTGTTCCACTAACCTAACAATTTACATTCCATTACTTTCAGTCAACAGCCATTTTCATTTCCAAGTAATCATTACATGCTGAGCTCAGAGCTAGAATGAGACATTGTACAGAGATGACTGTGGTATCTTGAGGTCATGTAGCTACAGATTTGAAATGCTCTCAATCAATGAGAGAAGATTTGAAATGGACAAGACGGCTGCTTACACATTGTTGGATTACTTAATGGAGCAAAAAATATATTTATTTTAATAAACGGTGCATTTTATAACTTCAAACAAACCACCTGCAACTGGACAAACATTTTAGAAGATTCATGTTTGGCCGAGTCGAGAATGAAGATAGTATCGCCAAGGTTGGATGAAAATTCTCTGCTCTACGCCAAACAGTAACTTTCCTGTAACGGCTAATGGAGAATCACGTTACAAATCTGTAGCTAGAGGTCACGATCCTACACTCCTCATTCATTGACAACATCTAAACTGCTGAATCAAAAATATTTTTCCTACTCTAGTTAGTCTGAGGCCTTTTTTAAACCATGCCACAAAAGGAAAGGCATCCCAGCCCCAGCTAAAAGTATCTTATTATCTTGTCTCTTTAAAGTTTGATGCTTCTTTCTTCTAAACAGAACATTTATTTATCCAGCCACTGTAATGCTCACAGCACATCTGTTGTGTTTGAACAAGGAACAGAAAGAGGGGTGTTCATATATTTAGCTCCTAAGCAGTAAGGACGCCACTGTGTGAAAGGACAGCGGCTCCATACATAGTAAAATACTGGGTTCCAAATTCAAATCATGTAACCTATATATAAGCAGATGTTTTCATTCCGTGGCGCTCAAGGCCTAAAACTGGCCTACTTTTATCCTTTCTCCATGGTTCCAAAACATTGCATGTCAGCTTGTTACAAACTTCTTCTAGTGAAAGTGTCCAATGTCTAGCATAGCTGACAAAGGGAGAGGGTGGTAAGAGTACTAGGGAGAGGGTAGTTAGATGATAGGATAAATATCATTTCAAGATTTATCAAAGCCATTTTCTGAGAACGGCTCATAAACAGAGGTGATCCAATAAGGACGATACCTCAGAAGAGAACAAACACATTTTTGCCAGGTCATTCCGTCTCCCTCTCTAATAGCGTTATTTGCCAGTCTCCATCCAACATCATTACATTTGCTGTGACTTGTTATTTATGTCTTGTGACTTGATTGGATTAAGTCTTGTGACCGTGTGAAATCAGTATCATGGGATAGGGCATGGTCCAAAATGTGGATCGCGTGAATACCTCCAACAACGGAAATCTTCCACCAGAGTAAATTAGCAGTCTGAAAGTACCTAGTTTGTACCACTATCTTTTCTCTGCAGACACCATTCTGCGCTTCTTTAGAAAATTCAATGCAACCATTTCTAAGTTTAGAAGTACAGAAGATAGAAAGACTGAGATACATCATTGTTCAATAGAGGAAGTAATAGAGAAGGTAATCTGCTTGATGAGTGAATGAGTTAATGTTTTAGTTAAGTTACAATGACAAGAGAATGGCCTATTTTGCATGGTAAGAGATGAGATGGGTGGTAGTTAGCTGTAGTTGTTGTGAGAACCAGACGAACACATACAGAAGAGTACTCATTTTTTAATTGTAACATTAATTTATAATCAAAATGGAATTTGAGCACTCAGACATGCATCAAGCAAACATAATAGCCAAACTGAAATGATTGACAGAGGAAACTAAAGTGAAGAAGTGCAAAGCAGCGAGGGATGGGAGTGAGCTTACATATTCTCTGTTTTGTCCATGTCCCATGCCCGCCTCCACTGGCCCTTGGCATTTTTGTGGCGCGCCAAGCGTTCACGGTCGATCTGCTCACGCTCCATCTTCCAGCACAAGTACTCCTGCTGCTCCACTTTAGACGTGGGGATGGTGAGGTCTGTGTCGCCCGCTGGGTCTAGCCTCTCAGACTCCTGCAAGGAGAACACAAGTACCAGTCATAGCTTAGTGCCAGTGGTGAAAACTGCAAAAGGCCTACCATGGTCAGATATCCAATCTGTACTTCGGCTGTGAGAGTAAGCTTTCTTCAAACACTTTGTGTGAGACAGTGGCAATACAGGTCAAAATAACAGCCTTATATAATAATTGGCCTTGGGTTGGTGAAGCCTCTGGGCAGTCCAGAAGATCAGAGGAACAGCAGGGGTCTGAGGGAGAACTGAACAAATGCTCTTAGTTCATACATAAAAAAAAGAGGTCATATCTGTAGATTGGATGGGCTTTCATCACATCATTGTGACTAGTCACCCGGGGTCCTAGAGTGCTACACTGTCTGAAGGCTTTCATCCAAGTTATCCTCTTGTTTCACTCATTAATATACTTCAAATTGAGAATCACCCTACCTGACCAGTGTTGGTAGTGGACATACAGTGTGATGAGGTCTTCATGGGTCTAAAATGTTGGACCTGTTCCAAAATTGACCTGGGGCTTTCCCACCCGGACCCAATATGCATAAACATGTTTTACACACACACACACACACACACACACACACACACACACACACACACACACACTTTATTAACTGGAACTGATACAGCGTGAGAGGGAGAGAGGTGATGCTCTAGCAGGCGAGGGAGGAGCTGTACTGTGAGCAAATGACACAGAGGTAGAGACGAGGGACAGAAACCAACCAAGCTGACTCGCGTTATAGTTGACTAACAGAGGCCATAGCTAGGCTATTATCAAATATGATTACACAGTACCTGTCTTGACTGCATCAAAACTAGCTAATGTCAGCTAGCTAGGTTAATTGAGGCTGCAGTGCATGCGCTTTCTCATCCTAAAGTTACAAATAACAACAACTCCGTTCAGAATATAAAGTAGCAGCCTGCCTACCTGTGTGCTCTCAGCTTTGAATTCCATTATTTTTATTCCATTTCCATTGATTAGATATCTCCTAACTTTTGCCACCATGGAGGCTCTATGACTTTAGCCTGTTGTCTCATTCAGATCTGAACAGGCCCTTCCGGACAAGTCAGTTAAAATTACACATACCCAAGACCACTGACAATCATATCAGATCCGACCCAGACTCATGAAATTATTTCGAATTCTGGATCTGGACCCGTTCTGGTCTCGGATCAGGTCTTGGGTATTCTGGTACAGGTGGATCCATGAAGACTTCTTGTGTGATGATACTAGCGGTAACGTAGTGTGATGATACTAGCGGTAACGTAGCGTGATGATACTAGTGGTAAGGCTTCCATGGCTGGCCAAACTAAACTGCTACTAATATGAGCTCTAAGAAATGCCCTTCACAACATTCTCAGGGACGTTGATGGATGTGCTTGTCACATGGCCCCAAAGATGCATCTCAAATATCGATAAACTCCTGTCTTTCTGGAGACTAGATGCTTGGCAACAGCTGGGTAAGGAAAAAGGCTGGAGCGTGTCATTGCTGAGAGTGTGTGCACTGTGCAGGTGAGGGGTGTGTCTCCTGAGAGTGTGTTGCTACAGACAAAATAACTTACACTGCTCCAGAATCCAATGCTTTACACCACTCCAGCCGATGCTTGGCATTGCGCATGGTGATCTTAGGCTTGTGTGTGGCTGCTCGACCATGGAAACCCATTTCATGAGGCCCCTGACAAACAGTTATTGTGCTGACGTTGCTTCCAGGGGCAGTTTGGAACAAGATAATCAGTGTTGCAACCGAGGTCAGACGATTTTTACACTGTGCGCTTCAGCACTCGGCAGTTCAGATCTGTGAGCTTGTGTGGCCTACCACTTAGCGGCTGTTGCTCCTAGACGTTTCCACTTCAAGATAACAGCACTTATAGTTGACCAGGCCAGCTCTAGCAGGGCAGAAATTTGACTACGGACTTGTTGGAAAGGTGGCATCCTATGACGGTGTAACGTTGAAAGTCACTGAGCTCTTCAGTACGGGCCATTCTACTGCCAATGTTTGTCTGTGGAGATTGCATGGCTGTGTGCTTATTTTATACACCTGTCAGCATCAGGTGTGGCTAAAATATCCAAATCCACTCATTTGAAGGGGTGTCCACAAATGTTTGGCCATGTAGTGTAGATACTACTCTACAAACAAGGAGAAGCGATGTGTGGTTCCATTCATGTTCTTTCTGTGAAGGGTTTTTACGACTGGACAGGAGCAGTCAGGAGACAAGAATAATGGAGACCGACAGACGAAAACCACTGATTGGGCACAGAGGGATAAACTAGGGACAGGCAGAAAGATGTTTTCCTCCACGGTGTGGACCAATCAGAGACAGGTAAACATGTGGCTCTCCTGCAGGCAGTATCGGGAACGTGGCATCCGTGATCATCTCTCGGTTTGCTTCTCATCGCTCTTCTTTGTCTATTCTTCCCCGGTCCTGGGGGATGCAGGGGCCACAGGGGACGACAAGTCTCACATGTTCTAACAGGCCTGCTCCCGCCGGCTCCGTCAAGCACACCACTAGTTAGCATTTTAAATTTCCTGCCTCTGCTGGGGCTCCCTCCCAGGGTTACAGGGGTTCAGGGAGGAGCAGCAGACTGGCCAACAGAAAAAAAAAACTGGGTCATATTCATTAGGGCATTGTAGCAAAACATTTTTTCAACAGAAAATGAAAACAAGACTGATTGGACTTAAGTTCAATAGGTTTTATATTTATTATTCTATTTGGTGTCCATTGAATACCCTGGGCTCCGTCGTCTTGAACTGTATGACCATACTTATTCCGAAGCGGTGTTGGATACCTCCCAAAACAGAACAACTTCATATCTAGGCTATATCAGATCATAACTGCTAACATAGCTCTGATCATGTTCTTCTTATGCAACTCTGGCATCCAAAAACCAGCCACGATGGAAGAGGTTGCGTAACTCATAGCATTCTCCACAGCCGGGCTGAGAACACACCAACGTAGTATACCCGAGTGGGACATGAACAGCATCACTTGTCATGTGGCTCCTTCCTTGCGGGTAGGAGCGTTGGGCCAGTAACCGAAAGGTTGCTTGGTCGAATCCCCCTGAGCCGACAAGGTAAATATTTGTCATTCTGCCCCTGAGCAAGGCAGTTAACCCCCAAGAACAATTACTCCCCGGGCACCAATGATGTCGATTAAGGGAGCCCCCCGCACCTCTCGGATTCAGAGGGGTTGGGTTAAATGCAGAAGACACATTTCAGCTGAATGCATTCAGTTGTACAACTGACTACGTATCTCCCTTTCCTCTGAAGGCTCTGTTCCCTCCCTACCTGCCTCCTGCTTCTGGGTGTTTATCACACTCCTGATCTGTTACCCTACCTGCCCTGCTCCTACCCTATATTTGACTGGCAACACTAACAGACCAAGAGCACAGGTGGCACATGGGGACAACTTACCAGAGGGGGGTGTAAGGGAGGGGGCAATACTTTTGTTTTGGGAAAGATGCAGTCTTCTTCAACTCCAAAGACCGGGAGTGTTGGAATCTGTTTCTATATGTCCTTGGTTATGCAAATGTGTTTATTAGATGACATTGTTCATTAAGAATATAATATTGCATTTCTATATACATATATGGTGTTCACATTTATTTGGTTATGTGGCCTCTTATTATGGTCCTATAATTTGAATTAAAATATGGCAATTATGCCCTCTAGGCTCAATCAGTTGGAAGTACGGGTGGGCTTTCCCAGATAGGTGCATATTGGGTATAAGGAGGGGAAGTAAGTGCCTACTAGTTATGGAAAATGTTTGTGATACTGGGATGGCATACATTTTCTGAACCACATACATTTTTACCCTGATCTTTCTTGTTTACCTGGAATATTGAAACCTTTGTTTGCCTTGCATTTAACATTTTGGATTCTACAAATAAAACGTCAAGTTTGATTCATCATGCCATCGATTTCATTTGGATTCTTGGGTTTTCTAAAACGGATTTTGGATGTACGTCTCAAACGTGGAACTAGTTTTCCCACGGCTATTCAAAAGCCACCACATTTAAGTTAAAATGTCATGGATTTAGTAGAGTTCCACACTTTATAGATTTATCAAGTCACCTGGAGCAAATCAGCGATGGCAACCAAAGAAACCGTGAGTACAGTACAGGTATAATGTTCAAGTTAAGTCACTTCTTTGTGATGTTGGTTTGGAAACATTGTCACAAGCTATTCAACTGTAAATGAACCATCCGTGCGATGGGAAGCTGTTGAGTGCTATTGGAAATGCACTGTTGATATTGAAGTGTGGAACTGA